>NC_072799.1:15570000-16195000 GCF_028583425.1 Eublepharis macularius | reverse complement strand
AACGGATATTGCAGCTTGTTAAAGCATTTTGGTGGGAAAAACTCCAGCTGTGATTATTTTTGCTTAATTAGCAACATTGTATAATATGCCTGCATTTAATTTAACCAGTTTTTATGTTGAGCTTAATGCAGTAGGCCCTAATTAAGGCTGCCATCCCAAAATACACCTGTGAGAAAATCCATGCAGATGTGTCAGCAGGAGCAGATTCCGTAAGGAAGATCTCCTTCACTGGCTATTTTGAAATTTAATGCTTTGTTGTTGCAGGGGATTTACAAAAAGGCTTGTGCTCAGATAATGTCCAAAGAGGAATCAGGCAAGATTTCAACTAGATTTTCATTCACCGAACAGCTAAACTGTGTTCAGGTGTCACGACAAGAGGACATGAATGCAGTTTGTAGCCATGCTCACATGCTCTTCTCCCTTCCCACGCCAAACTTGATTCAAAGCTTCCTGGTTTAAGCAAGGCACTCTTGGCTATGACATCTGAACACAGGCTTCTCTGCAAACTGAAGCTTGTTTTACTCTTCACAAAGCGGGATTCTAAACTTTGGTTTAATCCTAGTTTATAATCCTGATTTGTGGGTAATAAGCTCCCATTTTCTAAAGTGTCTGCATTTGAACATCAGGGCAGGATGTTTGAGCTCTGCGTGCAGAGGGAGAAAAGCTTAAGAGGGCAACAACCTATGTCCATGGCAGATCTCAGTATAATCGTAGTTGGTCGTGGTGTCTGAACACAGCTGATCATTTTTGGATGGTATGTTTTTGGCAAGTCTTTGATCCCTTTGCAGAAAAAACCTATGCGGGGACGTTGCCAGTTCAGTGCTATTCTTGAACCCATTTATTTTAGCCTGGGTTATTTAATGTTAAGCAAACCTGTTTTTGTGCAGCAAAACCAATTATTGTGGATTGCTGTTTTCTCACAAATCGTTTCCCCGTGGACTCAGAGGTGTAAATCCGTTTTGGGGAAGTTTGATCCTTTTAAAGACTTCTCATAGTGACGAAACCTGACGTGTGTGTGTGAGTGTCTGCTTTCATTAAAACACACACTGAGGATTTACTAGAACAAACTGTGCATAGGCTGGCTTCTAATTTTTTTCTTTTCCGCCTTTTATGTAAAATGCATACTTGAACTATTCCTTATACTTTTACACCTTCAAATAGAAGTTTTGCAAATTAGGCGGAAGACCTTTTTGCAGGGCAGAATGGCGCGCTCACACACTGGCAACATTTCCCCATTGAAAAGTTTTTGTGCCTCACTGCTCCAACTGCCTTTGGAACTCAAGGAATTTAAGCAGAAGATTTGGGAGTTCTGGAGGAGTTCTGTCTGTTCATGTACAGACAGAGTGTCTTGTGTTGTGGCCAAGATTGTGAATAATCCATACCCTAAAAACGGCTGCTGCCCAGACCCCTTACTTTGTTATCCAGACCCTGTATGTAGATATGTACATAGAGCTCCTGTACTTATGGATTTCCCCATTCAGTTCACCATAGGAGAAGCTATGTGTACACATTCATCTTTTGTACATGGAGCTTCTTCCTCTGATAAAGTGAATTTGGCTGTCTATAGGTGTGGAAGCTCCATGTATTTTTGAGCTAGAAGGAAAAACCGGATGCGCTCACTGTCGTCTTCTGCCTGGTGAACTGTGAATTGAGGTAGCGCAATTTGCCAGTATGCACTTTGGCTATTAATCAGTCTTTGGGCAAAACTACTGTAAACCTCAACTAAGCCGCTCAGATAAATGCATTTACAACTGCTTTGTGTTTTCTGGTCTTACCAGTTTAATCCGAATTGTGCTTTTAATGGTAGCGCTGCTGTGCATTTACGGCTTGCAGTGAGCCCAGTTATTCTCTTGTGGTATTGATGTAGCAAAATCTCATTATCTTTTTAGCCTCATGTCTACTCAAAGGAATGGTGGGCAATGGCATTCAAGTTGCGTTGAGCAGTAGCGTGCATAAGTGACTTGCTTTCTCCTGTTGTTTTCCTACCTATTGCCGATTTACCTGTAACGTTACCAGAACCATTCCAGAAATAATCCTCCAGCAATACTGACATTTGGCCTTGAAAAATTCTCTGATACCATTGTTGGGGCCCAGTTCTGCGCAAATGACTTTTCGTTTCACAAGTCACAATGTGTATGTCTGAATACACATTTTTAAATCTTCATTTGCACTCAGGGCTGATGAATCTGACGGCTCCTATGCATCAGCTCTTAGTGTGATATTCCGTGCAGTCGTTTCAGCATCAAAAAGGGTCCGTGCCCCCTCAGTCTTCCAGAGTAATAAAGTAGAGGAGAGGTTGATTGGCTTTTTGAAACAGTTCACTACCAGTGCACACTTTCCATTGTGGGGGCATCAGAAGTTTCGAGGCGCATAGTAGTAAGTAGCAGCGCTGCATCCACACGGCACGCAACTCCTAACAAATATTCTAAGATGTCATCTGTTGTGGCAAATGTTAGAATCAATAATTCTGAAAATTCATAGCTCACATTTTTAGGGTGACACTTGTTCCTATATTGCATATTCATATGTTCTTATAAATAAGTGCCAATTTGGCATGAAACAGGCTTAAAATTATTGAAAACAATTCACGATAACTCATGCAGCACTATCAGTGTACGTGACTACAGAATAACAAAAATAAGATGCATCCATGTCCCGAGGGGGTTTCAATCTGCATTTCAACAGAAGAAGAGAAGGAAAGGATGAGGCAATTAGAAGAATGAAGTAACATACACTTAGAGTCTCTCTACACAGGACATCTTACACAGGGACGCTCAAGTGTAGGGAGCTGCAGTGTTAGCCGGGAAGTGTAGTTTAAAAAGAGAGAGCTGGTGGAGATCGCTCCTCAGAAGACTTGTTAGTTTCATCTTTGACTCCTAGAAGGCTCTGTCAAATTCACCTCTCTATAGGAGGAGCTAGCAGAGATCATTTCTCAGAGGCTTTGTTAATGTCATCTTTGCCTCCTGGGAGGTGAAATTGACAGAGCCTTTGGGGTGGTGAAGATGAAATTAACAAACCCTCTGAGGAGTGATCTCTGCTGGCTCTGTCTTTAAACTATGCTTCCCAGCTAACTTTGCATCTCCCTACATTCAAGCGTCCCCATGTAAGATGTCTTGTATAGAGACTTTTGGGCTTTCCTTTGGGGAGAAGGTAAGCCAGAGGGTAAAAGAAGGCACATGGATTTCACTGTTTTGACTTAATGTGTGGAATACATTACAGATGAAAGCTCTTCAGCATTTGGTGAAACACTAATTTACAGTCAAAGTGTGGCAAATTTCTCTCTTTAATTTTGTTGTTACAGGACCTCAGAATGGCTGGAATGATCCACCTGCTTTGAACAGAGTTGCAAAGAAAAAAAAGGTGCTTTTGGGGGGCTAAGCTGTGTATGTAGCTAAGCGACATGCAAGAAATTTGTGGAAGGAATTTGAAAAAGGATTGTTCAGTGTCAGTTTTATTATTCTACCAAGCCTCAGTCTAACTGTGATTAACTTCTTCCTGATTCATTTATTTCAAGGATTGTTGTTGTGGGGTTTTTTTTTTTTGCTAGATAGCAAAATGAATGAACCTTAATTATTACAGTGTGTAGTAATAAAGAGTATGACATGAATTGGATTGCTACCTTGAAGCATAGACATAGACTTTGGACTGCTGATATGGCAGCAGGAAAGCTCAAGATCAGATCTGTTGGTGTCAGCTGTCAGCCTGAAGAGGAATGTTCCTAGCCCCTCTGTGTTAGGGAAGTGATGGTGGTGGAGAGTGCCCTCAAGTCACCTGACTTCTGGTGACCCCAGGTAGGGCTTTCATGGCAAGGTGGTATACCATTGCCTGCCTGCCTCTGCAACCCTGGGCTTCGTTGGCGGTCTCCCATCCAATTACTAACCAGGGCCAACCCTGCTTTGTTTCTGAGATGTGACAAGATCAGGGCTCACCTGGGCTATCCAGGTCAGGGTGTGTTAAGGGAGAAGTATTACAAAATGTGCAGGCTAAGAGCTATGCTACTGAACTTTGGAGGATTCTGTTCTAATGATCCAGTTATTAAGCGATTCTGCTGTTGGAAGCGTCCTATGGGATTCGAGTCAGCAAAATGCTTTCAAGTCCTGTCACTGTTGACCGAGAGCTTATATTGTTTGTGATGAGAGATTTTTCCATCATCATTCTATGCTCCTTATAATTTTGGCCACTTGGAAGTTGTTATAATTCACAATGGATTTAGGGCCCGGGTCCGTGGGTAAAGCATTTCTGAACACTCACGAATCTTCTCCTGTATCCCACCCTCTTGCTGCAACTTCTAGTGCTGTACCGGATGTCACTGGAATGTCCCTGCCCCTCAAATGTAATTTTCCACAGAGGCACGAAGAGGAACAGTGAGAAGGGAGCCCTGAAGAGGCCCAAAGTAAAGATGGAAGGCTGCAGCTCCCTTGGATCCTAGACATTGCCTCTGTGGTGATGTTAGACAGCAGTCTTTTTTTCCCCTCTTTTTGCAATCCGCAAAGAGGAACAATCCAGGGACCTCATATTATGTCGGTGTGTGCTTGTCAGTTCACACAGAGCGAAAGCTCCTTGCCTCGGGATACTGTGTGCAGAGCAATCTGTGAATGACACGATAACATTTTTGTGTGTCCTAGGAATAAGTTGTAGGTTTCCTGGGAGGGATGGCTCGTGCCGTACTCACACCTGCACAAAAGCACAACATGCTCCTTGCCCAGCCCATCTCAACTCATTATTTCTTGTTACGCTTGTTGTGCTGGCAGACTCATCCAGAAATACTACAGTGTCAAGCCTTCATTGATTTTAATCAGGACATTCAATCCTTTCATTGATCGGTGGGGGAATTTTAAACAATGGGACCAAGATTGAAGGGAATGTTTTTTATTTTTCGGTGTCATTTTGGCTGCAGTGTGTGTGTTCTAGTACAAGATTTTTTAAAAAAAACTTTAAAAGATGGCTCTGACTTCTGGGGTCCTGTTAGCTTTTGTTGTATTTACAAGTTATCCCATGCTTTTTTTGAAGACTCAAAAGGCACCTATATTGGCAGTATTCAAATGTGTTTAAGAGTCATCAGTTAATCAGTATAAAAGCAAGATAATTATTCAGAAGAATTTATTTTTTGCATTGGAGGACAACCTTAAATATAGAAATATTATCCCCATTTGTATAATTTTAAAACTACTTGTCATGCAATGAGTTTTCTGTATTTGGTCTTCTCTCTCCTTAGATACCTGACAGCTTCATGCCTCCTGTTCCTATCATGTCCCCAATAATGAACCCTTTGCCAGACTCACAAGGCCAAATGCAGCAGCCTCCGACTTCCGCTATGCCTCCAGCGCAAGCACCGTTCCAGCCCACACAACTTTCTCCGGGCCAGCCGGTTTTACACAACCCTTTCCAGAGTGTTCCACAACCGGGCGGTCAGCCCATCATACCTCCCATTGCATCGGCAACTAGTATGGAAGGAGCCCCGGGAGCTCCAATTGGCAATACCATACAAGTAAGAACCAAGTGCAAGAAGCTATTCAGCCAGCCAGCTCTGTATTCTTACGTTTTGCAGGAACCACACATTCCAGTTTCCAAAGTTAAATTATTCTTTTTGGATTGTAGGTTAAAGCTCCATCAGGGAAGTAGTTTGCAGCTAGGCATATGTCGATACGCTGCCTGTGCAAGCCTCACAATAAATCCTGCCAAAGGCCAAAAGGGATGCCACAACAAGGAAGAAAAAAGGGATGTGTGGGGGGAAAGTCCCCACAAACTCAACCCAAACAAGCAGGGGAACAAAATAGAAGGGTTAAATAACAACCTGAAAGTATTTATTATAAATGTGCACAAATGTAGATTTAAAAAAAGTTTAAAACATAAGGCCTGAATGTTAGGCTACATGTATATGCTACAACTTGCTAAAACATCTCAAGGTACAGATGATGGTACAGTGCAATGTCCAACACAAATAGACCAAGGTACAGTAAAAAAAACCGACCAGACGCGTTTCAGCCCTAAGGCCTTCCTCAGTGGTCCGTTGTAAACAATTTATAATCGAACACACCCACACATATAGAAGCCAGTCATGAAATGCTCCCGGTGTTTTATCTAGAGCTCTAGTATTGTGTGATAAAATACAAATATTGCGGTAGACCCAGGACTGCATTCACACAATGCTCTTCATTTATTGCTGAGGCTTGGTTTCCAATGTATAAGGGTGAGTTACATCAATCTGCAGTAAAGATAGAATGAATTAAATCCTGCCAAAGGCCAAAAGGGATGCAAGCCATTTGCCTTCCTGATGGCTGCTGTTGTCACTGCCACAACGAAGCCTCCGGAAGATTGCCACCCAGATTTCATCTTGGTGGGATGGTAATCTGGGGTTGCCATCTTGTAGTTCCCTGTTGGTTCAAGGTGTTTTGCTGACCTAGATAAAAGTTCAGTTTGCTTACCACAAGGATTCTTTTGGTGCGCAGGGGATCTTATTTTGGTAAGGTAGGCAGGGCAGTTATGCCTCATCCTCTTCAAGTGAAATGAAATACTGCAGACATATACTCTTGGCTGTGGCATATCTGTATCTTGTGACAAGGGTAGAAGTGCTGTGTGTTTAGAAATTGTATTTGCTCCATCCCCAGAGACCTGCTTAAAGGGGCTCACAAAGTAAAAGTGGTAAAATAATAAACAGCATAAAACCATTAAAATTAAGTAATTAAATACCCAGCCAGCACATCAAAAGAACATAGAATATTTAGCGGCCTGTTATGATCATCATAAAACAGTCCTCAGGTGAGAATTAAGACTGTAAAAATAATGTTAAAAGATCAAAGCCCCTTAATTGAAAGTGTAGTTAAAAAGAAATGTTTACCCCCTGCTGCCAGCAAGACTAGTTGTATCATTGGAGTTGGAGGGAGAACATTTCAAGGGCAGCACATTTCTGTATAAGGACAGAGGGTATAACAAAAAATGTCCTGGTTATCTTCTGCCCTGGATATACTGAACCCGTGTCCACAATAGACATTAGAGGCAGGGGAATGAACTACCTCAGGAAGTGTCAATCCTGAAAAAAACCCAACCCACTCTGATTTCCTTTTAGTAAAAAGTTTGGACGGGGATGCGGGGGGGATGAACCCATAGTAATATCCCCAGTGACCTTTTGTTTCTTTAGCATGTGCAGTCATTGCCGACAGAAAAGATAACGAAAAAGCCAATTCCTGAGGAACATCTTATCCTAAAGACCACGTTCGAAGCTCTGATCCAGAGGTGTCTCTCTTCAGCTACAGATCCAGTACGTCCTTTGGGGCAGCGTTCTGAGTTTGATAAACCTTTTTAGATAGGATAACATCATGTGCTCAAGCTGATGGCCTCTGCCATTGTGTAGCAGGGAACACCAACTAGGACTAGGTTTTCATTCATTCACGTTATCAAGGCAACTACCATTACCATAGAATCTGTACAGTATGTGAACGTAAACGTAGGTGGCCTTTCTTGTAGGTTTTGTGGGGTGGCTTGAATTAAGGTGCCTCCCAATCTAAATTTTCAAGAGGACTTTGCAGATGGGAAAACATGTCAGCAGTAGACATTTGACAAGCAATACTAAGATGTGAAGGAGTTAACTGTATCCTGTGGCCTAGTTTGGTCCTTAAGTTCCATAGCTTGTTAATAAGTACATGCTCTGCACATGGATGGATCCGTGCTTCCAGTTAAGTCTCAGGAAAGACCTGTGCTTGGGATGCTGGATCATTTCTTCTCAGCACAAAGGTTTGATTTTTGAATAACGCATCCTTACATTCAGATAACCCACGTGGGAGGAACACAAGTCATAGATGGGTTTGTCATCAGTAACAAGCCATCCCTCCATCTTGGTGTTGGTTATAGTCTAGATATTGACTTCTTCTTTTCTCCACCAAGAAGTGAACCTCTCAAGAAGTCTGATTCAGGTGGAAATGAGGGATCCCTTCCCATTTATCCCAAAGCCAGTTCTCCATAGCCTTTATGCAGTTCCACATATTGTCCTTGTGCATGCGTGCGTGTGTGTGGGGTGCCCTCAAGTAATAGCTGCCTTATGGCAACTCCGGGTGGAGTTGTCATGGCAAGAGACTAACAGAGGTGGTCTGCCATCGCCTGCCTCTGCAACCCTGGTCTTCGTTGGAGGCCTCCCATCCAATCACTAATCAAAGTCAACCCTGCTTAGCTTCTGCGATCTGATGAGATCAGGATCACCTGGGCTATTCAGGTCAGGGTGCTTGTACGACTTACTGCTTATGTAAATAAGGCTGTGGTCTTGCATCAATAAAATCCAGCAGTCATTTTTAATAATTTCCTGTATTCCATTCTGGCCTGCAGCAAACAAAGAGAAAACTAGATGATGCCAACAAACGCTTGGAGTTTCTGTATGACAAACTTCGAGACCAGACGGTAAGCTTTATTATTGTGTGATGGTTGTACACCATTCTTCTAAAGACTGCAGAGTAGCTTCCTTGTTAAGGGGGCATTGCACCCAGATACTACTCCAGGCCAGCAAAACACGCTTACCGTCAGCAGTGGAACTACCTTGTCCATTTCAGGTTGTTCTTTGAGCGCTTTCATTTACTTTAGCTTTATTTCTCTCTTCCCCCTTCAAGCTCTTACAAGAATGGCACAGTTGCTAGAAAACATTTGCTGCGCTAAGCGTGATTCCTGTGATGATTCAAAGAGGACATAAAATGCACTCTTATGGTGGGGTTTGGGTGTCTGTTTTGCACAAGTTATTTAAAATATTTCTAGCACGTGGTTGCTCACATGCTGATCATGACATCTGTTTTAAATAACTTGTGTAAAGCACTGAGAGGCCTTTACCTTGGCCAGGCAGACCCTAAATTTCTTCCTTTGTCAGAGCTAGAACTTGGTTCAGTAACTTGGTTCCTACCTTACTTCACCTCCGTGGAAGGAGGCAGCCCTGTGTGGTTCTAGAATCTGAAGAACGGCGCTGGCTGCCATCAGTCACTATTTTGAATGGCAGGGGAACTTTGGGAAACGGCAGGCTTATTCCCCCCCCCCAATAAACAGTTTATTGGAAAAGAAAAAGACAATGACGATACACAAAAACAGAAAATATAGAATATATAACCGCACATTTAAGCTAGAAGATACTGCTCCTTTCCATCTCCTTACTTGATTCTCAGCATGTTATATTCAACGTCATATTCAATATTATTAATCCAACATTTTAAGATACTAATTTTTTAATTAGTCTGCTTCCCGAAAAACTATGCTTAGTTTTTCTTAATTACCAGCTATATAGTCAAAACGGACTTTCCGTTTTTCCTGAAATTCCAAGATTGGTCTGTTAGGCATATAGGAAGTTAATTTAGGCTTATTTATTCCCTTCATTTATACTCCCCCTTTCTCCCCAGTGGGGACCCAAAGCAGCTTACATCAGACTCCTCCATTTTATCCTCACAGCAACCCAAGTGTGTAACTGGCCCAGGATCCTCCAGCAAACCTCCATGGCAGAGTGGGGATTTGAACCTGGGTCTCCCAAACTCTAGTCTGACACTCTGACCACTACACCACGCTGGCTCTGTGTGCTGTGCTGGGTTCTTTTTATAGGGGGGGGGGGGAGGAGAAGCTGCTGTCTCTGCCTCATGTCAGCCTGTCATCTTTGCCACTGCCAGTGTTCTAAAGAAGCCGCTTATTGGCCTGTCTATTACCACTCTGCTTTGGGCTGACACCGTAGCTCAGTGCTAGAACATCTGCTTGGCATGCAAAAGGACCCAAGTTCAATTCCTGGCATTTCCAGTTAAAAGGATCAGATAGTAAGTGAATAGGCCCTGAAGAGCCACTGAGAGTGCCCTGAAATGGAAGGGCGGGGCTTTGTCAGGAACTCATAGAAGGGAATGGGGTGTCCTCCTCATCTCCTCCATGCTATCCCTTTTGTCTTTTATCCAGCTGTCCCCGATGATAATCAACGGCTTGCACAACATCGCCAGGAGCATCGAAACCCGGAACTACACGGAGGGTCTGAACATCCACACTCACATAGTCAGCACTAGCAACTTCAGTGAGACGTCGGCCTTCATGCCAGTGCTGAAAGTAGTCCTCACCCAGGCCAACAAACTGGGGGTGTGAAGTGGGCTTCTGCAGAGAAGGAAGCACGTTGCTTTGGAAATGCGCAGAACACAGCTCTACTTGGCAACAAACTGGTCACTACAGTATCCCTACAGATGAGCTTTCTCCACTTTTAGAAGGGCCTGCAAGCCCCGGTGCTTTTCTTTTATCCTTTCACCTTTTATGATTCTTGACTACAAATAGTGTAACTAATTATGCCACCCCTCCCCACCATTGTCCATTTTAAATGCATGTTACCTTGCTGCTTTGAAAGCGGCTTTTAAAAATACCAGAGGGCAGTTTGTGTGTAAGGGTGACCGCAAAAAGTACTCTTTGCACATTCCTCGCATCAACCAAATTAAAAGTTGCTGATTTTATTTTATATGCGTGTACTTGCTTTTTAAGATTGCGTTGATCGTTGTTAGCTACATTTCAGTTGGGCCCGTGTGTATGTGTGCGTGGTGTGTCCTTTAAGCTTGAAAAATATAAACCCCAGTGAGCCTGGCTTCCTTTTGTTTTAGATGAGCACCAGAAAAACCAAATCAGAATTGTGCTAAAGTTGCTCTTGATAGATAGTTAGAACACAGCAATGAAGTTGGTGACTTGAATCACAGCACTGAACTAATTATGCCTTTGGAATTCCATGCGTGTCTGAAAACTGTGGTCGTAGAAGCTCAGATTTTAGCGCACACTTTACATCTTGGCTTGTCCATTGTGCAATCCCTGATGCAGAGACTTGTTCATGGTGTCTGCTTAGGTCCTGACTTGGAACTTGGCCCAGAACACACACAGCATTCCCTTGTGTCTGTGCACTGCAGCACAGAGTGGTAGTGGAGGACAAGGTCACCTTTTGAGTTTTGGGCCATCATTACCAAGCTTCTTGTTATTGATCTCATGCAAGGATCCTTAGACCAAAAGGTGATTTTTTTAAAAAAGGAATTTCTGCTTGTGTAGAGTCAAGAGAGCTATGAATATATTTGCATGGTTTGCGCTGACATGGGTATAGTGGCTTTTGACGCAAGATGCCAGCTTCATGGGAGGGGCTGTGGCTCAGTCGCAGAGCAACTGCTTGGCGTGCAGAAGGCCCCAGGTTCGATCCCTGGCAGCTCCAGCTTAAAAAGATGAAGTGGCAGGGTAACGTGCAAGACCTTCTGCCGGAGACCCTGGAGAACTGTTGCCAGTCTGAGTAGACAAGACTGATCCTGATGGGCCTGTGGTCTGATTCTGTATAAGGCAGCTTCACTGTCACTTCATAGGCCTTTCCAATCGACTTTAGGTTGGAGTAGGTGGTGGTGGTTCCCATTCTCCTTCTGAAAAGTCGTATGTTTTCATGGTCCGGGGTCCTCAACCTGCACCACCTCACAGGCCCCCGAGGTTCCTTCCTCACTATGAAAGGGAGCAAGCGGAGAGGGCGCCGGGGCAAGGATCAGGAGACTCGGACAAAACCTTGATTAGCTTTGGTTGCTGGAGAGCTCGAAGGAATAATTTCTCCCTCTTATTCACCAGTTCGTATCCTAGTTTGGGATATGAGTCAGCTTTAGGACAGCATATTATAATTATATACATAGGAAACTGCAGGAAACTGTCGGCAACTCAAAGGCTAGTTGAAGCCTTTGCAAATTAACAAATAAGCATGCTCTTGAGCAAGAAAGCCTGTGCAGCTCTCTTGCATGTTAAACTGAAACACTCTTCCTTTGCATCTTCGAAGCTAGCAAAAACAGACCGGTTTCACGTTGTTCGCCAAGTATACCTTGCATCTATATAAATCTGCTTTTTTTTCCACAAGTGCATCTGTAAGAATAGCTGGAATAACCCCTCCATATTAAATCATATTCTCTACTAAATTAAATTTAAGTGATAGAAGTTGGTTAGATCCAAGCAGCATTTCCACTGAGGAAAGGAATGGTGGTGGTTCTTTGACTAGCAAAACAGCTGTGCCAAGGGTAAACCTCTGAATACCAGTGCCAGGCAGCAACTTTAGGGGTCTGTGCCCTGTTGGCTTTCCAGTTGGCCACAGTGTGAGACAAGTTGCTGGATTATATTATTATTATTATTATTATTATTCAAATTATCCAAAACAAAATCAACAATAAGCAGAGGTCACATGTTATTATAGATTGGCCTTGCTAAGCTGATACACGTTTCCGCCAGAGACTTAGGTATCAACCAGATATCAGCATAATATGTACGCTGTTGCAAGTAGTGCCATCTTTTGCAGTTCTGTAGGTGTTATGTCAGAAAGCGGCAGTTTTTCCATATGAATTGCAATGTTTTTCGAGATGGTTCCAAGTGCCCTGATGACAATGGGGACTACTGTTGCATTCTTCCACAGTCGGGTGGTCTCTATTGCCAGATCTCTATATTTAATAATTTTTTCTTGTTCTTTTTCTTCGATTCTGGCATCCCAGGAATTGCAATGTCGATTATCCAGACTTTTTGATTTTCCACAACTGTTATGTCTGGTGTATTATGTTCAAGGTGCCGATCAGTTTGAATTCTGAAATCCCACAAGATCTTGACTTGTTCATTTTCTAGCACCTTTTCCACCTATTATTATTATTACGATTATTATCACTATTATTACTATTGCTATTATTATTATTGCTATTCTTTTTGTAGTCTGCTCTCCCAGCAAGCAGGCTCAGGTGGATCACATCAGTTTAAAAATACAGAAATAAACAATCCAGCAGGGCTCTTACGTTCTCCATCGACAAAGGCCAGGGGAGCTGTAAAGAGGAAAAGAATTGGGTATGAGTGAGTCAAAATGCTGAAGGGATCTAACCTAATAAAACCTCATTTGCTTGACTGGAGACTCCAACTTCAGCATCCCATATCTTCTGGCCAAACCTTGTGTTGGCTCAGAGGTCATACTCAGGCCCTAAGAAGGTCTCAGGTCTTTCATACCGTCAAATAGGATATAAATGTGCATTAGTGTGATATCAATCCATATCCACACTCGATCACTGCAACCTACATTGAAGTCTGGCACTCAGCACGCTGGACCATCCTGATATTATGTTCTGTTTCTTTTCCACAGTCACGTAGAAATGGGGACTACATACAACCTGTGTTCCTCTAATAATAATACTTCGCATTTTCACTGTTCAAAATAGGGATGAGTGAAGTTCAAGTTCAGTAGCACCTTAAAGACCAATAAGAGTTTCCAGGGTATAAACTTTTGAGAGTCAAGCTTCTCTCATCAGATATGAGAAGGCATGGAGATGAGTCTTTTTTTTAAGTTTTACATTTTATTTGAGAGGGAAAAAAATAATAAACAGTAAAGAGTAAACAATGCATAAAATAGCATAAGCAAAATAACAGTGCACAAAGACAATAGAAACAATATATGACAGCATATCATACTACAAACTATTTCTCCTCTCCATCCCCTTACTTACATACACTCAGCATTTTCTGTTCAAAATTTTAAAATGTTAATTTTACAGTTGGTCTACTAATAGCTATTCTTAGTTTTTCTTAAATTTTAACTACATAGTCAAAAAAGTCCATTTTAAAAAAATTCTAAGATTGGTCTATTATGTATATAAGAGGTTAATTTGGCCATAGGTGCATATTCATACAATTTGTTCATCCACTCAGTCACATCTGGGCAAGATTCTTCCATTTTGCTGCATATCCAACTCTTGCTGCCTTTACCATTACTAGATAAAATATTTAATAACATATTTTTAGGGTTCAGCTCAAAGTGAATTTTTAATATCTTTTGCATCTCTTCATGTATTTTTGTCCAGTATCTTCTTGCCTTCTTACATGTCCACCAAGAGACCAGTTTGGTGTAGTGGTTTAAGAGCTCGGGACTCTAATCTGGAGAACTGGGTTTAATTCCCCACTTCTCCACTTGAAGCCAGCTGGGTGACCTTGGGTCAGTCAAAGCTTCTCAGAGCTCTCTCAGCCCCATCCACTTCACAGGGTGATTATTGTTGTGGGGATAATAACAACATACTTTGTAAACCACTCTGAGCAGGCGTTAAGTTGTCCTGAAGGGCGGTATATAAATCGAATGTTGTTGTTATTACATATGATAGAATGTTGCATCCTTATATTGACATTTCCAACACCTTCCACTATGATGTTTGTTAGCTTTTGCAATGTCCTTTAGGGGTAATATACCATCTAAAAAACATTTTATACCTATTCTCTCTTAACACCAATTGTCTTTATCGAGTCAGAAGGTGGGAGGGGTGTTGCAAAGAAGTAAGATAGGATGAGGTTCCATGTGAACTGTAATTAGCTTGTGGAAAATTAGCGTCTGTTCTGAGAGGAGAATCTTGTGTCCCTATTCAGTTCCTAGGGAGTGGTGTGGGGAGGGGGGGGGGGGACATTGTTCTGAATTGGTGAATGAACTCAATCTACACTTTGGTGTTTCCAGTTTGGAAATATACCTGAAAAATACCTTACCAGTGTTTTGTAGGTATATTCAGGAATTTGGAAGTCTAGCCAAGGTTTTCAGATATACCAGTATTCTGATCCTGATTATTCCCCAAAATATTTGGGATAACGGGGGCCAGCCTTTCAAAGGTTGCAGCAAATTTGTTTTTCTTGGAGGGTTTTTTTTTTTGAGGTTTCCCAAGCTAAAAAAAAGGGAGAGGGGAGAAAGGCAACTCTCACAGGGAAATGGCATCCACATGTTAGGGGGAGCTCAGCTGTCCAATCGGGAGGATTCTCTCGTAGCCTACAGAAATGCTGGCCTGGCTAAAAGCAGCTTTGGGATGAGGTTTTTTGGAGTTTGTGTTTTTGGCAGCTCAGGTCTGTCTCTGCCTTTTGTCTGCTGCAAGGTTGGTTCTGCTGGGGTTCTCTGGTTTGCCATTGGTTTTGTAAGACTTTGTTGGTTTTTATTGAGTTGGGAGGCTTTGGATCTGTGGTCGCTCACTGTTGTTTCTTTGGCTAAGGTTTCTTTCCCCTGGAAAAAAACGGATTATTTCCCCCAGAGGAAACAGTGGAGAATAGCTGGGGCACCTTGTCCAGGGGCCTGTAGAATTGTACCCCTTGATCCAATCTGCCTGAAACTTGGGAGATATTTAGTGAACAGTAACCCCTTGCAATGCTGCAATTTTTGTGTCATTTGTTTCAAAAACAGCCATTCCAGCTCCCTGGTAATATTCCCCCATAGGGAATCATGGACCGAGTTAATTTTGAAATCCCCCCCAAAAAAGATCCAAATACCAAACTGGTATGGAAGGAGCCAAATATCAGGAATAGTAATATTTAAATGGTCCTTGCGCTATTACGATATCTATGTATACAAGGGGAATCATACTGCAGGGCTTGGTACATTGGGTCACTCAGCAATCAGACTATCAGTCTAGGAACAACATTGAGAACGGAATGCAATTTCCGATTTTATTTTAAACTAGCAATAAGGCCCGTTGTTTGGGAAAATACAACTGGCCCTAGCAGCGCTTCCCCCCTGTGGCGTCAGTCAAGGGGGAGTCAGGGAAGAGAGCGGGGGCTTCCTCCTCCTCCAACCCCTCAGCTGCCATGAATCTGAAACATGCCAATTTTTAAAGTGCACATTCCTAATTCAGATGGTTTATATACATTATTTTCTTGTAATCCTTACAACAGTCCAGTAAGGTAGGCCACTATTATAATTACTGAATGGGGAGCAGAGAATGAGTGAGAGCCACTTGCCTAACCCCCAGTGAGGTCTTGGCAGAGGCAAGATTGGAACCGGCATCTTTTGGATGACTGCTTGTTCCTTTAACTGCTTCACTGCACCCGCTCTATTATAGCTTCCCTACCTTCTACTTAGGCAAGCTTTTCAAAAAAATCTCCTCTCTGCTTTCTTACTATGGATATTCCGGAAGGCCTTTCATCAAACCTATGTTAAGACTTTGGTTTTAATTATATGCTCTCATGCAGTTGCTTCAGGAGACCGAGCTCATAATTAGCTCATTCATGCGCCGCACTTTTCCTTGGTATGCTTCATAAAATTGCTTTTTACTGTCTTGCTGTCTGCCGCACATTAAAAGGGTAATAAGTGGCCTGCGACATGCTGTGTTCTAAAGGGGGGAGCTGAGTCGTGACTTCTACTTCACATCTGAAAGTTTCTCTGTAATTTCCAGAACCACATCTGTGCATATAGAATTTCTTTCAGTACTGGGGGGGGGGGGGGATTAGTTTCCCTCCCGCCCCCTGTTTTGGTACCCTTGTTTCTGTGTCTCCACTGCTGCAGTCGTAATGAAATCAAAGCCAGCTAGGATGCCAGGTTTTGATAGATGAGCACGACAGCCGTAGGCACCCTTACTGCAGCCATTCATTTCACTGGGTTAGACTCCAATAACTCTGCATAGGTTTGCACTGTAATTGAACCAAAAATAGAATCATGTTTTCTTTAATTCGGATTGATTTTTATCCCAACTGTCCTCCAAAGGAGCTCAGGGTGGTGTGCATTGGTTTCTCCTCCCACCCCCATTTTATCCTTAAAACAGCCTTCTGAGAGCAATGAACCCACAGTCTTGATGGCTGAGTCTGGCTGAGTCGAGTAAGGATCTGAACCTGGGGTCTTACCTAGTTGTCGACTGGCATACAGTCACCCTCTCTTATTCAAACTATAACATTTTTATCCTAAAACAAGCTGCCTCTCATTTAGGTAGTATTTTAGAGTGTCCAGATGCATTTATTTCAATAACCTGTACAACAAATGCATTTATTTCAATAATTTGTACAACAAACCTGTATTGGTTATCCTGTATCACAAGTGCTAAGGCTGAAAGGGAATAGCATCCTCACTGTTAACAGCAGGGTTCATTCCGAGGGGGAATGTGCAGGAACGCAGTTCCGGTAGTTCTCCAAAGAGGCCACATGTCAGATGGTCCCACCCACCTGATTTTTGGCCATTTTGGGCCCCTTTCAGCCTGGATTGGGTCCAAAAGAGCCAGAATTGGTCTCCAAACAGCAAGGATCGGGCCTCTGATGGGTAGTAGATCACTCTCCTGCTCAGCAGCAGGCCAATTCAGCCATTTTCAGCCCCCTTTTGCCATTTTGGGCCCAATTTTAGCCCTGAATGGCCAGGATTGGGTCCAAAGCAGCCAGGATAGGTGATGTCAGGGGGTGTGGCATATGCAAATCAGGTATGCCAATGACACACTTCCGGTGGTGGCAAGGGGCGTGGCATATGCTAATGAGTTATGCTAATGAGTTCCTGCAGCTCTTTTTCTACGGAATGACCCCTGGTTAAGAGACAGTATGGTGTAGTGGTTATAATGTCAGACTAGATCTGGGAGGCCCAAGTTTGAATTCTCCTCTGCCATGGAAGCTTGGTGGGTGACCTTGAGGAGTCACGTATACACTTAACCTAACCTACCTCACCGGGTTGTTGTGAATATAAAATGGAGGAGAATGATGGATCCCCAGTGGGGACAAAGGTGTGATATAAATGGGATACATAACGGAGAGGGAAAGGTTTAAAGAAACAATACCCCAGACAGAAGCCCACCTCGCGAGTTCATACTGCAAGTGTGGTTTGGGCTGAGAAATTCAGAGTTACAGCTCAGTCACTTCACCCCAAAGATGCTTCCTCTGAAAAACCCTCTACTTCTCAATGAGTCAGTAGAGCAGAGGCTGGAGCTTGCAGCCTTTGAAATACCCTCTGCTGTGCAAACTGCACAGGTATTGCTGGCTCTCTGCCCCAGATCGGATGAACAAGAGCTGGCATACAGTTTGCTCGTCAGCCTAGAATTGCTGTGGTTTTTCTCCTAACAAGTAAGTGCCCAAACATCCGAAGCTGAGAGGACTCTGTCGAAATCCTTGTTGATGTCATCTGTCCTTTTCAAAGATGTTTCAGGACACTGTATTCTTGCATAATCCCATATTTCTTAGCTAAATGAAGAAAATCAGGATTGTTTTAAGAATGAAAGGATATTTTTGCTCATATTGAATGGCCGATACGTATTTTTGATCTGCAAATAACTTGTCAGTACTGCAATAGAAAGTGTGACCATCTCTGTCTCTCCGCCAGCCCTGGGTATCGCTGTCCTCTAGTTCCATTGAACTGGCTTCATTGGTCTGTGAATCTGGGTCATCCTTTTGACATTCATGAACTCCATATTAACAAATCCTGCAGCACGATACAAAACAACAGAAGTGCTGTCATTTTTTTTTCTCCTCTAATGACAGCTTTGAATGTGACACAGTGGATAAAATGAGGCCAGAGAAAAAAGCAATAACTGAATGGCATCATTTAGTAAAATAGCAAGGGGGCGGGGGCGGGCTAGGTGGCCTAAATTCTTACCGCATCTTGAGCACACAAGTTGTGCTCTGAACAACAGTATCTGAGTTTTAATATTATAATCTTAAAGAAAATGTGGATTACATTTTCCAGAATGGATAAATGCCTGTACTGCCGATGCACAAACTGTTCTGTCCTAACTGGTGAACAGTTTAGATATCTGTCCCAGGTGCTCTTCGGTGGGGTGAAGGAAAACAGGACAAGAGAAGCAAAGTTTCCATTTTCGAGGCTTTCTTTAACCCTCTTCAGCCAAGATTGTGTGTCAAAAGCCGCTTCTCTAAACACTGGAGCTGTTGGCTGCCTTTTCTGCTCCCTTTTCCTTTCTGATGTTCCCTCGCCTTGAAAGGAACAGAGAATTCAAAGCAACACTATAAAAAAAAGTGTTTTGCCCCTGCTTTTATGCTTCCTAGCAGATAAAGAATGGAGTTGTTCTTTTAACAACTGGAATCAGATTTGTTACTGATTTCTATAAGAAAGCTTTTCTAAACCCAGTAGCCATGTAGCATCAGTGATTATCTGTATACTTCTACATGCATTCTTCAGAAGTGAGTCTCAATGGGTTTAATGAGGTTTACTCCCTTGTAACTGTGCTGATAGGACTGCAACATCAAACACATGAAGCTGCCTTATACTGACTACACCATTGGTCCATCTAATGCACCTTTGTCAATAGCCGAGGTCTCTAGCTTTGTTGAGCTGCTGGGCACGTCTGGAATTTTGAGAATAGGGAGTAGGATCCACCGAAATGATTGCCTATGAAGGAAGCCTACCACAGAATGACTGCCCATAGGGATCAGGGCCAATCAGAATATATTGGGTGGTTCCAAGCCAAGTATCTTCCTACAGCTGTTTCCCAATGCTTTTTTATCTGCTTCCTGCAGATACAAAAGTGATGCCCCCTGGAGTACTGTGAAGCACCTTCCACTCCAATGAGATGCAAGGAAGTCTTGGCTTCAGGGAATATATTGTTTGGGGGGGGGAGAGGAAGTGGGCACCAGAAAATACACTTGGCTGGTGCTATGGTACCCATGGGCACCATACTGGATATCAAGATCTCAACTACAGATTATGCCAATGCTTCTGTCAGAGTTCCACTTACCTGGAGATATCATTATTATCTGGGGTCCTTCTGCCACTACGTTGTTACCCTCACCTTTAACCTGGAAAAACTGAGTCTGAAAAAAGATGAACTTTGTGGACTCTTGGTACCAAAAATTGGGTAGTCTCTAAGGTGCCACAGAACTCCTTGTTCTTGAAAAGCTAGTCAGCCCTTTCCACTGTTAGAATAATTTATTTTGGATGGGAATTTCAAGCAAGAAGTAAAAGAGTATATAACTCAAGTCAGTAAGAACACTACACCATTTACATTATTAAGGAATTAAGCAATAAAACCCATTCTGGAAAACATTTCAAGGACATTGTTTGGTGTGACTTGCAAGTATGGTGTAGTGGTTAAGAGCGGGACTCTAATCTGGAGAACTGGGTTTGATTCCCCACTCCTCCACTTGTAGTCAGCTGGGTGACCTTGGGTCAGTCACAGCTTCTAGGAGCTCACTCAGCCTCACCCACCTCACAGGGTGATTGTTGTTGTGGGGATAATGATAACATACTTTGTAAGCCACTCTGAGTGGGTGTTATGTCATCCTGAAGGGCGGTATATAAATCGAATATTATTATTATATGTGGAACAGCTATTCACCTGAATACAGTGTGGTGGATCCAACCAGCTTTTTCATTCAATCTTGGTCAATACCCCTCCTTACTACAGCCCCCACCCCATATGGCTTTTCTCTACGCTGCTCCCCTTATCCCCAACATAGCCTTTTTGTTGGTCAGAGGGGATCCTCTCTTCCCTGTTTTCACCAGGAGAAAGTAACGCTTATTGGATCCAACCCAACATTTTCCGTTGGCGCCACTCTTACTCCTCGGCTTTATTCCTGGACACATGGTCTCTGTCCCTGGGTCTCCCCTCGCCCCCGGGCTGTTCCCAGGATTTATTTATTTTTAATTTCAAAAGTTGTCAAGACAATAAGATATCATGCCAGGAGATAATGTTTACCCCATAGGAGATGGGATGACAAGATTATAGAGGAGACCTGCTGTCATTCCTTGATTTCATGAGGTAGGGTAAGGGAACCTGGCAAATGAAGGAAGAGCTTCAGCTGTAGGCGTTGTAGGCTGCGGCCTGAATGCTCTGAGGAGGCGTGTTGAAGAAGCTGCCTCTTACCCACGTGGAGACCATTTTCTCTGCCAGCAGTGAGCTGGAGTGGGCTCAGCCCTCTCCTCTATTTTGTCTTGTTTTGTTGTATGCAATTGCTAATTTAATTTTAAAAATACTTGTATCTTGCCTCATGAGGGGGGAAAGGCATCTGTACAAAGTTAAAGCGACACAAGCTATTTAAAATACTGTACAATAAGATAAATAGATCCACAGAAGATTCTGAGGAGATGGTTTTCTTTGCTAGCCATGGGTGTATACATAGTTTTGCTTTATCTACACCTATACTTGTTATAGTTAAAGCTCAACCATGTTGTCCACAGTAGAAGAAGGTGGAGTGGGCAGAGGCCTCGGTTGATTTCTGTTTGCCTTGGCCAAAGTCTTGCTTTTCTGTCACGTGCTATTTCCTTATCGCTAGGGTTGCCAACTGCTGCCTTGGAAGTTCTTGCAGGTTAGGGCCAGTAGTGGTGCCTGTGGAAAGGGAATTTGGGGAGGGATTTCACCAAGAATCTATGGTATATCATAGAGTCTGGCCTCTGAATATGCCATTTTATCCAGGGGAACTGTTCTCTGTAGTCTGGAAATCAGCTATTCAAAGGCCCTCTACCTACTTGGTTTACACTGGTGTTGGATGTACGGCTTTCTAAAGCCACTTTTTTCTCCTTGCCTTTGGTGTGGTCTACTAAATTTCAGCTCAGACAAAAAAAACAATTGACCTATTTTTTATTGTAAGTGGTGGTGCTGGGTTACATGTTTGAACTGAAACTAGAGCCCAGAAGAGTAAAGAGCAAACACTGATTGATTCCCGTTTCAATGAAAAATAGAGGAATTGAAACCTGCAACTAACAGAAAAACAAAACAAGCTGAGAAAAAATAAAATAAAATTATCTTAACAAAAAACATTAAAAGTTCCAACAAACATACGAGACAATCTAGATAAAATGAATATTCATTTTATCTAGATTGTCTTGTATGTTTGTTGGAACTTTTAATGTGTGTATATATAAAAATAAAATTAAGAATAACCCAAAACACTGGAAACATGCATAAAACAATTGCTAAATGCAAAAGCTTTGAACAGGAGACTAAACACATTTGGATAACAAAGTTATCAGTGCTCAACAGTAATGATGGTAAATGTTTTATAAATCAGAATTAAAACTTCCACTCAATCTGCGTCCAGTACTAATGAACAATTAACGGAGCTCTTTTCTTAGTACATCACACCTATTTGAACATCTGTAGGATAATCCAAAAATTAACATACAAAAATGCTTGGCTTGAGATCTATCAGAAACTTGTTTGTAGTAACTAACAAATAGCAGTTAAATAAACTTAGGTATTGTAAGCATTACCAAAAGAGTACCACAAAGAGTGCTACAGAACACATACTGAGATGCCTTAAAATACCTTTAAAAACAATAAATTCCCCAAGGATAATTTTGCTGAAATGGAAGACACAACTGCATCTCTTAAGCGATACTGTCTGTTCAAGATCCCTATGAATAATCCAGAATTGGTTTTTCCACTGCTGGTAAGACCAGGGCTTTGTTGCCATGAAAGCATTAAACCTTGCATTAGTATTATAGAATCTGAATGATTTCAGCATGGGAAATACTTTCATTTAAGAACATAAGACCAACTTTAGGATGCAGAAGTTATGGTAAGATAGAAATGACTCTGTTTTCTGTGTCTCCATGAGACTGTGAGTTGAATTGGACGGTGCCTGAGTAAATCACCAGATATTTTCTTGAACCTTATAAGAATTGACACTTACCTTCATTACAGCCACCGGATATCATACTTGGACCCTGTATGGTTGCCTTCCTGTATTTTAAACAATAAACTTCAATGCAATTTTAAAACTGTTAACGTTAAATTGGAATCCTTGGCAAACACATCTAATTTGGAGGGGGGGACCCAGTATTTGATTAGTAAAGTGTTTTTGGTAATCGTAGGTGGATAAAAACAGACATTAACGTACAAAGCCAGTGTAAACAGAGTTGAAGTATGTGTGAAGGATTTTCGGTGACACCAAGAGCAAGCCCAGTTCCCTTGCAAAGGCTTGGAGGCCTGGTCTGAAAGTACCAGCTGCCATGAGACATCATAACTCAAGTATATGTTCCCTTTGTTGGATGAAGAAACATATATAATCATTTTTCAGTCTGGCCAATATGTGGCAACAGTGGACAGAGATGCTGTAATTCTCTCTCTCTCGTCCTCCCTCCCTCTCTCCCCCTCTAAGAGCACCGCATGTGATTCTGATTGGCTGTAGCTATGCAGGTCTTTTCTCTCATTCTCTTTCTCTCCCCCCCCCTCCTTTTTTTTTTCATCCTCTGTTGCTGTGCGGAGTTTGGCTCTGCCTCAACAGCAGCATCATGGATAAGATGCCAGCAACAGATGCTGCACTCTGGGACTCGCGTCCATAGACCGTCTGCAAGAAGCAGTCCCAAGAAGATCAGGGGGACAGAGAGCTGACACTCCCCCCCCCCCAGACGAAAAGCAAGAATATCCCTTCGTCACACAAATTATTAAACACCATCAAACAGAGAATTCCTTCAGCGTGCTGGTCTCTCTTCAGCCATGTCAAACCAAGGAGCCGACAGCGTGATGGATGGAGAGAGGAAAATGCCCTCTTGTGATGGAAGAGAAGAAACCTCACCGGGAGCCATGGCAGCAAGGACCAAAGGGAAAGTTGGACAGCAGCAAGAAATTGTCTGGAGGAATGTTATCTTGATGGCCCTGCTCCATGTCGGAGCGGTATATTCCCTGCTCCTCATTCCCAAGAGCCATCTCTTCACTCTGGTCTGGGGTAAGGGGCTTGGTTTGGTTTTGCTCCCCAGCTGCTAGAGGAGACGAAAAGAGGCGTCCGCTTATAATACAGGGGTCGGTTTTTAAGTATCTGCCTGTGCAGTCCCCAGGGGATTAATTCATTTAATACAGGGCCTAGTTTGGGTTTGCTTTTCTTCGGTATCAAGGACCGATTTTTATTTAAGGGATTCGTTATGAGGTTACCGGTTTAGTTATGCTTCTGCTCAAGGAAATTTCCTTCCACCTTTGGGAATGTTTGCAAGATTGATTAATCCAGAACAAATATTCATGAACATCTGAATATTTCCTAACGTCACTTAGAATCACCATTTTGCTCTTAAATGGGCAAAATCGTGGGATTGAGGGGAAATCTGTCCTTTAATCACCTTGATTGTTTGGAATGAAAGTATGCTTTAAAGGTGAACAATTGGTGTTTTGCCGATCTTGTGAACGCCCACTTTTTGACAAAGCCCTAGTATGTGCTAGATTTATGTTCTAGCTCTGAAAGGTGGTGAAACACCCACAGCTGCTCTCACAATTATTATGGGAAATTGGTGTGCACATGGTGGGGGGTAAATATATGCCTCAATGTGTTTTGTGGAGGGGAGTGAGTCAATACAGAAATTGTCCCCTGATTCTAAGGTCACAGATTGAGGGGCAGAAGTCCCATTGATTTGAATGAATTTTTAAAAAGTAATGAGTTTGGGATTGGAGTGTTTCATTTATTGCAATCCAGAGGCTGTTCTTATAACAGACTTCTTATTTTTAACTCTCTAGCACTGATCCAGGTGCCTTACTTTAAATTCATTCCTTAATGGAAGCACGAATAAGACCTTCGATGAAATAATCAAGGAAAGCAATGGAAATATCAGGCAACTGCAACTCTTGAAGCCATCAGGAAAATGGCTAAGCCTTGATGTTTTTGCCGGATTAAACCATAAAGAGTTTCTCATTCATATCTTGCTGCTACTGTAGATTTTATTTGTGATTTGTGAATCCTACTCGGCTTTCTACAATAGCCTTATCTGTTTCATCATGGAAATACCATTTTTCTGCTTGTGATATGGCTCAAAGTCAGGGCTAATCTTGGAAACCATCCTCCATGCCAGGATTCCTTTCTTTAGATGTGACTTTCCCTTATGTCTTCAGGCTGGGAGGAGTGCCTCTGAGCATGCTGAGAGTGTTTTCCCCCTTGCCACTTAGTCACCACGCCTGTAGGATTATTATTTTAATTATGTTTGCTAATGCATGTGACACTTTGCAGATTTAACATAAACAAAAGGAAAGATACGCCCTTTAGGGAAGAGAAAGAAAGAAGAGAGATCAAGGAGAATTAATTCAGGTGCACACCCTTAACTGATGGTGAGGGTGGATTTAAGTCGAAGAGGTTGAGGGAAAAGGTTCTGAAGGGCAAAAGAGGCTTGGGAGAAGCCTGAGAATTTGACTGTTTTCAGATTTGATACAATCCAACGTCCCTTTTACGTGACACCTAAGCTTGGCGTATTGACGTTGTTGTGACCCCTCAGTTCCTTAGTTACAGTGCCATCCATTGCCTTTGTGTTAATATGCACCGCCAGGCTTTTCTTGGGCGCAATAAGTCTGCAACTGCAGTACCAAAGCCCACCGTCCCAGGACTTCTTTGTTTCTTTTGCACAGAGCTTCTTTTCCCTGCCTGCACTCGAGTGGCGCAATCTAGGAAGGACTAATGCCACACGTGATATTTCCCAATGTGTCAATTGGATCTTAAGCTTTACATTTACTTTCAGAGGCTGTGCTCTCCCCCTCTGTGTCACATCAGTTCGGGAATGCTCAGACAGCATTTTTAAAAAAATGGTTTCTAGAATATGTCCAACCCACAAAGAGCAATGCCCTGTCAGCTCATAACTTCTTTGGCTTTGATTTTATTTCCTTTCAGCAACTTAATTGTTCATTTGAAGGCTGTGCACACACCCTCTTCAATGCTGAAAAAAATGGGGGGGGGGGCGTAAAGAAGAGAGAAATAGCAATATGTATGTAGCAATATCCCTGTACAGGGATGGGATTTCATGGTATCCCTCTTGGTGTTATAGCTGCAGATTAAGCACAGCTGCAACAGGGCTTCCACGTGGCAGGTTTCCCTGTAGTCCAATCTCCCCCAAAGTGTTCACCTCCAGGCCCCCAGGGGTTTTGCATTTTTTAAAAAAATATCAGTACTAGAATATTGTCCTAGTCAGGGGTCATTTTGTAGAAAAAGAGCTGGAGGAACTCATTAGCATAACTCATTAGCATATGCCACGCCCCTTGACATCACCAGAAGTGTGTCATTAGCATAACTGATTTGCATATGCCACACCCCTTGACATCACCTATCCTGGCTGTTTTGGACCCAATCTTGGCCATTCAGGGCCAAAATTGGTCCCAAAATGGCAAAAGGGGGCTGAAAATGGCCAAAAAGGGGCCCAAAATGGTCAGGATTGGGCCGCTGCTGAGTGGGAGAGTGATTTTTCGGCCCCAATCCAGGCTGAAATGGGCCCAAAATGGCTGAGAGTCAGGTAGGTGGGGCCACCTGTCATGTGACCTCTTTGGGGAACTGCTGGAACTGCATTCCTGCGCGCTGCCCCTCGAAATGAGCCCTGGTTCTAGTTATTATACCATTGTAATAACAGGTGTATCAGGTTCTCTGAATTCCCAGCTTTCATTTTTTTTATGTTTTAATAATTTTTTAGAATTTTATTTGAAAGAAAAAATACAAATAGTAATAGAAAGTGCATAGAACTTTATACAAAATACAGAATACTACATTTAAGCTACAACAGAAAAGAGTATTTAGAATATGTGGTCATACAGCTAATTTATGGAATATTCTCCTCTCCCTCTCCTTAATTACTTATACCTAAAATTGCTTATCAATAATCTTTAATCTATAAAATCTTTTTCAGATTTTATACTCTATATTTTTAAGGCCTCTATTTTATATATTATCTAGCCTCTTCCCTCAAAGAGAGAAGCCCTTTTCCTTTTGTCTACGCAAGGGAAAGGATGGAGACTTACTTAAAAAAAATTAAATCTGAGAATGCACACAGAATCTGCTTCACCTATCATTTCAATGGTATACCAATATAATGATATTCTAGAGCTTTTGGTTGCCATGTGAGCCGGAAAATCCAAATCCTCCCCCACCCCCAACAGCTATCCTGGTTTTACTGTGATTTCCCCCAAAGCTTCAGAGCAAAGCAGTGTTGAGAAAGAATGGAGAAAACCTGAGTTACACAAATGCACCACAATACTGTGAGGAAGCAAGGAAGGGGGAAAAAAAAACTTTCCAAAAGCACTGAACTCAGGGCAGGTATCCCGTGCGGAAGACGCCTCCGCCTATACTCTTATCAGCAAAATTATCTTCCCACCCAGTGCATTGTGGAGACTGCAGATCTTGCCTTTGTTTTTGTACTGGGAAGAAGACTGTCCCATAAAAGACAATGTGTTGTGAGCAGGGGATGCATTTGCTGATCATTAAGCTAAGCCCTAACATGCTCTTTTCACTCACTGGGAAAACAGAGTAGTAAGTCACTTGCACAGGGATTGCCATTAAGAACATAAAAAGTTAAGAACGGGCTCGCTGGATCAGACCAGAGGTCCATCTAGTCCAGCGTCCTGCCTCACACAGTTGCCCTGGAGGGCCAACAACCGGGCATAGAGGACAAAGACTTACCCCAGCGTTGCCTCTTTCAGCACGGGTATTCAGAGGTTTACTGCTTCTGAATGTGGAAGTTTTCTTTAGTCATCATCACCATGACTAATAGCCACTAATAGAACTATTCTCCATCTATTGATGGCCACAGGCATAGCTGGTCCTTTCAAAGCCATCTATGCTTGTGGCCATCGCACGGTCCCCTGGCTGTGAATTTCACATTTTAATAGTTCATGGAGTAAAGAAGTATTTCCTTTTGCCCATCCGGAATTTATTGCCCATCAACTTCATTAGGTGCCCTCAAGTTCTATATTCTGAGAGCAGGGGAAAGTTCTCTCTAGCCACTCTTTCCCCCCCTATGCGTAATTTTATAAATCTCTGTCACGTCCCCTCCCAGTCATTTCTTTTCTAAATTGAAAAGTCCCAGACCCTCATGGGAAAAGTGCTCTAACCCCTTAATCATCTTAGTTGCTCTCATATGAACTTTTTCCAGCTCTGCAAAGTTCTTTTTGAGAGACATTAGCCAAAATTGGACACAGTATTCCAAATGCTTAAACAGGAATGACGCCTAATTGGGATTTTGCACTCATTCGGCCGCATAAATTGTCCTCAATCAGGGAAGAAAGAGAAAAATCAGTTCAGGCTTCCTAACAATGAGTTAGATCCAGAGGAGTTAGCCGTGTTAGTCTGTAGTAACAAAATAGAAAAGAGTCCACTAGCACCTTTAAGACTAACCAACTTTACTGTTGCATAAGCTTTCGAGAATCACAGTTCTCTTCGTCAGATGCATCTGACAAAGAGAACTGTGGTTCTCGAAAGCTTATGCGACAGTAAAGTTGGTTAGTCTTAAAGGTGCTACTGGACTCTTTTCTAAGTAGAGTTATAAGCCTTCTAAGCCCATTATTGCACTGTGAGAGTCTACCTTTTCTATACTGCCTATACAAAACTGGATCAGATCAAAATCTCTTGGGTCCTGTGTTTCATTTCCAACACTAGTCAGCCAGATTTTTCTGGGCACTGCGTGAAGAAGATGGCCAGCTACCCCTTCAATTTATCACCACTGCCTGATATTCTGAAGTGCAGATTTCTATTAAACTTCCATGGTGAATAGCAGTTCATAAACCCATCCTCCACAATTTTAAGTAAAGTCATGATGCATAGCTGTGATGAATTTTATTTTGGCCTACAGAAGCTAAGTAGGGTCGGCCTTGGTTAGTAATTGGATGGTTTGCAAAGGCAGGCAATGGCAAACCACCTCTGTTAGTTTCTTGCCATAAAAACCCCACAAGGGGTCGCCATAAGTCAACTCTGACTTGGAGGCACTCTCTACCACCACTTGACACACTACTAACTTGCATTTTAAGATCATCCAAGCTCCAAGGTGGTAAAGTTAACTTGTCTGTCTTAGTATATATGCCCCAGTGTCTGTAACCTACGTAACCAACACGTTACCCTCCTGTAATTCCACAATGTAAAAGCTAATCAGCTTTTGCCTAGTGGAAGAATATTGAGTAGAAATTCTGTCCTTCCTCACAATTTAAATCAAGCTTCATTAGATGGGGAATGGAAATCTCATGTTTTAGATCCCCCGATTGACCTTTCACAAGCCCTGCCTCTAGCAGCCTGTCTCTCTGACATTTAAGTTATCGATTGGTTTCCATCACCATCTCTGAGACCCCTTTGCACAGTACTGAAGGATTTTGTGCTTGCTTAAGGCAGACTTGAATTGCTTTCTTTGCCTATTTGTTCTTTTGGATGACTGTTATTAATATGTGGATTAGCTGCTCCACTTGTTTTTGACACTGTTACGGTTATGCCAATAAAGGTTCTGTCTTGGTGGATGTGGATTAGCTGGAGCCAAGAGATCATCTGGCTGGGACCATCTTGAAATAGGCTCTTAAAAGATGTTCAGAGCTGCGACTGATGTGACAGTACAATCCTATGAAGAGTTACTCCAATCTAAGCCCATTGAAATCAATGGGCTTAGAACTGGAGTAACTCCTTTTAGGATTGCACTGTCGGTTTAGGACGGTGTGTAAAACATATATTTGCCTTGTCCCATTATAACATAATGCAACAAAGAGAGCTTGCTTTTTAGTTTGATTTAGAAGTACGTTCTTTTTATGTTTGGATATTTCAGGTGAGGTGGATTCCTAATAATAAGGCTGCTCTTTATCTGTTGCATTAAACCACTTCTGGATAAAAATCCTTTGTGCTTACCTATTTTAAAGACCTTATGCTGGATATATGCTACTGGTAAACAGACATTTTTCTTGTATGAGAAGCTGGGGCGCACCTCCAAACATCCAGAGGGCAGAAAGAAAAGTATTTTTGTTGAGCGTTACTTATTTAGGGCCTGTTTGGGGCTAGGACAGTGATTACTATATTTTTTGCACGTTTTTAAATTATTAACCAAGAAAACAAGCAGACGATTCAACTCTTAAGAGGTTGGTAATAGCCCCTGCTGGATGTTGGCTTTCCCAGAGGAATGAATCCCATAAGCTACTTATACATTGCATGGAGAAATACCCTCTTTTGTCAGTCTTGAATCTACAGCCGATAACCTTCAATATTCGGTGACCCCTTGTTCAAGTATCATAAGAGAAGGAGAGTAATTTCTCTCTTCAAGTACTTTGCTTTCAAAGGAAATACTTTGTAGCTTAATCCCCACTAATTTCTTTTAGATGAAAGACATCTTTTAAAACCTTTTTACCAATTCTGTAATTAAAAAAAAAACAAAAAACTACAAACAAGAAAACCAAATCAATAACCGTATAAAGGAAACAATAACATTTTAAGATCTAAATAAGATGCATGCATTACAATCTAGCATAAAGCAAATGACAAAGAATGAATGCTTTAAAAAAATGGTATTTATTGGCTACAGCCATATTTGAGCATGATGCATCAGCATAAGACAGGTGACATAAAAGTTCCTGGTTAAGCCTTTAGATGTTCTTATTTGGTGCGGCAGCCTGTCCGCAATCATATGGTCCCGTAGCTATCTGCATTGAGAGCTGCATGTTTTTTTACTTTGACCTTTCCTGTCGATAGCAGTTTCTACTGTAGCTGCTGTTGGGAGATGCGAAATAAGTTGTCTATGTAAATTTGACTCTGTCAAGCTGGGACTGAATAGAGACTATGAATGGTTATCACATTATCACAGGTAACAGATTTCCTTTACAGAGGCGTGGTCTGGGGGAGCCCAGTGACGCCTGGTGTGGGCTTTCAGGGACCACAGTTCTCTTTGTCAGATGCATCTGGCAGGGAGAGCTGTGGTTATCGAAGGCTTATACTACATAGGAATTGGAGGCTTTTACTGCAGCAAACTAACACGGCAAACTGACTCCACACCAAAAGGAGATGTTTACATTTACTAGCAAAGGAATGTTTTGGTTGCCTCCCCGCTAATTGCATCCTGTCCCCTTCTGATATATGTCTCCTCTCCCCTATCTCCCCTCCTCTGCTGTATTTGACCAGTTGGGATCATGCATCTGACGAAGAGAACTTGATTCTCGAAAGCTTATGCTACAATAAAATTGGTTAGTCTTAAAGGTGCTACTGGACTCTTTTTGATTTTGCTACTACAGACTAACACGGCTAACTCCTCTGCATCTATGTAAATACTGTTGCCCTAGTCTCTGGAAAAAATGACTTCCCCGTATTTCTTCACCAGAGTCCTTACACATCACTCACCTTCTCCAACAATCACGAACTCAACCACAACAGAGGAAGGTTCTTAACCATGATTCAAGGCCATCTCCTTCCGTCTGTCTGTTTTTCCTACCCTGAAGTATGAACGGTTCGTCAAATCCCTCTTTAAAGACAAAAATGTTTGCTGTTCTTAACATTCTCTGTGTGTCTTTCTCTCTGCTGAGTATACACCTACACTTTTTATTTTGGGAAGGGCTGACACATTTTATCTATAAAACATTTGATAGATAAGGAGTGGCAAGAGCTGGATGTGAACATGAGGAGTAAGATTTGAGGCCATCATTTTTTTCTTTTTCTTTTTTTGCTGCAGATGGAAGGAAATTTCTTTGGAAGGTAGTTTCCAGAACTGCCACCGTTCAAGGTTGTGTAGTCCACTAAGAAAGAAAGATACTATATATAGTTGGTCTAAACTCTTTTCTTTTTCCTGGCAGGACTTTCCCCTTATAGATGAAGAAATGGGGGGAACTAGCGGAATTTCCACCTCTTGCTCATCTGTTAAAGACACAAGAACCTAGTTTTAGGGGGACGAAACACCAATAGAAATCCTCAGGGCTTTTTTTCAGCTGGAACGCAGTGGAACAGAGTTCCAGAACCTCTTGAAAATGGTCACATGGCTGGTGGCCCCACTCCCTGATCTCCAGACTGAGGGGAGTTTAGATTGTTTAGATAGATCTAAACTCCCCTCTGTCTGGAGATCAGGGGGCGGGGCCACCAGCCATGTGACCATCTTCTCCGAGGGCAACCCACTGAGTTCCACCACCTCTTTTCCCAGAAAAAAAGCCCTGGAAATCCTAGTGATGGAGCCAGTATCATGAATTCCTTTTTATATATTTTTATCTCATGGTGTGTTTTCCTACTTCATGCAGCATGAATCATGCCTCATATTCCAGAACGGGCAAAATTTCTGTCCTTTTTAAGTGCAACCAGTATTTTTCAGCATTCAGGATAAAGTCATGACCTCAAAGGTATTCATTCCTGTTAAATAGTGGGTTCAGACACGAGGTGATTCAATAGCTCTTTATTTAGCAGGAACACAACACACACTGACAGACTGAACAGAAGTCCTCAATATATATACAGCAGCTCCACCCCCAGAATAACTGATAGCCAATGAGAATACATATTTTAGAATACCATCATCTGCATAAACTATATACACTGTTTGAAGTAGACAGGCCACTGATTGGTCTTTATTATAGAGGACCGATTGGCTGCTGTCATGAGAAAGTAACCAGTGATATTGCAGGGATTATGGACCAATGAGAATGCAGGCTTTGGGAGCCTTGACTGAACCTCAAGCTCAACACAGTATAGTGCATTACAATCAATACAGTAACTACTTTAGAGGCCTTGCTCGGCCCAGTACACAACACCCCTCCCCCCTTAGTTTGGAACACCCTGTTGTTCGCAGATAGGCTGGGGAAGGTGAGCCAGAATACATTAGAGGCCCTGAGACCAATACATCACACCCCTTCCCCCCTAGTGTGGAACTACCTGATGCCAACAGAGTCCTGGAGTGGGAATGGGGAAAGGTGAGCCTGCCAGAGCCTGCACGGTGCAGTCGCTCCAGAGTTCTTTGGGGCCGACAGCCCCGTGTTCCTTGCTGGCTTTGCTCTGGAGGTGCAGTCTCTTGTGGGAGTTTGCGAGCCACTTGAGGCCGTGGATTGCGGAGAAAAGTCCCGGTTCTGTTTCTGCTCCCATAGCAGCCAAGGCAGTTTAAGCTGATGTAATTGAGTGCAGAGTGGACCTGATGCTCCTTCCAATGGCTTGTCCTCACTGCTGGCGTGGAGACGGGCAGCCCTTTGCGGCGCCCTGATGAAACGTGCCTGGCAGGGAACTTGCTGTGTGCCGCTTTGCTTATGGCTTGGCTGCCTTGTTGGACTCCGGTAACGCGGATGCCCAATGCCTTGAACCAATCAAGTCCCAGCAAACTCGTGCAGTGCCCCTTAACCACAACAAGAGGAAGGAGGCCGTGAAAGTCCTTGTAGCCGACCACAACTCGGCCAGCTCCAACCACTGGAACCCGACGACCCTGGAGATCCATCAGGCGTAGACTGCTGGGCTTGAGCGGCTGGTTCTTGCCCTTGGAGCACAGGCGGTTGTAGGTGTCCCTGGAGACAATTGAGAGCGCTGACCCGGAGTCAACCTCCATGACACACAGTGTTCCCTCAATACAAACCGTGGTGTAGATCTTATCTTTGTTGCCTGCTTGTGTGTGCATGATGACAGTTGTGGTGTGGCATTCATTCAGCTGGCACTCTCTTCCTCCTGGCCTTTGGCAGCGCGGAGTGAGGCGAGGAGACTGCTGCGGAGAGCCTCCTTTCCTGACAGTTATGCAGGCCCGAGCGATGTGGCCCTTCTTTCCGCATGCCCGGCAGTTGGCATCCCGGAACCGGCATTTCCTTCTTTCGTGGTCTCCCCCACAACTAGAACAAGGGGAACCGTAGTATGGCTGCCTCTCAGAGTGCTGGGCTTGCACTGCATGGAATCTGTGCACACCGTCTTCTTCCTCAGAGCCACTGTCAAAATCTCCATAGTGGACTGGCTCCTCGTTCAGGGGCAGGTCTGGACTCCGCCAACGTCGCACCTCCCGGGTGGACTGGTCTGCTGCTTCAGCTGCTAGTGCTTCTTTGAATGCTGTTTGGAAGTCGAGGTTCTTCTGCGTGAAAAGCCGGCGCTGTAGCTTCTCATCACGAAGGCCACACACCAGGCGATCACGTAGTGCCATCTCAAGGACAGGGAAGTTACATTGTCTGGCTGCCTGTCGGAGGGCTGTGACAAATGCCGCTATCGATTCACCTTGCGCCTGGTCTCGGCTGTAGAACGCATGTCTGCAGGCTATCTCAGATGGCTGTGGTGAGAAGTGCTCCTTGAGTCTGTTTTTTATTGTGTTGAACGCTGTAGTTTGAAGCTGGGCTGGCGCCACTAGTGCCCGTGCTATATCAAACGTGGAACGCCCACACACGCTGAAGAACGTTGCTCTCGCGAGATCTGTGTCTTCAATCTTGTTCGCCTCAAGGTAGAAGTCGAAGCGGGTAATGTAGGATTCCCAGTCCTCGGCTGTTGAGTCAAACGGTTCGAAGTGGCCCTTAGCGGCCATGTCTGCCTTCTGGACGACGCGAGCGTATGTCGGATGGTGGAGGTGACAATTCCTCACGCTTAAGATTTCAGCTTAGGTCTTGGGGCTGCCTACCCAAGCACCTTGTTAGTGATATCGCTCTGGTATTGGGGCTGCATACCCAATCAGAGATCCCATCCTCGTCGCCAGTGTTAAATAGTGGGTTCAGACACGAGGTGATTCAATAGCTCTTTATTTAGCAGGAACACAACACACACTGACAGACTGAACAGAAGTCCTCAATATATATACAGCAGCTCCACCCCCAGAATAACTGATAGCCAATGAGAATACATATTTTAGAATACCATCATCTGCATAAACTATATACACTGTTTGAAGTAGACAGGCCACTGATTGGTCTTTATTATAGAGGACCGATTGGCTGCTGTCATGAGAAAGTAACCAGTGATATTGCAGGGATTATGGACCAATGAGAATGCAGGCTTTGGGAGCCTTGACTGAACCTCAAGCTCAACACAGTATAGTGCATTACAATCAATACAGTAACTACTTTAGAGGCCTTGCTCGGCCCAGTACACAACAATTCCAAAACAAGGTTGCCAGCTCCAGACTGGGAAATTCCTGGAGATTTGGGGGGTGGAGCCTGGAGAGGGGGTTTGGGTAGGGGAGGGAATTCAGCAGAGTTTAATGCCATAGTGCATCCTCCAAAGCAATCAGTTTCTCCAGGGGAACAGATCTCCGTTGCCTAGAAATCAGTTGCAATCCCAGGAGATCTCCAACCACCACCTGGAGGCTGGCAACTCTATGTTCCAACATAGACCAGTTTTAAACACATGAAATGCATAGAATTATAGTGATATATTAATGATTTTTTATATATTTATGCCTATGCATGCATGGCAGTGGAAGGTAGGGAAGATTGCCAGGGCTTGGTAGTTGTGCTGAGTGACAAAGTTATCCAGAGTCCCCAGAAATGTTGAAAAGGAGGGAAGGGTGAGATTAGCATCTCAAGCCCCAGAGAGCAGATTGCATTCTGGAAGGGGAGAGTTGGAAAGGAGTGAATTGTTTCTCCACCCCCCCCCCCCGATTCTTTGCAGGCAGTCAGTTCATTTTAACAAAACAGTCACCTGATTTGAACAGGAGAGGCTCCTCTCTCTGTAATTGGGCATTCGGAAGAAAGGTATCTGTAGCTTTAGACCATCTATGCATCTATGTTCACTTTCTTTTGGCTCCTCTCCTCTATAGAGACCCGTTCTATGATGATGTCTTGGAAGTCATCCAGTCTGAAAAGGCGCCTTATATCTCCCTCATCTCACATTTGTCCAGCTTGCCAGTTCAGGCCATAAATTGACACAAAATGTTGGTCAGAAAAACCAGTTTCTCTTCTCCGCCCCCACCCCCCGCCCTCTTCAGTCTTGGCATGAGATACTTCCATTCAATGATATTTATGACTTCTTGGATGAGTTCCCCAGACAATGATTAAAAAGAAAACTAGAACTTCTACAGGAGAAATATCCAAAATTTTGCTGATTATTCATCAGTAACATACAGTATATGACGGGCTCAGAGCAGAGTTTATGAGCTAGGGTTAGATAGTGGCTAAGAGACAGAAAACATGTAACACCCAAAGAGTGAAATGATGCCCCGTGAGGTGTTTTCCCCACAGGGAAGAACCATGAAGTGATTCGGAGTGGGTGTGAAGTTTTCCTGAAGGGTGATATATAAATTGAATGTTGTTGTTATTAAATGGCAAACTCTAAGCACCCTCTCTGTTGTTTGTCCACTCTAATTCTAAATACTGCATCACAGCAGGTTATTGATTTGATTGTTTTTCCTCTCCACCCTTCCTTCATGTCATACACGGTCTCCTCTCCTCATGTTACAACAATCCTGTGAGGTAGGTCAGTCCGAGAGGGTGACAAAGCCAAGGTCAACCAGTGAGCTTCATGGCTGATGAGAGATTTGAAGTTTGGTCTCCCTTGTGGGGTAGCTAATCTCCAAGTGAGTCCTGGAGATATCCTGGCATTACAACTGATCTCTAAATTGCAGAGATCTGTTCCCCTGGAGCAAGTGGCAAATTCTGAGTGGCATTATACCCCACTGGAATCCCCCCCTCCCCCAAACTCTACCCTCAAATCTCTAGGAATTTCCTAACCTGGAGTTGGAAACCATATCTCCCGATTTGTAGTCCAATGCTTTAACTGCTAAACCATGGACTCATCAGGTGATGTTTGGCAAGCAGGGCTTTTTTTCTGGGAAAAGAGGTGGTGGAACTCAGTGGGTTGCCCTCGGAGAAAATGGTCACATGGCTGGTGGCCCCGCCCCCTGATCTCCAGACAGAGGGGAGTTTAGATTGCCCTACGCGCCGCTGAGCGGCACAGGAGGGCAATCTCAACTCCCCTCTGTCTGGAGATCAGGGGGCGGGGCCACCAGCCATGTGACCATTTTCAAGAGGTTCCGGAACTCCGTTCCACCGCGTTCCAGCTGAAAAAAAGCCCTGCTGGCAAGGCATACCCCATCTGCAGTGTAGAGATAATCACGTTGGTCACCGTTATAGAGCTGCAGAGATTACTGAGGTAATGAAAGTGAAACCCTTAAACAACATTAGATTAACGCCAAACCATTAGTATTACCTTTCAGTTGCCATAGTATGAAACTTGCAGATCTTATCTTGGGTACTGTAGCAACGGAAGCTTTTTTTTTTAATCTGAAGATGTTAGTAAGGCTTTTTTTCTCTAGTACCTTATGAAAGCTCATCTTACACAATGGAAGTCTAGAAGAGGCATTTGTCAAGGGACATTAACACTGTTTAACATGCAAATTGGTTTTCAAATGTGGATACTCTCTTCTCTTTTCATTTCATGGGAGGTGGGGGTGCACAGGAGAACCAGGGTACTATGTCCCTTCTGGTCAGAGGCCTGGTTTTAATTTTTTGTTGTTTCACCCAGTTGGTTTATACGATGTTTCCATTCAGTCACACTGATGATCTTTACAGTGGCTTGTATGCGCGTTTCCAAAAATGTTCAGACATTTACTGGTAAATCTTTACACATACCACATCAAATAACTGCAGTAAATAAATGTTTCATCCTCTATTTCCATAGGTTGCCAGCTCAGCTTGGGAAATTTCTGGAGATTTTGGGGGTGGAGCCTGGAGAGGTTGGGGTTGGGGGAGGGGGAGGGAAGGCCACCCTCCAAGGCAGCCATTTCCTCCAGAGGAACCAATCTGTGAAGTCTGGAGATCAGTTGTAATTTCAGAACTCCAGGCAGCATCTGGAGGTTGACAAACCTAATAATAAATCAGTAAACGATGACCATCTCCCATATCTGATTTGTAAATATGTCAAAGATGCCTCACCTTTCTGATATATATTGTTTAAATATCAAGGCCTACCAACTGCCCTTGCCAAATGAACAAATTACATTCAAATTTCCTTCATTTGCGATACAAGGATGATATTTGCAAATATCAAAAACAACTTTTTTTCAAAGTTATTTTTATTTTATTAATAGAAATAAAAGCCCATAGAAAGGGCAGAAAACAAGAATAAAGAAAAAGTAAGTAGTAACAGAACTTGGAACTTAGAAAATAAAAAGAACAATAATACATATTTCATTTCCATTATCCTCTACACCATTTGCCTTTTGTTTTAGCAAAATTACAACCTCTCCAAAATTTTCTTTTCCACTACTGCCTCCCTTCTACTTGTTTTATATCCCCCCATTATCTTCTTAATGATCAAAACCAAAAATCATCAAGTCACTAGTCCTCATTTCAGCAGAAAGTCAATAAAGGGTTTCCAGTTAGCCAAAAAAATAGAGTGGATTTGAACCTGGGTCTTCCAGGTCCTAGTTTGATACTTTAACCAACGCATCACTCTGGTTCAGTAAATGCTACATATCCTCTTGAATGAAAACTGTTATACTAGAACTGGCCTGTGGTTGATCCTGTGTTATTCCAAACACTTTTCTGTCATACATTTTTCCAGATTCGTTTAAGTTAACTTCAAGCCTTGCATTCATGAAAACACGCTTTATGAAATAAAATGGTGTAATTTTAGTAGTACCTATATTACAATCAATCAGCATACTGGGTTTATTAGTGACTCTCTGAAATGCAGCCACACAATATCTTTCTATATAAAAGGCAAGCTGTGTTGGCGATGACTCACTTTTTATCCTGGTGCACCTGCGCAGGAGCACCAGGATAAAAACTGAGTCGTTGCTAATACAACCTCCAGAGGGCACCACAATGGCAGGAAACCCAGGCAAGGCGGCCCATCCCTCCAGAGGGCGCCACTGCAGCAAGTTAGCTGCTGCAGCAGGTCCAGTCTTCTATTGAAGGTAATTCCATATTTTTCAATTTCTGTGCATACAACAGCCTAGATGCAGTAATCATATATAGAAATAAAATCCCACGCCCATTTTCCAACTGTTTGTCCATTAATCCCAGCAAAAAAGCTTCTGGTTTAAACTGTACAATAGTCTTTAGTATTTTTGTATTACCATATGAATCTGGGTCCAATTTTTTTTGGCTTTACAGCAAGTCCACCAGAGATGATAAAATGTTCCTTCTTGTTTCTCACATTTCCAATACTTATTTGACATACCCTTGCTCATTTTGGCTAATCTATCAGGAAATACATTCCACCGATACATCATTTAATAAAATTTTTCTTTAAGTCTAACACTCAACGTAAATTTAAGCCCCTTTACCCACATATTTTCCCATTGGTCCATCATTATATTAACCCAAATTTTTTAACCCATTTTACCAAACAGTCTTTCACAGATTCTACTTCCATTTCAAATTTCAGTAACAACTTAAACATTTTGGAAATAACATGTTCATCATTTGAACAAAGCTCTTTTTCAAACTCTGTTTTTTCCTGCTCAAAGCCCCATAGTTTATCTAATTTAAATCTTTCTAAAAGCTGAGCATATGCAAACCATTGACATTTATAACCCTTAGCTACTAACTCTTCTCTTGAATTCAATTTTCAGTCTTCTTGTGAAAATTCTATTAAAGCTCCATAAGTCAACCATCCCTGTTTGAAAGTCATCTCCCGTCTGTAGCACACTGTGTTGAAATCCAAAGTGGTGTCTTCTGTGTTAGTCTCAATTTATATTTATTCCAAATTCTCAAAATAGCTCTCCTAATGTAATGATTTTTGAAGTCTGCATTGACCTTTACTTTGTCATACCACAAACAGGCACGTCATCCAAATCTCAAGTCATAACCTTCCAACGTCAAGAGTCTCGTTTCTCAAAAGCATCCTTTTTGACTTTTATTGTTTCTGATGATTACAGGTACATCTGCAGACCCACCAAATACTTTCAATAAATGATCCAATTTCCCTCATTTTTACCTCAGTAAGAGTAGCATTAATTTCCCACGTAAAAAAAAAGGATGCTCAAAGTTTTACCACAAAGATTCTTACTAGACCAGACCAGAAATATCAGATTTCAAGCTGGATTCAGGAAAGGCACTAGATATCGTATTGCAAATTTACGTTGGTTACTGGAGCATACCAAAGCATTTCAGAAGATCTGTTTGTGTTTTATCATGAAAAGAATCATGGAAGACTATGGATGGTTTTGAAAGAAAAGGGTGTGTCATCACAATATCTAATTGTTTTGATGGGCAAACTCTGCTCTGGACAAGAGGCTACTGTTTGGACAGAACATGGGGAAACAGAAAGGAATTCCCCTTTCCCAAGGAGTATCCAAATTAAATTTCAATCGTGCCATTTGCATGAGTTTCGTATTCCCGTGAGCCTTTGGAAGTGAGATTTAGCTGAAAAGGAGGATAAAAATATAATTAATAAATAAAGAGCTTCAGGTTTGCATGGAACGTGCAGGATGCAATTACAGGAAAATGATCCCACAGAGAGCTTAACCCAGCTATGATTACAAAGAACTTGACAGATACTGAGTCAAGATAACTGGCTAAGGTCAAGTTCTTGTCTTGGCGTCTCATATGGTAGAAGTCCTTACATGGCCTGGAACAGGGTGTTCAGGAGACTGACCAATCACCATGGTCAACATCTAAAACCAGCTGTATGTGCCACCATGGTCTAACACTGGTAGGTTTGCCAACCTCCAGGCATGGCTTCGGCTTCTCCTGGAATTGTAACCAATCTCTAGCATATAGATATCCGTTCCCCTAAAGGAAATGGCAGCTTTGGAGGGTGAACTCTATAGCATCATAGCTCCACATAGCTCCCTCTCATCCCCAGACTCTGCCCCCAAATCTCCAGGAATTTCCCAAGCTGGAATAGGCAAGCTGGAGTTTACAGAGCCAGTGTGGGGTATTAGTGTCAAACTAGGATCAAGAAGACCCAGGTTTGAATCCCTATTCTGCCATGAAAGCTTGCTGGGTGGCCACAGGCCAGTCACACAGTCTCAGCTTAACCTACTTCACAGGGTTGTTGTGAGTATAAATGGAGGAGAGGGAAACTGTCCAGCAATACCATCCTCCTGCCCGCCCACCCCTGCAGCAGCAGGCCTCTTCTACAAGCCCTGCAACAGCTTCTCTGGAAATACCTCAGCTGCAAATGCCTCTACAGGGCCCCAGGCCTTCTCCACCATTAAGCCAGCAGCAGCGGACACCCAGGCACAGCCCCAAGGATCAGCCTGCAACCACCCAGCTGACTCACCCTTTTCCTGCAGTTGCCTAAGCAGCCCCACCTCAGCCAGGTCCACAGGGGATTGCCAGCAGCTCAAGCCAGGCAGGTACAGGCCCCAAACTGCCAAGAGAGCCACTGGAGAGGATCCAGAAGCAGCAGGGAAGCCAGGCAGAGCAGACCAAATGCCCCACCCTAGGCTGGGATGGAGTGGGTGGGACCAGAAGACTGCAGAGTCTACCCAGCCCTCCCATCAGATAGGTTACGAGCACGGCCAGTAAGGGAGGCTGAGTGGAAATTGGGGGAAGAGTCAGGTTGGCGGGGCAAGGGGAGGACTTTAAAGTCAGGTTCCTGGGAAGGCCGGGAGGAAGTGAAGGAGGAGGCAGCTGAAGGGTGCTGCTGAGACTCCTAGGGCAGGCAAAGGAACAAGGTGGTGCAACCCCCTTCTCTGCCCATTTGAGGCTGGAAGACGTCCACCTGGGGAGCTGACAAGATGGCAGACTGTCAGAGGGGGGCGCCAGTGAGGGAGGAGCCTCACAGAAATGGTGTAAGTTGCTTTGGGTCCCCATGTGAAAGAAAGGTGAGGTAGAAATGAAGTAAATAAACAAACAAACCCTAAAGAGGGCTAGCCACAGGAAATGGGGCTTTTTCAGTGGTGGTACCTTCCTAAACCTTGTAAAGAAGCCTTATATGTGTATTGGTGATGTGGTAACAGGAGGGAAGCTGGCATGGTACAGCCTGAGCTCATCAGATCTCAGAAGCTAAGTAGAGTCAGTACTTGGATGGACAACCAAGGAAGACTCTGCAGAGGAAAGCCCTGGCAAACCACCTCTGTTTCTCATTTCCCTTGAAAGTTCCTTGCCGGGATTGTCGTTAATCAACTGTTACTTGATGCCCCCCCTCCCCACAATATGGTAAGAACTTCCACTGTAGACACACCTGAAACAATGGACATATATACACACCAATTTTTTTTAAAAAACAGTGTATTTTCAGAATATTTGCTATAGATGTTTTCTTTTTTTGTATACTTCATAATTAGCAAGGCAAACCACAATAAGTGATCTATAGGGTTGCCAGGGACTCCTTGAAGACTTTGAGGCAGGGCATGGGGAAAATAATATTGTAGATGCCTCAACATCACTTCCGGATAAAAACCCAATGGTGTTTACCATAGAGAATCAGTGAAATCCTAGTGCATCAGTGACATCACTTGCATTATTTAGCCAGAAATGACATCAACCGGTCAACGACATCTGCTGCCCCCCCCCAGCCACTTTCTTCCTCTGCTTTTTTGAGCACCAGTGGGAACAGGGATGCTTTGCCTACTGAAAATGGGCAAACGGCGCCCCTGCTGGCCTGTGAGTCAGTTTTAAAAAATACAAGGATTTGTGCTTTTGTCAACCATATTTATTTTTATTTTATTTCCATTATTACCTGTCTGCCTTTCTCTCTGAGACTCACTCACTGCAGATTACACAGCATAATACATAGCCCTTTCTTAGTTTCTTAGATCAACCAGCTTACTAGAAATTCTCAGGTTTCTGGCAAACTGCAGCTTGCTGCCAGCAATCTAAGGTTTATTCTTGCTCAGCAAACTAGAATCCCAAGGCATAATTAAACCACAGTTTGGGATCCTGATTTGCAAGGGAATAACAAACCATAGTTTACTGATTCAGACATGAAAGGTAAACTGCTGCAAAACTGGAAATCGCTCATTAGCTGCCTATGCAAGGGGAAAAGGGGGATGCCTGAGGATTCCTTTGAAGCAGCCGGCGAAGGCTTGCTTTTGTAACCAAACCAAGCAAAGAACCAGTGAGCTAGCCAATGATACCGATATTCCAGAAGCACCATCGCACTGTGGTCTGAAAGCAGTTTCCTGTGTGTTTCATGCTATTCATAATTTTGTAGATGGAAACTCTTGTTGATTAATATCCCAAGCAAGCAGAGCCTCTCTACTGGCAGACCTTTCTGCTTCATCAGTAAAAAAAAAATCTAAAGAATTGGATCTCATTAAATAAAAATGGAAGCGGCAGGCTTTCATAGGCAGCTTAATACCCGTCGAGAACGTCAATCTAAGATAAATTACACCAAGCTGCTGAAACAGAATAATCAGCTACAAGGGGATCAAAGAATAGAAGCTCTATTGTCTTTTCTCATGAAAGCCAGCCCCCAGTTGAGCGGAAAGATGATATAGCAAAGCACTTGAGGTTTGCCTGCATCAGGTTCAGGCAGCTTCACATTTGGAGTATATGTATTTTAAATATTGAAATGGCTTTGAATTTTTGTTTTTAAAGATGATGCAATAATAGCCCACTCCAATCATGAATATTAACTGTACTAATTTCACACTGTGTAATCCGCTTTGAGTCTCAGTGAGGAAGGTGGACTATAAATGACATTAATTAATTAATGAAATAATAACCATCGCTGAGTGTTCATAGCTCTCAGACACTCAGGTTAACAGGCAAGACTAGAACTAGGGATACCTTGGTTCAAATAGCCGCTCAAACTTGGCGTTTCTAAGCTAGTTGACTTCAGTGGTCTTAGGGCCAAATTAGATTGTTTTGCCCCAAGTTAGGTAGGGGTGTTTCTGGCCCACCTCAGATCCTCTTGCCATCAGATAGCAGCTTCTGGGAACTCAATTCCCAAGCATGCCAGGACTCTGGACTATGGCATGAAGGTTGGAAGGGCTTCAGCCCTTGACCTGAAGCAACTGTGGCAAATTCTTTGCCCTGGTGGGTGGCCGCATGTGCACCGAATACTATACAACACAATACTGAACAACAGAAAACTTTGCAAATGTAAATTCTGAGTTTAAGCTTTTGGTGAGTATGGGTACTGAGTGAGACCCGAAATCTAGGCTGAAACTGAAAACTGGAATCATTGCTGATTTTCCTGTTCTTCTCCCCATGTGGCTGAATTGGTGGGACTGAATAGCAACTGGACGCAAAAGCTGTTCACATAGGGTTGTCAAGCTCCATGTGGGGCCTGGAGAGCTCCTGAAATTACAACTGATTTCCGGAGCACAGAGATCATTTCCCCTGGATAAAATGGCTGCTTTGCAAGACAGATTCTATAGCATCACATCCCCACTGAACTCCTTTTGCTTCCCAAACTCTACCCTCCCCAGGCTCCATCCCTAAATCTCCAGGAATTTCCCAACCCGGAGTTGGTATCCCTAATAAATCCTCTACGGAGAGATATAATTGAGTCCAGTGTGTGTGTGTGGGGGGGGGGGGTGTCTTTAGCAGGGAGAGGATCCAGATCTACAGTTCCAGAGGTGCCTGGGCCAGTCATTTTACATTTCACATGATTATCAACTATATTTCTACATTAGTTCATGTAATACAGCTTTTGCATGATTTGGATTTTTGAACTACACCGGTGTTCTTTTGAAACGGCATGATTTCACCCTGAAACAGCACATTTTGTGTCTGGGTACCCATTTTAAAAAGCCCTAGATACAGTTCTTCAGAATTATGCCTCCTTAGTGGTAGGAGTTTGACCTCTAGATATAGGCTCAGGTGTTCTAGAATGCTTTGCTATTTGGCTGGGCTGCTTTAGTCCTTAATCTTCAAGAGTATTGTGTTGGCCGCAAAAGCAATCTAGTTTGTAATGAGTGATATGATACCAGACCCTGGCTGCTTTTACTCAATATTCTTTAGAGCTGAAGAATCAACGGCATTCCCGCAACCTTCCAGCAGTAGAAAAGCTGCATTAAAAAAAAAGAAAAAAGGATGTGTTAGTTGCAACGATGATCTTAAACTGTGAAATTTTGCAAGTAACAGATACAATTTTATTCACAGGAAACAAAAGAATTGGTACGTTCAAGATTATGTTCTTATTTAGTCATTAATATTTTAATGACTCAACACATTTTTATCTATGGTGCTATTCTTGTGTCTGTGTGTGTTATGTGCCATCAAGTCACTTCCCACTCATGATGATCCTATGAATTTATGACCTCCAAACCATTCTATCATTTACAGCCTTGTACAGATCTTGCAAACTGAAGTTCATGGGGTCCTTTATGGAGTCAATCAATCTCATGTTGGATCTTCTGCTTTTCCTACTGCCTTCAAATTTTCCTAGCGTTATTGTCTTTTCCAGTTAGTCTTGTTATCTGGCGATATAACCAAAGTACAATAGCCACAGTTTAGTCACTTTGACTTGTAGGGAGAATCCAGGCTTGATTTCATCTAGAACCTGTTTATTTGTCCTTTTGGCCATCCATGGTATGCGCAAAACTCCTCCAACATCACATTTCAAATGAATCAATTTCAGTTTCTTCATTGTCAACCTTAAAACTGTGTAATTACTCCATTCCTTTTTTGTCTTTTTGGTGTTCAGCTGTTATCCAGCTTTGGCACATTCTTCTTTAGCCTTCACCAGTAGTTGTTTTAAGTCCTTATTATTTTTTGCCAGTAATGCGGTGTCGTCTATACATCTCAAATAGTTAATGCTCCTTCCACCAATTTTCACTCTACCTTCATCTAAATCAGTGTTTCCCAATCTTTTTTCCATGAAGGAACTGTTGGCAGAGTGCCAAATAAACCGCGGTAGTTACACAGTACAGGTTTAAAGGTGTAAAAAAGAGTTTATTTAGGGACTACATTTCAGATAGTAAAGAGGAGAGAGAGAGAGCTGCTGGCTATCTAGCTACATAGTAGAGAGAGTGTTTTTTCTGAGAGTGGAGAGAAAAGGAGGGCATTGCCCCTGTTAAGCCCAATAGGAGACAAGACAAGAAAGTAGACCCAGAGGAGTTAGCCGTGTTAGTCATAGTTGCAAAATAGTAGAGAGTCCAGTAGCACCTCTAAGACAAACCAACTTATTTGTAGCATAAGCTTTCGAGAACCATGAAGAGAACTGTGGTTCTCAAAAGCTTATGCTACAAATAAGTTGGGCCGTTTCCACACGGCTTTCCTCAAGCTGGGCCATGTCGCAACGTTGCAGATCATGCCGGGGAAAACGCGAAATACCGTGTTTTCTTGCACGAGTTTTGTGCGACGTCTTTGTATACCAGACATTGCTACTACCAACAGGAACCTCTAAATTAATTTTTCAAATCTCGAGGAACCACTAGCTATGAAAATGTCTGCAGACCAGAAAAAGTTGATAGTGGGGAACACAATTCAATTTCTGCTAAATTACTGTCATTTGTATTGTCAATGTTCTGTAACAATATGAAACAGACACTATTACAACTAAATATCATCTTAGTAACTGTGGTATTTTGAGAGTTATTTGGATTTTTTCAGCATTTCAAAATTGTTATTGAAATGCTCCTGGAACCCATAACGATGTCCTGCGGGACACTGGTGTTCCATGGAACCCTAATCGGAAAAGTGGCACATCTAAGACCCTAGAGTTCAGACTGAAGTGACATCAGAATGCCTTGATTTCCTGACTCATAGCTCAGACTCTTAACCGTTATACTATACCAGGAAGAGTCAATGGGATGCCTGTCAGCTAGGCGTGGCCCCTGCAGAAATTGGTGGCCTTTGTTGGCCCCAGGGGTCATTTCATAGAAAAAGAGCTGCAGGAGCTGATTACCATAACTCATTAGCATAACTCATTAGCATTTGCCACACCCCTTGCGATCACCGAAGTGTGTCATTAGCATAACTGATTTGCGTATGCCACACCCCGACCTCACCTATCCTGGCTGTTTTGGACCCAATCCTAGCCATTCAGGGCCGAAATGGGGCCCAAAATGGTCAAAATTGGGCTGCTGCTGAGCAGGAAAGTGATCCGCCACCCGTAAGAGGCCCGATCCTGGCCATTTTGGGCCCAATCCAGGCCAAAACGGGCCCAAAATGGCCAAAAATCAGGTGGGCAGGGCCAACTGACATGTGACCTCTTTGGAGAACTACTGGAACTGCGTTCCTGCGCGTTCCCCCTCAAAATGAGCCCTGGTTGGCCCTATTATAAACAGATTCTCTAGAATTCCCTCCAAGTTGCATTATATCAGCCCCGAGAATCATCCCAACAGATGCTGGCTCAGTGCATTTTGGAATGTCTGTAGGGCATTTGTTTCTGGGGAGAAATCAACTGATGATGGCCCAACAAAACTGAGATCGGGTTAAAAGAACCTCTGAATACTGACAATGAATGAATGGGCTACATTGCTTCTTTTCTTAGCTGAATGATCTATGAAAACACCAGTGCAGCTCTGCTTGCAAAAAATATTTGCACTTCTGTTCATATCTCCCACCTTATCAGAAAGCTGCAATAAGACACTAATGGAAATAGAAATGGAATCTCTAATTCAGAGGAGAAAGAGAGAAGCTGTGAAAAAGGAATCGCGCATATTTGGAAAGTAATTAGATTTAGGGATGGGGTAGCAATTTCTGGTTTTTGTTTGCGGCTTAGAGGCAGCTCTGACGCAGAACTGAAAGCACTTCAGCTTAGTTGTCCTTGAAAAAAAATTATCTGCAACTCTCTCTTTTAAAAATATCCTTTTCTCTAAAGAAAGATAACAAAAGTAGAAAACAATGACAAATGGGATAACTGCTGTTCTTGCAAATAGTAGCAAAATGTCTGGTAGTGATTTCTACAGCGAAGGCATAAACATTGTTATGTTTATCCTCTCCTCCAAATAGCCATTTTATGAGCCGTCTTCTGGCTCGACTACATATGATGCTGAGTTCTACGCATGGAGTTCCCAGCATTCCAACCGTCCCTAAAAATCAGACATATATGACACCCTGTCTGGATTGGCACTGTGGTACACTCTAGCCCTGATCACATGTTACAGTGAACTGAATGAATGCACATCCTACCTGCACATGCGTACATCTCTTTGTTAGAAAGAGTCAACACAAGTTCACTTTAAGAATGAAGCCTGGGACCAGTACCTGGATAAATGCAGGGTTTGTATCACATGTTCGGCTGTACATGCATTCAATGTAACATGAGAATTACATATGAAGAACGATCAAGTGTACACTGTTCATGGATTGTACATGAGTTCACTATAACTTGTGAACAGGGTCAGGGAGACAGGGCTTAAACCTTCCCCTATACTGTTTTTTGAAACAGCCTTAGGTAGCTGCTACGTGATGGGCTATATGTAAGTTTCCCCAATGGGGATAATAGCAACTCTTCGGATTGGAAGAACAGTGATTCTGATCCAAATTAGGCCCATGCATGCCTAGGAGTTAAGTTTTGAACAGGGAACTTCCCAGAGAATCACAGAATCACAGAGTTGGAAGGGGCCATATAGACCTTCTAGTCTGACCCCCTGCCCAATGCAGGATGAGCCTAAAACATCTCCGACAGATATTCATCCAGCCTCTTCTTGAAAACTGCCAGTGAAGGGGAGCTCACCACCTCTCTAGGCAGCTGATTCCACCTTTGAACTACTCTGACCGTGAAAAGGTTTTTCCTAATATCCAACCGGTACCTTTCTGCATCTAATTTAAGCCCATTGCTTTGGATCCTGTCCTCTGCTGCCAACTGGAACAGCTCCTTGCCCTCCTCCAAATGACAGCCTTTCAAATATTTAAAGAGAGCAATCATGTCCCCCTCAATCTCCTCTTCTCCAAACTAAACATTCCTAAGGCCCTCAGCCTTTCCTCGTAGGGCTCAGAGCCAAGCTACAAGTGACGCCTTACACAGGTTGGATATTTGTCAGCTTCCCTCAAGTTTTGATGGGAAATGTAGGCGTCCTGGTTTTACAGCTTGGCTCTCCATTACAGCTGCAAGATGAGGACGCCTACATTTCCCATCAAAACTTGAGGGAAGCTGACAAGTGTCCAACCTGTGTCAGGCACCACTTGTAGCTTGGCTCACAGTCTCTAGAGCCCTGATCATCCTCGTCGCTCTCTTCTGCACCGTCCTGGTTTCAGCACCTGCCGAAACCAGGAATGGTTTACCGTGCAGTTCGGCCCTTATTTCCATCATGCTATAGGTAGCTTTGTGCAACCATTGAATGCTTGGCAGTTGTGTGCAGCAACAGCATGCCCCTTTATGCTGCCTGAGGAAAACACTTAGGGTTGGTTTTATTTTTATTTTTTACAAATTTTTATTTTACAAATTTCATATATTTGGGTTACACGTGTTTGTGCATCGCTTGATTTCCTGACATGCAAATGAGTATGATGCACAGCACTACTTGTTAACCAGGCCACTTGAAATGAATTTTATTAGAGACAGGGCTTTTTACAAAGGACCATACAGAACGGAGTTGCATAGTAGCATATAGTCATAATTCCCAAGTACAATGTGCAGTGCTAGAACACACCAGGACATTTTCTCTGTTTGTGTACATGTTTCATTGGAGATCACCTGTAATTCCAAGAGAACCCAAGAATCCACACGGAGGTAGGTAATACTAGACTAAGAGGGTCTTGGTTCAAATCCCCATTATGCTACGAAACATCCTTAGGTGCTTTTAGCCTAACCTATTTCACAGGACTGTTGTGAAGTTAAAACGGAGAAAGAAAGAACAGGAGTGTACACCACCATAAGTTCCTTGTAGAAAAAGCAGGATAAAAACACACTAGATAGGTACATGCCCCTGGGGTATATTTTCCTTTGCTTACTGTCTGTGAAACGAACTTAAGGACAAGAAATAACACTGACATTTTTTTGCCTGCTTTACTGTGTATATCAGCACTTTAAAGATCAAGAAAACTGGCTAGGCAATAATAAACTTGTTAAGCTCAGGAGCTGAGCTTGCTATTCTTCCAGGCACAGTTGTAATTGTGGGGGAAAGCACCTACAAAGCTCTTCATGGCCTTGGTCCGGCATACCTACAAGACCACCTTCCTCCCTATGTTCCTCCATGGCAGCTTCACTTATCTGAACAGGGTCTCCTGCAGGTGCCAGGCTGCACATGGGCAAAATCAACAGCAGCCTATACACAGGCTTTTTCTGTGGTGGCCCCTACCTTGTGAAACAGCCTGTCTGAGGAGGTCCAGAGAGCCCTCATTCTCCTAGCTTTCCTCAAACGATGCAAAATCAAATTATTCAAAAAGGCTTTTGTATTGTAGGGAGGGGCTCTCAGATGCTTCGCTAATGAGGTAAGGACCATAGACTTCACCACCATGTTGCCTTACATACTATATTTTGTTTTAAATATGTGCTCCTATGAGCTACTTATGCTTTATTTGGTCTAATATCAGCCCTAGAATTGCTTATGGTCTGTTTCAGCATTTCTTCTACTCTATATTGGATTCTTACTAACACTATGTCTTTGTAAACTTGTGTTTATTTACCCTATGGCATTGCTTATGGAAATGACCTTGAAATTGACTGTACTAATCTCATGCTATGTACTCTGCCTTGAGTCTCAGTGAGAAAGGTGGACTATAAATGACAAATTTAAAAATAAAAAATGAAAAATATTTGGTTTCTTAGAGCCCTAATTTGAGGTGGCATTCAGAGACACATTCATCGGGTGTACCAGAGCTGGCACATCATATCGGTGAAGGGATTAGATGAAAAAACCCTGATTCAAACGTTTCCTCAGCCATCTGTCATTCTCATAACCTCAGTCGTCTCCCCAAACAGTTTCTGTGAAATGGGGTCACCAGTGCTGACCTACCTTACTGAGCTGTTGAGAACAGTTTGAAATTCACTTTGTTAGATTTATATTCTGACTAGCTTGATAGCCATGCTTTGCTATGGTATTTAACTACTTTCAATCCAGTTATAATTCTATATAATAATATAATAGTTATAATAATATAGTGGCTGTGTGAGGTGGAGTTGGACTGAGGGAGTGGTGGTGTGGCGGGCACTTTGGCAGGTTCGTGTGAGAGGTTCGCATCAAAATAGCCCCTAGAAAGGTTGTGTACCATCTCCTCATGAACATTTAAAAACTCAGTTGCCATACTGACTTTTATATATAATCCCTATTCAAAAGTCTTAGACCACCTTTCTTCAACTGTTTGCAGTTTCCTTTGCCTGATTTTTACCTCAGAACACAGGGTTCCACAGCTGACCAATCAGAGGGGGGCGGGTACAAGCAGGCAGGAGCCTGCCAGCCACACAGGAAAGCCAGGCCCCACAGGGAGATTGGCAATCCTAGTGAACTTTTTGGGCAAGACTGGGAGGAGCATTTGACTTTAGGACACATCCAATGACTCCCAATAGCAACTGCATACTGTTTAGAATCTGGGGGGTGAGGACCAATCCAGCTGCATATGCAAATTAACTCTGTTCCAACTGTCTCTGGGGAATGAGGTGTAGAATGTTGTGAGCCCCAATCAGCCCACATATGCAAATGACCTTGAAAGGCTGGCTCAATCAGGGAAGAATGGCCTAGCTGGCAGTGGGTGGAGATGTAAGCAGGCAGCAGCCTGCCAGGCACACAGGGAAGCTCTATTCCTTTGGGGAAATGCATTTCACTCCTTTTTACTCCCTTAAGGGGTGAATTTCTTAAAATCCCTTCTTAGTGGGCATTTACATCATGAAAGGAATGTTCTCTTCAAATTTCATGTTTCTAGGTCCAGGGGTTTGGGCTGGGCGTTGATGAGTCAGTCAGGACTAGAGGTGGGCACGATAAAAATTAACGATCCAGCTGATCATGGATCGGTGCCGGCAATGATCCCGAATTAACGATCCACACCGATCATCTTCTGTTCCTGAACCGTGGATCATGGATCGTGGATCGTGGATGCCAAAGCGGGGCACGCTGGTATTCCCAGCTATGTGGGAAGGTGGGTTGTGGCGGCGGCCGACTCTCTCAGTCTCTCTCTCTCTCTCCAAAGGCTAGCAAGTAGCAAGCAAGAGCTCTGTCCCACTCCACTGCTCGCAGAAAGTGAAACCCAGGCTGGGAGCCCATGGCATGGGTCCTATTCAGCAACACAGGAGGTCTATGTTTGGCCGTCAGAGCTGCCTATCAGGGTTTGCAGGGATGAGATTGGAGTGCCCATGGCTATAGAACACCCCCTTCCCCCTCCCTCCCCTGGGTGTCTTCTGCCAACTTGTGACTGCTTTGCTGCTCCGTGGTTGGAAGGAAGCCCTGCTGATCAAGGAAAGCTGGGCTTCCATTTGGGTTTCCAGGGCGACAGAAGGAGGGCAAACAGAGCTCAGGCATTTTAATTAAGTGGCTTACATACATCTATGCAAAATTTTAAAAAAAAGAAAATGGCAGCTTTTGGCAGATGAACTGTGTGGCACTGCATCTTTGCTGAGCTTCTCTTCTCCCCCAAACGCCACCCTTCCCAGGTTCTGCCCTCAAATCTCCAGGAATTTCTCAGTGCAGAGTTGGCAGCCATAATTTTAATTAAGTGGCTTACATACATCTATTTTCCTTCATTTTTTTCTTTACAACAACCCAATGAGATAGGTTAGGCTAAGATTACGTGACTGGCCCAAGGTCACCCAGTAAGGCATCGAACATGGAATCAAACCTGGCTCTCCCAGATCTTAATCCTTCAATCTACACCACACCAGCTCAGATCAGTTGTGTAATTCCAAGAGAACCCCAGGCCCCCTTGGAGATTGGTAGCCCTAAAAATAGAGAGTACTATGGTAATTCAGACTGTGGGTAGCAGTCTACTTTTGAATAATTCTCTATGCAAAAAAGGCTCTTTGAAAATCAAGGCCCAGTTTATAATGCTGGAGTAGATCTAGGGAAACCCAAGTTCAAAGCCCTACTCACCACATAAAAGATCAGAAAACCATGGAGCAGTCATTGTCTGTCAGCCTAATCTGCCTTGTAGGGTTGTGGAAATAAAAAAGAGAGGGGAGAAACATATACAATTTCCCCCAAGTTCCTGGAGGAAGGGTGAGGTGAAAAAATGTATGAAATAGTATGGCATGGACAAATGTTCTAGCTAAGCTTGCCACCTCCATATTGGGAAATTCCTGGAGATTTGAGGGTAGAGTCTGGAAAGAGTAGGGTTTGGAGACAGGAGAGGATCTCCAAAGGAGCCATTTTCTCCTGAAGAACTGATCTCTGTCCTCTGGAGATCAGTTATAATTCTGAGAGCTCTTCAATCTCCACCTAGAGGCAGGCGACCCTAATTTCTTGCTAAATCCTTTTCATTTTTCTTGCAAGGAGAGTAAGTTTTTTTTAAAAAAAAAAAGTACAGTAGAGCAATAGGAAATATGATCCTTTACCCAAAGCCTGAAGTGTTTAAGTTCACTTCAGGATTCCACCCTGCTGTGTGCCCAGAACAGGTGGTGAACGGGACCACTTCAGCTAGTGGAAGACCTCATTTTGGAATGCTCCCAACTGCCGGCATTTTTTTAAAAAGCACCACAAGGGGCTAGAATTTTCCTACTGTGCTAGTTTTCTACTTTCTTGGAATTTATTTTTTATATGAGGTGACATGACAAACTGAAAGCTTTGGTTTGAGAAAAATAAGGGAGTGGGGAGATGTCACCTACATCTAAGAGCGAGACCACAAGTGACGCCTGACACAGGTTGGACACTTGCCAGCTTCCCTCAAGTTTTGATGGGAAATGTAGGCAGCTTGGCGGAATGTTGGACAAGTGACAGTTGAAAAGTCCATTGGACAGCAGTCAGAGAGTCAAGCTGCAAGACCAGGATGCCTACATTTCCCATCAAAACTTGAGGGAAGCTGACTAGTGTCCAACCTGTGTCAGGCGTCACTTGTGGTCCCGCTCTAAGACACTCCCCATATCTCTACTTCCAGTGTCAACTAGACCTCAGGGTTTGTAGGTAAATAACACTTGGTTAAGGCTGTCTTTAACAGCCCCACAATAGCAAGACTCAGTCCACCAGCACTTTAAAGACCAACTAGATTTCCAGGGAATGAGCTTTCGAGAGTCAGAGCTCACTTTGTCAGTCTCTTGCCCTTCCACTACACATAAGCAAGACTACCAACCTGAAGCAAATACCAAATGGTGCTTTTCAGACTGGCAGGTTATCAGTGGCAATGTTGTGAATACATAATTAATTTGTTTCACAAGAGGCTATTTTTTATCATTTCTTTTTTGGCCCCAGGGAGATTTTTTTTTGCAGTTTGTTCCTTTTATAACTAGGTTACCTTTGATCTTTGGAATTCACCAGAGAGCTGTTAACTGATACAACTTTTTGTAAACTCTTCTAAGAAGCTGGTCCCCCCCCCACTCTATTGTTTTAAATCTCTTTTAGGAGCTACTTAAATTGCACCTTGCATAATCGTAAAACGTTAACTCTTTTCTGTTCATTCTTTATCTGACCTGGGGTAGCTTGTTCTTCTGTGTGCTATTACTGACAAGGAAGATGTGTGCAAATGCCAGGTACAATATTTTGTCAGTGACCTGTGCTTGGATCATTTCAACGTTCTTCCAGCCTGTGTGGGAGTTGCTCAGGAATGCGGCTTTCACAAAACTTTGAGAATATCTTAAAAGAACCCAAAGGTCAGCCCAATTGCATGCCAAATGCCCATAATACTATGTATTATGCAAATATTTAGAATCAAGATTCTTACATTTCCATCATCCAAACTGGAGAGCCAGTTTGGTGTAGTGTTTAAGAGTGCGGGACCCTAATCTGGAGAGCCAGGTTTGATTCCCCACTCCTCCACTTGAAGCCAGCTGGGTGACCTTGGGCTAGTCACAGTTCTCTGGAGCTCTCTCAGCCCCACCCACCTCACAGGGTGTTTTGTTGTGGGGATAATAATGACATACTTTGTAAACCGCTCTGAGTGGGCATTAAGTTGTCCTGAATGGCGGTATATAAACTGAATGCTGTTGTTGTTGTTGTTGTTGTTATCCCCTATTGTTATCTAACAGCATTGATAAGCTTATGCTTAGGAGTAGAATTTTCCCTTTTTCACCTGGTGCAGAATATTATTATGCTGAGAAAATGTGCTGTCCCTAGTCCTGTTCACAAGTTACAGTGAACCCACATACTATCTGTGTACAGTGTACACTGGATTTTTCTTTATATGTGTGTTGAGTAGTTTTCATGTTACATTCAATGCATATACAGCTGAATATGTGATTGAAACCCCAGGAACTGGTCTGTGGTTTCATTTGTCAAGTGAATGTGCATTGGTTCTTGTTTTTACAAACAGAGGTTTGCATGTACGGGTAGGATGTTCATGCATTCATTGTAACTTGTGAACAAGGCTCCTGCAATACAGGAGGTCAAGGTGTAAACTTGAGGAGGGAGAGTGCAAACTGTACTTAAATTAAATACTCACTTGTATTAAATACTGATAATTTATGAGGGTCTTCAGCTGAAAAATAAATGAGCCACCCTACTCTATCACGAAACTTTTTTTTACGTTGTGGTGCCTAATTTGGAACTGGTCCTCTGTGTTGTTTAGCGAAATATTGCACCAAACCTGCAGAATTATTTCCAAATATTTGTCATAGCAAGTACTCTGCAGTTTCAATGTGAGGAGACAAAGAGGTACGAAGCAGAGATTAGCTGAGACTGTGATTTCACAATAACAAAATAGAAAAGAGTCCAGTAGCACCTTTAAGACTAACCAACTTTACTGTAGCATAAGCTTTCAAGAGCCACAGTTCTCTTTGTCAGATGTATGGAGGGTATGAAGAAACTGGTCATATATATATAGGTGATGAGGGGAGCAGGGAGGAGATGCAATCAGTAGCTTCTGATAATGGGATCAGTTTGTTCTGATAACGAAATCCATTACTTCTGATAATGAGACAACCATTCATAGTCTCTATTCAATCCAAGTCTGACTGAGTCAAATTTGCATATGAATTCCAATTCAGCAGCTTCCCGTTGGATTTTGTTTTTGAAAGGTTTCTGTTGAACTATGGTGACTTTTAAGTGCTTAACTTAAGGTTGAATGCTTTGGTTGAATTCTGATGCTTTGGTTGAATTCTGTGCCATTTTGCAGTTGACTTTTATTTATGCAACCCGGCGTATTGAGTCCAAGACTTTCTAATTGGTGCGGTTCTTGAGGATGCTGTCTGCAGACAAGCTAAGACCAAGACAGGACTGAAAAGGGGTTTTTTTTTGTACATTCTGCAGGAAGATCTCAGAGGCTATTGATTGTGGAAAGGGAAGGTATCATCTCCTCTCCCGTTATGTAGCTCATCAGACACTAAATTGTGGTGGTGACATCCTGGAACACTTCACAAAGTCACATTGAGAGCAGTTTCAGAGAAATCAGATATGATTTCTCTTCCTCCTCTTCCATCAGATTGAGATTGTTTTTGCACTTCTTATGTGTGTGACTGCAATGCCTTTGTGGCATCGTCTCTCTCTCACTGAAAGCAAGCTCCCACCACCTTTTTTTCAGTGATTAATTATTCTTTCCCAGATGTATGGGGAGAGCCGGATATAGGGTTGCCAAATATGGCTTGGGAAATTCATGCAGATTTGGGGACAAAGTCAGAGGAGGATAAAGCTGCTATTTCCTATAAGAGAACTGGTCTGTGCAGTTTGGAGATCGGTTGTAGTTCTGGGAAAACTCCACGTCCCACGTTCGATCCCCATTTTGTCTGAAAAGAGCAGTGTGTGTATTTTCAGCTTCTGTACATGTAGACCAGAACCCTGTAACGTGTTCTCCCCATAAACAAGGTAAAATGTAATGACCAGAAAAGGGCTAGTATTCTCAAATAATAGATTGTATTTGAGTGTGACCAGTTCCTCACCACTGAACAACTGCAAAGAAACAAGCAAATGCAACCTGCCTACTCAGGCCGGGTCCACACCTACAGGAGAAAGAGAGAGGTCAGAAGAGTAAAGAAGTAGAATGAACAGAGTAAAGGCGGAGGATTGCATTTTGTAATGCTCCCCTATATAAAACTCTCTGCAACAAAAACAGTTGCACAACTATCAAAGAGTGGCTGTGGAGCCTTTCTCCCTGCTGTGCTAGCTTTCTATTTGGTGTTTTTTAATGAGGAGGAAGTTCAAAGTTGGGATCTTCCTCCTGTAGCCTGAAGTTAAGGTTGCTAATCTTCAAGAGCTGCTTGGCGCTCTTCTGCAACGTTAACTGATCTCAGGAGGACTACAGAGATTGGTTACCTAGGAACAGGGCTTTTTTTCAGCGGAAACACGGTGGAACGGAGTTCTGGAACCTCTTGAAAATGGTCACATGGCTGGTGGCCCTGCCCCCTGATCTCCAGACAGAGGGGAGTTGAGATTGCCCTCGCAGAGGGCAATCTAAAATCCCCTCTGTCTGGAGATCAGGGGGCGGGGCCACCAGCCATGTGACCATTTTCTCCGAGGGCAACCCATTGAGTTCCACCACCTCTTTTCCCAGAAAAAAGCCCTGCCTGGGAAGAAATGGCAGTTTTAAAGGGTGGACTCTATTGCCTCACATCGCTGATGAGCTCCCTCCCACCTAGGGTTCCCAGGTCCCTATCTCCTCCTAGTGGGAGATGGGGGACCCAGGATTTACCTTCTGAGACCTCCTTGCACATGCGCTCCCAGGCAGGCATGATGACGTCACTTCCGGGGCTAATTCTGCCCCCCCCAAATTTCTGGCCCCCCAAAGCATGGGAAGTGACATTGCTGTACTCCTCCGGAGTGTGCCTGGTGTGTGCTTTCCCAGATTGCCTGCTGGTGGTGGGCGATCGCCAGGAGTTTTGCCATCTCCCAGCAAATACCCCAGGAGATATTCTACCACCGGCGAGCAACTGGTATGTCTATTCTCACCCCAAAGCTCCACCATCCACAGACCCCACCCTCCAGGAATTTCCCAGACTGGAGCTGGCAACCATAAATGAAGTCCATTGCGTCATATTTGGGTTCCTCATTTCCATTGTGTGAGAACAAGGCCTTGCTGTCGACACAGTCTGACTACTCCCCCCCATTGCATATCGAAGAAGACTCTGATTTGCTATATCCATTTAGTTTGCTAAAACCTGTTCTGTTTGTTCTTTTGATAAGATAGTCTTGAAAAACAAAATTGTCCTACAATCTATCAACAAAATGAACTTCACCTAAAGATGTAACAATTGCTGGATGTCTTGAATCCCTGGGGGAAATTTCCCACGGGGAGGAGGGGACTCTTAGGGCTAAACTGAAACATGCACAATATTTATCTTATTGCTTTTAGCAACATCAAAATGCATCATAATATACAAAATCACGCCGTTTAGTACGTCTGTGAAATTTAAAAATAGAAACACTTTAGTTTTCTACAAGCAAAATTGTGACTATACACAGTACCAGGAAACAGGTACTATACACAGTACCAGGAAGCTGCAAACTGCTGCACATAAAGCTACCTTCACATCAGGTCAGCTGACAATGGCAAGTAGCAATCTATTGCTGCCACTTTCAGAGATCTTTGTCACATATCCTAGAGGGAGTTTTCCAAATGCAATAGAATTTCTGTAGACTGGGGTTGGCTGTAAACAGAGCACATCACTGTGCCTTCAGTCTAGCCTGGAGAAGAGTGGATGAAAATGGCCTCTTACCATTTCCTCGAGCAATCATTGGTCTATTACACTTCTAATTATTTTTGGTAGCTCACCATTTAATAACCATTTGGTTATGAACTCCTTCAAATGGCTTTTGTAATCGTATTTTGTGCAAGGGTGGCTGGGAACTGTATCATTCCACTCTAAATAAAATAATTTACAGTGAAGTTAGTGACTTAAATTGTTGAGAGAGCCGTTCTGAAATCAGCAGAGTGCAACATTATGACCTGACTTCCATGCTTCACATTCAGTGCGGGCCTAGCTGCCTAGCTGCTGGTCTGAGTTCTTGGAAAATCAGAAACTGGCGATACTTTGAGACAGAAACCCCAGGGGCCTCAGAACAAATGCTGTACCCTGTTTCTTGTGTGGCACTTGGTTTATCACCTTAATGAAAAAACTTTGGCTCTGTTCTCACAAAGAACTCTGGCAACTAGCAGAACAGCTGACTGTGGGGATATGGGGGGCTACAATGCCAACTGCAGCATTATGTCACTTCTGGTAAAGAAAAAAAGGAAGTGACATAGGGTAGTGCTAGGAATTGCTGGAAACTTTATGGCAGTGATTCGTAGAGCTATCTTATATCATTTCCTGTTTTTTACTGGAAGTGACATGACATTGCATCTGACACTGCAGGAGCAGGGAGTGAGGGACCCCCGCACCCCCACTGGGTGAATGGGACCTCTAGTTTGTAGTTCTTTTCAAATCCCACCAGTGTGGTGACCATAGGCATGAGCCAAGAGATTTCCTTTCCTTGGATGAACCATCTCAGCAAACCCAAGACATGTCATTATTTTTCTTTATCTGGCTTATTTATATTGTATTTTTCTTTTGTTTACTTTGGGGTTCCTTCAAGGAGAACAATGGGGTTATAAATAAAGGGGCAACTAAATCCAGCCCTTCTCCAAAACTGGCAAATTATTTCCTTTCGAAAGGGCTACTACATGTGCACAGCCCTGGCTACTGAATGGGGTTGGGAGACTGTATAAATCACCCCACTGCATGCTTAAGCCACTTTCCTGTCTAGGAATATACAGGCGGGAACATGTTTCTGTGCACATACCGTCCTTATCCAGATCCAGGTGCATTATCCCCGATTCTTGTATTGGCTTTTAATGGTTTTAATGTTGCCATAAGGCAACTGCAGGAAGAGCAATAAAACACAACAAGCCCAAGCTGATAGATCTATCCATGTCTCTCTCTGAATGGATCTACCCACAATTCTGCATAAGCATAGGGAAAATGCACAATGTCGTATTTGCCCCAGTGCAATTTGGCCAGCTCTGTTTGCAATAGAGTAAAATATATCCATGGTTTCTGTGAACACATGGAACAAAATACGCAGGATAATATGATGAAATCCTGGGTTCAAACTTGTTTTGATGTCCTTCTGATATCTTTTTCAGATTGAATGAAGACCAAGGGCCACGTCCTTCACAATAATACAGTAGAAGCAAACAACAAGCTATTGATAGTTCATGCACATGTGACAAGAACAAAAGAACTCAATAATACTAGCCAAAGAGACAATATATCTTTGTAGTAATCATAGAATCATAGGGTTGGAAGGGACCTCTAGGATCATCTAGTTCAAGCCCCTGCACAATGCAGGAAATTCACAAATACCTCCCCCCGCATACCCCCAGTGACCCCTGCTCCATTCCCAGAAGATGGCAAACACTGCCAGGATCCCTAGCCAAACTGGCCTGGGGAAAACTGCTACCTGACCCCAAGGTGATGATCAGCCTTACCCTGGGCATGTAAGACAGGACCATGAGAACTAAGCACTGATGCAACCCTTCCTGCCCTTCCTCTCATGGTCTGCCTAGGTTCATACCTTCTGCATTGCTGTCAGATGGCCATCTAGCCTCTGCTTTAAAACTTCTGAACACCTCCCAAGGAAGCCTGTTCTAATCTTATAGATGTGAAGGTGGAAAACAATAATTAAAACATTAAATTGCAAATGTAATTAAGTTGTAAATGTGTTGCATTTCCTTTTTAAAACACAAAAATCTGACCGCTCCGTCCCCTTCAGCCCAGTGCACCTGTCTTCAGAACCAAGGCTGAACTGCTACAGTTCAGATTTTGATTAATCGATAACTTAGTCTCCATTTCTGTTAATACACTGACATTTTCTCTCCGCTGTTAGCATTTTCAGGGACCTTTGTGTTGCATTTGGCACTACAGGCGCATTTGATGAATGACTGATTTTGTATTTTCAAATGGAGGCTGCTGCTTTCCTCCAGAAGACTAAAGATGCAACCTGATTCCAGCTCAATGCAGCACCAGGTTTTAAAGCTAATCGGTGGCGCCACATTCTGCACAAGATGCAAACATCATGGCCGAAATCAATCCCCCTTCCCACCATTTCTTACATCCAGCTTGATAAAGAGTTCTGGAGAATCTGAAAGCTTGTGATACTTTTCATTAGGAATAATCAAAATATCACACGGCTTGGATTCACTGATTTTGGTGTATTTTGTTTTTATATCTACAGCACAGTCAGTATTGTAAAAACTATTAACCACACTGTAGATGGAAACACAACGTCATATAATGGAAAAATCAAGTAAAATTTAAGATAATATGACAGAATATAAACAGAATGTCGTGTACAAAGAAGAGGACATTCTCTATATGGGAGAGGAATATTATACCTTTCTGCATGGCTGTTAGTATTTCATTCCGTCCTTTGTCTACCTTCCACTTTCCTGAGAACAATACCACCATTGTCAAGAAAGGGGAAACATGAATGCAACTTCAGTTACGATAAATAAATGAGCTTGTACATTTGGGGTGCGGGAAAAAAATCTGCATGTTTGCATCGGTGTTTGAAACAAAAAGTAACTAACATTTCTAAGAAGGAGTTGTGTTTGTCCTTTTGCTGTGAAAGATTTGTTCAGTGAGTTTGCTTAGAAGCTTGGTATCCATTAGTAACATTTCATTGTAAATGTTATCTTTCATCTTGCCGAGAAATACATCCTAGGAAGTTCAATGGGGCTTACTTCTGAGTAAGCATGTTTTCAATCAAGCTGTCTTTAGGATCACAGGCATTGCTGGCTTGGGATTGTTTATTCATTCGCCCTTTTCAAATCATGAAAGTCTAAACATTATAAGAAAAAAGAGGGGAGGGGACCCTAACAACTGAATAATAAAAAAAGGAAGGACTCAAAATTCTCTTCATGTAGCGAATATATTCCTCTGGTACTAAGTTACATATAAAGGAAATTGTGCACAAAATTGAGCAAGAGTCTTGGAAGTCAAGGCTATGTGGACACCTGGATCACAGAAACAGCCCTAGCCCTTCAAGGTGTGAGTCTCAGCTACACATTATGTTTCCCTGGCATCCTTCCTGGGTCTCTGTAACCAGACATACATTGCCATTTCCATTCTGGGAACTTAATTCCCAGACAAACAAGGAAACGATTAGGATTGGAACTGTGGTACCCATAGGGAGCTTAAGCTACACCATTTTCTCAACCTGACATGGCTGCAGGACGCTGTTTGCCCCATTGGAGTGCCACATGCGTACGTAGGTTTTTCCAATGGGCCAAATAGTAGCTCCCAATGCCAGCTCAGAAAAGAACAGTATACAGAGGGAAGGCTTAAGCCATCTGTGATGGATTGCATGTTTTAAAAAGCCTAAAAGTGCTGTACACAAACAGCTGCAGGGGTGTTAAGGGTTAATCCCTCATAGAATCAGAGAGCTTTGAGTGACAGGGTACTCCAAGGGATCTGATTGGGCAGCATGAGCTGGAGAGAGGCGGGTCTGTTTTCAGTCCTAGCTGAGAAAGATCAAGTGGGAAGAGTTGGGAGATAGGGTCCTAATGGAGAGCAGTTTTAACACTGACAGGAGAACTGGGGGAAAGTTGGCAAGGAAGTTTGTGAATAGATGCAAACTCCCAAACAGGCCAAAGGGGATAGATTGTTCCTTCCTACCCAGTTAAACAGGGAGGTTGCTCTGGAGAGTGAAGAGATCCCTGGCTGAGTGTGGTTGGAAACTGCCTTTGGAGACCTTAAGATTCAGTTAACAACTGAAGGAAAGTGCTGGTGTTTGAAGGAAAGAGGCTTATGATACTAGAAAGTGTACTAGAATAGTGTACTAGAGTGCTTAAGGAAAAACAAGGGAATCAAAGCCTCAGAACAGAAGCCTTTAAGTATCTATGAACAGCATAAGAACTGGTCTGTGAATGTTCTGATTTTATCTGAGAGCCAAGCTACAAGTGATGCCTGGCACAGTTTGGACACTTGTCAGCTTCCCTCAAGTTTTGATGGGAAATGTAGGCATCCTGGTTTTACAGCTTGGCTCTCCATTACAGCTGCAAGACCAGGATGCCTACATTTCCCATCAAAACTTGAGGGACACTGACAAGTGTCCAACCTGTGTCAGGCATCACGTGTAGCTTGGCTCTAAGACATATATACTTCAGAAAATTTCAATCCCTGATTTCCCCTGTCCTTTCTCCTCTAAAGTAAATAAACTAGTTATTTTTGAATTTTAAAAAACATCTCTGGTGCCATTTCTGTTTTTTAAGGATGAGGGAACATCCTACCATCTCTCCCGGTATGCCGTGATCCTGATCTGAGTTGGTCTGTGCATGCCTGGGGATCTAAATCCCCAGCAGAGTGTTGCCAACTCCAGCTTGGAGAATTCCTGGAGATTTATGGCAGAGCCTGGAGAGGGTGGGGTTTGGGGAGGGAGCTTAACTGGGATGTGATGCCATAGAGTCCCCCCTCTAAAGCAGCCATTTTTGCCAGGAGAGCTGAGCTCGGTAGTCTGGAGATCAGTTGTAATTCTCGTCAGTCTCCAGGCACCACCTGTACGATGGTGACTCAGTCCCAGCAGAGACTTAGAAACACGTGCCCGATTGTTTAGTCATGTATCGTTAGGCAATCAAGAAAGCAGTGGACCTTCTCAGTCCATTTTATTTGTGATTACAGGAATTGGTCCTTGAAAATTTGGCAGAGGGAAGCGACACAGTGACAACAGCAAAAATTCCTGGATATCCTCCTGAGCAGCAACTTGAAGAAAATAGTTGTATAATTTTTTTTAAAAATGGATAAATCCAAAGAGCTATTTTAGGGGTCACCCCGCCCCTGACATTATTCATTGCTTTTGAAACCCTCCTAGCTTTAAAAGATGTAAGATGGAATATATTCCTCCTTGGACAAATGGAATAAATAGCTGGGATCTTGGCCAGTGACAACTCCTGCCCCCACTCAAAAAAACCTGCTGATGTTGTCATCCTATATCATTATTTGGGGGGGGAGGGGCAGGGGAAATAGCCATTCAGCATGTTCTCGGTGTTCATTTTGGTTCCCAGCAGAGTTTCCCCCTTGAGTAGCTGCATGGCTAGAAAAAAATTGACAGCTGCAGTATTTCCCTTCGTAGATTTCCAATGCTAGCAAAAGCTGTGCCTATATCATTTCTTCAGCCCTCTGCTATTAAAGGCACACAAAAAAGGCAGAAAATCGACTGGATGCCCTTGAAAAATTCTTTATTATTTGTATCATTTATTAAATGTACTAACTGTTCTTTTTTACCCTGCCCTTTCTCCAAGGAGCTTAGGGCATATGTGGTTATCTGCCTCTCCACTTTGCCTTCACAACAGCCCTGTGAGGTAGATGAGGCTGAGAAAGAATGAATGGCCATGGTCAACCAAAGAGACAGTGTGGTGTAGCAGTTAGAGTCTTCAGCTAGGGTCTGGGTTAACATTCTCACTCTGCCGTGAAGCTTGCTGAATGACTTTGGGCCTGTCATTCTTTCTCTGACTAATCTTCCTCACAGGATTGTTAAACGGATAAAATGGGGAAGGGAGAACCACATATTTTGCTCCGAACTCCTTGGAAATAGGGTGTGATAAAAAGTATAATTATATAGCTAGAGATTCACAGCTGATCACAAGCATTTGATCTTCATTCTCTCTAGAAGGCCTGGTCTGAAACTCTAACCATTCTGTCTTGGAGAAGTCAAAGAGGACAAAAATGGTGGCTGGGAGAGCCACCATTTTTCAAATGTGACCTCCAGGCATCTCAAGTTAAAGTCTGTGAGCAGATCCAGGGGAAGTGTCTCAACCTTATAGTTTGTGGTACGGAATTCACAGGAACCCCCCACTAATTTAAATGTTTTTAAGTATTTTAACCACTGTTTTAACCATTTTATGCTGTAAACTGTCTTGAGGCCTACAGTGAATAGCCAGAACGACAGCTTCATATATGGTCAGTATAAAGACTTATGGTTAGCATTTCACACTTGCCTCTCTGACAGAAATGGCTGGAGAAAGTTGAACCGATCTTTATAGCCTTTCCAAAAAGAATGCGAGACAGAGGCCGTTTTCACACTGCTTAACACTCGCGGTAAGCAGTGTGAAAACGGCCAGAGAAAGGCCTGGAGAGTCCCAGGAAGGGGTCCTTATCCCCACAACCCCTTAGTCCAGAAATAAACCTTTGGCAACACCAGTTGAGGGAGAGGTGTATAAAAGGTTTTAGCTGTTCAAAGAAGCACTGATCTCTAAGTGCTAGCTTTATTGCTGCCTAGGGTAAAGTACAAAGGCAAAGCTGCAAAAATTGCCGCTGAGGAATGTTTGCTGCCAATTTTTAGGCAGAGGAAAATGGACACCCTTGACTTCAGAGACCTTGAATGTTAAATGTCAGTAGATAGTGAAATTTTATTGCCAAGTTCTAGATAGCAGAAGGTTTCATATTGAAAACATTTGCATTTTCCCTCTCTACCTCCAATGGCTGAGACTGCTTCCCTCAGTAGCGTAGGAGAATCCAGGGCTGCCCCCAACCGAGAAACTCCAAGAAAGAACAGCCCAGGGGCTCCCAAACGGGCAAGACAGCAATCAAAGTCTGGTAGTGACTACCATCAGCCTCTCTATTTACCTCCACAGCTTAGACACTGAGAGGCAAGTCTCCAGCCCTCGGGGTGCTAAACAAACAAGTCAGCCCTGTGAGGTGGGCACCCCCACAGACTGTGTTCTGAGACAAATTAGCTGAGTAACACATGGCAAAGTGGCCAAAGAACTGGACTTGTATTGGAGCTCCAACACAATGAATTCCACACAAATTATGGTTAATAAAATTTGTTAGAGTACAATCCAAATACCCAGAAGTCTAGAATAGTGCAGCAAACAAGCAATATAATAAAACTAACCTAGCATATAGGTTCAGGATGACAAGTCCAAAAGGAATCAAAAGGTCCGAAAACCGGAGAAAAGACCAGCTATCAAGATGATCTTTCAAAGGCAAGAAGGCAAAATGGATCTTTAGGGAAACCATGATGGCACACAAAGAAGGAGCAAAGACTAGAGTCAAAAGGCTATCTTTTAAAGACATGGCTGCCAGCGGGGTACCCGTTGTTTAGCCAATCAGAGGGCAAGCCTGTGAGACTATTCCTGCAGTTATTATGCCTCATAGGTGTGAGGGAGAAAATCATTTTTCAAGTCCCAGGAAGCCATGCTAATTAGCTGGGATGCAAGAGCCACACCGTCCAGGCTTTTGACCTTTTAGATCCAATTCCTAACACCTCCAGAGACAGGCTAGTCCTTATCAGCCGAGGAGCTGTGGTACCAAAGGCTCCGGCCTACAAGGGAACATCCTTCTTTCTCAGATCTCAAAAGGAGGGGGACGGGCCATCAATAGGGATCTCAGGTTGCCCGGTGGGGGCGGGGGATCCCCCACTTCCACCCTCTGCCCCCCACCACCACTCACCTGGCTGGAGTGGGAGAAAGGCATGGGAACGGGCATCCTGGGTACAATGACATCACTTCCCGAGAGTGATATCATCATACCGCCCAGAGGGTGCTCCTGTGCTTTGTTGTGAGCCAATTTGGGCCCCAAATGGGCTGGATTGAGCCCATTTGGGGCCCAAATCAGACTGCTGCAAAGAATGCACCCCTGCAACTGCACAATGATGTAACTTCCTGCAAGTGATGTCATCACACAGGCATGGGAGTGCACTTTGTGTGTGCACGAGGAAGATTCACAATAAGGTAAGTGCTGGGACCCCCTTCCCACCCAGAGGAGAAGGGGACCTGGCAACACTAGCCATAAAGGAAAAATACCCTAAACTTAAGTGCCTTTGCCAGCCATAAAACCAAATCCCAGTTGATTTAAAACCAAATTCCAATTGATTGGTTTGACAGTTGTTTTGACAGAAAACTGACAAAGTGAGTTTCCTGACAAATAGTCTCCCGCTCATTTAAGGTTGCCAGCTCCGTTAGGAAATTCCTGGAGATTTGGAGTGTGACACCTGGAGAAGGCAGAGTTGGTGGAGGCAAAGGACCTCAGCATGATATAATTCCATAGAGTCCACCCTCCAAAGCAGCCATTTTCTCCAGGTGAACTGTTCTCTGTAGCCTGGACATCAATTGTAATTCCGGGAGATCTTCAGCCACCACCTGGAGGCTGGCAGCCCTGCTCTCATTCTCTTAGAGCAGAACCACAAGTGACAAAAGGCACAGATTGGACACTTGTCAGCTTCCCTCAAGTTTTGATGGGAAATGTAGGCAGCTTGGTGGAATGTTGGACAAGTGACAGTTGAAAAGTCCATTGGACAGCAGTCGGAGAGCCAAGCTGCAAGACCAGGACGCCTACATTTCCCATCAAAACTTGAGGGAAGCTGACAAGTGTCCAATCTGTGCCTTTTGTCACTTGTGGTTCTGCTCTCACACTTCAAATCCTTTTTCAAAACCCACCTTTTCCACAAGGCCTTTGATTAACTTTCAGTCTCCCTTCTCAAAAATGAATCTGAATGTATGCCATGGAGCTGCTTCTACTGAATCAAAGCATTAGTCCATCAAGGTCAGCGTCTTCTCAGATGAGCAGATTCCAGGGTCTTGGGTATATAGGTTTTCACTTACTACCTCATCCTTTCAACAAGGGATGCTGAATATTGAACCTGGGGCCTTTTGAATGCAAAAAAGATGCTCTACCACTGAGACGCATACTCTTCCCCCTCTAGATCGTGTGCTCTTTCTTCCCCCCCTCACTTTAGATTGTAAATCCCTAAGGGCACAGGCCTACATCCCCCCTCTAGTTACTCTACGTCGAGTAATATTATCAAGATCATGTATTAAGATTGTCAGAACAGGCTCTACCGGAAATGCTGCCACCATCTGGGCAGTGGCACTAATCCCTCTGGGATTCCCTGCCCGGGAGACATTGCATGGCCACCTGGATTCTTGCATTCAAGTAAATGATACACTTAGCTCTTCAGGGGGGCGGCTTCTGTCTCTGCTCACGTTCATATCATCTTGTGCTGCTTCGAGGTCTATTTTATAATTTGTATTGTGTTTAAAGGGTCTGTGAGCCATTTCAAGTATTTTCTCCTGGGAAGTGGGATCTAATCAATCAACATATATATTGATGGCACGGTATAAATAATGAATAGGGCTAAAACTTTGCAACGGATAGATTAATTATTTAAAGCCTTGGTTGATTTGGTAGGAGCTAAACTTAACTTGCAAGGTCAAACTTTAATTGGTGAGGTTGCAAGGTAATCATAATGCTTAGCAGCTGTAGAGCATATTCTGAGTTCCAAGCAGTTCAGTTATGTTATTACAGTAATCTTTGCAACAATCCTCTAAGGTTGGCTTGTACCGCTATCTCCATATTGCTCTTGGGGGGCTCAGCCTGACAGAGCACTTTGCCCAAGGGCATCTAGGAGCACTGTCTTTTTTAAAAAGCTCACCATGTGTTCAGGGATCTAATTCAGACTGCGACTGTGGTGTGAGAAGGGACAGCTTTAAAGCCCGGGGGGGGGGGGGGGTGCTATTTTCCTGATCAAAAACAGCTCCCATGTAATGGTATTTCTCCACTGTCAAAATGCAGTTGCACTGGTATCAGGTGCTCGTGCATTTTCATAATATAGTGCTTCCCTACGGTTGTCAACTCTGGGTTAGGAAATTCCTGGAGATTTAGGGGGTGGAACCTGGAGAGGGCGGGGTTTGGGGAAGGGAGGTGCCTCAACAGAGTATAATGCCATAAAGTCCACCTTCCAAAGCTGCCATTTTCTCCAGGGGAACACAGTTCTCCTCTCTCTTCCCATATGGGTAAAGGAAATACTCATAAGTATCTCCATGGGATTCACGTTCGGGGAGCTGTTTCTTTGCTTACCTGTTTTTTGGAATCCATTCAAAGACTTACGGAGGAGTTTCCATTTACTTTGAACTTTTGGAGTTTTGTGAACTGTTGGGTATTGTTGTGTGTCACTCATATATCATGATTAAGCCTTTGTATATTGTATGCTCTAAGAATTGGTACTGTGTCCTTTAATTTACCGCTGTAGGTTTTTGTTCCTCTGCCACCTGGAGGAGGGCAACCCTATGCTCTCCTAGGACTAGTTTTGGTCAGAAAAACGGCACAGGGGAAAGGCTTAAGGACCTGCTCCTCTCATGCTGTTCCCAAACCAAATCAGGGCCCCACATGCCTGGGATTTTTTTTAAAAGCTGGGTGCTCTATGCAAGGAACTCCCAGTGTATTGTGTAGCTGGGCCTCAGTCAAGAGACTGGAATCCAGTACAAAGCCTTAGCTGATTACTGTATAGTAAAGGGGAGCTCATATGGAAGAAGGTGGGCTGAAGCCAAGCTTTAAAGGTCAATGGCAGCACATTAGAGAGTGCCTAGACACTCATAAGGAGCCATTTTAGTTCTGTCAGCACCACTGTTCTATGTCAATATATATCTAAGGTTGCTGGACCAAACCTGGGCCGATTCCAGACGACTAACCTTAAATCGCTCCATGCCGCCCTCTTCCGGATCGCGACGGGGAAAATGCGAAATATCGCGTTTCCTCGCGCGAGTTTTGCACGACGACGCGCAAAACTCGCGCGAGGAAACGCGATATTTCGCATTTTCCCCGTCGCGATCCGGAAGAGGGCGGCATGGAGCGATTTAAGGTTAGTCGTCTGGAATCGGCCCTGGCAACCAACAGGAGGGCTGGGTGTAGGGACATGGGTGGGTGTAACGCTGGTGATGTCACTAGGAGCAGAACTACAAGTGACAAAAGGCACAGGTTGGACACTTGTCAGCTTCCCTCAAGTTTTGATGGGAAATGTAGGCAGCTTGGCAGAATGTTGGACAAGTGACAGTTGAAAAGTCCATTGGACAGCAGTCAGAGAGCCAATCTGCAAGACTAGGATGCCTACATTTCCCATCAAAACTTGAGGGAAGCTGACAAATGTCCAACCTGTGCCTTTTGTCACTTGTAGTTCCGCTGTACATCTCTTCCAGATAGAACCCAGAAAGTGACAAGGGGTAGTTCTAGGATGTAGTTGCTCAATCAGAGGAGTAAGCCGTGTGTAGCAAAATAGCAAAAAGTCCATTAGCACCTTTAAGACTAACTTTATTGTAGCATAAACCTTCGAGAGCCGCAGCTGTCTTCATCAGATGTATGAAGAGTATGAAGAAACTGGCCAGAGATATATAGGGGGAGAGGGTGCAGGGAGTGAGGGCCATGTAGATGCAAATCAGTTGCAAAAGTCATGGAAGAGGTGGAGTGCACCCTCTCCCCACTCCCCTCACCATCTATATATCTCTGGCCAGTTTCTTTATACCCTCCATGCATCTGATGAAGAATGCTGTGGCTCTCGAAAGCTTATGCTACAATAAAGTTGGTTAGTCTTAAATGTGCTACTGGACTCTTTGCTATTTTAATACAGAACGTATCTGTGTGTCTGTATGTATTCATTCAATTCTGTTTGTCTTTCAGCTTACTTCTGTTTCGTAGTGACAGCCCTGGGTGTGACAGCAGGTGCCCACCGCTTGTGGAGTCACAGATCCTACAAAGCTAAGCTACCTTTGCGGATATTCCTGGCTATGGCCAATTCTATGGCCTTTCAGGTAGGCACATTGCTCAAGCTCCCCTTTGCATGCTTATCGCTGGATTTCTCCACTGTAGTTTCGATGACTGGCTGCAGAATGAAGTGGCTAGACCGAAGCCTCGTGCCCCTTATGAAAGTTGTATCCGTGGGCATTGAGCGGCAGTTGTTCTTTCACATATGTACACTCTTTGCCGTCGTTGTGTGAACAAGCCTGCAGGCTGCAAAATTCTTGTCCTAGGGATGGCTGACAGAAACAAGTAGAACAAGAAAAACTTCCTCATTATGACTCAGCCAAAGGATAGTTCACATGACCGGTTTGCTGTGCTAAGGAAGAGGGGTTCAGTGCATTGCAGCTACACAGACATTATGGTTCCCAGTGCAACCACAGACTAAATTAACTGTTCTTCTCCTGTGAGCATGCTTGAGGTGCCGATGCCTCGAGTGAGCAAGAGTGTCCTAGCTGCTATCATGACTCTGCATGAGTGACTGAGCAAACAGTGATGGCATCACTGGGCAAGTGATGGCGTCACTGAGCAAGTGGTGACGCCAACCATCACTTGCCCGATCACCTTCCCTCTGGGCAGAAGGGGGACAACATACTGCTCACAGCTCACAAGTCCTCAGCCAGGCATCCATCTTAGAAAATCACGCCACCAGCCCCACCCTTCCTAGGAGCATGCATCCTCTGACTTCTAAACAAAACTATCTTAACATTGGCCGCTAGTTGGCAACTAACATGAAAACATCTCTCGGTCGCCTCTCTTTGATACAAAAAAATGATCCTGAATCTGAACTTGTGGGGTGACAATGGTGACTCTCCATGCCATGTTCCCAACACAAAACCAGCTTTGCACACTGACCCTTATTAAAAATTTTAAAACATGTTCATTTTCTCTGTGAGTATTTATGTTCTCGAGATCTAAGTAAACATTTCTTGCAAGTGTGTATAATATAAGCCCAGTGGGTCACTTCTTTGCTGCAGTGCAGAGGGGGAAGGGGTGGTTCCGAGTAGAGAGGGGAGAGGGTGCCCAAACACCCTCCTACCCACTGTTCTTTCAGCAGAAAACTGAGCCAGATGATTTTTGCACCTGTTTTGTTCCAGGTGTATTTCACAAACTCATTTTTGCAGCAGCAAGCCATTGTCTTGGTAGCATTTGATATGACACAAATTATTGCTCTGCTGCTGTGGTGAGTTTTTAAAATGTAGTTTAAAACTATAATCTGGGCTAATGAATAATATAGTCTTTTTGCTCTGTGAATGTCCTAGCTATTGATGATGATGATGATAGCGCTTATATACTGCTCTTCTAGACAGATTAGTGCCCCATCCAGAGCGGTGAACAAGTTAATGTTATTATTATCCCCACAATGCAACTGGGGAGCTGGGGCTGAGAGGAGTGGCTTACCCAAAGCCACCTTCTGATAATAATAATAATAACATTCGATTTATATACCGCCCTTCAGGACAACTTAATGCCCACTCAGAGCGGTTTACAAAGTGTTATTATTACCCCACAACAATCACCCTGTGAGGTGGGTGGGGCTAAGAGAGCTCAAGAGAACTGTGACTCACCCAAGGTCACCCAGCTGGCTTTGTGGAGGAGTGGGGAATCAAACCCGGCTCTCCAGATTAGAGTCCCGTGCTCTTAACCACTACACCAAACTGAGCTCATGGCAGTACAGGGATTTGAACTGGTAGAGTGCTGAGTCATAGCCAAACCATTTAACCACTGTGCTACAGCAGCTTATATTCACTTGCAGTATGTAATCTTCCTTAGCTTTCCATGAGAAAGGCTAAATAAACAACAACAACAATAAAAAGGAGTATATATGACTCCCTGCAGTGATTCAGCATTTACAACTTGGTAATGCCTCCTGTTTTCCACCTAGAATGACATTTTCGAATGGAGCCGAGACCATCGAGTGCACCACAAGTACTCTGAAACAGATGCTGACCCCCATAATGCCCAACGTGGATTCTTCTTCTCCCACATCGGCTGGCTCTTTGTTCGGAAACACCGAGATGTCATAGAGAAAGGAAGTAAATTAGACTTCAGTGACCTGCTGGAAGACCCTGTTGTTCGGCTTCAAAGGAAGTGAGTGAAATGGGGGGGAAGCCCTAGTGAGAGGAGAAGACAGGCTGAAAAGAGTTGCTTAAACACCCACCCACTGTTCTTTTGGCAGAAAACTGAGCCAGATTACTTTTGCACCTGTATATTCACTATATTCTGGCCTGTAATATATTAAGGTTTTACACAACTTAGGGCAAATCCACACTCACTCATCTTCCGCTTATCTTGCGCTGTCGTGGCAATCGCCTTCATTCCGCTACCAGGCTGTGCATCCTCACATCCACCCTTCCAGTGCATCTTCATGGCGCAATCAGTTCTCCACACGCCACTGAGTAAAGTGTCACAGTGGGTGGTTCCATCCTCTGCTGTGAGAATTGACTGCGCTCGTCACTTCCCCCTTTTTTTAAAAAAAAGGGTCAATTATCCGGTATACCGATATCTTGACTCCGGCAAACCGCTGCTCACTACGGTTGGTTTACCAGTATACCGACCTTTATGCACTGTGAAAAAAAAAGGGTAGAAAACGGATTTCCGCGAATATCACGTGGTTTGGAGGGAAGGCGCAATAGTGGTGCGGTGATGGCAGGGAACACGCGGAATGGGAAAGGGTGTGACTATCTGCATGAATAGCACGCCAATTGCGAAAAAGCCGCAGAAACAAATAGGTAGTGTGGATTTGGCCTTAGTGTACAAAACCTCAGAGCTTCAAAGCAAGGGGTTATTCATTTGCCAGTTTGTTATGGTTTGTTCATGGAACTTCTAAGCTGCTTTTCAAAGGGGCTTGCTTATTTATCTAATATATTTGTAACCTGCCATATCTCCTTGGACTCAGAGCAGCTAACAGAGCAACAAGTTGCAACACATGAAAGCAACATAACACTCTGCCAACAAGATAAAAAAAATACATCCTAAAAATGCAGCCAGATTTTCCAAAACACTTTATTCTCCGCCATATGCCGTCTGAAATAAAACCATCTTATGTACCTTTCTGAATGCATAGTGTCAGGGCTTTTCTTCAGCTGGAACGTGGTGTAATGGAGTTCCGGCACCTCTTGAAAATGGTCACATGGCTGGTGGCCCCACCCCCTGATCTCCAGACAGAGGGCAATCTAAACTCCCCTCTGTCTGGAGATCAGGGGGCAGGGCCACCAGCCATGTGACCATTTTAGCTGAGGGCGATTTAAACTTTAAAAAACTCCCCCCTTGTTCCAGCTGATCCAAAGTGATGTCATTGTGCGGTCCTGAGTTCCACCACTGAGTTCCACCACCTCTTTTCCCAGAAAAAACCCTGCATAGAGTGAAGGCACCCTCCATACACACATTAGTAAGTCATTGCAAAGGAATGGACCAACCATATATAAAACCTGCAACTTGACAGACAACCCTAAGGGAGGCAACTACAAGGAGACGGCTGTTTGAAGAACGCAGCTGGTAAATAAGCATATACTAGCTAATACAGTTCTCATAACAAAAAAACCCCACAACCATCGAGGAATAATAAAAACTTGACTCCGTCATGATACGAAAATCAAAATAATTTAGATCAGAGCAGCTTTATGGGCTTGAATACTGTAAAAGGCTGTAGGTAGGACTGCCCTTGAAGACTGCTCCAGAGTTAGAGTTGGTGGGTACAGAATGTGACAGCCCATTTACTGCCAGAGGCTAACCACTGTGAGTGTATCACTCCAACTGTTCAGTCTCTTTACAAGCTGCCTGTTTGTTTCTGGGTCCTATTCAAGGTGCTAGTACTTCCCTTTAAAGCCCCTCATGTCCTGAAGGTCCAGCTGTCCCAATATGTGCTTGTCTGGCAACTCCATTCAGTACAGCATCATTTTAGGGCTGTGCTCCCCCACACATTAAAGTGCAGTCAACCATCACCCATACATTGCCTTTTTTGTGGCTGCCCCTTACGGAAAGGCCTCCCAGAAGAGCTGAAGAAGGCTCCCGCCCTGATGGCATTCTGAAGGATGGCTTACACAGGAAATAAAGCCATCCATAATGAGTAACATCATAAGGAAAACACAGATGGCACAGGACAGCCAATCTGCTAATAACACCTGTGTTGCAGGGCGGCTATGACATCTATTTCCATAGATGCTTAAAGATAGGTTAATTGCAGATTGAACTGAAAATGCTTTAAATTGATTCCTGAAAACTTGAGCTCAAGAATCCCTGTCAATGAGTCCCATAGGCCTGTAGCCCATTTCCTCTTATACCTGCTGATCAAGCCCCATGTTTAATGCAAAGCACATAAAGCTGCTGTATTTACGCGAGGAGAATGAATGGTATAATCTAGCAAGTTTGTTAGGCTGTCTTCTTCTCCATATCATCTCACTTCATCCTCTACCCACCAGCCGGGTTGCCCCATCTCTTGCTTGAGAAATTCCTCGAGATCTGAGTACAGGGCCTGGGGCAAGGAGCTCAGCACAGACATGTCATTCTAGGGCTCCCATTTCTCCTAGACTCTGTGGTATACCATAGAATCCATTCTTCAAAGCTGCCATTTCTTCCAGGAGAACTGATATCTGTTGTCTGGAGATCAGTTGTAATTCTAGGAGAACTCCAGGTCCCTTTGGGTCATGGGTAACCTTATCCATCAGTTGGGTAACAATCACCTTCATGGACGGGACCTGAAAGATCAACTGTGTCCAACACTGATCCATTGGAGAAGACCCATAAAAACTGACAGGGTCCCATAAAGCAATGAATTAACAGTGATCCACAATATATCATCACAAAACACGCACACGAACACACACACATCACAGCAGCACTTCTCCAGCCCCTTGTCAAAAGATCACATCAAACCAACTGGAAAAGTGCATTTTTTGTGGCCACAAGAATTACAAGTAGCATTACCTGTGATGTCCCAGTTCCCTTGCACAGCCTGGGCAAACAATAATGTACCAAAGAATGTCAAGGGGGTGTGCCTGGAGGGGAAAATGGATTGTATGATCCAGCCCTGATCAGTGTTTTAAAAACTGAACGCATGACTTCAGAAACTGCCCTGGCAGAATGCAAGAGGGCCAAGAGGATATAAAACAAAAAAACTCTTACAGAGAGGGAGAAAAACCCCATAGCATCTTGTATATTCTCTTCTGAAAGGCGGGCAAGATCACCCAGCCACCAACCAATACCATTTTGTGCCATGAGCAGAGAGGAGACAGGTGCACCATAACAAAGATGTCCGCAGAACAGATTAGTCCCGATGACTTATACATGGGGGCCAGCAGCCACATGCAGGGGGATGTTTTATGACATCCTTTTACAGAATCTATTTTTTTTTGTAAGAAAGGAAGCGTCAGAGATTTGTGGTGTTGCTTGTAACACATATTGCTGCCCTTCAGGGACCCAAAGATTTCTTCATGCTAGCCGTTTTTTAAAAAAAAACCCTGAAAATAATTGTCCCCCCCCTTTGTTCAAATTGGAATTGCAAGGCAGACTAATTGAAAGAAAGGAATAGGAAGGGCAGCATTAGGGTTTTAAGATAAAGATAGCCTGCTATGTCTGTAGTGGCTATTAAGAAAACATCTATTATTCATCATTAGCAGCAAAGTTATACAAGAGAAGTGAGGGTGGCAATTTTAGCTGCTTCTTTTGTTGGCCGAACAGAATGGCTCACAAGAAGGGACCTTGGCCATAGGTGGATTTCCCACATCACATCCTAAATGAAGGAAGAGCCTAAATGAAATTTGTTTAATGACATCCTCTTAAAAATAAAGGACACCTGATTCATATAACAAGGAGCAGGGCTTCTTTTCAGTGGGAACGCGGTGGAACGGAGTTCTGGAACCTCTTGAAAATGGTCACAATCTCCAGACAGAGGGAAGTTTAGATCTCAACTCCCCTCTGTCTGGAGATCAGGGGGCGGGGCCACCAGCCATGTGACCATTTTCTCCGAGGGCAACCCACTGAGTTCCACCACCTCTTTCCCCAGAAAAAAAGCCCTGACAAGGAGCAAAAAATATAATCAGGCTGCAGAAATCAGTGTTTCATGTTCTAATCATGCAATCATGTCTTACAATAGACATTGAGTGAAATAAAATTTTCAGGTATTTTAGGGAGAGGGCGGGTATTGGATGAAATCTTTAAAATTCATTACTTGCTCTGTAAACTATTGAGTAAAAAAAAAGAGAGAGAAAGATCATTAAATTCTACATTGCATAGTTATGGGAGAGAAAAATGCAATAGGAAAGCTTTAATGCTTATAAGCAATCAAATTCACCTCTCCAGTTTTTCACCCTTCTTGAAGAAGATTGCTATAATTATAGCTACAGTTTCACCTGATATCTGTCTGCACGAGGAGGTTATAAAAAGACACAGTTTAAGAAAGATTTGGGGGGGGGCAAGAAGCTTGCCACCTTTATGCTTGGGGTGCAGTTCTCTGAGCATTGGCATTAACGAAGAAGAAATTTGCACTTGGTGACACAATTCCGGCAAATTGCAATTAGTTTAAGTGATATTATGCTGAAGAAATCAGCAGAAATTCTTTCGCAGTGACAGGTTAGGTTCCAAATGGCTGAATGTAATTAATGACAACCTGGAGAGGAGTGAAGCTTTTGTGGCCATTTTGGTTGGGGATTGGTAGAGGTCCACGTTGGTGGTCCCCACGAGTACGTAGCCCACCAAATTCTTTGAGCCTCTTGTGCACTATTTTTGCACATGAGTTAATGACTGTGAAATGTAATTTAGCATGAGTAAGAATCCAGTTTTTCAAATTCACTGGGAACCACACGGGAAGATGGGACTCCCATTTCAACTTTTCTACCAACTATGAGCAGAAGGTCTCAGCCTGAGGTACCTTATGGGTCTCCCATTTGCTGTTGTTACTACACAGAGTTTACCTTATACTAAAAGGAGAGGTGGGTGGCAACGTTTTCAGTGGAAGACATTTGGTAAGCAGCAGTAAAGTGACTGTGGGCCAAACTACAAGTGACGCCTTACACAGGTTGGACACTTGTCAGCTTCCCTCAAGTTTTGATGGGAAATGTAGGCATCCTGGTCTTGCAGCTGTAATAGAGAACCAAGCTGTAAAACCAGGATGCCTACATTTCCCATCAAAACTTGAGGGAAGCTGACAAGTGTCCAACCTGTGTAAGATGTCACTTGTAGTTTGGCCCTGTGACAAAGATTTATGGGCAGGCATTATAGTAGTGTCCAAACTACTGTACTGTGAAAATTCCCAGAGTGCTGGATATGGGCTTGTGGGATCTGAACATATATACATGAACATATGGCACTGCTGTTCCCCCAAAATGGTTGAAGGACCTAGAAACAGCATCTATGTCACAGAATTATTCACCTGTACAATCTCCACAGATGTTAAATTGGTCACCGTCTGCCAGCAAAACCCTTCTTTCTTTTGGTGGTGGAAAGTGCCATCAAGTCACAGCTGACTTATGGCAGCACCAGAGGGTTTTCAAAGCAAGAGACCTTCAGAGGTAGTTTGCCATTGCCTGCCTCTGAGTAGCAACTTCAGTCTTTCTTGGTTGTCTAATCCAAGTACTAATCCAGGCTAACCCTGTTTAGCTTCTAAGATCAGGCAAGATAGGGCCATCCTGGGCCATCCTAATCAGGGCTTCTTTGTTTCACACTTGTTTAATTTAAGAAGTCTTTACTAAAAGGAATGGATGGGTCTGCATTGGACAATAAATATAGGCATGCTGGGGCCCACTCAATGAATATTTTAATTTCCCTCAATGCTTGATTTCTAAACTCACTTGTAGACATTATACATTGGCTGATTCCACACATGTTGGATAATGCACTTTCAATGCACTTCATCAGTCGTTTGAGGTGGATTTTTTGTTCCGCACACACAAAAATCCGTTCCAAATGATCGATAAAGAGGATTGGAAGTGCATTATCCAACGTGTGCGGAATCACTCGTAGTTGGAAAAAAAGATAAAGGGCAGTTGAAATTGATTTCAGAATCTGATCTCAGTACCACATTTGATATTTATTTATTTACAGCCGGCCTTTCCCATTGAGACTCAAGGCAGATGACCTAGTGTAAGTCAATGCCTCTAATAAGCAATGTAATAGGATTAGGAAGCGGAGATTTAGAAACAAGTAAAAATCTGGAACAAAGCTGAAATAAAGCATAAGTATTAATTGGTGTATTAAATGATACAGAAATTGAATGACAGGACAATACATACTGCAATAGATAGTACTTACTACACACAATAGTATAGTCCACACTGCCTTTCCTTTCATTAAAGCATTTTTCCAGAATCATTCTTTTATAATAAAGCTCTAGTTCCTTAGTAAAAATACCCCCCTGAGTAATTCCATTTTGCATAGTTTGTGAAATGCCAAGAGAGGTGCAGCCTTCCTGATAGCATTTCTTGGATCTGGAATACAGGTTGAAGGTCGTTCTTTCAATTTACTTTGTGTTCTGCATTGCCCATTATTTGGCTACATGCCCACACCTGCTTTAGAAGCAGGTTCTGTTATCCTTCAGTCTTACTCGGCTAACTTGGATTTCAGCAACTTAGGCAATATTGTCTTGTGTGCTGCAGCCTGGTGAGGCTTCCCTTCTTCTTTCTTCACAGGTACTATAAGACTTCGGTAGTGGTAATGTGCTTCGTTGTTCCTACTCTTGTGCCTTGGTACTTCTGGGGGGAGAACTTGTGGAATTCCTACTTTCTTGCTTCGATCCTCCGTTATACCATCTCGCTCAATGTCTCTTGGCTAGTCAACAGCATAGCTCACATGTATGGCAATCGGCCATATGACAAGAACATCAACCCTAGGCAGAATACATTGGTCACTATAGGGGCCATTGGTGAGTACCAAGAACATTATCTCCTCCGTTAAGGTCTTTCCCCCCACCCCCCGCCTGCCCAGATTCTTGTGTGTATGTTGCATGTCAGGTGTCAAATGACCTTCCTTTTATATATATCATTTTAAATTCACATATTTTTACTTGGCCTTTCTCACGAAGACTTAATGGGCCTTATAATTCAGTGTACGGCACATTAAAAAAAAAACCAGACATTTCTCCTGTTAACTGATACTTCAGTCTTCACCGTGGCTTTATGTATCCTCTTAGAGTGTCTCTTCTTTCCAAAACCCCGCTGCTGTCTTCCTTTGCTTCTCTTTGAGTGCCTCCTGAGAGCAAGATTCCAGACTTGCCAATTGTATCTTAATGTCTTATGGTTTCCTGGGAATCACCAAGGCCACAAGAATTCATTATTGGTAATAGCTCTTAGGTAATTGCAGGAGATTGATGAAATACAGCTAAGTTTCAAATTCTCCTAAGCATCTACCATTGTCTGCAGAGAACCATTTGTTTGGGATCTATACGTTTATTGAAAACATTTCTAGCCTACTATTGCATCAGAGAACAGATCCTCAAGATGGGTTACAATAATTTAAACATACACAGAGAAGCTGCCTTAGACCATCAGTCTATGAAAACTAGTATTGTCTACTTGAATGAGCAGTGGCTAGATAAAAGATCACATCACCTCTTGCCTGATCTTTTTTATCTGGAGATGCTGGGGATTGAACCTGAGACCTTCTGCGAGCAAAGCTGAGGCTTTACCACTGAGCAGGGGTCATTTCGTAGAAAAAGGGCTGGAGGAACTCATTAGCATAACTCATTAGCATAACTCATTAGCATATACCACGCCCCCTGACATCACCTATCCTGGTTGTTTTGGATCCAATCCATTGGGCCCAAAATGGCAAAAAGGGGCTGAAAATGGCTGAAAAGGAGCCCAAAATGGTCAGGATCAGGCCGCTGCTGAGCAGGAGAGTGATCCACCATCCGTCAGAGTCCCAATCCAGGCCATTTTTGCCCCAGTCCAGGGCCGATTCCAGATGGCCCTCCCCATCCCGAAATGTCGCGCGTCAAACGCGAAATACCGCGTTTTCTCTCGTGAGTTTTGCGTGACGTCGTGCAAAACTCACGTGAGAAAACGCGGTATTTCGCGTTTTCCGCACAACGACGCACGACGTTTCGGGATGGGGAGGGCCGTCTGGAATCGGCCCAGGCCGAAACAGTTCCAAATGGCTGAGAGTCAGGTGGGCGGAGCCATCTAACGTGACCTCTTTGGGGAACTGCTGGAAATGCATTCCTGCACGTTGCCCCTCAAAATGAGCCCTGCCACTGAGCCACAGCCCATCCCACTTTGAAACAATCATAAAACCATAGGTAGAATCCTATGCTTCTATGAATGGAAACAGGCTGATTCCGCACACGTTGGATAATGCACTTTCAATGCACTTTAGCAATCGTTTGATGTGGATTTTTTGTTCCGCACACAAAAAAATCCATTCCAAATGATCTATAAAGAGGATTGGAAGTGCATTATCCAACGTGTGCAGAATCAGCCCATGTGTACTGGCTTCTCCTCATCACATGTCCTTGTGCCCCCTGCAAGCTTCTGTTGAGGGTTAAGGGACCTTCCACCACAGTACAGCATGTAGCTGGGGAGGCTGCACTGAGAAGGGAGTAGGAATCACTCTTCCTTTCTCTTGTGCGAGGGAAGTAGACTCTGCAAAGTTCAGCTCTGCTCAGGCAAGAGAAAGGAAGGGCAATTTCTGAAAAGTCTCTCTCCGAGTCCTGACTGCCATTCCCAGTTCCTATCTTCCTTTCCTATCCTATCCAGTATTCATATGCATACTGTCACTTGGCATGTGTTCAGTGGAGACCTGAGTTTCCAGGGCCGTTATCACACAGGCCCTTATTTCATCAGTTTTGCACTAGAAATGGTTTCTTCTGTTATCGTTATTAGAACGGATTCTCCCATCTTTTGACAACTGCTTGCGCTTTTAGTCAGTCACATTAAAAAGGAAAAGCGCAATTCGACTGTCAGTCAAGGGCCTCTGGAAACGGGGCCCTAAAAATCCCGCCCCTTAAAAAAAAATTTTTTCGCATATTTGTGCTATATCATTCTTCTATTATACCAATGTTGTGCTGGTGCCAACCCAAAAGCCAACCGTGATAGGTAGCAGAGGTTTCCTGCCCATGGCAGAATAGTGCTATAGCACTATAAGGCTGATTTTTTTAAAAAAAATTACTTTGAGGCTTAATTGCGGGTTGCGCTGGGGCTTGTGGGAGTGTAGGGCAGGAGAATCAGTGTATGGTGAGACAGATGATCGGGGAGAGTGAGCGTTTTGGTGTTGCAAAGCGTTCATAGTTGATCCAGGGCATTCACATGGAAGTGGATAAAGATAACATAAAAGAGTCACAAAGTGTGAATTGGGGAGAATGACGAAATCGCAAGAGAGCCAGAATAAGGTGAGCATTCAGCGGGAGATGGCGCTAGTTTGGCGCTAAATTTATGGCCGTGTGACGACAGCCCAGATCTGCATTTCCATTGACCATATAGTGCTGTGAATGAAATAAACAATAAATATTTAAAATGCTAGTTATTTTTATTGTAAGTACTTCCCAAAATGCAAAAGCCAAACCCTATCTTAGACAAGATTGTGCTTGCTGTGACATAAATGCATACGCTAAACCAAGGCTCTTCCTTTTTTCAAGCAGCCAGTCATATGCAAATATCTATAGATTTACAGTGTAATCCTCTGTAGAGTTACTCCAGTCTAAATTCACAGTGTTCTGTGGGTTTAGATTGGAATGAGTCTGCACAGAATCACCTTGTTAAATTGATTAATCAATTCAATCCCAATCAAGAGTTCTGTAACTGGGTGAGTGCCTTAAAAACAAATTCACATGGGCAGAGATTAAGTGATTCCCCAAAATTCCCAGATACATATCCTGCCAAAAACATTCTATTGTACAATCATATGAATCATCTGATATTGCAAATTGATTTCTATGCTACAGAATACAATGGACGAAGCCAGCTTTGCCCCTTGGAAGCTCATACCCTGGAAATCTAGTTGGTCTTTAAGGCCCTACCAGACCTCAATCTTGCTCTTTTACTACAGACCAACGCGGCTACCCACCTAAAACCATTAACATGTATGAAATCATAAGATCAGTAATAATGGCTCTATATGAGGTGTTTAAACTGTTTTTTAAAATGGTGAACATCACATAGTTTTCTAGAACAAACTTTCCTGGCACCTTTCCAGTGCTACCCTCCATTTTTTTCTTTCCCTTAACCTTTGACCCTTTTCTTTGTTTCCTTTGGGTTTTGTTTCCTAGGTGAAGGCTTTCACAACTACCACCACACCTTTCCATTTGATTATTCAGCTAGTGAGCTGGGCTTGAAATTCAACCCAACCACATGGTTCATTGACTTCATGTTCTGGTTGGGTTTGGTCACCGATCGAAAGCGGGTTCCCAAGGAGATGATCCAGGCCCGCAAAGAGAGGACTGGAGACGGCAGTTCTTGAGAAACGAAACTCGTCTCTGAACATATGCATGCTGTATGTGTTGTTTGTATGTTTCTTCATTGGGGTCCTCCATGCCTCTCCCCCTCCCCTTAGGATGGAAGTAGTATTTTTCATCTAATATAGGCCAAATTAATTCCTGGATTAATTCCATTTTACTTTAGTGCAATGGTTTTCCAATGTCCTGTTTTCCATGAAACTTCCATTCCTGCAAATCTTCCAAGGAACGCCTGTGTGTTATGGGGAATTCTTGGGAAATTCAGTCCTCACAGGTCACTGGCCTGGCCAGTTGGATTTAAGCATTGCTCTGTGTGAATTGAGAACACAGTCTAGAACATATCAGACACTTTCCCAGTGGCTGTATATTGAAGAAGAAACTTGGAAGTGGGAGGCAAGCTTTATTTCACGGAAGTTTGTCTGCCATTACTGGTCTTCTCTTTGAGGATCCCTCGATTAGCACATGAGGGATTTCAGGGTTCCCCAGAACACAATGTTTGAAATCCTCTTCTTTAATGGAATTAAATCATGAGTGGATATAGCCTAACTTCTTAGCTGTCTTAAGTACAGTGTTTCAGAAGATTACATATCATTTAATATTAGAGTTCAATGTTGTAGATGTTTTGACTTCCGTTATTATGATGATACCCAATGGACAGATTTTGGTTGCACATGTGAACTCTTGGCAGGACAACGGAACTCACAGTTCTTTAACAGCATTGATTGTGCAAGTGGATGGTTTCCATTAGAGGAGCAAAATCAAATATTGTTCTGCACTCGGTCTAGCAGTTCTTTGCAGGCATAAAGGGCCAGGTGCGTATATATTTGCCCATTGATTTCAACAAAGGGAGAATTTTGCAGGCGCAGAGAAACGTAGGTGTAGAGTTGCCTCTCATTGGAAGTAAATAGGGGAAGCACATGCAGGGGATCTGAAGTGTAATAGATTTGGATGTTAAAACAGCACTGAGGCAAGCTGAGCCAAAGTGCCCCTGCTGTCCTGGCAGTGCCACAGCCTCTTGGCTTGGCTTGGGTCCTCTGCAAAATGTACACTGCCATCTTCATGGCCATGATCTGGGACCAACTAGAGTGATCCCAGGGGTCTTTCATGCACCACAGGGTTCCCTTGGCTCAGCTTTCTCCTGGCCAGGGCTTTTTTTCTGGGAAAAGAGGTGGTGGAACTCAGTGGGTTGCCCTCGGAGAAAATGGTCACATGGCTGGTGACCCCACCCCCTGATCTCCAGACAGAGGCCCTGGTGGCCCCGCCCCCTGATCTCCAGACAGAGGGGAGTTTAGATTGCCCTCTCAACTCCCCTCTGTCTGGAGATCAGGGGGCAGGGCCACCAGCCATGTGACCATTTTCAAGAGGTTCCGGAACTCCGTTCCCCCACGTTCGCCCTGAAAAAAAGCCCTGCTCCTGGCTGCTCTCCAACAACTTTCTCCAAAAAGTTAAAGGGCCAGTCCTCCCATAGTAGCGAAAAGGGAAGTCAGTGAGACCCAAAAGCATATAAACGAAGCATGAAAAGACAGGGATGTTAAAATAAATAGTATAGTCCCCCCCACCCACTTCTTTGGGCCATGTTTCAGGGTGTGGTTATCTGCTCCAAACTGATCTTTGACCTACCCGCTGTCAACACATCCAAACTGGTAACAGATCTGTCCCACTATTTAACATCTGCATAAAAGAGGATCGAAACAAATAAGGAATATTAAAATTAATTTTATATAAAAGTGAGGGGGTGTATACCCAAAGTATAGGAGGGAGACTACATTCTTCAGCCCTTCCACCCCTTTGGAGGCATCAGTAATGGACAGGTGGACAGTTCATGCCACCCAGGTCTTCCACTTCCCATCGAGTTGTTCCTTGCCATCTTGGGTATCTCTGGGGCTTCCTGGAAGCCAGAGGAGCAGCCCTAACCCAATCCTCTTCAGCCCAGGGTTGCCGGCCCTTATATTGTCCAGGCCAAGCTCTCTGGGTTCCACCGCCACCCCCAGGATTGCCAGGTGGGGGAGACCTGGCACTCACTTTTGGAATTCACTTCCAGGAGTGACATCATCACGCAGGCCCCGGGAGCACTCCTGCACTTTGCGCTGGGCCAGTTCTTAAAGAATCAGCCAGTTCATGGCCCAAATCAGCACCAAGCACAAGGGTGCTACTGGGGCCTGCACGATGACGTCACTCCTGGGAGTGGCATCATGGTGCCCCGCTGGGAGCGTGCCATGGGAGGCTCATTCCCCCTGTTTTCTCCACAGGCCAGGTGAGTGGTGGTGAGGGGCAGAGGCTAGAAGGGGGGGATCCCCACCCCCACCAGGGAACCAGCAACCGTACCCCCCCTTCCCTTCTTGCAAGGACTCCTGATCTTGGGAAAGAGGCTATCAGACAACCTCAGGTGGCCTCAAGACCCACTGCATCTGCAAGGCCTGGATGGGGACCGCCCAAGAGCTGGAGGGGTGTGGTTCTGCCAGCCTGCTAATTCCCATCTTCTCCACTGGGGCCTTGTCCCCTGAGTCACTGTTGGTGACTCTGGCCTTTTAAGGAGGCGTGGTGGTGGGCTGCGGTTGTCAAGAAACGGACGACGCCTAGTCTGTTCCTTGGCTTATTCACACTTTGGTCCAGGCTTTTCTGCCTCGTCAGAAGCTAATTAGAAGCAAGGAAGCCTTCTTGGGGAAAGTGCAATCAGGATGACTATGCAAGTGCTCAGAGAGTGAGATGGAACCAGTCACAGGTGCAAAATCGGAAAGCTTCAAGGACAGAACACTGGAGGGCATTTTCGTACCCACGTTCCAGCTTATTAACACACAGCACTCGGGGAATGGAGTGATTTGCTCCACCTGTGCAGATGTGCGGACTGCAGCAGCTTGTCATCACAGGATAAGCCTTTCACTGATTGGTTGAGCTTAGCATTGACAGGTCTCTGTACCCTCCCGGTACTTGGTGGTACCCTTATTCTAGTTTTAGACTCCCTTGACCAGCTAGGCATAGTCAGAAACGGGCTAGGCTTAATCAGTTTCTTAACAGCAATTTCCCCAAAAGGATGAATGTTGATGGTGGGAGGGAGTCCGAAGCCCGGGTGGATCCAGCGGTGCCAACACCTGTTACCAGAACTGCTATTTTCATAGGGGGAAATTAGCAAGCACTTTGGCTTAAGTTAGTGCGGATCTTTACCAATGTATACCAGAGTCTGACTTCCAGATTGCTCACGCAATAAAGAGGAGGTGACTAATCAATACAAAACGTGTTTATTAAGATGTTGCATAAGTCTACAATAACACATACATACAAGAGACATACAGGTTAGAAAAACAGAGCCGTTTGCATTAGCAGATATCCACTTGAGATCGATGGAACGGGGTGATACTTCACCTGATCACGGCAAGAAGCAGAGATGGTAGCAGCAAAGAGGGGCAATATCGAATGCCTGCAACTAGATATGTGGAGTGATGGTCGGGGTCGGGAGAGGAATGGTGTGTGCCTCATGGCAGGCAGAGCCTGCTTAAGTACCCAAAAATGTACCCTGAGGTGAGAGCCTTCCAGGTGGTTCTTGGGAGGTGAGACAAAAGCTTGATGGTTCTATAACTATCGCTAATACGTCACTTTAGGGTCTGAATGTATGATTGTGACACCTTAGGAAAAGGGGACAAAGGAGGGGAGGGAGTGCCAGGCGAGTTGATCGGATCTGTCAGGAAGCTGGAGTTGTCTTGATGGGATCTGTATGGAATGCGATGGCTGTATTGATATGCGTCCATTAGGTGCTCTGGACAGTTGGCACGCAGCCTCCATCTCAGGGCGGCTTCCAGCGATATGCATATCAGGGCGAGGCTGGACTCCGTGAACGTGACAGGAGCCTGGTCTTGGAATGGCAGCCTCAGAACAAACTGTCCATGGTGACTCTCTGCTGTCTGGGAACATGGCTTCTCCTGTGGCTCGCATCTTGGGCTGACTAGCAGGCTGCCCAGTGGCGGGGGCAGACCCAGGGCTGTCCTGTGAGGAGCTCCCCGTGGGGACTGACCAGAGAGTGCCTGGCCAGGCTCACGGGGGGTCCCCCCAGTGACATTGTGGGGTTTACGTCCAAGGAGGCAAGAAACAGGTGTTGGTGACACAGTCCATAATAGCAGAGAGGCAGGAGGCAGGTATGGGCACACTGACCCTAACAGAGTTCTTGGCAGAGTCTTGGAACAGCAAGCCAGGAAGCTGACATAGTCCATAGCAGACTCCATAATGGGGGGGGAGGGGGGGTCCACTGGCAACACACCTCACAAGACAAAAACGCATTCCTAAACAGTTCTGGTGAACTGAAAAACTGCCGTGGCTGGGAGAAAAAAAGAGCGATCACCCTTTGTTGCAAGTCCAACGTTCCTCCAGTTTTATTTGTTTTTAAATTCTTTGCTTTGTTTTGTTGTTAAATATGCTATTAAGTTATTGACGAGCAGGTACTTATAGTAACATCAATATGCTTTGAGGGCCAAAAAAAAAAAATCAGTATGTTTAGATGATTAATTTTATGGTCACATATACATTGTCTTTTGTAAATGTGTACAGCTAAATGATGTCTTAAACCAAATAAAGCTTCGTTTTAAATGTTTGGATACCTAATTTCTATTCTAGCTGCTCAAAGCTCCTGGCGCATGCATATTTTAAGTATTGTATATTTTGTGGGTATCTTAATTCTTCCCCTCCCCGCCAAAACAGATCCTATGCTGTGTTAACGCTTCAGATGCATGCAGCATTCATTGGTTTCTGAGCCAAATGTATTTTAAAAGTTCATTTATGTAGTTTAAAAAAAATTATTAGACATGTTGTAAACAGCATGTTAGCTTAATAGGGGCATTGAGCCCTCTGTGTCCAATGTTAGCCACCAAGGGATAAAATGAATTCAAATGGTATTGAATGGTGGCAGATGCCCATTGCATTGTGCAGTTTCTATATCTAAGCAAAAATTCTTCAACTTCATTTCCACACTAATTGGCATATCTGAGATACCAAGGAAACCAACTCCAGTGCATTAAAGTATATCATTTATTCTGAACAGGAAGAAGAGCCCCGAAGTGTGCTTCCTGGGGATATGTGGGCCAGGATCCAAAGAACTTTGTAGCTAGTTCAATGAGCCCAAATGTTTTTAGAGTTGTTTTTCCTCCAGTAATCTCCTGCCCCCCCCCCCGCCACCGGTCATGCTACAGGGCAAGCTGCTATCAAAAAGCGGGGTGGGGGGGAGAGTTTTCAAAAAGAATTTGCGGTATGGCACAAATAAATGTTTTTAAAAAATTTACTGGGTGCAAGTAAGCCTTGGGTGAATTTACAGTAGATGTTTGGATCCTGGCCTTGGTGTTTAAAACTGGGGGAAACAGACCTGTATTTTTAAAAGAAGACAACAGGAGGGGCTGAATCTCAAATCGGGTTGCTAAAATTTGAGCGTGCACAAAATGAGCTCTTCCACCCCCCCACACTTCTAAAATTTGACATTTATTTAGATTTTTTTTTAAACCTCAGTTTTGAATTTTTTGAAATGTTTTTTCTACTTTCTAAATTCATTCCAGCTCTAGAGAAAAATTGTCACAATGTTCCTAAGGAAGCTATTAAATCTCTTTCATTGGAGTTTTATAAGAGATGAATGGATGGCTCTCTCTCTCAGGAACTGTTTTGGTCTTGTGACTCCTTCGAGTGCAGGAGATTTTGATTGTGACGACCGTTGAAGTCCCTTCCAACTATGATTCGATGATTGTTGGCACTAGGGCACTTTTGAAAACTGAAGGAAGGCCTGGTTCTCATTTATACTACCCCTGGAGACTGTATACTTTAGCCATCCTGTGATGACAGCTGTAGGAATTTCCATTTCATTTACAGAACATATAAAACAAGCCAAAGGATTTACTAAAAAAAAATAAATCACGATTTCTCTCAACAAGAGCATTAACAGACATTTTCCCAGTTGCCCAATTTCCAGGTATAATATTCTGGCTTTGACAATGAGCTTACTGATATTTGTAGCCTGGCCATCTTGACTTTTTCTGTGGAATCATGTCGGCCATTCTATTCACATTCTACCATATCTTGTCAGGTAAACAAAAGATCTAAAACCAAGATGTACGAAAGAATTCAAGATGGTAGCTAGTAGTTTCATATTTATTATTCACCAGTGTTCATGGAGTTGTATAGTTACCACAGACAGTTCTCTACACTCCCAAGAATTTTACAATGTAAAACAATGGAGATAAACTGGGGAAGGGAAAGGAGACGTAAGCGTAAGAAGAAAAGGAAGTGACCAAATACACTTAAAAGTTGCCACAAATGGGAGTCGGAATAGACCAAAGAAAGGTTTATGAGGAGAGCTTTCATGAAATGAGGTGGGTGGCACCTGTATATACAATTAGGGAAGTAGTTCCACAGGTAGGGAAGTAACCAGAGAAAATAGTGATGTCAGTCAGACAGGAGACAGTGGGCTGAGGGCAGTAGAGTTGGAAGGGTAGAGGTCACGGGCACTCACATGATAAGAAACAAAAAATATAGAAAGATTTAGAAAAAAGGAACAAGATGTAGAAGAAGAATGGAAACCAGTGAAGAGATATGAGAAGGGGCATGCCGTGTGCAATGGCAGAAGTGGTTGATTTTAGACTGAGGTGTCGGACCAAGTTATGGAAGAGGAAGACCAAAGAGAAGAAAGTTGCTGTAGTCAAGGCTGGATGGAAGTGACCAATACATGAGCATATTGCCAGATTTTTGCAATGTTATACTGGGAGAAACAACTTGGCTGCTAATGCAATGTGGAGATCAAAGAAGAATCAAAGGTAAAGTCAATGTTAGGAGCCTGTCCAGTAAAGGAGGGTCTATGGCTCAAGGGTAGAGCATCTGCTTTGCTTCCAAAAAGTCTCAGGTTCAATTCCCTGTATCTTCGTTTAAAAGGATTTAGTAATAGATGGTGCCAAAGACCTCTACCTGACACCCTGGGGAAGCGTAGACAGAGTAGACAATTCTGCCCTGAATAGGCCAAACAGTATCAGGCAGCTACATGTGTTCATAAATGTCAAGCCTGAGAGATATAAAGAAGGATCAAGGGAGGAAGGCTTTAGAAGGAAAGATAAGTCTTGACATACTGATTTAGAGACAATGATATATATCCATCAGACAAGCAACTGGAGAAATTTAGGGTAAAGCAGTACATCTGGAATTATCACAACACAGGTGGTAATGGAATCCATGAGATTTGATGAGGTCACTCAAGGAAAGAGTGTAGAAAGATAACAGCTTGCAGCAGATAGTAGATTTACTGCAGTGAACCATCTTAAATTCTGCTGTGAATTTACACTGGCAATAGTACACATGTACCAAATCCATGGTGTTGCAGACCAAGATGTACAGGAAAATCCAGGATGGCAGCTCAAACATGGCCAACTTTTGTAATAGCCCTCTCAAAGCCAATCAAATGAGCCTGGAATTGGTGGGAAAGTGGTTTGTGTGGAGATTTTTTTTTAAACTCTCGAAAGAAACAGCAACTTTATTGAACAGGCAGAGATGGAATAAGGAAAGTGCTGAGGTAAATGAAAGTGCTGAAGCAAATGAAAATGGTTTGTGTGGAGATTTTTGATGGCATCGAAATAATGAGTCTTGGGTCAAGAACATTGTGGATATTCAGTCCAAAGCCATAGTTTATATCTGCGTGTAGATTGCCCTCCTTCCCATATGTTGAATGTTTGACTGGTAGGAGGAGGGAAAGATGTACTTTTCTCTCTACTGGAAGGGACAGGGATCCACAACCATAATAGCGGGCGTGCATTCTACGGTGAATTCATTGTTCTCTGGATTGGGCAAAGAACTGCATGCAAATTTGGGCTGCTGAATTCAGCGATTCTCTACTGTGCAATTCCTGTTTTCTGTGAACAAATATATTGTAGGTGGTTTGGGGCCGGTGCCTGTGTTTTATAAATAACCTGAGGAGTTTGCATCAATGTGGCTGACTCAAGTGTGTTTTTTGACCCACTGTTTGACACTGTCCACAGTTGTGCGAAGGCTTATTTGTAGTGTAAATGAGAATCAAGGTCAGACTTTATATGATGGATATTGAATTTTAAATATATATATTTTAAAACCCTCAGTTTGGTTTGTTAACATCTTCTTATCAGTTTGTTAAATGATGATTGTATACAAAAATTGCCATCTTTCTGTTTTTCAACAGGCATTTAATGGCGGTAGTGTGTTATGAATGACATGTAAATGCTTGAGTGATTTATAATAAACAGTTATTGATGAATTCAGCTTCTTCCCATCTTTATCTGAACAAGGATTGTCCATTTACAAACAGATGCTGTAACTAGGCTTTTCACTTTCTGTCCTCAGGTGGCTCCTGCCCTGGTCTCGTGAGGTCACAATTAGTTTTAATTCAACATTTGGTAGATTTTCAGAATTTGAGTCCGCCATTTTGAATTTTTAAAAGTACATTTGTTTTTGAAATTTAACCCAGAGGGATCGTGAAAAATGTGAGTCTCATGGGACCAGTTGCAGCTCAGTCCCATGCAATTGAAGCAGCCATACAGTGATTCCTCCCTATCCAAGCATTGCTACGCTTTCCAGAGGCAGCACTGGACTAGGGGTGAATTTCAAGACAAGCTATTCCCATATAACCCAAGGATTCTCTCTGACTTTTGGTGGTGTAGGAGAAAGCAGTGCTGCTGCTGTTTCCTGGTACAGTTGTCAAGTGCAATTTTCTTAATTTTGGCTGTCTCTACATGCCCTTAAAGGGATGGCACACAAATGGGACACTGTCAACGTCTCCATTTGTTAAACGGATGCAGGCTGCTTGGCTTCTTTTTTTCCGGCTCCTTTTCTGGGACTGCGGAAAGTGCTTTCCCGGAAAAGGCGTGGAAAAAAAAAGAAGCCAAACGGCCCGTGACCATTTTGCAAATGGAGATGTTTGGATTCGTGAGGAAGAGCTGCCAGCTTTCGGTGAGCGGGCGTGTCAAAACGACCTTTGTCTTTAAAATTGACTGTACTATAATGCCTGTACTGTAGTGCCTTCACTGAGTAATATGCCTTGAATCTCAGTGACAAAGGCGGATTATATGTAACATAAATAAAACAAAATAAAATAATGTATAATACCTCTTTGCCAAATTTCTCCAGGAAATCCAGCAATCTACTTCTATCCCTCGTTTAGGAATTTGAGTCAGTTTCAAATCGTTTGTGAAAAGGAAGATTCACTCAGATCTCAAAGAAGGCATGCATTCTAACCACTATACAACACTGTCTCTGATATCATATGAAAGTTCTCCTCCCACCCCAATTATGTAAAGATTAGGATATTTCCCACCCTCCTGCTCACTGCTGCCTTTCCTCCTAGCAGCTTATCTCTCTCTCTCTTCTCCATTTTATCATCACACCAACCCTCTGAGGTTGGTTAGGCTGAGAGTGTGTGACTGGCCCAAAGTCACCCAGGAAGCTTCTGTGGCAGAGCTGAGAATCCACCCAGTTGGACATCCTAACCACTACACTACACTGTCTCCATTTTTAGTCTCACAACAACCCTGTAAGGTAGGTAAGACTAAAAAGGCAGAAGTTACAATGGGCACCTAGAGCACCACGACATGGTATAAACACAAACTGCACTATCACATGGTTTTTAAAAAGCCCCAAATCCAAAATAAATGGATGAGAAATCAAATTCTTCTTTGAAAGAGGAAAAGAGAATAAGAGGAACCAATTGCTATATCTAAAAAAAGAAAAAAAATGGAAAATGGAACCTCCACCCCAGATAACAACCCTACAACATAAGAATTGTTTTAAACGTGATGCTGTTGAGGCAAAAGAACTCTCTGGCAAGGCTTTGCCCTTGCATGAGGACTTCTTGAAACTGGGCTGCTACCCAAGCAAGGCAGCTAAGCAGACAAGTTTCCTGCTCAAGGTCAAAGCTCCATGGGAAAGTGCTTTCTCCTCAGGGTGTCTCGTATTCAAAGCAAGCCTTCAAAGTGGGCCTCCTGAGCTTCCCTGTCCCAGTGTGGTCCCCCAGATCCCGCTGACACTCACACACTGAAGTCAGATATCCAGTGTTTTACCGTTACAAAACTTGCTTCTCATAACAGTTAACCCAAGTCTTTTACGTGTCTTTCCGAGTCATTGTGGGAGAAGCCGCTTCGAATGTCACAGATCCGTCTGGACTGGCTACTGCTCTGGAATAGACAGGATTTCCTGGGAATCAAAATGTGAGCTGGAGGCTGGGGGTGGGTGGGACGTGGACAAGGAGAGAGAGGCTGGCTGCCTTGGCTGTTGCTAGCAGTGGCCGGGCTAAAGCCATCTAGGCTGCTCTTCAGGATATTCAATAGCACAGCCTGCACTTATTCACTCCTGTGCTGGATACCTCCTGCCACTATCTCACCTTGTACATTTTCAAATCCTTAAGGACCATTTGTGTAGGTGTGTGTGCTGTCAAGTCACAAGTGACTTACGGAGACCCCAGCAAGGGGCTTTCAAGGCAAGGGAGAAGCAGAGGTGGCTTGCCATTGCTCTCCTCAGCAGAGTCTAACTTGGTGGTCCCCCATCCAAGTACAGACCCTGCTTAGCTTCTGAGATGTGATCAGATCGGGCTATATCATGCTGCCTTTCCTCCCCAAGAACTATTTACATGGATATATTTTTAAAAATAAATAAATAAAGGTATGTCAAATGATAGAATCTCCACATTCAAAGACAGTATACCTGAGACTACCAGTTACGCTTCCCTGAGGTTATTCAGGTGGACACTGCTAAGCTTTACTACACATTTAGATTCCGTACAGGTCCACTAAAAGAACTTTCAATCAGCCAGTTTGGTGTAGTGGTTAAAAGCAGTTGGACAGGAATCTGGAGAGCCGGGTTTGATTCCCCACTCCTCCACTTGAAGCCAACTGGGTGATCTTGGGTCAGTTACAGCTTTCCTAGAGCTCTCAGCTCCACACTCCTCACAGGGTGATTGTCGTGAGGATAAAGATGATAACACATTTTGCAAACCATTCTGAGTGGCATTAAGTTGTTCTGAAGGGTGGTATATAAATCAAACGTTGTTGTTATTATCAGGGTTTTTTTTCTGGGAAAAGAGGTGGTGGAACTTTCAAGAGGGAAATGAGGAAGAAACACACGGGATTCTTTGAAATAATATTATTTTCAAGAACTATTTCCAAGTATTTTCAAGAGGTGCCGGAACTCCATTCTACCACACTCCCCCTGAAAAAAGCCCTGGTAATTATTGTTATTAAATGTGTGCTGCAGATCCTCTGCTGGTAATTCCCATATGCACAAGAGCCCAATTTGAATTGGGACTGAAGGGCATGGAGAGACAGGGCTTATTTATTTGTTTTATTTATAGTCTGCCTTTCTCACTGAGACTCAAAGTGGATTACACAGTGTAAATCAATGCAATCAACAGGATGTGACATCCAATAAATGATATAATTGGACTAGGGTAACAGAAAGACATGATACGTTAATCAGTGAAGAAAATGTTATTACATAGAGGACAAGGTGGTAGGAGCAGGATAAAAAAAGAACAAACAGATAACAGCCCTTGGGAGGTGCTATATCTCCATTGGATGAGGGTTCACATGAATTGACGATGTACACATAGTTTTCCCCAATGAGAAAAAACAGCACCCCAATTTCAGGTTGGGAAAATGGCTCAGGAGGAAGGCACCTTTCCCCTTTGTGCTACTAGGTCCCACATATGTCTAGGAACTCCCAGTGAGGAACTTTACAGGACTGAAAGTGCTCATGACAGGCCTGGACTCAACCCAAAAACTTTGTAATGTATAGTTAAGCCCTTAGACTCTACACTGCTCATGCTCTGAATAAATTCCTTTTAAATAGAGATGAAAGTAACTTAAATTTCTTACCAGTGCTATCTCTGGCTGAATCCACATAGCAAGGATTCTCTGTTTCCTTGTGGTCATCACTGCAAATACAACAGAGCACCAAAACAGGAATTTTATGAGCACTTACCTCCATCAGTTACTCTTTCCCTTGCATTTTCCCCACCACACCATCAGATGGCTTTTTGATAGTTTTTAAAAAAGTAATTGCTATTGTGCTATAGCACAATATTTCAACACTTTACCAATCTGTTGGTACAATCTACAGTTTCCTTTAACCCCCCCTTTCTTTTTTTAAAGAGTCTCTAGTACTTTTTGTTGCAGTGATATAAAGGGAAAGGTGTAGCTCCACAATTAAAAGGGCTGGAGGCTTACCAATTGGGAATTCAGAGCAACTAGAAGATTGTGGCAATAGACAGTTGTCACATTATAACACTATAGCAGTTATCAATTTTAAACACACAGCCGCCAAAGCCCAGTGGCATCGAAGGAGAAATGGTGCTTATGGGGGAGGGGGGGCTGAGGCAAGGAAAACATACCCAGGAACAATAAGATCTTCAGAAATGCATGCCTTACAAGATGGGATCTAATCAATAGCCTATTAACAGTAGCAAAATCATTAATAGCCTCATTTTGGAATAAACAAATGTCCCCTGCAATAAATCATTGGCTTTCCAAAGTGTGGGATCAATTTATAAATGAAAAAAATAACAGACACTCTACACCATTGCTTATTGTATGTTAGTATTTATGAAGTGTCAATAAAAAAATTGAAAGAAAGAAAGAAAAAGAAAGAAAGAAAGAAAGAAAGAAAGAAAGAAAGAAAGAAATGCCTTCCCATCCACATGACATGCAAATGACCATTTTTCTATAAGGTATCAAACCAGGTTTGGGAGAGATCAGAGCAAGGGAAAGAAAAACTCTCAGAGCCAAGCTACAAGTGACGCCGTACACAGGTTGGACACTTGTCAGCTTCCCTCGAGTTTTGATGGGAAATATAGGCCTTGCAGCTGTAATGGAGAGCCAAGCTGTAAAATTAGGATGCCTACATTTCCCATCAAAACTTGAGGGAAGCTGACAAGTGTCCAACCTGTGTACGGCATCACTTGTAGCTTGGCGCTCAGTGATTAAGGGACAGTGTCATCATGTGTATGTTCTAAAAAACCTCTGTGCAGAAGCAAGATCTCATTTCGGGGATGGGGCTTGGAACAGAAGATGGGATGTATCAGGGCTTTTTTTCTGGGAAAAGTGGGTTGCCCTCAGAAAAAATGGTCACATGGCTGGTGGCCCCACCCACTGATCTCCAGACAGAGGGGAGTTGAGATTGCCCTCCGCGCTACGGGGGAGGGCAATCTCATCTCCCCTCTGTCTGGAGATGAGGGGGCGGGGCCACCAGCCATGTGACCATTTTCAAGAGGTTCCAGAACTCTGTTCCACCACATTCCAGCTGAAAAAAAAGCCCTGGGATGTATTATTATGGCGGCTTTTTTGCTGGTACTCTGAACTAGTCCATTCCACTGTTTGTAAAGATTCTTCCCATCGTCTGATGTCATTTGGTTCCTTCTTCTTCTAGTTCTGGCAATGACATTCTGCCTACAAATACCATCTCTGCACAGGGAAGCAGCTGTCCTAACGTTGCATCCTTTTCATATGCATCCTAAGAGATTTTGTGATGAGATACAATTGCATGAGAAACGTTGCCGTTCTCTTGTTTCGGTGAGGCTCTTATTAAATAAGTGCTGGCCGACAGATCTATCACCCAGGAATAGTTTGAGCTACTAAGAAGCATCTCATGTCTCGTGGGATTAATCGACAATGTGTTTGAAGGGTCTGATTTCAAACCATTAAGGATTGGCTGTAAACAAAGAGACGTGATTATTTAGCACAATGCTGCCTTGAGCTCCTTGTAATAGACAGATTACATGTTATATTGAACTTGTCCGGGGTCTGAGCCCCAGCCCCCAGACTTAACAAGAGGGAACAGCAGGTCAACCGGGCTGACAGGCAAACAGAGGGGGCAGCCAGCAGCCAGCAGGTCAACCGGTCAGCCAGCAGGCAGTAGGTCAACCGGTCTGACTGGCAAGCAGAGGGGGCAGCCTGGGGACAGCAGGTCATCCCCTCCCACGGGCAAATGGAGCCAGAACCTGCTGGCGCCAGGGGCAAGCGGCAAAGGCCCAGGGCCTCAGGAGTCAGGGGGAGACAGAGAGAAGCCAGCGAGTCCCACTCCCCTGGGGAAGGAAAGGGGACTAAGCAAGGCAGAAGGGGGCAAGGGCAGAGGGATTGGGGGCCCAGCAGTCACCCACCCAAAGACCTTACCTAAGGAGGAGAAGCAGCAGCAGCCCCAACAGCCCAAAGCCACGCCCCAGCTAGAAAATAGTAGCCTGGCCCAGGAGTTGCCAAAAGCCAAGCCACTCCAGGTGGGGCTATTGGAGGCACTCTGCAGGAAGCCCTGGGCAACCAGCCAAGGAGCCGCAGCTGGACCCACCTTCAGCCATCAGCTCAGCCAGGGAGGCCGAGCTGCTAGCCAGGGGACTGCAGCTGGACAGGCCTTCAGCAATCAGCCAAGGCAGGGAGGCTGGGCAGCCAGGGAACAAGGCACAGCTGGTGCTGGTCAGTGGGGCCAGATCAGCTACCCCAGCTGCAACTGCTTGGTGCAGCCCAAGACTGGGCTGGAAGAGGGGTGGGGCAGTAGAAGGAAGCCCTATAAAAGCTGGCTGGGAAGAGCCCTGTGGTGGTGGATGTGAGTAAGGAGTGATAATGTGGAGTGAGAGCGGTGCAATGCAGGAGTGGAGGTTTGGAGGAGAGTTCTGGAAGGAGGGGATGAAGAAGGACACAGGGGGCAAGCAGGCCAGGTTGAGCAGGCCAGCGAGTGGACTGAGAGGGAGTCTGGGTGAGGTATACCGCCCCTCCTTTCACAGAGCAGGGTCCTGCAGCATCCCTGGCCCCCCTATGACGTCAGGAGCAGACCGCCCAATGCCACGCCCAGCGGCAGCGGCGGCAAGCCCTGACAGAACTCTCTATCTTGTGGGACAGACAGAATATGTAAACCTGGATATATTTAGATCAAAACTAGTTACCTGTTTGGTATGTCATGCTCATCAAAGGAATCCCTGCCCCAATTTCATTTTTAGAGGATACTGTCTGGAAGTCTCTCAAAGACAGGGCCCTTTTCTTCATGGCACCATGACTGTAGAACTCCCAACAGGTTTTTAACAGACACCTATTTGGCTAACTTTAAGCATCATTAAGCTGTTTTAAATCATTAGAGCTGAATTTCCTTTCTATCTCAAGCTCTCTCTGCATATTCCTAGTCTGGAATTGATTGGTTTAACTGCTGGTTATTTGTGATTTTTATATTAATGATTTTAATGTTTTAGATTATGAAGCCTCTCTAATGCCGTGATAAAAAAGCTTAGAAACAAAATGTGGAAGGAAGGGGGGGCATATTTAAAACTAAGCTGGAGGGAGCAAATATGGGCTGAAGAGTTCACGTCCCACTAGCCCATATTTCCCTTTAAACCCACCACCTATTTTTGTCGTGATTCAGGACGACTCAGAGTGGGTCTTTCCACCATTAGGTCTAGTCTCTGAGTGCAGCAAGAGAATAGATTTTTTCTTCCCATTGGTTTCAGATGCTCACAGATAAGCTTGTGCACTGTTATATTATAAAATGCGTAAACGAGAAGAAGAAACATGGAGCAAGTATCACCATGCTATCACCCTGATCTTGGCAACCTTGCACTGTAGAAATAATAGGAAAGCGGCTTTAGCATCTGAGTTTTCTATTTCAGTTTTGGCGTGCCAATTTTAGCAGCTCTTAGATGGTTTCTTACTTGCATTGTTAAATACTTAAATGCCACTCCCAAGAGCTGTTTGCATAGTACTCTCCATTTCCTTGTCCCTGAATCAATCTGTGGCGATGCCAAGTCTTGAGACAGCATACAAAATGAAAGAAAGTGAAGTCGGAGTGCGGGAAAGGAGGGCAGATCGCATGTCTTCGGTGCCAATTTTAAAAGGACACAAAAGATATGCACACGAGAATGAGTTGTTGGCCAGTTGCCTAGGTTCAACCTTTTTTTCACAATGGCTCATTGTTTCCTGGTTGCAAATACAAGCAAAGTGCCCTTCGTGGTGCTTAGGTTAGTAAGCTCTTAAAGTTTTAGTTAGGCAGATTTTAGTTTAGCAGCAATATGGTGATTTGTATCATATCTGTTGCCTGTTTCTTCAAGTGTTTTCATGCTTTGCAACATTTTCTAGAGTTAATAAAATATATTTTAGACATTGCAATGCACGGCCAACAGCCCAGATGATGGGCCACTTCCTCAGGATACCATCGGATCAACCCTTCTGTGACTGCCTTTTAGCTGAAGTTGATTCACTGTCCCATACTTTCACTGTCCAAAGTACAAATGAGCCAGAGAGAGACTCTTAAAAAAATGGCTACTGAGTAGGGTTGCCAGTCCCCTGCTGGGGCGTGGGACCCCCTGCACCTACTCGCCACCCTCCCACCCCTGCTTATCTGGCCAGTGGCGGGGTGGGGGGGAGCATGCCTCTCAGGGTGTGCTCTCAGGCCACTGTGGAGTGCCGCAGTATTCCCATGCGCCGCAATGGCCCTATCTTTGGCTGAACCAGCCCAATCTGGCCTGGATTAGGCTTGAATTGTCCCAGATTGGGCTATAATCGGCCTGAACCAGGCTGCTATGGAGCACAGCAGCACTCCTGTGTTCCACAGCGGCCCAATCTGGGCCAAATCAGCCCTAATTTAACCTTAATTGGACCCGATTTGGCCAAGATTGGGCCCAATTTGACCCGATTCAGGCACCTGCAGAGCTCAGGAGTAGACATGGGCATCAACCCAAAAAATTGAACAAACCAGTGGTTCGTGGTTCGGTGCCGACGACGAACCTGAACGAGCGAACTGCAATGAACTTTTCCCGCTGATGAACCGGTTCGAGGTTCATGGGCGTCAGAATGCCCCCCATTGAACTTAGAGAGCCCATATTTCCAGGGAGTGTTTAGCAGGCTCTCCTCCAGCCAGCAGCCAAGTTTGGTCAAGATTGCAATAGGGATCTTGGAGTTATACCCTCTCCAATCTGAGGCCCCCAGGAAACTTCCATTCGATACAAATAGAGCTACCAGTTGATGTTGGCCCAGTGTAATGCGGTTCATGCCCATGTCTACTCAGGAGTGCTCCCAGGGTGGCCCGTGGCCTCACAATGTCACTTCCCGGAAGTGACATCATTGCACAGGTTGGGAGCGTGTGCACAACTAGTGAAGCAAAGGTAAGTGCCAGGTCTCCTACCTCCTGCCCAGGGGGGGGGGTAGGGGTAGGGGGACATAGCAACCCTACTACTGAGGCATTCAAACATTCCCAATTTCTCAAAATTAAGACTATTACTGAGTAGCCTTTGTAAAAGCTGCATTGTAGATGCGGCAACCTTTTCTTTAACTGTTATTTTTAATTCTTAAATGTTGTTAGAGTGTGTGGCCTATAGGCTGTTAAGCTGAATAAATTGAAACTGAAGCTGAATATATTTTAATCAAGCTGTGTCTGGGATTACTGAATGAGATGTGAGTACAGCCCAGGAACAAAACCAGGAACTGGAAAGCCGAGGCCTTGGTGAAGGCAGAGCTCTAAGTCCTATTAAGTAAAAGGTTAGTGCACCTTGGAGTGGCTGTTTTCAGCTCCCAAAGTAGGAGGTTTGAGGGCCTGAACCCTACAGCTTCCCTGGGTGCTTCTCTACAGGCAATGAAGAGGCAGCCAGGCCTCTGCTGCCAGTGTAGCGTCAGAAAATGCTACCTGTAAGATTTTGTCTCATTGATGCATTTCCTGCAGGGAAAAGGGGAGGTGAAAGGGCAAAAGGACCTGTCGGCAAGCAAATAGTTTCCTCCTCCCTTCTTCCATTACTTCACCTTCCCCAACACACACGTGCACACTCACATACCCAGTCGGCAATCAAAACACGACAGTTTAAACAGCCAATACTGGCAAACAGTTGCAAAATTCAAATTCAAAACAGATTCAAACAATTCAGAACAGGTTTCAGAGCTTGCAGTTTGCAGGTTTCAAAATGCAATACAGAATACAGCGCCACAGACAAACACAAGAGGGGAGGAGGCTCTGCATCCGGTCGCCTGTTCAGTCACAACAGCCGCTCACCAGGTACAAAGCAAAGGAAAAGGGGAGTGGACAAGAGACAGGGACTTTATCGGGCTAAACGGTGGCACACAGACAGTTCATTCACTACACATTCACTCCCACACCCTCTTGCGGCCACAGTAAAAACAGACAGTTTTAAACAGGCTGTCGTCACATGGCCCCTTATTTCATCAGTTTTGTGCTAGAAATCGTTTCCTCCGTTATCATCAGAACGGATATTCCCATCTTTTGACGACTACTTGCATTTCCAGTCGGTCACATTAACAGGGAAAAGCACAATTTGACGGGCAGTCAAAGTGCCTCCAGAAACGGGTCCAAAAAATCCTGCCCCCCCCCTTTTTAAAAATTTTGTTCATACATTTGCTCTATATTGTACTTCCTTTATACCAATGTTGTACTGGGCCGACATTGAGAGATATATATAAGGGGAGAGCCAAGAAATGTCAATGTACTCAATTGGTGTAAACTGCTTCAGTTGTTCTTGCATGGCAGAATATCACAATCGCGCTATAAGGCTTACCTTTAAAAAAAATTACTTTGAGGCTTAATTGCGGGTCGCACTGGGGCTTGTGGGAGTGTGGGGTGGGAGAATCAACATTAGGTGGGACAGGTGATCGGGGAAGGGAGCGCTTTGGCGTTGCAAAGCATTCACAGTCAATCCAGGACATTTACATGGAAGCGGATGAGGACAACATAAAGAGTCACAAAGCGTGATTTGGGGAGAATGGCGAAATTGCAACAGAACCAGAATAAGGTGAGCATTCAGCCGGAGATGGCGCTAGTTTGGTGCTAAATTTTTGGCCGTGTGGTGATGGCCACAAACAGATGCATAACAAATTCAATACATTTCCCAAATTCAGCTGCAGATGAGCGCTTCCAGAAACAAACTTATGGAACCTTGTGGCTGGGCCAGAGCCGGTTCCATGATTGGTGCAGGCCGAACCCCCACCCTACTGCAGATTGGAAATACCCTGCTCCCCCGTTGAAGAGACTGACCTAAGGATTCACATGCCCAGAACAGAACAGAACAGGTACTTGCTTTGCCGGCTTCGTGACCCGGACCCTCGTCACAGGACTCTAATTGAAGATCTACACCATCTTTTGAAAGCACCACTCCTATGAGTGAGCTCGAGAAATCCGTGGGCAACTGAAAACAGTTGAGGTGCACCTTTTTCTCCCGTGGATCCTTGGTCTCACTCAAACCGTAGCGCCTCCTTGTGGTGTGAACTGGTTCTCTCGGTGAAACCTCCAGTTTGTTACACGCAAACACGTGTCCTGAACTGCTTCTAGGCCAGGCTCAGAAAAGAAGCAGACGGCAGAGTCCAGTGACAAGAGTAGAACTTACTGGTTTATTTGAACAGACAGAAGAGAGTGGGTAGAGAGTGTAAGACCCCTCAGAACCCAAGTGCTCTTCAGGGTTTCAAAGCCATTACATGAATTTTTATAACCTTTGGTTCATTAGCAGAAATTATGCATTCAATTAGTTACTGGTCAAGTTAGTTACGTGTACATATGACCTAACATCATTCCATTGGTTTGTTATAATTAGGGGTTGCCCCCTTACTCAATTAACACTTGTAAAAGTTGTTTATCATTTCAAAGAACAAACAGTCCTTTTCTGGCACCTTTAGTATCAATAAAGTAACTATCCGGTAGCCGTGTGTCATCCCCAAGGCCTTCAGTTTGCCTGTTCCCATCCCTTAACTCTACAAGAATCCATTGTTAGTTTTCAATCTGTTACCATAAACATAAACAAGTACCCCAATATGTACTTGCTTGGCTATTCGTCTTTCCCAAGAAGACAATGAAGACAGTTTAGCTAGAGCTAGTCCTCTGTTATCAAGGTTTGAACATTATCTCTTGTGACCAGGCAGAGACCAAGCAGGAGGGGCACGTTGTTTTGTATCTCTAGAATGTGCTTTCGGCTTTACAGCCAACCCAGGCTGAAATGCAAAAGAGATGAAGACAAAGGGCCTCTTTATTGTATCTGTTACAGAAAGTTAGGCCAATACACAGGTATATTCAGGGCATTTTTCAGGGAAAAGAGGTGGTGGAACTCAGTGGGTTGTCCTCAGAGAAAATGGTCACATGGCTGGTGGCCCCGCCCCCTGATCTCCAGACAGGGGGGAGTTTAGAGGGGTGCGGAGGGCAATCTCAACTCCCCTCTGTCTGGAGATCAGGGGGCGGGGCCACCAGCCATGTGACCATTTTCAAGAGGTTCCGGAACTCCGTTCTACCGCGTTCCAGCTGAAAAAAAGCCCTGGGTATATTAAAGCTTCACACTAGAAAACTGTTGGGAATTAGCAAGTGTTTACATTCAATCATGAAAGATTTAAACTGTTTGTGTTACTTAGCAAACCTATTTGCATGTAACCACTTAGGCTTCGAGTGAGGATTCCCACCATAGAAAGGGGAATCTCTATTCTTAATGCAGTAGAATTAGAAATTTCTATTGGGCAACCAGTTTATTGGGAGGAGCAATTAAGTAGAAAGATATACTGAAGTTTTATTGCTGTTTGTTCAGTCGGTCTTTTTTCAGTCTCTAGTCTAGAAGCTAGAAAGACGTAGCTAGGAAGACATTTATTATTTTCTTCCAATGTAACCTTATTTTTATCCTTTATGTAGTAAACTTTTTAATAAAGCAAACGCTGGAGTGTGTGTGTTCTCATTGATCCAGTGGAGTTAGCTGTGCTCAAGGCCAGCCTGCCCATTGAGGCCAGCCCGGCAGCCGCCTCAGGTGCTAAGGCGCTGGAGGGGGTGCCGGCCAGTGGGCGGGGGTGTGGGCCACGAAGCTCATTTGCTCTGTGCTGCCGCCGCTGCCAACAGACATCTGTGGGCCAAGCGTGGCAGGCAGCTGGGGCAGCATGTGGAGCATCTGAGCCAGAGGGCTGGGAGGATGCAGGCCACCGTGTGCCACCCCAGCCACCTGCTGTGCCTGGCCCACAGCTGCTGTGCCCAGCCAGGAGTGCATGCTGGTGGTGGCAGCGTGGGGCAGCTGAGCGGGCAGCCTCCCATTCAGTTGTTCTGCAGGCAAGGCACAGCGGGCAGCCAGGGCAGCCGGCTGTGCCTGGCCCACAGAGCAACTGAACGGGAGGGCTGGAAAGCCCCCCATGCGCGCTCCAGCCCTGCATGATGACGTCACATGCAGTGATGTCATCACGCAGTCCGGAGTGCACAGCGGCAGCCTTAAGCTGCTTCAGGTGCCAGCAACGCTGGAGCTGGCCCTGTCCATGTTAGTCTGTACTCGCAAAATAGTAAAGAGTCCAATAGCACCTTTAAGACTAACCAACTTTATAGTAGCATAAGGCTTTCAAGAACCACATGCATCTGACGAAGAGAACTGTGGTCCTCGAAAGCTTATGCTACTATAAAGTTAGTTAGTCTTAAAGGTGCTACTGGACTCTTTACTATTTTGTGTTCTCATTATAGCCTATGTGCAATTCTGCTAAACTTTGCTAACCAAGGCCGTTTCCAGATGGCTTACCTGAAGCCGTTCCATGCCACAATGTTGTGGATCGTGCCGGGGAAAACGCGAAATATCGCGTTTTCCCCGGCATGATCCACAACATTGCGGCATGGAGCGGCTTCAGGTAAGCCATCTGGAAACGGCCCTTATTTAAGAATATTTTCCTACCAAACAAAAAACAAGGGGTCACATACGGTCCTCTTGTACTCCTGTTGCATCCTCTGCAACCCCACTCCAAAACTCAAAGCCAGTGTTCATTGGTAGCAGCCAAGTTCAAAAGTGTGGACACCAGCACACCCTCTTGAGGAACTGCACACACCCTGGGTTATTTTTACGGAACAGTGTGTGTTTTCGAGCCCCAGTGCAGCAGAAAGCTTTCTAATGCACCAACAACTGGAGCTGCCCCTTGTGATCCATGGATGTGAAACTCTTCTCCTGTCTGTCACTGCCCCCCCCCCCCGCACTGCCCCCGGCCAGTAGGTGTACTGGAGGGAGAGGTTTTGTTTGTTTGACATACAATGGTGCTGCAAATAGCGGCGTGTGAAATGTAAAAGAAGTTGTGTCAGCTAAGTCACCATAATGGAAAATTGTTGTAGACAAAGGTTAATGTTCCAATCTTGCTTTGTTTGCTGTTTAAGAAACATTCTCGAGCAACATCACATTTCCAGGATCTCAGGCCGGCTGCTGGCACAGCATAAGGAACTCAGTCTCTTAACGACCTCAGATTTCAATTTTGAGTAACAACCCCCCCCATCATATTCTCAGCTGCTTCTCTCAGGAGGCAGAAGTCATTTAAACCACAGCATGCATTTCCTGGTTTAAGCTGTTGTGGGGGTTTTTTTGTAAAAAATAGCTTCCTGCTCTTCCCCCAAAGTTGCACTCTGGCTTTTGATGCAATCAAAAAAGAAACATTGATGGGATATAATAAAACTGTTTACGGCTTGATGCGTTGCTTACTCGTCTCATAAACCTTAATCCCTACTGGTATATGAATTTTGTACGAGTTGTTAACATGTATTAGGCTACAATTTAAGAGATGATTCAATAAAAACTCTAAAAAAAATTGGGGGGGGGAGGAAGGAGGGGAAGCCGGGGTTTTAGAGTAAAAGCATTAGGGAGCTAGCTGACCAGAATGTTAATAAATGAGGCTGTAATTCTGTGAGGACTTATTTGGGAATAAATCTCATTGGTGGGTTTTACTCGAAAGTAAACATGGCTAGGATTTGGGCTGTGAATCTTATTAAAATTATTTGGATGTATATATAACCAATCTGGCCAGCCTTCTGTATGTCGCTATCATTTCAGGTCAAGTGCCACAGGAACTGTTGTCAAGGAAACGAGCAAGACATGACTTTTCTAGTAAGCAATTCATTGTATTCGGTTGCTTGATGCTGGCAGCCTCAGTCTGGTGACTTTAATTTTTGTAAGCCCCCCCTCCCCCGGTTTCTTTTCAAAAGGAAATGCATATTCCCTAAAGAGATGCATACATTATAAAATACGTTTTCCCATTCTACAGAAATGGCTGCAGTGCAGCCGACTATCCCACTAGTTTGCAACACTGATTTGCTTTGTCCAACGCTTCCGTACACGTCTCTTCCAAAGATGTTTCTAGTTTAATGCTAAAGCACTAAACCAACACCCTAGACAGCTGACACGCAGGTGTGAACCCAAACTTAATGATTTTAACTCACTTCCCTTTTAAAGAATGGGGTGACACAAGCAATTAAATGGGATATAATAGGACTTACAGTAAAATCCTAAGCAGCTTTATATTGTCTAAGGAACCAAACTGTCAACCAGTCCTGCACTAACAAACCAAGTGCAAATAAGCAATAATGGAAAGCATTAAATAATTGGACTGGAGGACTGATTGAATAAAATATAGATCCTGTGGCTGGCTGACTGTGCCATGGGCTTAAATATATTTTGTTGTACAAGAGCTGTAATGAGCTTGGCTCCTTAGGACTGCAGAGTCTACAGCGAAAGGCTCTTAAGTGTGAGACTGGAGGAGCATCTCCCTCCCTATGCTCCTCCACGGCAGCTTCACTCTCCTGAACAGGGTCTCCTGCAGGCGCCACCCTGCACATTGGCAAAATCGACAGCAGCTCCTACATGGGGTTTCTCTGTGGTGGCCCCTACCTTGTGGAATGGCCTGCTTGAGGAGGTCACCCTCCTGTCAGGACTGTGACCCACAGCACTTCCATCTTTTTTCCCTCTTCTCACTTGTTGTACTTTTCCAGTGTTGTTTTTGTGTGCAGGTTAACAGAAGCAGCTTTGGTTCCCAAGACAGCCTTATCTGAGATGGCTCACCGCAGCGACCTTGGAGAAACTACTTCCACATTCCCAGCTCTATACAGACAAAGGGCGGGGGGATGGACTGGAGGGTTTGATATACTGTACCAAGCAATTAACACGTCGTTCTCAACAAGGGCCTTGTGTACAGCCTAGGGCTGCCAGCCTCCAGGTAGCGGCTGGAGATCTCCCGGGATTAAAACTGGTCTCCAGGCCACAGAGATCAGTTCTGCTAAAGAAAATGGCTGCTTTGGGGGGTGGACTCTATGGAATTATGCCATACCAAGGTCTTTTCCCTCCCCAAACCCCACTTTCTCCAGGTTTCTCCAGGTTTCACCCCTCAGATCTCCAGGAATTTCCCAACTTGGAGCTGGCAACCCTAGTACAGCCAGAAGCTATCTAGCCTTTGGATTAACTATGGACACTTGTACTTTGAATATATACTCTCTCAATAAATAATCTTTGATTCAAGAGACCTTGGATTTCTTGCTGCAAGGGATGGGAGATGAAAACAGAGTAACCTGAACTCCATAGACTGACACCTCCTGGCTTTCATAACAAACAAAAGGTGGCTCCTGATTGGACACCAAACTCAAAGGCTGATAACACCGAGGAACCTGTAACATCAAATTTGACCATCTAATGAAATATCAAACTCATATGTAGCAAACTTTAGGCAATGAATTTAGTCAATATCCATGTGTATATACAATAAACATTTCTTACAACCATATGATACAAATACTTTAGACAGTTTACACAGGTCCGTAAGCCCTCAATCACATCTCTCAACAGAATATGCAGTCTATTTCCTCCAAAGACACAACATTCAATGAATCATATACTGAAGCCGCACATTGAGAGTCATTGCCAAACGGCAAAGACGTTGAGGGTTCCGATGAAACGATGATGAGAGGTGAAGGCGCCCCCGATGTAAGGTGCGCAGTTGGAGAGTAAGATGTCACCAGGTGGAGTACAAAGAAGAAGACTAGAGGACCCAAGCGGCGCCCCCCTGCCCTACAAGTGACTAGTAATATCAGCTTTTTTCATGGTATCCACTTCTTCAGGGGACAGGGGACAAGCCACCCTGATGTAATATCCTCTACAAGTGAAATGAAACATTCTTACCATCAATACAAACATGTCAATACCCATCTCAAAGCATTTCTTCACTTAAACACTTACCTGACTCTCATACAGAAAAGCAATTTCTCGTGCCTACATTCAACGCACTGACAGGAATGGTCATGAATTACATACCCCACCCCTTGACTTAAGTAGTACCAACTAAATGAAAATTTAAAGCAGTGGAGTAAGAAGTAATCACAGCTACATACATTAAAAGACAAGCCCTTGTGCCGTATGCTCAATCAAGAAAGCAAGGCAGGTTGAGTTCGGAATTAAGTCCCCTAGGTTGCAGGGTACCCAGTCGATGTATCTATTCCGCCTTTCGTCTTAGTAAATCCCTCTGTGTGTCTATCTGTTCTTCTCTGCGGGACACATATAATGTGGTGAACGGAAAGTCGACTAACCCTAAATGATATGTACAATAATGTTCCACTAAAGGAGCTTCAACTACCTGATGTTTAATTCTAGACTGATGTTCACACACCCGTGTACGTATTGGACGGGTAGTATTCCCTATATACAATTTGTCGCATGGGCACTTTATCAAGTATGCCACATTATCCGTTTGGCATATAGAAAAATGATGAAACCTTATATCTTTAACCCTCTGGTCAAGTTGGAAATCGGCAAATGGCCAAACTAACAGACAAGCTATGCAATGTCCGCAAGCATGATGACCTGTCGGGAAGATCAACCACCAACACACGCTACACAGAGCGGTTTTAGACCTAAGTCAGTGTTCACTCCCAATGTTGTAGATCCTAGAATTCAAACTTTTGAACATTTAGTCTGTAGGGAAAAAAAACCAAATAGAGGTTGGCACAATTTATCTAAAGCGGAGTGGGGCACTTTAAAAAGTTTAGACAAGGACACCTCAATAGTGATCAAGCCAGCCGATAAAGGTGGGGGTGTGGTTATATTGGATACAGCTGTATACGAGGAAAAGATCCAGAATCAACTAGCGGATCGGCAGAATTACCTCCCCATCTCACAAGATCCAACCAAACATATTTCCTGGTTGATTAAGCTGGTACTAGATGAGGGCTTGGCTATGGGAGAAATTGATGATAATGCACTCTTAACCACTACACCAGATTAGAGTCCCGCTCTCTTACTCAGATTGGAGGGCTGTAGAGAGGGGATCTCAGATGATCCACTAATGAGTTAGGAACCATAGACCTCACCATTATGTTTTATTGGATTCCTACTAATGCTATGTCTTTGTGAATCTATCTACCTTATGGCGATGTTCCTGATATATTGACTGTACTAATCTTACACTGTGTAATCCGCCTTGAGTCTCAGTGAGAAAGGCGGGCTAAACAAAATAAATAAAATAACCATGGTAGGGAGCAATCTTTGCATGCTAGTGCATTGTCCCCCTACAGCCACTCAAAAGACCACAGTCCTCCCCCACTTAAACAGTGTTTTTCCTTTCCTTTTCCCATGCAACACAAGATACCTACAATACAAACTGGAGTCTGAAAAAGGAGAAGTTCCCAGAGAATTACAGCAAGCCCCTCCCTCTCCATCCTCCAGTACAGAGGATAATAAAGGATCAAGAGTGGGCTGGGACTTCAAAATAAGCCTGACCAAGTAGCCCCTGCAAGCTAGCAGTGAACACAATGGCACTGATAAGCACGAACACCCGACTTACTGGGCGATCAGTTTGATGCCGCGGATGGGGAGGCACAATGGAACATGGTGGCCGCCATGCTGGCTTGCCCAGCATTCACTGGGTGAGCTGGCAGCCAATGATTTTGAATCCTGGCCGCCCAATCAGCAGCAGCCAGGGGCAGGGGCAGTGCCTGCTGCCGGGCCTCAGGCAGGCTGTCTTCACTCAGGCTTTGCATTTAAGCAGCTGCCGCCCCACTCTTCGCCACTCTACTCCTGGCTGCAAAGAAGGCCTCGCACAATCCTAGAGCCAGGTGGGACCTCATCAGCCAGAAATTGTGGCTCTGGCTGGTGGGCCCCCACATGAAGGAGAAGGCTGAGGGCCCCTGGGGTGTGTGCTGGTTTGGGCGGCGGGACAGGTTTCAGGGGTTGTGCTCGGAGTTCAATCAGGGCAGGTGCCAGCAGTCAAAGTGCCACTATGAGCACAACTGTGAGTCATGTGGGGGCCCCCATTCCCACCAGTCCTGTTCCCACCCCCCACCCCACTTCTGCACCTTTTCAGGGTGGCTGGCCCTCCAACAGCAGGTCCCATAAGGATGGGGGGTCTGGTGCCACCGCTGCCCAGGCTGCCAGTGACAGTAAATAGCCCTGGTCCTCTAGTATCGGACTCAGCTTACTCCCCCGTGCATCTAAGGCCCTCTGCTAGCTTCTATCTTGGTACCCCAACAAGCTGGACTTTGATTCATTCGTTGTCTTATTCCATAATACGGCAGCAGTGTAGGAGGAGACAATTGATGAGCTGACACTGATCCAGAGGAGTTAGTCTGTAGATGCAAAATAGTAAAGAGTCCAGTAGCACCTTTAAGACTAAACAACTTATTTGTAGCTTAAGAACCAATTTCAAGAACCACAGCTCTTTTAGTCTGACGATGCATCTGATTACAGTGATTACACAGCACTAAGAAGTGGTTTTATGAATGCTTACCTATGAGTGATACTGATGGATTTTTAACTTGAGTAAAATATCTTCTTTGTATTTCACATGTTGTATTTTAATGATGGTTATATTTATTGATAATTACTTTTGAATTTTCAGTGTTGTGTACTCCTTGACAAAGATTGTAGGAAACGGGGCACATTAGGATCTGGATAACCCATCGGAGGACTACCTTTGGATCTTCTACAACCAGAAAAAATAACAAGAAACAATATACAAGAGATTGATTTTGTTTTACTGGAACTCTCCACTTGTTGTTGGAGTGTTGCATACAAGGACCTGTGAAAAAAGAATATGCTGAGTTGTTACAATGCACTTGCACTTTAACAATATACATGTGCAATGAATTTTTGTAGCAGTCTGTAGCACCAGCACTTTATCAATTTCTGGTACCAGTAGTTTAGCAACTTTTTTAATGATATTGTATATGTGGACTGTAGTATTTGTTTTATGAATTGCTATTTTAGAACTATGTGTTTTACTGTGTAATGTGTTTTATGTATTAAATACACTGGTTCCATTGCTGTCAGACACGTCACGTGGTTTTTTGTTGGGGGGCTTGGCCACTAGCAGCCCAGCGACCGACCAGGAAATTTCCCTGTAAAATAAATGGCCATTCTGTCCCCTGAGAAGGACTGCAAGCCCAGTGGGAGAAATTTGCAAAGAGATACATATAACTCACCTTATCAAGCCAGGTTTCAGGAGAGCAAGCCAGAGCCACCTTATCTTCTCCTAGATCATGTAGGAGCAGGGATTTTTTTTCTGGGAAAAGAGGTGGTGGAACTCAGTGGGTTGCCAGCACAGGACCACACAATGACATCACTTTGGGTCAGCTGGAACAAGGGGGAGTTTTTTAAAATTTAAATCGCCCTCGGCGAAAATGGTCACATGGCTGGCAGCCCCGCCCCCTGATCTCCAGACAGAGGGGAGTTTAGATTGCCCTCCAAGCTACTCCAGTGGTGTGGAGGGCAAGCTAAATTCCCCTCTGTCTGGAGATCAGGAGGCAGGTCCACCAGCCATATGACAATTTTCAAGAGGTTCCAGAACTCCATTCCACCATGTTCCAGCTGAAAAAAGCCCTGTGTAGAAAGTTTTATTTCCAACTCATCCGAGGTTGCTCAAGGTCAAAGTGGGAATGAAAACCTCTTTATCTTTCAGCTTGAGAGATCAGGTAACTGGCAAGCCCTAGCATGTCTCTTCTCTTGCTACCTACACCCTTCTCACCATCAAACCTCCAAAGCTTGTGTAACCCGCCAACACCACTCTTTTTGCTCCACCCCTGCTGCTGTGAGAAGTCTTCAGACTGTGATATTTCAGCAGTCAGTTATAATATGTATATATGCTTCTATGTTTTATAAAATCTTGCTGTTCTTGACTGTCTAAACATGCAAACTGCCTCTGTATTGTTTTTGTGAAAGAATTTCCTGAGATCAGTGTTATAGGGTGGGATGTATGACTTTTGAAATGCTTATTTTCTTCATATGCTCAGTTCTTTCTGTCGTATAAAGGTGTGTTTTAACTAGTGGTTTAAAGTTTATTTATTCTTTCAGTTACTTCAACCCCTCCTGATGAAGTACATGTGGAAGGCATAGCGGTCTCAGCAAGAATTAAAACTATTTTCCCACTGTACCAATTGTCTCTTGGATTTTTTTTTGCTCTGTGCAAACAAAGGGTGCAGCCCTCCCTTTCTTGCTCAGATGGAGCATGTCAACAGTTACTCCCTCAGCCAGATCTTACCTCCTTTCACTTTGTCTCCTTTAAGCTAATTTCCTCCAACTAATTAGGAGATTGCCTATTTGGGTCACAACATCCCTCCAAAATTTCCCTTAAAACATAGAAAAAAAGATAAAGGTAGACTCAGTGCTTGCACAGCACTGAGTCTACCTTTATCTTTTACTGATCATTACTTTATCATTACTGATCCATGGGGGGACATCACATCACAACATTTTCTTGGCAGACTTTCTGTTATGGGGTGGTTTGCCATTGCCTTCCCCAGTCATCTACACTTTACCCCCAGGAAACTGCGTACTCATTTTACCGACCTCGGAAGGATGGAAGGCTGAGTCAACGTTGAGCCGGCTACCTGAACATACAAATGAAAAAGTAAAATTCCTGGGACTTCTGGTTTGGGATCATGGTGGTCTGACACAGCTCAGAAAGCGGAGCTGTCCGAGCCGCTGTTTGTGAGGGCTAGTGGGGTGCTAGATCACCCGTGGCCCCCGTTCTCAGGTGGAGAACAGGTGTGAATGCTCAGGATCCAGAGGGTGCGTTGATCTCGGCTGTGGGGGGAGATGTGCGCAACGATCACCCACCCAGCCTTGAGGTCCCGCTCTATGAAGGATGGCAAAGATCTCCGCAGAGGCTTTGTAGTCATTGAATTGACATAAGATCATCATACCCAAGCTTCAGCAATTAATTTGGACTAATTTGGAATATTTGGAGCATTGAAACAGTGATTACAACCCGCAAACAGAACTGTTAAGGTAAAGATTGCTATCTCTCTTTCCGAGAAGAAATTTGATAAGAGGAACTGAATTAATTTGGAAGATAAAGATTGCTAAGTTTTAAAGACTTATTGGTTATGCTCCGGTAAAGTGACTGAGTTAAAAAGAATTAGAGCAGAAAAGTAATTATTGTTTACATACCTGCGGTCTAAGAGAGAGAGTGAACTGTGGGAAACTTGAAGAAAAGCGAGAACTGTTGTGTGGATGTGACGGAACAGGAAGTGCATCAAAGTAATAGAGTAACAGGCTGGAAGCAGCGGTTAAAGGAAACCCGGAAAAGGAAGTGCGCCATTTTGGAAAAGGGAAAGGGCAAGATCTCAACTTAAGTGGAAGTGGGCCATCTTGGAGAAGGATAAGGGCAGAAGCTTCGAGTCAAAACCATAGAGAAAAGACGCCCGCCAGTTTGGAAACTGGAATTTTTTAATTGGAGAAGAATTCATTTTAAATAAAGGACTTAAGTTTGAAAATAATAAATTATTTTCGCCACGGAGTTGCGGAAGAGAGCAGACTCGTGGGAGCGAGGTAAAGCTAGCCCCACGATGTCGAAGAAGGAGTGGCAGTCGGCATTGGAGAGCTTGGACAAGAAAGTGGCGGATGGAAATAAAGAGATTAAGGATATGATAAGGGATATGGCAAAAGACTTTAAAGAGACACTTAAATGGGAGGTGGCAGAAGTAACTAAGAGTATTGATGAGGTCAAGAAGGAGTTACAAACGATGCAGTTGAAAGTGAAAGTAATGGAAGATGAAGTTGATAAATTGTCTGCTTCTTTTAATATAGAAACCAAGGGATTGCAAGGAAGAATGGCCGTGATGGAATGTAAACACATGGAAAGACAACTTAGATTTCGCGGAGTCCCGGAAGTAGAGGGAAAATCAGCCCAAGAGCAGATATCAGAAATACTTGCAGAATTTTTGGACAAGGAGGTGGAAGAAATTGCGGCTCTTCTGGATGTGGCGTACAGAATTAATTCAAAATATGCAGCTCAAAAAAATCTACCAAGAGATATGATAGTGCAATTTACAACAAAACGGACAAGAGAGGATATTGTGAGTAAGCAGTTTCAAAACCCTTTGGAAATTGCTGGAAAGAGAGTGCGAATAATGAAAGAGCTACCTAGGGGAGTCTTGTTGGAAAGGAAGAAATATAGAGAATTGGTTCAAATGTTGAAGGATTTGAATATTAGATACAGATGGGAGATACCAGAGGGTTTGAGTTTCGAATTTCAAACAGTCAAGAAAACGATTAGGTCCAGTCATGAGATGGAGAGGTTTTTTATGGACAATGAAAAAGACTTACCTAAAAGATCTAGAATTTGATCATGGAATGCAAAATCATATCTTGGAATGTAAATGGACTGAACTCACCTTCTAAATGTAAAACTGTTTTCCATTGGCTATTTAAACAGCATTGTAATATAATTTGCTTACAGGAGACCCATATTAAGAAACAAGATGTGAAGCATTTAAAAAATGTTAAATTGGGAAGGGAATTTGCAGCTTCATCGCAGCAAAAAAAAAAAGAGGAGTCGTTTTATATGTTAAAGATGAACTGCAACCTAAAATGATATTTAATGATGTGGAAGGCAGATATATAGCCGTGGAAATTATTTGGAATACGGAAAAGATTTTGCTGATTGGGATTTATGCACCAAATGGGGCTAAGGATCATTTTTTTAAGAATCTACAGAAACAACTGGATGGACTAGCTTACTCACAAATAACTTTGGCAGGTGATTTCAACGGAGTTACGGCTTTAGACGTTGACAAAAAAACAAAGGGTGCACAAAAGAAAAGAGGACATTTGCCAAAATCCTTCTTTGAAATTAAGGATCAGGAGAATTTGGAGGATACTTGGAGAAGGAATAATCCTAAAGTAAAGCAGTATACTATTTTTCGCCAAGACATTCGACATTATCAAGAATTGATATGATATGGGCCTCTAAGGACTTGGTTGTATGGACAAAAGATGTGGAGATAATGCCAAAAATAGGCTCAGATCATAATCCAATTATGTGGAAATTTGGAAAATGCACCAAAAGACGAGGATGGAGAATAAATGAGGATTTGCTGCAGCAAAAGGGTAATTTAGAACTGCTACAAAAGGAGACCAAATTCTTTATACAGTATAATTTGAATAACACCGTTCCAACCTACAAAGTTTGGGATACTTACAAAGCAGTTATTAGAGGAGTATTGATGGATTTAAATGCAAGAGATAAAAAGAGAAAAGAGGAAAAAAAGAAAGAAATTGTGGAGAATATAAGAATTAAGGAGGTACAATTGAAGAAAAGACCAGGGAAAAAGAAATTATATCAAGAAATTAAAATCTCGCAAGAACAATTGAAAGCAATGGAGAATAAAGAGTTGGAATGGGAATTGAAGAAATTAAATCAAAAGTCATTCTAAGGGGCAAATAAACCTGGGAAATATTGAGCGTGGCAGCTGAAAAAAAAAAGAAAAGAAGGTGATAACTAAGATTCAAGAAAATGGAATGACATTGATGGATCAATCAGCAATTAGTAGAGCATTTTTTAAATTCTATGCAAAATTGTATCAAAGGAAAGAAGTAAATTTGGATGCTATTGAACAATATTTAGATAAAATTAAATTACTATTGATATCAGAAAAATGGAAGGAAAAGCTGAATGGAGAAATTACAGAGACGGAGGTAAAAGAAGCTATTCAGTCGACTAAATTAGGCAAGGCACCAGGTCCAGATGGAATTACGGCTAAATTCTATAAATCATTGGCAAATGAATTAGTACCCTTTTTGAAGGTGGTAATGAATGAAATTTTAAGAGGACAAAAGGTTCCAGAATCTTGGAATGAGGCCATTATATCATTGATACCAAAGGAAGACCAGGACTTATGTAATGTTAAAAATTATCGACCTATTTCGTTGCTGAATAATGATTATAAAAATTTTGCAAGAGATTAAAAGAAGGGCTTGTGGAATTTATTGCAGAAGAACAAGCAGGTTTCCTTCCAAATAGGCAAACCAAAGACAATTTGAGAACTGTTTTAAATGTGATAGAATACTATGACAAACACTGTCAAAAAGAAGTTGGTTTCTTTTTTGTGGACGCAGAGAAAGCTTTTGATAATCTAAATTGGAGTTTTATGTTCACCACAATGGAAAAACTGCAAATGGGAAAAGATTTTATTCAAGTGGTAAGAGCGATTTACAAAGACCAATGTGCAGCAATTGTAGTCAACAATGACTTAACGAAAAAATTGGAAATTAGAAAGGGTGCAAGGCAGGGTTGCCCATTATCTCCATTGTTGTTTATCTTGATTTTGGAGATGCTATTGATTCAGATTCAAGAGGATGAGGCTATAAGAGGCATAAAGATCAAAGACTTTACCTACAAAGTTAGAGCTTTTGCGGATGATGTGATGGTTATTGTGGAAGATCCAATACAAAATATGCCAAAGCTGCTAGACAAAATAAAGGAATTTGGAGATCTGGCTGGATTTTATGTCAACAAGAGAAAGTCAAAGATATTATGTAAGAATATGACCAAACAAAAGCAACAAGAACTGAAGGAAATCACAAATTGTGAAGTAACACATAAAGTAAAATGTTTAGGAACTGAGCTTACAGCCAAGAATATTGACTTGTTTAAGAATAATTATGAAAAGCTATGGCAGCAGATTGATAGAGACTTGATTAAATGGAATAAATTAAATCTGACATGGCTGGGAAGAATGTGCAAATTAAAGGAAAGAAAACTCCACGGGGGTTATAGTCAGTACTATATACAGTACAGCATGTAAACTCTAAAAAAAAAATTTAATCACTGTTAAACTTTTACAAATAACCAAAGTTACAATGTTCAATGTATATTTACACAGTTTCACTATCACAGTATTCAGAACAACATTCAAAGTATCCAGAATGAACCTGCAAAGTAAATTAACCAGTGTCCCAGTGACGTATCTTCTTGAAAGTCACACAAGAACCAATGTCCTCTTTGTAGTCAGTTGAAATGTGATGTCACAATGAAATGACTGCGGGGATAAATTATTCCTCCAAACTTGTTCCAACGCAAGCTACTTGTCCTAAACGGAAAAAAGAAAGAGACACGCCCAATCTGGGGCCGGCTGAAGCTCAGATTTCATCAATGCCTCATTAGGAGCGTCAGTCTCCGTGGTGTTCTATTCTTACAACATGCGTTTGAACATCTGTAAACACAAATACCTTTATGTAGCCAAACCTTCTACTCACATTCCATGACTTCAATATGAAAATAAACTTACTCACTCATACGTGCACCTCTTAGTATTCCCAATCGCAGTGAATCTTACACTTCCCACTGGTAACGTACGGCGGCCGTATCTTCTCAGGCGCGCCCAGTGTGAATCCAACCCAATGCTCTTAAAGGCCACCCACTTAGCTCATACCCTAAACTTTAAAGTAACCACCGCTTCCTGCTGCTAAACAAAAACTAAAGAAAGCAATTTAACACCAGCTCATTGTTTAACCCCTGAGGTTTCACAGTGTGCAAGCGAATGATCCAAAAAGCCTCCCTGCGTAAAAGAGCTACCTGGTCCCTTTGTACTACTTCCAAAACGGCAACCCGAAGAGAGTTGCTCTCATGATCACACTCAATGCAGTGCTGCACCAAAGGTGCTTCTAAGACCCTGTTCCTGATCCTTGAAAGATGTTCCAACATCCGTACCTTTAATGGTCTACCCGTGCACCCTATATACAATAACTTGCACGGACATTCAATCAAATAAACCACCCCTGCAGTGTAGCACGAGGCAAAATGAAAAAACCTCAATTTCTCTCCTCTGACCCCCAGTTCATCACCTTCCACCATGAGATTACACATGGCACACCTGCCACATCTAAAGTTACCTCGAGGTAGGTGTGCCTTCTCCTGTCGTCCCTCCAGACGGGCATGAACTAAAGTGTCCTTGAGGCTAGTAGTTTTCCTAAAACCACACAGTGGTCGTTGTTCACAGCCCCTAATATCCTGAACCACAGTCCAGTGTCGATCCACTATCTTCTTAATGGGGTTGGCAAGTGGTGTATAGTCTAACGCCCACTTGATGCTGCCCACAGTGTCCCGGGTTTTACTCTGGAACAACCCTGTCCAGTCTACTTTCTTGACACGCTGGAACACAGCATCAAGGGTTCTTTGGGGATAATTCCTATTAAGGAAATGACGATACAAGGTTTTTCCATCCCTTAAGAAGTCCTGGAGGTTAGAGGAATTCCTTTTAATACGCAGTAGCTGCCCATATGGGATGTTCTCTTTCAGATGTCTAGGATGAAAGGAATGGAAATGCAGATATGAATTGCGGTCCGTGGGTTTCGTGAACGTTCTCACCTTAACCTTATTGGAGGGGTCCCTATACGTGACCACATCCAGAAAGTCAATGTGTCCTTTAGCAAATCGCCAGGTGTACTGAACCTTAGGGTCCCTATCGTTTAACCACTTACAAAATGGTTCTACCTGATCCTCTCCACAAAATAAGAAATAAAGGTCGTCAATGTACCTCCTGTAAAAGGTGATACATTTCCTAAAAGGGTTTGTCTCGCTCATAATAAAGGTCTTTTCCCACCGTGCCATGAAAAGATTAACAATGGACGGTGCAGCTGAACAACCCATAGCCACACCGCTCCTTTGGAAATAGAATTGTTCCTGAAATTTAAAATAATTTTTCTCTAATACTAAATCCAACATCTGTAATAGAAGCGGTGTGGATAGGGGGCAACTGTCCATATTATCCCTGAGAGAATCCTCTACCACCTCTCTCGCTGCCTCATGCGGAATAATTGTATATAGTGAATTCACATCCATTGTTAAAAAAACAACGTCCTGTTCTAAAGGAAAACCCTCTACCTGCCTGATGAAATCCTTGGTGTCACATAATAAAGCGTCAATTTTCCGAACTGATGGTTGCAAAATCACATCCAAGAGGATGGCCAGAGGTTCTAACACTGAACCACAGCCTGACACGATTGGCCTGCCAGGTGGAGGAAAAACCTGTTTATGCATCTTAGACAGTACGTAAAACAATGGGATTCTGGGAGCTTTCACCTGCAATGCATGATAAAGATTATCCTCTAACTCTCCCATCTCTCTTGCCTCATCCAACACTATTTTTATGTTTAGGAATTGAGCTTACAGCCAAGAATATTGACTTGTTTAAGAATAATTATGAAAAGCTATGGCAGCAGATTGATAGAGACTTGATTAAATGGAATAAATTAAATCTGTCATGGCTGGGAAGAATAGCGGCAGTCAAGATGAATGTGTTACCACGGATTATGTTTCTATTACAAACAGTAAGCAATTTGAAAAGTGGCAGAGGAAGATTTCTGATTTTGTATGGGTGGGCAAGAAACCTCGAGTAAAAATGAAAGTGTTGTGTGATGCTAAAGAGAGAGGTGGACTGCAATTGCCAAATATTAGACTATATTATGAAGCAGTTTGTTTGGTCTGGCTTAAAGATTGGATGTCATTGGAGAATTGTAAACTACTAACTTTGGAAGGCTATAAAAAAATGTTTGGATGGCATGCCTACTTGTAGCACGATAAATTGAAAGCTGATTCTATGTTTCTGCATCATTATGTTAGAAGAAGTCTCTTCACAATCTGGAAAAAATATAAAAGTCATTTGGGTGAAGGTATCCCCTCGTGGGTGGTACCATTCGAAATTATTGATCCAAGAGCTATTTATAACAGAGACCAATGTCTGTCCTATAAAAAGATTCTTATCCAGGAGCAGAATATGATAAGAATTAAAACAGAAGAAGAGCTAGCTTCTTGTTATGGATGGTTTCAATATAGGCAGATAAAGGACTTATATAATTCGGATCGTTCAAAAGATGGAATTAAATGGAAGGATTCAGAATTGGAAGAAGTTATACTACAAGAAAGCAAGAAGAAAATTTCAAAAATTTATAAAATACTTTTGAAATGGTATACAGAAGATGAAATTGTTAAAGTCCAGATGGTGAAGTGGGCTATAAATTGTCAAAGGGACATAACGATGGAGGCATAGGAGTATTTGTGGAAAAATACATTGAAGATCTCAACTTGTACCGGTATCAAGGAAAATGTTTTTAAGATGATATATAGGTGGTATTTGACGCCAAAAAAAATAGCTTATGGAAATACTAAGATGTCTGATAAGTGTTGGAAATGTAAAAGTCATGAAGGATCATTGTATCATATGTGGTGGACTTGTGAGGTTGCTAGGCAGTACTGGGGAGATATTTTAGAAAAGATAAATGAGATTTTGCAGATTTCAATAATAAAGAACCCAGAACTCCTGCTACTGAACTTAAATATGGAAGATGTTCCTATGCAACACAGAACACTGTTATTTTACATGACAACAGCGGCAAGAATACTATATGCGCAGAAATGGAAAGTGCAAGAAACACCATCTATCGGAGAGTGGATACAAAAGTTGCTGTACATGGCAGAAATGGACAAAATGACAAGAGAGCTGAGAGACCAGAATTCTGAAGAATTTTTTAATGATTGGGGGAGATTGAGGGAGTATTTGGAGAAAAAGTGGGACGTGAAGGAGAAATTATGGCAATTTGAAAGTTACTAATTGGGGGAATTATTAGAGATAGGGATCTTTACCATTTAAAGTGAAGTTTTAATTATTGTTAAGTTTAAGTTTTGAATATATTTGATTTTAATGGATATCAATTAGCCTATTAAGGAAATAGGAGATAATAATATATAGAGAGAATAGATAAGCAAGTTATAGAATAAGATATGGGTTGGAAAGCTGTTGGAAGTCTGAGAAAAAGGGGGGAGGGAAAGGGTGGGAGAAAATTGATATTTAGGTTTTTGATTAAAAAGTTAATTTGTATTTGTACTCACCTAATAAAAAAATTTCAAAAAAAAAAAAAAAGTAAAATCCCTGGCCTGTATTTCACCACTCATGTTCAGGGCAAGATGGCCCAGACCTCTGAAGTCAGGGGAACTGCTGAGGGTTCAGGGTAGGCTGAACAAAAAGCTGGATATGCAGGTGGCAGCCAAAGGCATCACCCATTCTGGATGGGGTTGCATGCCCCCTGAAGAAATAGATTGCAGGACCTGTACCTACTGCTAGATAAAAGCAGGTGGCAGTTGTGGCCCGGAGTGCCTTTTACTACCTCTGACTACTCAACAAGCTGCGGCCTTTTCTGAGCAGCAAAGACCAGGCTGCTGTGGCACATGCCCTGGTTACATCTAGATTAGATTACTGCCATGCTCTCTATATGGAAGTCAGTAAGCTAATGGCTGTGCCCGTCTAGAAAGCTAACAAGAGGGGGGGGGAACCCACGGGACACACAAACAATTGCAAGAAATGCTAAATAAACTCATCTATTATATCAAAGTGCGTAGTGCTTTAATCGTGCAATCAGTAATACATACTCTTACTACAACATACTCTCATCATAAATACAAACTACAAAACAGCAGCAATCCCCACTAGGGATGTGCGTTTCGGCATTCAGAATGCCGAAAGAATGCCGAAACAAAAGTGTTTCGGCTTCTTTCGGGGAATGCCGAAACGTTTCGGGGAATGCCGAAACGTTTCGGGTAGCCGAAAGAAAAAAGCCGAAACGTTTCGGGATTCTTTCGGCTTTCTTTCGGCTTTTCTAGGGGAAAATGCCTCCGTCTTCCAGGACGCCTGGAGGAGGCATTTTCCCACCGAATAAGCCCAAAATTGGTGGGGACCTTCCTCTAACCCTTCTCTAACAACCACCCAAGTTTCAGACAGATTGGACTTTGGGGGGCCATGTTATGGCCCCCCAAAGCAGGTCCCCCCATCCTCCCATAAGAAAGCGAAGGAGCAGCATATTGTTAGCATGCTGCTGCTGATCTTTCTTCATTATTTCCTATGGGGAAAAAATGAAGAGGCAGGCTTCCTTTGCCAGGGGTGGCATTTTGCATGCAAAATGCCCCCCAGCCCTCAGGGGCCCTTCTCCCACCCCTCCTCCCACCCCCCACCAAGGCTCAGCCTGCTCCCACTTGGGGGGGCCATTTCATGGCCTCCCCAAGTAGGTGCTCTAATCTCTACCACTGACAGCTGGGGGAGGCTTGTGTTGCCAGGGGTGGCATTTTGCATGCAAAATGCCCCCCAGCCCTCTGGGGCCCTTCTCCCACCCATCCTCCCACCCCCCACCAAGGCTCAGCCTGCTCCCACTTGGGGGGGCATTTCATGGCCTCCCCAAGTAGGTGCTCTGCTCTCATCTCTACCACTGACAGCTGGGGGAGGCTTGTGTTGCCAGGGGTGGCATTTTGCATGCAAAATGCCCCCCAGCCCTCTGGGGCCCTTCTCCCACCCTTCCTCCCACCCCCCACCAAGGCTCAGACTGCTCCCACTTGGGGGGCCATTTCATGGCATCCCCAAGTACGTCCTCTCAGCCCCTAAAGTCCACCCCTTACAGCCCCACACAAACCCAATTCCCCCCCAGCTGCCACACACAGACCCAAATCCCCACATTAGCCCCTCACAGACCCAAATCCACCCCCACCTGCCCCACACCCATAACCCCAGGAACAGGCTGGCAAAGGCCAGCCCTCTCCCTTTGTTCCCTATGCTGGGAACTTCTAAACTCTCTTTCCCTGGGCAATTCTGCACAGCCCAGGGGTGCCACAATGGTGGGCACACTTCTGAGTGCCAGCTGGTCCCTGTGAAAGAGCACCTGAACCACAGACACCCTCCCTCAAATTCCCCCACCACCTACAGAGATGGCTGGCCAGCCAGCCCCATTGTTCCCTATGATGGGAACCAACTGCACAACAAAGAATAAAACAAGAACAACAAAATAAAGTTTTAAATTTTTTTTTCTCCCTTCCAAAGTACAAGTAGGCAAAGCATTATGACACATTACACCAGCAGTCCCCCACACAGAAAAATAACACAACTCACTTAACATCAGAGAATCACAAAGCATGATTCCTGTCAAAAACACTTTATTTCTTGAACAGCTTTAGGTTACACAGCAGGGGGGAACACCAAAGGGCATGGCAGCACTATCTTACACAAAAATAACACAACTCACTTAACATCAGAGAATCACAAAAGCACAATTCCTGTCAAAAACACTTTATTTCTTGAACAGCTTTAGGCTACACAGCAGGGGGGGGACACCAAAGGGCATGGAAGCAGTATCTTACACAAAAATAACACAACTCACTTCACATTAAAGAATCACCCCAAAAATAGCTGTCAAAAGCACTTTATTTCTGTAACTGCTTTAGGTTACACAGTAGGAAGGCACCGCAGAGCAGGAAAGCAGTGTACTACGCAAAAATAACACAACTCACTTCACATCAGAGAATCACACAAACACAATTGCTGTCAAAAACGGTGAAGTGGGTTGTATTATTTTTTGTAGTACATTGCTATCATGCCCTGTTGTGCCCTCCTACTGTGTAACCTAAAGCTGTTCAAGAAATAAAGTGTTTTTGCCAGGAATTGTGTTTTTGTGATTCTCTGATGTTAAGTGAGTTGTGTTATTTTTGTGTAAGATAGTGCTGCCATGCCCTTTGGTGTTCCCCCCTGCTGTGTAACCTAAAGCTGTTCAAGAAATAAAGTGTTTTTGACAGGAATCATGCTTTGTGATTCTCTGATGTTAAGTGAGTTTTGTTTTAATTTTTCTGTGTGGGGGACTGCTGGTGTAATGTGTCATAATGCTTTGCCTACTTGTACTTTGGAAGGGAGAAAATAATTTTTTTAAAACTTTATTTTGTGTTGTTCTTGTTTTATTCTTTGTTGTGCAGTTGGTTCCCATCATAGGGAACAATGGGGCTGGCTGGCCAGCCATCTCTGTAGGTGGTGGGGGAATTTGAGGGAGGGTGTCTGTGGTTCAGGTGCTCTTTCACAGGGACCAGCTGGCACTCAGAAGTGTGCCCACCATTGTGGCACCCCTGGGCTGTGCAGAATTGCCCAGGGAAAGAGAGTTTAGAAGTTCCCAGCATAGGGAACAAAGGGAGAGGGCTGGCCTTTGCCAGCCTGTTCCTGGGGTTATGGGTGTGGGGCAGGTGGGGGTGGATTTGGGTCTGTGAGGGGCTAATGTGGGGATTTGGGTCTGTGTGTGGCAGCTGGGGGGGAATTGGGTTTGTGTGGGGCTGTAAGGGGTGGACTTTAGGGGCTGAGAGGACCTACTTGGGGATGCCATGAAATGGCCCCCCCAAGTGGGAGCAGTCTGAGCCTTGGTGGGGGGTGGGAGGAAGGGTTGGAGAAGGGCCCCAGAGGGCTGGGGGGCATTTTGCATGCAAAATGCCACCCCTGGCAACACAAGCCTCCCCCAGCTGTCAGTGGTAGAGATGAGAGCAGAGCACCTACTTGGGGAGGCCATGAAATGCCCCCCCCAAGTGGGAGCAGGCTGAGCCTTGGTGGGGGGTGGGAGGAGGGGTGGGAGAAGGGCCCCAGAGGGTTGGGGGGCATTTTGCATGCAAAATGCCACCCCTGGCAACACAAGCCTCCCCCAGCTGTCAGTGGTAGAGATTAGAGCACCTACTTGGGGAGGCCATGAAATGCCCCCCCCCCAAGTGGGAGCAGGCTGAGCCTTGGTGGGGGGTGGGAGGAGGGGTGGGAGAAGGGCCCCTGAGGGCTGGGGGGCATTTTGCATGCAAAATGCCACCCCTGGCAAAGGAAGCCTGCCTCTTCATTTTTTCCCCATAGGAAATAATGAAGAAAGATCAGCAGCAGCATGCTAACAATATGCTGCTCCTTCGCTTTCTTATGGGAGGATGGGGGGACCTGCTTTGGGGGGCCATAACATGGCCCCCCAAAGTCCAATCTGTCTGAAACTTGGGCGGTTGTTAGAGAAGGGTTAGAGGAAGGTCCCCACCAATTTTGGGCTTATTCGGTGGGAAAATGCCTCCTCCAGGCGTCCTGGAAGACGGAGGCATTTTCCCATAGAAAAAAGCCGAAAGAATGCCGAAATAATGCCGAAAGAATCCCGAAAGTCGAAAGCCGAAAGAGATTCTTGTTTCGGCTTTCGGCTTTAACGATAGAGAATCTTCTTTCGGCTTTCTACTTTCGGCTATAGCCGAAAATTTTTGGCTTGCACACCCCTAATCCCCACAAAGACACCTTGCACGTTGGCGACCTTATAACATACAATAAATAACTGTATGAATTATTTATTGTATGTTATAAGGTCGCCAAGGTGTCTTTGTGGGGATTGCTGCTGTTTTGTAGTTTGTATTTATGATGAGAGTACGTTGTAGTAAGATTGCACGATTGAAGCACTACGCACTTTGATATAATAGATGAGTTTATTTAGCATTTCTTGCAATTGTTTGTGTGTCCCATGCTCTCTATATGGGGCTGCCCTTGAAAAGTGTTCAGGAACTTCAATTGGTGCAGAATGCTGCAGCCAGGATGTTCTGGAGCAGATGGTAGGGCCACATCCCTCCAGGCTTGGTTCACTTACAATGGCTGCCAAACTCTTTCCAGGCACAAATCAAGATGGTGGTGTTGACTAGAGATGGGCACAAACAGAAAGAAACCCAAACATCATGTTCATTGTTCATTGCCATCCACGAACAGGGACTCGTGAACAACCACGAACATGGCCCTGTTCATGAACATGTTCGTGGTTGGCTGTTCATGGGGGCCAGCAGGCTCTCCTCCAGCCATCAAGTCAAGAACGCTACTGCACCACTCCCAGAAATCTTACCTGAGCAGGCCGCAGGAAAGGTACCAATAATAAATAATAGCTTGGCCCAGAGTCTGGTAGCAGCACTGGAACTTAAAGGGGTAGATCCCTATCCCACCACAGAAAGAAAATTCAAGCTCCAATGCACTCTCTCTATCAAAATGTCAACAGCAACTGTCTCTCCACTGCCTGCAAAGTCAGAGCTAGAAGCCCCCTCCCCCCTGGTCTTTGCTCCCTTGTAACAAATTTGGAGCTCCACACTTGAAAGGAAGACCTGCCTATCAAGCTAAATTGGACTTAGATGGGTGTTTCCAGGGCAACAACAGGAGGTCAGACAATCCCAGGCTAAATTGCCAAGGGAATTGATTGCAGGTGCCAAACTGTCTGGCTTGATGAACAGCAATGAACGAGGTTTGCAACGACCACCTGTTCGTTTAGAATGGAGCCTTATGAACAGCTTGTTCGATGAACAGTAGATTGGGCTGTTTGTTGCTTGTTTTTTGTTTGTATTGTTGTTCGTGTCCATCTCTAGTGTTGACATTTAAAGCCCTATATGATTCAAGACCAACACAGGACCACATATTACCTTATGAACCCACCTGATCACTGCAGTCATCTTCCAAGGTCCTGCTTTGAGTGCCCCCGCCTTCTGAGATTAGGCAACTTAGGCGAGGGCCTTCTTGCTCTGTGGAGTGAGTCACTTGTTATGATCTTTACTTTCTTTAGGGTGGATTTTGTTTTAATTTTTCCCTTCACAACCTCTGGGTAGTTAGCTGCCACCAGGAATATTAAATTCCAATATATTTTATTTAAGTTTTCCCTTTGGTAACGTGTTTAAGCGTCAGGCTCCTTCGTGGTTCTATGTGTCCCCGAGGATAAGAATGGGATAAAACTCTGACAGCTACTCTGGGAGATAACAAAATAAAATAAATGTTTATTTTTCAAGAAGCATATTGGTTTCATAAAAGTAGTTCTTAGTTCTTAAAGTTACTTCATTCACTCTCATTCACACATCTCTTGTAAGGCTTCACACACAGTTAGCCTCTTTCTCTAGGCTCTATATTTCTCTCAGAAAACGCTTAAACTCCTCAGGCAGCACACAGCTAGCCTCTCTGACTCTTATTCACAGATTATATTTCTCTCATAAAACACTTCAACATATTTAGGCAGCACACAGCTAGCCTGCTTTCTTCTCACTCTCCAAAACCTTCTCTCCCTCTCTCAGTCTCCAACTGCCTTCACTCCGCCCACTCTCTGTCATCAACCAATCATATCACTCACTCATCTCTCTCTTTCACCCCCACTCTTCACCTATCTCACCAAACATTTAAAGACACACGCACCCTTTTCTTGAAATCATTACAGTCACTGGCCATGTTCACACTGCTTACCGGCCAAGGAACATTGTGCCAAGCTGCCGGAACAACAGCATCTTCCTGGCACGATTTCGCATGGGAACTGCAGTGAGAACTGCGAGAAATCGCACCAGGAAGATGCTGTCGTTCCAGAAGCTTGGTGAGATGTTTCGTGGCCAGTAAGCAGTGTGAAAACGGCCACTATTGTGTCCTCCCACCTCATTCTCTAATAGTGCTTCAAAGAAGAAGAGCAACCATTTGGATTCATCAGAGCCTTACGATTCGGGGGGTGGGATTTGTCTTCTTAAAAAGATGCACTTGGCAGAAAAGCCATCATTAAATCACTAAATATTATCCTGCTCTTTCTGGAATGTTGTCTGGGCAGAGGTAGGAGCCAATGAGAGAGAAGCATCAGACAAAGGGAGAAGTTCTGGAATGTGTAAAAGGGCAGGACAGTCGAAGCCACTGGAGGGAGAGCTAACGGCAGGAAGAAACTGAGGCCGACAGGAGAGAAACTGACTAAGGTGCCAAAGTTTCCAGAAGGGAAATGCTGGGAGAGGTTAGTCAAGAAATGTTACTGGGCTGAAAACCTATTAAATAAGGCAATGAAATTTGATCTTTTGGTTCAAGAAATGGGCCATATCTTTAGTGATCCTTAAAATATATTCAATAAGCCAATGTTCTTCTCCTGTATCCAGTCTTAGCTGTTTTTAAACTGACTTGCAAATGGTTTTATATGTACTGATGGCAAATTGTAATAATAAACTTGAACTTGATATTCAATAAGCTAGAAATAAGTCTACCTCCCAACCTGCTTTTAATTAACTTTGTTTTTATGTTTCTTGGCGGCCCTAAACTGTGTTTTAGAATTTGTTTTATTCATTTTTATAGTGGTTATTTTATTTATATTGTAAGCTACCTTGAGTTCCTACAAGGCAGAAAGGCAGCGAAGAAATGTTTTAAATAAAAAATTAAAGAACTAAACCCCCAATATAGTATAGGACAACTTGCAATACCTGTTTCCCTGCCCTGCCACACATCTGGGTGACCTGACCTGTCACAACTCAGAACACTTAAGATAATTGTTCCTGTTGCCACAGAGTCCCGCAATAAAATATACTGAGTATGGCCTCCCTCCTCTAGAGTCACTTACGTTTGAGTGAATGAGGCAATTAGGTGTCCCAAGAAAATTTCTGCCCATCGTGAACAGCTAATCTAAGGAAGCTCACTTTCACCTTCAAGGGCTCTCAATAATCAATATCTCCTTCTTCCATCCCATGTTCATGTTAACTGTGACATATTTAGACTGTAACCTAATTAGAGAATTATGAACCAGTGTAGTGGTTAGAGTACTGAGCTAGGATCTGGGTGACTCAGGTTCGAATTCCTACTCTGCCATGGCAGGTTGCTGGGATACCTTGGGCCAATCACATACTCTGAGCCTAACATGCCTTACAGGATTGTTGTAAGAATAAAATGGAGGACAGTACAAGTGCTTTGGGTCCCTACTGGGGAAAAAAGGGGGGTATAAAATTATAAATATATATATAAAAAAACTTTCCTCCCTCTTTTAAGCTTTAACCTCTCCTAAAGTCTGTGCGGTGCAGAATAACTCCCTCCCCAGTCTGAAGCCAGTATGAGTCATGGAGGTGAGAGAAATTCACACAGACTCTATCGCAAAGAGTCTCCAAAATTGTTGCCATTGTGGACGCTTTCTGAACAGGCAGTCTGTGTCACAACAAAATGGCTGCCATGGAGGAACAACACTGATCATAAAATGGATCCCACGCAGGCTGGCTCTACAAGGTGCAGCAGACTGAACCTGTGACTAACAGTGCAATCCTATGGAGAGTTACTCCAGTCTAAGCTCATTGACTTCAATGGGCTTAGACTGGAGTAACTCTCCATTGGATTGCACTGTAAAAGGACCTTGGGAAGGTCCTGCCTGAAGCTGGCCTGGAACCTGGTTGAAGCAGGTGGAGGTTTATAATGCTGGAGCAGGACTGTTAACGACACGAGTTGGCTGGCACATGTGATGACAGAGGCATTAATGTGACATTGCTGCACTTCCTGCTTGTTGGGCTGTCTGTGCTGGAAAAGTTGGAAGAATGAGAGTGGTCCCTGACTGTGGGGCGCTTACATTACCGTATATAAATATTTTTCTCTTTCATTTCCGTAAGAGTTATTTATTAAATAGTATTTACCAGTTTGCAGGATCTGAGCAAGATGTTTTGGAGGTCTTTCATTCATAGGATCGCCATAGGTCGGAGATGACTTGATGTCACGTAACTCACACACATTTGTAATTTAATTACTTATTTGCTAGTTATTATTCTTTAATATAGATAGATAGATAGATAGATAGATAGATAGATAGATAGATAGATAGATAGATAGATAGATAGATAGATAGATAGATAGATAGATAGATAGATAGATAGATAGATAGATAGATAGATAGATAGATAGATAGATAGATAGATAGATAGATAGATATGCAAAAATGGTTGAATATAATGGTTATATACATCAATATTTATCTATCTATCCATCTACCAATCTATATTATTTATTTATTTATTATATTTATATTCTGCTCTCACTGCAGAGCAGGTTCGGAGTGGATTACATCACAGTATAAAAACAGGTATCATCATAAAACCGGATTCAATTTATAAAATTCAGCAGCACTCCCATTGTCTTTCCCTCACTAAAACCCATGGGGCGGGTGGCAAACTGACAGATGTTATACAAACTGGGGGGCAATGTCCCCCCTGGAAGGAGGCCAGTCAAAGAAGAGGGGTCCTTCCACCTCAACCACCATATGCCTGATGGAATAGTAAGTTGGTTTGCCAAACGAAGGGCCCTCCAGAGAACATATGGTGAGAGGCAATCCCGTAGGTATGCCTTTCTCACTGCCTTTGTCACTGAAACCCAAGGCAGATTACATAGTGTAAGTCAAGACAATATAATCAACAGCTAGGACATTTACTGAGCAAAATACAATATGATTGACAGCTAGGACTGTCAATGAATGGATACAATAGGTATGTTTGCAGAAAATTTGAAAACAAGAATAAATCCAAACTCAGAGATGAAATCTTTCGGAAACAAAGCGTAACTAATGAATATGGCATCTTTAACAACATGGAAACTACTCGTTAGGAGCATATCTATATCTAACAGCAGACTGTACCCAGTAGCATAGTCTGTAGTCCCTGTCCCTTACCAAGGAATCCTCCTGAGCCGTTTCTTATGTTGTTATATAGCAATGTTACATTATATACCACAAAGGCATACCATTTCATCTAATTAATTCTCAAATCCTGCATTCAGGTATTCTAATTAATTTGTTTTCCAGTCGTGGGCTTTTGGGGGGGTACTTGAAATATATTGAAAATTCTTATAATTACAGGAGAAAAATTTGGCCCAGTTCTGCCTTGGGGGTTAACTCACACAGGGGCAGAGCAAGCAGGTGTTGACCCCTGGCATTGAATTTGTTTGAAAGGCGTGCTGAGGCCGTTCCCAAGGGCCAGGAAATTTCATACTTGAAAATCAAGGCTGGTGCAGGATATGAGAGCGTTCCAATCCTTACCCTGACTTCACTATAGTTGGAGAACCCACAACTACTCATTAAATGTTGCGTTCATCTGAATGCATATTACTTGTTGAGAAGGAGAAGGAGATGAGATGCTAATTGGAACAAGAAAAAGGCATGGCTCCGAAAAAAGGTAAGTTGCTTCCACTTCTGTTTTTGTCTGTTGACACCATCTCTATCCTTAGTTAGTTCTTAAAGGGAGGGGGAGTTGCTTTGATTTTTGCTCCTGCTTTGTCAAGCGTGTATGGGACAGGACAGAGAGTTAAGCCTAGGATGACGATGACGACTGTCAGGGCTTGCAGCGGCCACTGCTGGGCGGGACACTGGGCGGTCTGCTCCTGACATCAAAGGGGGGCCAGGGATTCTGCAGGACCCTGCTCAGTGGAAGGAGGGGCGGTATACATCACCCAGACTCCCTCTCAATCCACTCGCTGGCCTGCTCAACCTGTGCCACTCACCCTCTTTGGCCTCTGCCATCTCCTCCTCCTTCATACACTCGCCTCCTTGCCTCTGCTCTGCTCTCACTCCACGCCATCACTCCTTACTCACACTCACCACCTCAGAGCTCTTCCAAGCCACCTTATATAGGGTTTCCTTTCCCCACCCCGTCCTCCTTCTAGGATTGTTCCCTCTCCTGTCTTGGTCCAGCTGTGGCTTCCCTCAGGTGTTTCCCTCCTACCACTAATCCCTTCTTGGCTTCCTTGCCTTGCTGGCAGGGTGGGGTTGAATGCAAGCCATCCCCAGCTGAGGCCTCCTTGGCCTTGCTCATGAGGAGCTGCCCCAGTAGGCCTTTGAACTGCTGAGCTTGCCTGGCCTTGCTCACAAGTAACTGCCCCAGCTGGCTTCTGTGTTGCTGAGCATGCCTGGCCTTGCTCGTGAGGAGCTGCCCCAGCCGGCTTCTGCGCTGCTGAGCTTGCCTGGCCTTGCTCGCGAGGAACTGCCCTGGCCAGCTTCTGGGCTGCCTGCTCATTGATGCTGGGCGGGGCTGCCCATCTCCTCCCCCAGAATGCCTGTGGCAGCTCCACCTGGAGGGGCTTGGCTCCTAGCAACTCCTGAGCCAGGCTACTGTCCTCTAGCCGGGGTGTGGCTCTGGGCTGTAGTGGCTGCTTCTCCTCCTTGGCTGGTAAGGGCTCTGTTTGGGCTGCTGCTGGGTCCCTATTCCCCCTGCCTTGACCCTTTCCCTCTGTCCTGCTTAGCCCCCTCTCTTCCCCCTGGAGGGTGGGACTGGCTGGTGTCACCCTGCTCCCTCCAGCCCTCTGAGGCTTTGGCCTTTTGCCTCTTCCCCCTGGAGTGGGCAGGTTCTGGACCTGGTTGCTGGCTGGGGTGGTAGGGCCACTGCCTCCCGGATGCCTCCCACTGCTCCCTTCTGGCAAGTCTGGGGGCTGGGACTCAGACCCCGGACACCCCCCCGCTTAGCTTTGAATTGTAGGGGTCAGGGTCAGTCTCGAACATGCGGTACATGAAGTCCGTGTCCACATGCTGTGCCCCCTTGCGGTACTTGATTGTGAACCGGAAGGGGAGGAGGGAGACGTACCACTGTAGCACACGGGGGTTGTGCGCCTTCATGCAGTGGAGCCACTGCAGGGGCGCATGGTCCATTAGCAGGACAAAGGGATTATTGGCCAGGTAGTACTGCAGGGCCCCCACAGCCCACTTGACCGCTAGGGCCTCCCACTCCATGGTTGCGTAGCGCTTCTCTGTGGGCTGCAACTTCTGACTCAGAAGAGAATGGGGACGTCCGCTCCGTCCCGTTCCTGAGTCAGGACAGCCCCAAGGCCGGTGTCAGAAGCATCTGTGGCCAACGTGAAGGGTCGGTCAAAGTCCAGGTTCCACAGGGCCGTGGTGTTAGAGAGGGCTGCCCGCAGGTCCTTGTAAGCTTCTTCTAGCGCTGGGGTCCACCGGACTTGGTTGGGCAGCCCCTTCCTTAAGCAGTCCGTCAGGGGGGCCGCTCGGGAGATGAAGTGGGGGATGAACCGCCCATAATACCCCAGCAGTCCCAGGAAACGTCGGACCTGCTTCTTGGTCCATGGCTGTGGGGCATTGGCTATCGAGGCCACCTTGTCTGGTGGTGGGCGACCCGGCCTCCCCCGACCACAAAACCCAGGTACTGGAGTTCCTGGAACCCCAGGTGGCTCTTCTTTGGGTTAGCCCGTAGTCTGGCTCGCTGGAGGGCCTTTAAGACAGCTTCCAAGTGTTGGAGGTGGGTGGGCCAGTCCGGGCTGAAGATGATGATGTCACTATGTACATCATTGCATACACCCAGCACTCTCCCAGCACTTGGTTCACCAGCCGTTGAAATGTGGCAGCCGCCCCATGGAGACCAAGCGGCATCTTCTTGAACTGGAAGAGGCTTCATGGGGTGGCAAAGGCTGTGTTCTCCCGATCTTCTGGCCGTACGGGCACTTGCCAGTAGCTCGTTGTCAAGTCTAGGGCTGACAAGTAGCAGGCGGACCCTAGGTGGTCTACCAGCACATCTGCTCGGGGCATGGGATATGCATTGAACTGGGCCACCTTATTCAGCTCGTGATAGTTGATGCAAAATCGGGTGGTCCCATCTGGCTTGGGCACCAAGACTATTGGGCTCCTCCAAGCGCTTCTCGAGGGTTCGATTACCCCAAGCCTGAGCATTTCGTCGGTCTCCTTCTCCACTGCCTCCCACCACTTCCTGGGGATGGGGCGCCAGGTAGCCCGGGCTGTCTGCCCCGGGTCCGTCGGGATGGCATGTTGGATCAGGCTCGTGCTGCCCAGCCTGCGGGAGAAGACCCCGGGAACCTGGGCCCAGAGGTCTTGTAGCTGGGCCCTCTGAGCTGGGTCGAGCTGGGGGTCCATCTTGGGCTCCTTGAACTCCGGGGCGTCGGTGGTCCATGGCAGCACACTGTCAGGAAGCTCTAACTGGTCCTTGGCCACCCTGCACTCCTCTCCCGGGCGCTCGTGCCACTGCTTTAGAAGGTTCACATGCAGGGTCTTCCGCCGACGCCGGCCAACCCCACACTGGACTTCGTAGGTGGTGGGGCCCAGCACCCTTCGAATCTGGTAGAGACCCTTCCACGGGTCCCCTTTCTCTCTTGGGAACACTGAGTGGTGCACAAGGACCTTCTCTCCAGTCTGGAAAGTCCTCATCCGCGCACCCCGGTCATAGGCGGCCTTTTGCTTTGACTGGGTGCAAGTCAGTCTGCGATTTGCCTCTGCTTGAGACTGTTGCACCCGGTCACAGAGCTGGCTCACGTACTCCTGTATGGGGGGCGCGGGGCTGCTGGCCCGGGGCCCCCAGCGTTCTGTCAGCTGGGAGAGCATCCCCCGTGGCTTGCGCCCATATAGCAGCTCGAATGGGCTGAAGCCAATGGAGGCCTGCGTGGTCTCCCGGAGGGCGAACATGAGCAGGTTGATGTACAGGTCCCACTGGTGAGGCTTGTCCCGCATCATCTTCTTCAGGGCCTCCTTGACGGTCTGGTTCAGCCGTTCTGCCAAACCATCTGTTTGAGGGTGGTAAGCCGAGGTGAACCCCTGCCGGATCCCCAAATTCTGGCAGAGTTGGCGCATGGCTGTGGCACGGAATGGGCCCCCCCCCGATCCATCAAAATTTCACCCGGCAGCCCCACCATCGCGAAAAACTTGGACAGGGCCTGGACCATCCCTGGGGTCTGCATGGTCTTCAGTGGGATGACCTCGGGGAACCGCGTGGCATAGTCCACAATCACCAGGGCAAAGCGGTGGCCCGGGGGTGTGCGTGGCAGCGGTCCGATGAAGTCCATTGCGATGCGTTGGAAGGACGTCTCCATGACGGGCAGTGGGGAGAGGGGGGCCTTCGGCGGGCGGCGGGCTGCCACCCGCTGACAGGTGGGACACGAGCGGCAGTGGGCCTTCACGTCTGCATTCACGGAGGGCCAGAAGAACTGCTCAAGGACCTTCCTCAGGGTCTTGTGGTGCCCAGGTACCCGGCCCAAGCGTGCTCATGGGCCGTGTGGAGGACTTCCGCCCAATAGGCTGCTGGCACAAGTAGTTGGCAGACCTCTCCCTGGCCATTCGGGGCACGGGCCAGGCGGACCCACACATCCCCTTGCTTCTCGATGCGAGGAAGCCGATGAGACCTCCGCTCATCCTGCACTAGCTCCTCCTCACAGGCTGCTGTCTCTTGCAAGCGCTGCAAGGACTCATCTGTCCCTTGGGCATCGCGGAATGGGCGGTCTGCCGGGGGTCCAGCTGGGTCTTCCGCCCGTGGTTCTGCCCCTGGTCTGACAGAGGGACCCTCATCTGGGTCAGCGGCCTCCTCGACTTGCAGAACTGGGGCGACTTGTGGGTTTGCCAACCCCTCCGCTGCCTCCCTGAGTAGCCTGTAGAACTCCGGGGCATCTCTTCTCAGCAGCATTGGGTGGGGCAAGTGGGCTACCTTGACGACCTCTATGCGGCAGCACACCCCCAGGTATTCCACCGTGACCCATACCACAGGATACGGCAGGGTGTGGCCCATCACATCTGTCACTGGGATCCAGCGGTGCACTGGGGTGGCGTCTGGGACGAGTTGGGTGTGGATTGCCGAGACTGCGCTCCCTGAGTCCAACAGGGCCTGTAGGTTCTGCCGGCCTATCTTCACAGTGGTACATAAACTCTGCATCCCCCTGCCAGCTGAGTCAGCTGGCGGGTTGATTTCCCAAGCCAACGCACATACCACTGGCGAGGAGGCTGTGGGGGCACAGGCTTGCATCTGCTGCTCCACTGCCTGCGCTAGCTCCGCCTGAGCTGCTTGGAAGGCCACCTCCAGTTTCCTCCACATTCTGTCCAGGTGTTCCTCCAGCCACAGTCTGAGCCATGCTGAGGCTGCGGCATTGGGATACATCCCTTCTACTGCTGCCTGCATCGGAACAACCTTCCCCATACGGGGCACCAACTTGTCAGGGCTCGCAGCGGCTGCCACTGGGCGGGGCACTGGGCGGTCTGCTCCTGACATCAAAGGGGGGCCAGGGATTCTGCAGGACCCTGCTCTGTGGAAGGAGGGGCAGTATACATCACCCAGACTCCCTCTCAATCCACTCACTGGCCTGCTCAACCTGTGCCACTCACCCTCTTTGGCCTCTGCCATCTCCTCCTCCTTCATCCGCTCTGCTCTGCTCTGCTCTGCTCTGCTCTGCTCTGCTCTGCTCTGCTCTGCTCTGCTCTGCTCTGCTCTGCTCTGCTCTGCTCTGCTCTGCTCTGCTCTGCTCTGCTCGCCATCACTCCTTACTCACACCCACCACCTCAGAGCTCTTCCTAGCCACATTATATAGGGTTTCCTTTCCCCGCCCCACCCTCCTTCTAGGCTTGTTCCCTCTCCTGACTTGGTCCAGCTGTGCCTTCCCTCAGGTGTTTCCCTCCTACCACTAATCCCTTCTTGGCTTCCTTGCCTTGCTGGCAGGGTGGGGTTGAATGCGAGCCATCCCCAGCTGAGTTCTCCTTGGCCTTGCTCATGAGGAGCTGCCCCAGTAGGCCTTTGAACTGCTGAGCTTGCCTGGCCTTGCTCACGAGGAACTGCCCCAGCCAGCTTCTGTGTTGCTGAGCATGCCTGGCCTTGCTCGCAAGGAGCTGCCCTGGCCAGCTTCTGGGCTGCCTGCTCATTGATGGTGGGCGGGGCTTCCCATCTCCTCCTCCAGAATGCCTGTGGCAGCTTCACCTGGAGGGGCTTGGCTCCTAGCATCTCCTGAGCCAGGCTGCTGTCCTCTAGCCGGGGTGTGGCTCTGGGCTGTAGTGGCTGCTTCTCCTCCTTGGCTGGTAAGGACTCTGTTTGGGCTGCTGCTGGGTCCCTATTCCCCCTGCCTTGGACCTTTTCCTCTGTCTTGCTTAGCCCCCTCTCTTCCCCCTGGAGGGTGGGACTGGCTGGTGTCACCCTGCTCCCTCCAGCCCTCTGAGGCTTTGGCCTTTCGCCTTTTCCCCTTGGAGTGGGCAGGTTCTGGACCTGGTTGCTGGCTGGGGTGGTAGGGCCACTGCCTCCCAGTTGCCTCCCACTGCTCCCTCCTGGCAAGTCTGGGGGCTGGGACTCAGACCCAGGACAATGACGACATCATCATCATCAATTCAACTTTTAGCCCTCCCTCCCTGTGAACGGGCTCAGGGTAGGTTACATCAGACATTAATACAATTTAAAATCAGAGTAAAAAATATAGTCATATCCAGGGGTTTTTTTTCTGGGAAAAGAGGTGGCGGAACTCTCAAGAGGGAAATAGGGAAGAAATACACGGGATTCTTTGAAATAATATTATTTTCACACGCTATTGCTGAGTATTTGCAAGAGGTGCCGGAACTCCGTTCCATTGCATTCCTGCAAAAAAAAAAGCCCTAGTAATAATACATATAAAATTTACCATTTGCAGTTTGTAATCCCCAAGATGGTGGTCTTTGTCCTTAAACATCCTCCCCTGCTGATAGTACATGGGGAGGGGTGGAGGAAGGGAAGGGAAAGGAAAGGAAGGTGGGAGCAACATTCGAGTCCGATTGAGTCGTATGTGGGGCCACGATGACAGCTGTAATTCCACCTTGGTCTCCTTCCCCATTTTCCCATTTCTGAACTGCATTCTACCGGGCACAGCATCCAGCTCTGCTGCTTAAGTTGCCCAGCACAATTTTAGCGAATCTGAAAGACTTCTCCTGGACTGTGCCTCTCAGCAGGCCGAGCCACCTTGACTCTCTTCAGATGCTTTAACTGAGCAGTTCTGACCTTTTTTAAAACTTGGGCACCATGTACTGCCATGGGGATCTACGGGGTTCCATTCCTTTTACTGTCCTACTCAACATCTATAGTCCTAAACACTTTAATGTGAAGTTATGTGTCTGCCCCAGGTCTTGTCTCTCTAGGCTCCTGTCATTCCAAGTTTTAAATTGATTTTCCATGTGTGTGGGGATCCCATTAAGACTGGGACCCACCAATCCAGGAAAGTTTTCCCAGCAGGCAGATACTGACTCCGCAGTGCTTTTTCAGGTCAGGTTTTTCTTATGCGGATTTTAAGTTGTTTCATGACTTAATATTGTGATTTAGTTGTTCCACTCAGTAGGTGGAAGTGGTGTGAAGGCAAAGGGGATGGAAAGTGATGACAGCAGGGCTTTTTTCCCGGAAAAAGAGGTGGTGGAACTCAGTAGGTTGCCCTCGGAGAAAATGGTCACATGGCTGGTGGCCCCTCCCCCTGATCTCCAGACAGAGGGATGTTGAGATTGCCCGCCATGCCGCCGAGTGATGCAGAGGGCAATCTAAATACCCCTCTCTCTGGAGATCAGGGGGCGGGGCCACCAGCCATGTGACCATTTTCAAGAGATTTTGGAACTCCGTTCCACCATGTTCCATCTGAAAAAAATCCCTGGATGACAGAGAGGAGGAAGCTGAGATAAGTGCAGTGGGTGGAGTATCCACTCCGCAGTTATTCCCACAGTGGTCTCCGCTTATAAATGGACAATACCTGTCAGAGGAGTAGGCAGTGCTCCAGTGCCCCAGTTGTGGAACTGGGGCAACGTATCAATGTAAAACAATGTCACTATAGTTAATATACAACATGAATTGAAAATACTACCCATGTTATTATAATAATAATAATGATGATGATGATGATGATGATGATGATGATGATGATGATGATGATATATACCGCTGTTCAGGACAACTTAACACCCACTCAGAGTGTTTTACAAAGTGTGTTCTTATTATCCTCACAACAATCACCTTGTGAGGTGGGTGCAGCTGAGAGAGCTCTGAGAAGCTGTGACTGACCCAAGGTCACCCAGCTGGCTTCAAGTGGAGGAGTGGGGACTCAAGCCCGGTTCTCCAGATTAGAGTCCCGCACTCTTAACCACTACACCAAACTGACCTATTATGTCTATACAATGAAATACTTCCTAAACATATAGGCAAGAGACTTAAAGTTAAGCCCTTTTAAATAGGGATGATTGAATATTTTCAATAAATCTATCTGCTAATTGTCCTGATCTAGATGATCCAGGTTAGCCCAATCTTGTAAGATTTTGGAAACTGAGCAGGGTTAACCTGGTTAATCCATGGATGGAAGACCATCAAGGAACTAGGGTTGCCAGGCAGAGGCAGGCAATGGCAAACCACCTCTGAGGGCCAAGCTAGAAGTAACAAATTACACTTGAATGGCAAGTGAACAGACTCAATGGTATTCCTCCCTGTTCACTTGCACTCCACTCAATCATGTAGAGCCAAGCTACAAGTGACTCCTGACACAGGTTGGACACTTGTCAGCTTCCCTCAAGTTTTGATTGGAAATGTAGGCATCCTGGTCTTGCAGCTACAATGGAGAGCCAAGCTGTAAAACCAGGATGCCTACATTTCCCATCAAAACTTGAGGGAAGCGGACAAGAGTCCAACCTGTGTACGGTGTCACTGGAGTCTGTTCATTTGCCATTCAAGTGTAATTTCTCACTCTAGCTTGGCCCTGAATGTCTCTTACCTTGAAAATCCTAAGAGGTACTGGAAGTCACCTGTGACTTGACAGGAAAAAAAATCTGATCATTAAATTTACTGTGTCAACAGTGATTGTTTACTACTGAGCCAAACACCTCTCCAGGCTCAGAGACAAGAGGAAGTCTAGAGGTTTCCCTAAAGTCATCTGGCAGCTTTAAAAACTTCTCAGTGGCTAAAGCCAAGTACGAGAGCTCCCCACTGCCTTTTCAGGACTACTGAGGAAGACAGGAGAATGTTATCTTTCTTAATCTAAATTTGATGACCCGTGTATTCCCGGACCGGCGGGGACCCCTGTCTGATGGCTCTTAGTTCAGTACGAGCACGCTCACCCTCCAGGGGGTCCTCATACTGCACATGCAGGGCCCCTATAAATGCCTGTAAGTCCCACAATTCCGGGGGCCCCATATCGTAAAGTGTTACATACCATTTCGCTGCGATCCCCTCCAAGCAGGACGCGAGGTGTGCCACTTTATACTGCTCTGACTGGAACAGGTGTCCCAACTCATTAAAAAATTGCAGGGCTTAGACAACAAAGAATCCGAGTTTCCTGGGCTCTCCGTTGAAGGTAGCTTCCAGTTTAATCCAGCCCATTGACATATCTGCCCCTGACCTCCCGCCGGGGCTGGCGCTTGGCGTGGCAAGGGTTGTTGCCCAAACATCTCAGGTGTGGCTCTCCACTGCCTCTGTGGGACTGGAAGTCCTCTGCCCCCAGGCCAGGGCACTGCTCCTGCCAGCTGGGGGGCCGGATGGCCTCTTGGAGGTTGAGCGGGTGGCGCCTGCCTAGGTGGTGGTCCTTGGGGCCCCTGCATCACTGGGACTAGTGGGCCCGCACCCCCCAGCTGCGCTGGAGGAGGGTGAATGACCACTGCTGGGGGCACCGGCGTGGCGGGTGCTGTCGGAGCAGGGGCCATGGGGACTTGCACCGGAGCGGGCACGGGGAGAAGAGGGGGAGCTGGGATGGCCACAGGGTGAGGGATTGGAGATGGTGCAATCGGAGCTGGAGCGGTGACTGGCAAGGGCACTGATGGTGCTACAGTTGTGGTGGCCACCGGTGTTGCCAACACTGGCTGAGTCGTAGCCAGCGGCCCAGGAGACACTTGTCCAGGTTGCGCCGGAGACCCTGCCGTTCCATGTACCATCAATCTCATTAGGTAGGCCATCTGCTCCAAATTTCCCCTCATGGCCTCCACACGCGCCTCCAAGTTTGCATAGCGTGCTGTGTCGTCTCTCCTGGCCGCCTCCGCAGCTTGCCTTTCTGCCTCACGGCGCAAACCCTCTTCCCACACTTGTTGCCTCCTCACGGCCTTTTCCACCCCTCCTTCCTCAAATCTGACGCCTTTAGTATCCGGGGTCGATGCCGGGAGTACATCCAGGGGTGGCTGCTCCCTGACCACATGGTAGCTGAACGTCAATGAGGCGGAATCATGATCTGGAATCTCCATCAGGGTTAAAGGCTGGGCCATTTCTGAGGCACTCGCAGTCCAGCCTTTGGTAAACCCCATTACATGCACTTGCTCCGCAAGCATACTCCACCGGTCCCCGGAGGGCTGGCCAGTCTCTCCACCCCAGGCTCCAACACCTCCAACATCTGTGTTGTCCCAGCTTAGTTGCTCTACCCGGGGTGGGGGCCAGTCTTGGGCTGCAAACTCCTCCAGCATAACGTAATACACCTCAATGCAGCTGGCCTCTTCATTCCACCTAAACTGGGGAATTACACTGGTCCTCACAGTGGTTGTCTTGGGGTCAGCACTGCCTCCCAGCTCGAGCCCCCCTGGTTCGCTTTGTGGCCCCGGACTCCCGACGTGTGTGGGAACATGGCACCCGGATGACATTCCCGTCTCTCCCTGGGCCGAGGTCCCCACTGCCGAGGAGTAGGTAGCGAAATCACTGGCTGGATGCCTTGTCCGATACTGCTCCGTGGACGGGCTCCAAGGGTGCTCCATGAGACTCCTCCAAGTGAGACCCCTTCTCCAGACAAACTAGGAATAGTCTCTCCACCCTCCGTTCCAGGCTCAGGAGGTTCAATCGGATTATCTCTGGGATCCATCCTTCCCAGGTGGGGTTAGGGAGACCAGATAGGATTCTCAACAAAATGTCAGTTTATGGAATTCAAGTTACTCTGAATTCATCTCCCAACCCCTTGCTGCAAGAAATCCACGGTCTTGAGTCAAAAGGTTCTTTATTGAAAGATTACATTCATAGCACAAGTGTCCATAATTAATCCAAAGGCACCAAAACTTCTGGCTGACAGGGAAGCTTTGTTGAGACTGACTTGATAGATACCAAAAGCAGTATATCACACAGTCCCTCAGAATCCCCCCCCCCCATTGTCCAGCCACAGTTGAAGCCTGGGAACGTGAGGGAGAACTTCTTCCAAGGACAGGGCTTAGACTAGGAGATAAGGTGCCTTCCTGTTTCCCTGGGAACGCAGCTGGATGTCTGCAACCTGTGGACAGAAAGGCACTGGAACCTTACAGCATGAGAAAGCATCTGAATACAACATGGAGTCACAATGGATACAGGCTCTGACACAGGTATTTGTCTACAAGCAGGGAAGATTTCACATATGTAGATGCTTTTCATTAGTTTGTAGATGAAGGTGGATTGCTGATATACAAATCAGCTCAGAGCTATCTGGATTATTATTAGAGGGTGTGATCATAGTTACCTGTTTGCTTTCCAACAGAAAATAAACCTGCTCAATCAACTAAGAAGCTGTCAAAAGGTCAGTGAAGTAAAATATACTCCACCATATGGTTTTATCATAGAATTTCTGGTGATTCCTAGAGCTATGTCAGCCTCCGCCCCCTCCGTCTTTTTTTACTGGATGTAATATGATGGAGCATGCAGTGCTGTGAGGATTTAAAATTGTTCTCCCATGCCGCTCTGAGCAGTGGCAAGCAACAGAGGCAGGGATGGGGGGTACTCCAGTGGGGAAAATGAGACTCCTGACGGTTCAACTGTTCCTAAGTAACACAAAACACATTGACTTGTATCCCGTGAATAAGTTGTGTGTGAGCTATGTAGCCTCTGCTGCAGAGTGTGTTTCCTGCTAAAGTGTCCTTTTGTGCAACATCAGTGGTTTCCAATGTGCCTTTGCCCAAAGGAACGTTTTAGTGGCGAAGCAAGTGTGTTCTGTGGCAGAAACTCATTCATAGATGAAAGCTGCAGACGAGAGAAGGCAGGGGTGGGTCCTCAGCAGGGTATAATGCCATAGAGTCCACCCTCCAAGGGGAACTGATCTCTGTGGGCTGGAGGTCAGTTGTAATTCCAGGAGATCTCCAGCTACCACCTGGATACTGGCAAACCCTAATCAATAGAGGAGTTTCTCTCACTTGGTGAGGCTTGGAAAGCAAGAGAGACATCTTTAGATAGATTTAGAGATGGGTAAGGACCTCTTTTCCCCTCCCACTCCTTCACTTTGGCTGTAGACAATGAGCCTTCAGCCTAACTGCCATGACAAGTATGGGGGCTTTCCTTGCATGCATGCACGTGCGGGTTTCTTTCTTTTCATTTTGGGGCATTATGCCCCTCTCTTGGAGAGTAAAAAGGGAGCAAAGTATTTGTCTACAAACGTGGAAGATTTCACAAGTATGTGGAATGTTTTCCTCTAGTTTATAGATGATGGATAGCTTAGCTCAGAGATATCTAAATTATTATAAGAGGGCGTGATCATAATTATCTGTTTGCCTTCCACAGAAAAGAAGCCTTCTGAATCAGCTGAGGATGCAGAGCCAGAAGGTCTGTGAAGCAGCTTACACTCCACCATATGGTTTAACCACAGAGTTTCCAGTGATTCCTAGAAGCATGCTGTGTTGGTCCCCATTTTTTACTGCACGTTACATGACACCACATGCAGTGCTGTGGGATTTTTAAAATTTTTCTCGCATGATAAAGGAGTTTGTATCTCACTTGGTGAGGTTTGGAAAGCAAGAGAGACATCTTTAGACAGATTTAGAGATGGGTAGGGACTAGAGATGGGCATGAACAGCAATACAAACAAAAAAAGCCACAAACACCCCAATCTGCTGATCACGAACAAGCTCTTCATGAGGCCCCATTCTAAACGGACAGGTGGTCATTGCAAGCCTCGTTCATTGCTGTTCGTCAAGCCAGACAGTCTGGTACCTGCAATCAATTGCCTTGGCAACTTAGGCAGGAATTGTCTGAACTCTGTCTGAACTCCTGCTGTTGCCCTGGAAACCCCAATCTAAGCCTAATTTAGCTTGATAGGCAGGTCTTCCTTTAAGTGTGGAGCTCCAAATTTGTTACAAGGAAGCAAAGAGCAGGGGGGAGGGGATCTCCCAAGTCTGACTTTGCAGACAGTGGAGAGACAATGGTTGTTGTGGGTTTTCCGGGCTGTATTGCCGTGGTCTTGGCATTGTAGTTCCTGACGTTTCGCCAGCAGCTGTGGCTGGCATCTTCAGAGGTGTAGCACCAAAAGATAGAGATCTCTCAGTGTCACAGTGTGGAAAAGATGTGGCAGGTCATTTATATCTACTCAGGAGGGGTGGGACTGAGCTGAGTCATCCTGTAAGAGTTTCCCAGGGTGTGGAATGCTTCCCTGTACAGTTGAAATTGAAATTCACAAGCATAAGGAAAACTTCAACAGGAAAGAAGAAACCTTAAGAATGAACAGAGCATGGTTTCCAGTTCTGAAAAACACCAGGCTAACAAAACACTCCACACCCGACAATAGCCCTGCAGAGAAGATTAGCACATCAAGCACCAATCCATATGCAAAAGAACCTCCTCAGAATACAGTGAAGACTCCCGCCATTAGCATTCCACACCCTGGGAAACTCTTACAGGATGACTCAGCTCAGTCCCACCCCTCCTGAGTAGATATAAATGACCTGCCACATCTTTTCCACACTGTGACACTGAGAGATCTCTATCTTTTGGTGCTACACCTCTGAAGATGCCAGCCACAGCTGCTGGCGAAACGTCAGGAACTACAATGCCAAGACCACGGCAATACAGCCCGGAAAACCCACAACAACCATCGTTCTTCGGCCGTGAAAGCCTTCGACAATACAGTGGAGAGACAGTTGCTGTTGGCATTTTGATAGACAGAGTACATTGGAGCTTGAATTTGCTTTGTGTGTGGTGGGATAGGGATCTACCCCTTCAAGTTCCAGGGCTGATGCCAGGCTCTGGGGCCAAGCTATTATTTATTATTGGTACTTTTCCTGGTGCCTGCTCAGATCAGGTTTCTGGGAGTGGTGCAGTAGGGAACTTGACCAAACTTGGATGATGGCTGGAGGAGAGCCTGCTGTCCCCCACGAATAGCCAACCATGAACATGTTCGTGAACAGGGCCATGTTCATGGTTGTTTGTGAGTCCGTGTTCGTGGATGGAAACGAACATCATGTTCCTCCCCCCCCCCTGTTCATGCCCATCTTAATTATGGACCTCAGTTTTCCACCCGTTTCAGGATATAAACAAACAGCCTTCAGTCAACAGCCCTGAGGAACAAGGATTTGTCCTGTCCTCGACATTGTTAAGAGCCTGGTATTTTTTTCTTCCTTGGATGTTTCTCTCTTGGAAGTTTCCCTAGGTATACTGAAATCTGCCTCCTAGTTTATAGCTTGCTGATATCCATACCAGCACAGAAATATTTCACTTATTATTAGAGTGTTTGATTATAGTTATATTTTTACCTCACAGAAGAAGAGGAGCAGCCTTTGGAAGAAGACCAAGGTCTGTAAAGTGTGCACACACCACAAATGGCTCATGCTACACAGGAGGAATGGAAAAAATGGGACACTTAATGGAAGAACGGGAAGCGGGAGGAAACTATTTGATTGGTGGATGGATTGGAGTAAGGGGGGAAAGAGCCCTTAGAGCTCTTTGAAGTGTGGAGATTATGAAAACTAAATATAGGAAACAATGACTCTGTGGGGGTCCTCCTGACTTTAAGCAGCTGAGTGCTGGAGGTGGCTGTGGACTCCTCAGGAGAAGCTGCTGTAGTGTTGTAGTTAAGTGGTTGGGTTGCGAGTCAGCACTACTGGTTCGGATCCCACTACTGCCATGAGCTTAGGAGGTGGTCTTGGGTAAGCCACTCCTCTCAGCCCCAGCTCCCCTGTGGGGATAACAAAAACACTGACTTTGTTCGCCACTTGGAGTGGGCACTAATCTGTCCAGAAGGGCAGTATATAAGCACATTGTTATTATTATTATGTCTGCCCTTCAGGGCAGCATTGAGGTTTAGGTCACAGTTTGAAGTTTCCTATGTCCAAACTGGCAGATTAATCAGGGACCCACAGGCCCATATGCATTGATTGATCCACAAGGCTTGATTGAAACCCAGTTCTGTGAGGAACAATGTACACAGGAGCAGTGATCTAGCTTGGTGGCAGGAGCATAGGCTACAAGTATGGTGCTTCTTAACCACTGTGCTATTTCCTCATAGGCCCACTGAGTCTGTTGCTCCTGCTAGGGATTGGGACAACCTGAAGGGCTGGTGGTCCAGAGTGCTCACCCTATAGGAGAGAAAGGTGTCCTGACAGGGTGTTGAATGGAGGCTTCTGGAGCAAGCCTCTAATCAAGGCCTCAAAGTCCAGGGGCTCCAGTTCTGGAGCTAATCTGATATTGATGGACATCTCTTGAGCCTCCTGGTCTTCCACTGGGGTGATCCCTGGCTCCTCCTGGTCATCCTACCGGGAGTTTGTTCCTGAGATGGAGTCCAGCCCAGGAGGAGTTCTGACAATGGGAAGGGGTCCAGCTCAGCTCCCATCAGATCCTCAGTTTATGTCCAACCGATTCTGTTGTTCTTGTTGAAAATAGGGATGCTCGTGTTCTGTTCACTGCTAGCTAAGAGGGAGCTGAAATTCACAGCAGCTGTAGCTGAAAAGGACAGGTGAAAATGTGTTTTGTTATTAGTAGGGGTGTGCAAAGGCACACTGGTTTGTGTTTTCCGAATCAGGTAAACCCGAATCAAGAAGCCGATTCGGGTTTAGCAGAAACCCGAATCGCCCAGCCGATTCGAGTTTACTGATTCGGGTTGATTCGGGTTGATTCGGGTTAGCTTTTTCAATGGGAAAAAGCCTCCCCAGGTTTCTCTGAAGCCTGGGGGAGGCATTTTCCCACCGAATCAAGCCAAAATTGTGGGAGCCTTCCTCTAACTTCCCTCTAACAACCTCCCAAGTTTCAGAACGATTGGACTTTGGGGGGCCATGTTATGGCCCCCCAAACCAGGTCACCCTATCCTCTCCTAAAAAAAGCCATAGCTTTAGGTTGCTGCTGCTCATCTTCATTCATTTTTCCCTATGGGGAAAAAATGAAGAGGCAGGCTTCCTTTGCCAGGGGTGGCATTTCGCATGCAAAATGCCCCCCAACCCTCAGGGGCCCTTCTCCCACCTTTCCTCCCACCCCCCACCAAGGCTCAGCCTGCTCCCACTTGGGGGGGGCATTTCATGGCCTCCCCAAGTAGGTGCTCTCAGCCCCCAAAGTCCACCCCTTACAGCCCCACACAAACCCAATTCCCCCCCAGCTGCCACACACAGACCCAAATCCCCACATTAGCCCCTCACAGACCTAAACCCATCCCCAGCATCCCCACACCCATAACCCCAGGAACAGGCTGGCAAAGGCCAGCCCTCTCCCTTTGTTCCCTATGCTGGGAACTTCTAAACTCTCTTTCCCTGGGCAATTCTGAACCACAGACACCCTCCCTCAAATTCCCCCACCATCTACAGAGATGGCTGGCCGGCCAGCCCCATTGTTCCCTATGATGGGAACCAAATGCACAACAAAGAATAAAACACGAACAACACAAAATAAAGTTTTTAAAAAATTACACAACAGGGCATGATAGCAGTGTACTACACAAAATAATACAACCCACCTCACCGTTTTTGACAGCAATTGTGTTTGGGTGATTCTCTGATGTGAAGTGAGTTGTGTTATTTTTGTGAGGTGGAATGCTGGAATGCCCTTTGGTGTGCCCCCCTGCTGTGTAACCTAAAGCTGTTCAAGAAATAAAGTGTTTTTGACAGGAATTGTGTTTTTGTGATTCTCTGATGTTAAGTGAGTTGTGTTATTTTTGTGAGGTGGAATGCTGGAATGCCCTTTGGTGTGCCCCCCTGCTGTGTAACCTAAAGCTGTTCAAGAAATAAAGAGTTTTTGACAGGAATTGTGCGTTTGTGATTCTCTGATGTTAAGTGAGTTGTGTTATTTTTATGTGTGGGGGACTGCTGGTGTAATGTGTCATAATACTTTGCATACTTGTACTTTGAAAGGGAGAAAATAATTTTTTAAAAACTTTATTTTGTGTTGTTCTTGTTTTATTCTTTGTTGTGCAGTTGGTTCCCATCATAGGGAACAATGGGGCTGGCTGGCCAGCCATCTCTGCAGGTGGTGGGGGAATTTGAGAGAGGGTGTCTCTGGTTCAGGTGCTCTTTCACAGGGACCAGCTGGCACTCAGAAGTGTACCCACCATTGTGGCACCCCTGGGCTGTGCAGAATTGCCCAGGGAAAGAGAGTTTAGAAGTTTCCAGCATAGGGAACAAAGGGAGAGGGCTGGCCTTTGCCAGCCTGTTCCTGGGGTTATGGGTGTGGGGCTGCTGGGGGTGGGTTTGGGTCTGTGAGGGGCTAATGTGGGGATTTGGGTCTGTGTGTGGCAGCTGGGGGGGAATTGGGTTTGTGTGGGGGTGTAAGGGGTGGACTTTGGGGGCTGAGAGCACCGACTTGGGGAGGCCATTAAATGCCCCCCCAAGTGGGAGCAGGCTGAGCCTTGGTGGGGGGTGGGAGGAAAGGTGGGAGAAGGGTCCCTGAGTGTTGGGGGGCATTTTCCATGCGAAATGCCACCCCTGGCAAAGGAAGCCTGCCTCTTCATTTTTTCCCCATAGGAAAAAATGAATGAAGATGAGCAGCAGCATCCTAAAGCTATGGCTTTTTTAAGTTAAGATTAGGGGGACATGGTTTGGGGGGGCCATAACATGCCCCCCCAAAGTCTAATCATTCTGAAACTTGGGGGGTTGTTAGAGGTGAGTTAGAGGAAGGCCCCCACCAATTTTGGGTTGATTCGGTGAGAAAAAGCTATCCTGAATCAACCCGAATCAACCTGAATCGATTCGGGTTATGGCAATTCGGAAAACCCGAATCAATTCGGGTTTCTCCGAATCGACCCGAATTGGGGTGATTCGGGTTTTTTCGGGTTTTCCAAAACCTGAACTGCACACCCCTAGTTATTAAATAAGCTATTAGGTTCAGGAAGTTCGCTATTGCTTATCTAGATTAGTTGGAATACGGCTGCGTGATATTTGTTAACTAAAACATAATTTCCTTCTCTCTTGTTCTTCCAGAACCAAGCGAACTCCCTGCAACTCGTGGCAACAAAATCTTAGCATCCACGGGGCTCAAAGATTTTATTGTGTTTTTAACCGTGTTGCTGGTGGGCTGTGTTGCTGTGATGCCTGTTATAAGTAAGTTGAACTCAACTAGCACAGAAAAGGATTTCAGAATTACCTTGGCTAGCTTTACTTCAATGTCAAGAATTCTTTCAAAACGACTGAAACAATCCAGTCTCTACAGAGCCTTTTGATTTCCTATTGATTTCAGTAAGTGAGTGGAATAAAAATGACTATATGTTTGCTCATGAATAATTACTCTCTTGTGCACTTAGGTTTGAGTTATATCATTTAGACCACCCCAATCCTCTTTCATTTACTGGCCAACACAGTTGTGTAAACTGTATCTTGCTCCTTTCTTCTCCAAGATCACTTGCTGGTAGAGATTACCCTTCTCCTTCTCACACTTCCCAAAGCATCTCTCTATAAAGAGCATAAAGGTGAGGGACTGAAAGGACAGGTTTGGAGCTTGGGAGTGCTGCTCAGTCTTCCTTTGCAACTTGTGGCTCAAATTGTGGTGGGATCTGAAGAAATTTAAAGTATGGTTTGTAGAAACGTGGTGATGGAGAGTGGCCTCAAATCATAGCTGACATATGGCAACCCCTGGTAGAGTTTTCATGGCAAAAGACTACCAGAAGTGGTTTGCCATTGCCTGGCTCTGCAACCCTAGTCTTTGTTGTAGGTCTCCAATCCAATTATTAACCAAGGCCAACCCTGCTTAGCTTCTGAGATCTGATGAGATCAGGCTTACCTGGCCTATCCAGGTGAGGGTTATAGAAACATAGGTATAGTGAAATAATGAAGTATCTTCAGATGACTGAGGAAAACCCCTTATTGTGTTTTTAAGGCAGGAGAGGAGGGGCAATGTGATTTGCCATTGCCTTTCTCTGCATAATAACACAGGTTTTTCTTGGAGGTCTCCTATCCAAGAACTAACAGCCCTGCTTATCTTCCAGATGTCAGTCCTTGGCAAGTAAATTCCCTAGTTTTCTACAGCAATCACACAGGTGAATTGGTTAAAGTAATGCTTATTAAAAATTCTGTTCATAAAATCTAGACATTTGGTCTATTGGTCTGAAATTTAGCATGAAGAATCTGTGTCAGAGTGTCAGTTTTCTTGTACGTTCTCTAGCCAGGGTTACGCCAACAAAATGTCAGACTGTGGAATCCCAGTTATCTAGAGTTTGTGTCCCCCCTTCTGCAAGAAGCACAAAGTTTCTTGATTCCAAAAGGTTTATTGAAAGACTATGCTCGGGATACAGGTGTCCATATTCCAAAGGCCCAAAGACCCTTGGCTGAATGAAAGCTTTGTTGAGAATGACACATAAAACGAAAGTAGCAACACTTCAGACACCCATTCCCAGCCTCCCCCCTCAGTCCTGTCTGCGAAGGCATGAGAAGACACGGACATCAAGGTTGTTGGCCGGAATGGTCTGATAAGGACTCTTTGCTCCAATGGATATGTGCAGCCTGGGCAACACCTGGGGAGGAAAACTAAACAACTACAGATTATAGCACAAGTTAATATGGCGTAACCCTGGCTAGAGAACTGACAAGAAAACTGACACTCTGACAATCTGCCTATTCGAGGTGAAACATTTGTGTACTCTAACTGCTTGTAGGAATATTTTGAAAACCTTTATTCAGGCTTTTTGCTTACCTGATTTGTGGCTAATTTATGCGTGCAGCAGTTGTTTTTACTGGATTTTAAAAAACTGATTGTTTATTTTTGTAAAGTACCTTTTCCAACCGATAGAGATGGCAATGAAAGGATACGAATATTTGAATAAATAAATGTAAAAAAGTAAACATCTTTTGGGAATGATGAAAAATAATGTAATAGCCTAGGCAGTCATTCCAAGTGAACAGATATTATCATTGTTCAAATATATTAAAAGTATTTTAATTAATTAATTTTATTTATTTGGAGTTGCATTTCCTGACAGTTTTGTATGCAAGTCAGATATGGTTTTTGGTTGTTGTGGATTTTCCGGGCTGTATAGCCGTGGTCTTGGCATTATAGTTCCTGGCGTTTCACCAGCAGCTGTGGCTGGCATCTTCAGAGGTGTAGCACCAAAAGACAGATATCTCTCAGTGTCACAGTGTGGAAAAGATGTTGGCAGGTCATTTATATTTATGCAGGAGGGGTGGGATTGGGCTGAGTCATCCAGTAAGAATTTCCCAGGGTGTTGAATGCTATTGGAGAGAGGCTTCACTGTATCCTGACGAGGTGCTTTTGCATATGGATTGGTGCTTGATGTGCTAATCTTTTCTGCAGGGCTATTGTCAGGTATAGAGTGTTTTGTTAGCCTGGTGTTCTTCAGGACTGGAAACCATTCTTAAAGTCTCTTCTTTCCTGTTGAAATTGTGCTTATGCTTATGAATTTCAATGGCTTCCCTGTGCAGTCTGACGAAATATTTGGAAGTGTTGTCAAGTATTTTAGTGTCCTGGAATAGGATTCGGTGTCCTGTTTGATACTGTGTCCTGTTTGCCTCTCTCAGTTGGACTTGTGATATATGATGTAGTCGGCCTCGGTCTCTGCCATATTTAATAACTGTTGGATAGCTACCTGTGACATAAAAATCACAAGGCCCCTGGATTAATGCAGCCTAATCTGTAGCAGGGGGAATTCCAGCCAGAGTTGCTGAGTCTTACCCAGGATATCAAGCATGATTAGGACATTCATGCAAATGCAGACTGACCACGGTGATTGTATTTACTTCCTTCCCAGATGCGTGCATGAGCTAGAATAAGACAGGATCTCATTGAGTCACCCCTCTTAGCCCATTCTAATATCCTCCTTCCATGATGAAATCCCCACCTCAAGATCGAGGAGCAATCAATTAGCACTGATAAGTTTATAATTTGTTCCCAAGAAGATGCCATCCCTATCTCAATTCATCAACTCAGCTCCGGGGAGATTCATTAGCAAACTGCCCCTTGTGAGGCAGCAGGAGAGACTTTGCATTTCCCTTCACACACCCCGGCAGCAAGTTCTCAAAGTAATCAAACCCTTATAATTCCCAGGAACTGACCTTCAAAGTCTTTGATCCAACAGCTGAGGGGGCTCCCCAGCCTCAAGACCTGTTTTGTCCTATAAGAACCAGGACTCTTGCCCCATTCAAATTGTGCTCGCTTACTGGATCCAAGTGCTGCTCCCTTGGGCCCACTTTCCTAAATTGGATTTTTTAAAATTTAAATCAGATTTTTAAATTTTAAATTGAATTTTTTAAATAAAATGTTTTTTGAGGAAAATCTATCTAAAGATAGTTTTCTATTTAAGATACATTATAGTCCGAAGGTTATCATCATGAAACAAGGAATGTTTTAAATTATGTAGCATGAGGCTATATATTCATGCAATGTTTAAATTTTTTGGTAAACTAATTCCATTGCCATGCTCTTCCAGAGGTTTCTGTAAGATTATTGGGCAGTTTTTCTATCTAGAAGATATTATCACAGATGCTTGGTTTTACAGTTCACAAAACTGTGAATTTGTGTCTGCAGAGATCACATTTCTCTTCTTCACAGCAAAAGGATATAAAATAAACATATGCAGTTAAGAAAAGACCTTAATCCCTTTGCAAATCTTTGTACACAGAAATAACCCATTACCTCTTAAGTGCTAAGTTTCAAAAAATTCAACGAATAGAAGATTGTTGGGAGTAGACTAGATCTGTGCAAGAAGCTAAGTGTGAGGAGTCTTTATGTAGAAAACCATGATTTGATTTAAATCAAATCCACCCTGGTGGAAAGGGAGCAATAACCTAAGAAGTGTTACCAGGCTGAAACAAAAGAATCATCATTTAGCACATTGAATGTGCTAAAAATGACCTTTGGGAAAGATGTCCTTAGTCTAAAGTGTACAAATGAAGTGTAGAAGGAAAAGAGTGATCTCCAGACTTTTCCTCTATTGGTTCCAGCAATTTCTATCCCTTTGTTTTTCTCCTCATCAGCACATTTTTTTTTAAAGGAAGGGGGTGTTCTAAACCAAATATATATGATTTTATTCTCTGGAGGTTCTAGGGCAAGGAAATCTTGATTCTTGGCAGGTACTCCCTTTTGGTTACAAGTAGGATTCTTTTTCTGCTAGCAATATTCTCAACCCAAGCTCAGAACATGGGTGAACTCAACGAACTCCATAGGTGATATATTTAGGACAAAAGGAGATACTTCTTCGTTGAATGAATAGAATGCACTGCCGGTGGGTGTAGTGATAGCCACTAGCATAGATGTTATACAAGTTCTAGGGCAAGGAAGTCTTGATTCTTGGCAGGTACCCCCTGTTGGTTACAAGTAGGGGTGTGCAATTCTGTATTCTAATTAGGTTAAAGTTACCGAATCACGGCTGTTTCAGTTTTTTTCATTATTACCGAAACGTTTTCTGAATGCTGAAAAATTTCAGTAATAACGAAACAGAGATTGCCGAAATGATTCGGGCCTTGTTTTAAATAAGAAAACCTTCTCTCGGCTTCCCGGGAGTCTGGGGGAGCATTTTCTGTTCGAATCACACCAACCTTGGTGGAGACCTTCTACTAACTCTCCTCTAACTACCTCTCAAGTTTCAGAAAGTTTGGAGGTCGGGGGGCCTTGTTATGCCCCCCCAAACAAGATGCTCCCTGTCAGGTTCTGACTATGTTTTATGTATCTTCAAACCAAAGAGACTCCATTTTAATCTTGTCAGTATTTTAAGTGTTGCAGATGGCAAGCAGTTCACTGGAACATCACAGAGAGAAGAAGAATGTTATGTCTACAACTTTTCCAGCCTTGGGAAGCTTTCACTTTCTCACCCTCGGGCCGTTTGTTTTGAGAACTGTGAGGAAGGATGGGGCCTACAGGGGATTGCTATTCTGTACCTTTGCTTTTGCCTGTCATTCGTAACAATACTTCTGTATCAGCCAAGATCCTAGTATCTTGGATTGTGGACTATAATGGTTGTTTATATTCAGTAAATCTTTTGAAACCAATGGACTCATGTCTCATTGCAAGAGCTAGTCTGGATTACAACTTTTAGCAAGCCACAGTCTGACATTTTGTTACGAATTCGGCCTTGGCCCCGAGCAGCCTCCTCCTCTGCAGAATATATGGATATTACACAATTTCCAACTGAACTGCCCCAGGAATTACCAGAGGAGGATGTCGATACCTCGGCCCCAAGACATGTACAAAGATTGGAAGACAGAATCAGCAGCATGGAGGAGAGTTTAGCACACGCAGTACACTTGCTGTCAGTGTTGGTTGTAGGAGGCCCAGGAGAGGAGCCCCCGCAAGAAGTTGCGGAATGCCCTACAGTTTCGATCGGTCAAGGGGTAGCAGCCCTCCAGAGGATTCTACCTGGATTACGTCCAGCACCAGGTTGGGTCCCCCCTCAGGAGGGGCAACTGCCACTCTTGCCAGCGGATGATCAGCAAGAACCAGTGCCACCACCTGACCAACCTCAAGACGAGGTACCGGAGGGGCCCCTGGGAGACGATGGACAAGGTGTGCCACCAGGGCCCCCGGGAGACGATGGAGGGGAAGGACCACTGGAACAACCTCCTCTCCAGCCGCAGGAGCCACCAATCCTCCCAGGAGAACAACCTGTACAGCCACAAGAGCTTCCTCCGGGACTCCCACCACCGCGAGAGCAGCTGCCTCTTCAACCTCTTCCACGGGGTCCAGCACCGCAAGGTCCTCCACCTCTGAGACCGCAGGGCCCCCCTCTACTTCCACAGGGTCCTCCGGCTCCAAGACCGCATGGCCTGCCATTGAGGCCACAGGGTCTTCCTCCTCCGAGACCGCGGGGGCCCCCACAACCAAGACCCCAACAACCCCCAATGCAACCCATTCTGTGATGACCCGATGTACGGCTGGAACACAGACCAGCACCTTTACAGTACTACCCGCTACCATCACCGGTTGCCAGACCTCAAGAGCTACCGATGGGATGGGTGAAGATGGAAGCTACGTTCGACGGGGATCCCGCAAAACTGGGATTTTTTTTAGTACAAACGCTTCAATTTTTTAATCGTTGGGGACATTTGTTCGAAGACGAGACCAGTCAAATCGAACACCTGGGATCCCGGTTGCAGGGAAAAGCGGCAGAATGGTATGTAACATTATATGAATTGGGGGGCCCAGAATTAGATTCCCTACAAGGATTGGTAGCAGCCCTCTGAGCTCAATATGAAGACCCATTGGAAGAGGGTAGAGCCCGAATGGAATTACAAACCATTAGGCAAGGTAATATGTTGGCCAGAGACTATGTTACTAAATTCCGACAGCTGGCCGCCAAATGCCCAAGATGTGAGGAATCTACAAAAATAATTTTGTTTAAACAAGGCATGAATCCCAAATTGCTGGATCAGGCCGTTATGCAGGATAATCCCCCCACACTTTTGGGCTGGATTCAATTGGCATGTGAAGTAGAAAACCGAATGCAGGAAGTACGGCTCGTGGAGCAACAGCAAGCGACAGGGCACCGACGGACTTCAATAATTGTGAGAGGGGGAAGGGGAGCAGAATACGCAGCCAGGGGAGCGAGAGAAGCTAGATGGCAACAAGGACTGTGCCTACATTGTGGCCAAAGCGGTCACTACGCAGCACAATGTCCACTCAGGCCTGTGCAACGAACTCCGTTCCAACCACAGCGTCCAGCCTCTACCACCCTTCCCCCGCTGCACCACCCAATGCCAGTTCCACGAACTGCAAGAGGGTGAGGTTCTTCCCGAAGAAATCCTCCTGAGAAAGGATTAGAACTTGAAGAAATTATGGAGCTTGATTCAACCGCTCTAATCGGAGAAGAAGGACCTGAGAGTCCCAGTTCGGGAAACGAAATGGATCTGTCGTAAATGGACCCAAACGGCAGATCAAAAAGCAGTCCGTCCCCATAGTGGAAAGACCTCGAGGGTCCATATTATTCATGCCTGTCACATTAGTCAATCCTGAAAGAAAGACTCATATTCGTGTGCAGGCTCTCATTGATTCTGGATGCTCCAGAGACATTATTGCACCCGCTCTAGTGAATGGACTAGTACTCCCAATGAAAGAACTAGAGATTCCGGTTATTTTTGAACAAATGGATGGTACTAACATGAACCCAGTTACCACTGAAACAATACCTGTGATCACTGGAATGGGACAACATTGGGAGATGAGATCATTTGTGATTAGCTCTACAGCTAAATACCCCTTGATTTTGGGGAGCAGGTGGTTGTGGGACCACAACCCAGACATCGATTGGCCAGCTGGAAGCATTATTTTTAAACACGATAGCTGCAAAAATCATCGTTGGAACCAAAATTGGGGTAACAATCCTACCCTCATGGAACAAGCACTTCTAACCCAGGAAGAAATCAATCAAATACCTAAAGAATATCGAGCTTATCTGCAAGCCTTCACGGAAGAAGAGGCTAACACTTTACCTCCCCATAGGAGGACAGATTGTGCAGTAGAAATCATTCCCGGAGCCACCTTGCCCAAAGGCAGATTATATCCAATGAGTCCTATAGAAAGGGAGGAGCTCCGCAAATTTATTGACACTAATCTAGAAAGAGGATTTATCCGGCCAGCAAATAGCCCTCATGCTGCTCCAGTACTATTTGTTTTAAAAAAAGGATGGAGGATTAAGACTATGCACAGATGGTTTTTGCGGGTTTTCCGGGCTGTATTGCCGTGGTCTTGGCATTGTAGTTCCTGATGTTTCGCCAGCAGCTGTGGCTGGCATCTTCAGAGGTGTAGCACCAAAAGACAGAGATCTCTCAGTGTCACTCTCGGTGACACTGAGAGATCTCTGTCTTTTGGTGCTACACCTCTGAAGATGCCAGCCACAGCTGCTGGCGAAACATCAGGAACTACAATGCCAAGACCACGGCAATACAGCCCGGAAAACCCGCAAAAACCATCGTTCTCCGGCCGTGAAAGCCTTCGGCAATACACTATGCACAGACTTCAGAGGACTTAATGCAGTCTCCTCCACAAATGCCTATCCCATACCTCTCATCAGAGACCTACTCAACGTCGTGGCACAAGGTAAGATCTTCACGAAATTGGACTTAAAAGATGCTTACTTCCACGTTCGTATAAGAGAGGGGGATGAATGGAAAACCGCATTCAATATATTCAAAATATTCAATGGGCATGAATATTTAGTCATGCCTTTTGGCCTGGCTGGAGCACCTTCGGTTTTCATGTCCATGATCAATGAAGTATTACACGAATTTTTATATAAAGGAGTAGTCGTTTACTTGGATGATGTATTAATTTATTCTGAAACAGAGGAAGAACATGTACTTCTAGTTCAACAAGTATTAACTACTCTAATGTGCAACGGTTGCCCATCAAATTGTCTAAATGTGAATTTCACAAAACTGAACTCAGTTATTTAGGATACTGCATTTCAAAAGATGGGCTAAAAATGGATCCAGGCAAAGTTAAAGCAGTTCAAGAATGGCAAACCCCCACAAATCGTAAAGAACTGCAATCATTTCTGGGGTTTGCTAATTTCTACAGAGAATTTATACAAGACTTTGCCTAAATATCTCTTCCCCTTACAGAACTACTAAAAACAAAAAACAAAGGGGAACAAGCCAAAAAGCCAACCGCTAAACTAATATGGACACCGCAATGCCAATTAGCTTTTGATCTCTTAAAGCAGCAATTCATATCTGAACCAGTTCTGCAACACCCCGATGAAAATCGCCCATTCATAGTACAGGTAGACGCCAGCGATGCGGCAATTGGGGGCTTTCTTCTCCAATGGGGAGAGGATAATAGTCTTAAACCTTGTGCTTATCTATCTCGAAAATTTTCTGAATCAGAAAGAAATGGGAATGTCTGGGAAAAGGAAGCTTTTGCAGTTAAAGCAGCACTCTCTTCTTGGAGGCATTGGCTAGAAGGGGCCCGCCATCCTTTCGAAGTTTGGACAGATCACAAAAACTTAGAAGCTTTGCGTAGCCCTAGGAGGCTAAATGCCAAACAGTTACGATGGGCAGAATACTTTTCAAAATTCAATTTCACCCTCAAATTCTTGCCCGGCAAAACAAATTTCCTCGCGGACGCCCTATCGCACATGCCCCAACTCAGGAGCCGGAGGGAGGAGACAGTGGATACTGTATTTTCGCCTACGCAACTAGGAGGTGTGGTTATGATGCGCAGTCGCGCAACGCAACCTCCTCAATCAGATCAGGGATGGAGACAAAAACTGAAAAGCGAAGTGGAAAAGGAGAGGGAGAATGTACCCAAAGAGAAACTAAATCAATCTGTACAAGGAGAGTGGCTTTGGGGTGATCGATTCTACGTACCAGCTAGTTTAAGAAAAGAAGTATTGCAACGCTGTCATGATGCCCCAACTGCAGGCCATTATGGATATTTAAAAACTCTCCATTTAGTACAAAGACAATTTTGGTGGCCAGGCTTGCGCAAAGATGTCTCCCAATATGTGGCCTCCTGCCCCATTTGCCTCAGTGCCAAGACATGGAAGGGCAAGCCCCCCGGACTTTTACAACCCCTTGAAACCCCACGCAGACCATGGGAAATCATTTCTATGAACTTCATCACAGATCTGCCCCCCTCCAGAAACCACACCTGTATATTGGTCGTAGTGGATCTATTTTCAAAGCAAGCCCACTTCATTCCTTGTACCACTATACCGTCAGCAAAAAGATTAGCAGACATTTTTCTAAAACATATTGTAAAACTACATTCTTTTCCATCGAAGGTGATATCCGACCGCGGTGGACACTTTGTTGCCACCTTCTGGTGGGAGCTTCTCCAACTTATGGGCGTTGAACAAGGCTTAAGCTCCGTCCACCATCCGCAAACCGATGGGCAATCGGAAAAAACTAATCAACTATTAGAACAATTCCTCCGATGCTACATCAATTTTCAACAAGGTAATTGGATTGATTTATTGCCCTTAGCAGAGTTTTCCTACAACAACAGTATGCATGTTTCTACTGGAGAAACACCCTTCAAAGTGGTTTATGGCTATGATTTTAAACCCTTTCCTTTTGAAGCTCTTCCCCCTCCAACAGCTCCTAAAGATGTGTCAGAATGGTGGGGGGACGCGGCGCAACAATGGACTCTTATTCAAAAACATTTTGACAAAGCCAAGCAGGATTATAAAAAGTACGCTGATCGCCATCGTGTGGCCGAATGGGAATTGCATCCAGGAGATCTTGTATATTTATCCACAAAGAATTTAAGAGTGGCACAAACTAGCCGTAAATTAGCGTTAAAATTTCTAGGACCTTTCCCTGTTCGCAAAGTAATCAACAAAATTACTGTAGCTCTTGATTTGCCAAAGAATTTACGCCACGTACATCCCACTTTCCACATCAGTCTGCTGAAATCCAGCAAATCAATGGCACACCCGTGCTCCTCCCATACCTACCTTGATTGATGATCAAATCCATTATGAAGTACAAGAGATTTTGGACTCTAAAGTTAAACATAATAAGCTGTTTTACCTCATCAGGTGGAAGGACTTTGACTCTGGGCAAGATGAGTGGGTGGAGTCTGTTCATGTTCATGCTTCTAAATTGTTAAAAGCATTTCATACTTTGTGTCCTCTCAAACCTGGGGGAGGAACGTTTTAGAGAGGGCAGAATGTCAGGTTCTGACTATGTTTTATGTATCTTCAAACCAAAGAGACTCCATTTTAATCTTGTCAGTATTTTAAGTGCTTCTGTTGCAGATGGCAAGCAGTTCACTGGAACATCACAGAGAGGAGAAGAATGTTATGTCTACAACTTTTCCAGCCTTGGGAAGCTTTCACTTTCTCACCCTCGGGCCGTTTGTTTTGAGAACTGTGGGGGAGGATGGGGACTACAGGGGATTGCTATTCTGTACCTTTGCTTTTGCCTGTCATTCGTAACAATACTTCTGTATCAGCCAAGATCCTAGTATCTTGGATTGTGGACTATAATGGTTGTTTATATTCAGTAAATCTTTTGAAACCAATGGACTCAGGTCTCATTGCAAGAGCTAGTCTGGATTACAACTTTTAGCAAGCCACAGTCTGACACCCCCATCCTCCTACACTCTCCATGGTTCTCTATGGGGAAAAACAAGTCATCGTTCTAGGTGGCTTGGGGTGGCATTTTGCAAGCAAAATGCACCCAACTTTCAGGGGAACTGCTCCCACCTGCTCCCACCCTCCACCAAGTTTCAGGCAGATTGCACTTTGGGGGGCCATTTAATGGCCTCCCAAAGAAGGTGCCCCTATCCACCTCCACTCTACTATTCCCTATGGGGGAAATAAAAGAGGTTTGTGTGGCTAGGAGTGGCATTTTGCATGCAAAATGCCCCCAACCTTCAGGGGACCTGCTACCACATGTCCTCCCACCCTCCACCAAGGCCCAAGCTGATCCCACTTTGGGGGGCCATTTTATGCCCCCAAAGGTGGTTCTCCTGCCACACCACTTTTTCTTTCTACTATGGGGAAGACTCCCACACCACAGAAACACATGGGATTGGGGCTGCTAATGGCCACAGCCACAGTCCACCTGCACCCAAACTGCCAAATACCACACACACCCTCCCCAAAACCTAACCTCCCCTGTCCTGTGGCCAGCCACTTTCTATTGATTCCTGTTATGGGAAAATCTCCCACAGCAGGAACCCACGGAATGTGGCATCTATGGCCACAGGCACAGTCCTCCTTTTAAATCCACCCCCCCACAGCCCCACACTGACCCAAAGACACCCTCCCCAACATTCCCACACCGGCCACTACCCCAGGAACAGGCTGACCAGCCGTCCCCCATTGTTCCCTGTGATGGGAACTTTTAAACTCTCTTTCCAAGGGCAATTATGCACAGCTCAGGGGTGCTACAATGGTGGGCACACTCCTAACTGTGAGCTCGTCCCTGTGAAAGAGCACCTGAACCACAGACACCCTCTCCCAAATTCCCCCACCACCTACAGAGATGGCTGGCCAGCCAGCCCCATTGTTCCCTATGATGGGAACCAACTGCACAACAAAGAATAAAACATGAATAACACAAAATAAAGTTTTTTAAAAATTATTTTCTCACTTTCAAAGTACAAGTAGGCAAAGCATTGTGACACATTACACCAGCAGTCCCCCACACAGAAAAATAACACAACTCACTTCACATTAAAGAATCACCCCAAACACAATTCCTGTCAAAAACACTTTATTTCTTGAACAGCTTTAAGAGCAGCATCTTTGGGAGGCCATAAAATGGCCCCCCAAACTGGGATCAGCTTGGACCTTGGTGGAGGGTGGGAGGACATGTGGGAGCAGGTCCCCTAAAGGTTGGGGGCATTTTGCATGCAAAATGCCACCCCTAGCCACACAAGCCTCTCTTATTTCCCCCATAGGGAATAGTAGAGTGGAGGTGGATAGGGGCACCTTCTTTGGGAGGCCATTAAATGGCCCCCCAAAGTGCAATCTGCCTGAAACTTGGTGGAGGGTGGGAGCAGGTCCCCTGAAAGTTGGGTGCATTTTGCTTGCAAAATGCCACCCCAAGCCACCTAGAACGATGACTTGTTTTTCCCCATAGAGAACCATGGAGAGTGTAGGAGGATGGGAGCAACTTGTTTGGGGGGTGGCATAACATGGCTCCCCAACGTCCAATCTTTCTGAAACTTGGGGGGTAGTCCCTTAATACCGAAATGGTTTCCTGATTCAGTTAAAACCGAATCAGGTTTACCGAAACAGGCAGGCCTTGCACACCCCTAGTTACAAGTAGGGTTCTTTTTCTGCTAGCAATATTCTCAGCCCAAGCTCAAATCTTGGGGGAACTCAATGAACTCCATAGATGATATATTTAGGACAAAAGGAGGTACTTTTCATTCAATGAATAGAGTGCACTGCTGGTGGATGTAGTGATAGCCACTAGCATAGGGATGATACAAGGGGATTAGACATTTATGGAGGAGACATCCATTAATAGTTACTATCCAATGTTGACTAAAAGGGACCTCCATGTTCAGAGGCAGTATTCTCTGAGTGCAGGCTGTTCTTGCTCAGCACATGTGAATGCCGCTTTCACGGGAGCTCCCTTTGTGGGATTGCATCTGCAAGTGCCTCCGGAGGAAAAGAGCACCAATTCCACTCTGTTTTTGCTGTGAGAACAAGTACTGTGTAGGTGCCTTTGACTTGCCAATTTACATTTCTGTAAGGTGTGAGAAAGTGTCAAGATCTGCATTTCAATGAATGGATGTGGGGGAATCTGGGATACTTTTAGCAGTTGAGGAGGAACTGATATTGAACGTGTGAATGTATTCATGTGGAGCAAACTGAAGTATGACTGTATGAGAGAGAGCTTGGAAAGTTGTGGGGGGGGGAACGTGAAATGAGGTTCCCTTGGATGTTCCTAGGTACTTAATACTGTGTATTTCCACCCTGAGCCACCCCAGTTAATTACCACCTCCTGGTCACCCAGGTTGGCCTCAATGGCTGCTCAGAAGTGGTTAATTTCTGCAGGGCCTCATATACCAGGATTGGAACACATGCTGTTGCGGATGTGACACATGCCTGTTTCCCAGCAGTTAGGTAAAGACACTCAGCCCCAGCTCAAAAAAGTGTTGTCAAATCATGATACTGAAAACAACTTCCAGGGCTGAGACTGCATCTCTGGGGCAGCGGGTGGGGCGACGGTCCCCCCTAGCAAAAGCAAACGGTGTCAGAATGGTGTTTCTTTTCTTCCTTTCTTTTTCTCAGATTATTTTGAAAAGGCGTCATTAGATGAACTACTTAATGCCGTGTCATTGATTCAGACCAGTATGGGACACTTCAACGAGACCTACAAAAACATGTCAGGTATGTAGTTTCCAAGGGAAGGCTTAGGACTTCCAGTCTCTGTGAGAACTGCCCTGAGAAACTTATTTCTAGTCTGAGGGCCAAACTACAAGGGACGCCTGACCCAGGGTGGACACTTGTCAGCTTCCCTCAAGTTTTGATGGAAAATGTAGGCAGCTTGGCGGAATGTTGGACAAGTGACAGTTGAAAAGTCCATTGGACAGCAGTTGGAGAGCCAAGCTGCAAGACCAGGATGCCTACATTTCCCATCAAAACTTGAGGGAAGCTGACAAGTGTCCAACCTGTGTCAGACGTCACTTGTAGCTTGGCCCTGAGATGCTCATTGGGGGGAAGTAGCTGAGGTTGAAGTGAGAATGTGGAAGATGGGTTGATCACTCACCAGCACTTCACCAGTTCTTTGTTCACATTTTGTTCCAAAATTGCTACAAAATGGCAAGTCCTGAACATACGAAGCAGCCTCGGCAATTGGCCCATCTGTCCTAATGTTGTGTATTTCTGCTAGCAGCATCTGTGCAGTCTCTTAGGCTAAACTCTTTCTCAGCTCTGCTGTGTTTAATTGAATCTTGAACTTTCACTGAGTTCAAGTTCTACTGAATCTTGAACTTGTACTTTCACTGAGCTATGGCCTGCCTCGGCATTTGATTGCCAAATTTTGAAACATTTAAAAGTCTATGGGAAGAAGGAACTCTGCTCTGGTTAGGCCTCAGCTAGAGTGTTGTGTTCAGTTTTGGGCATCACATTTTCAGAAAGATATAGACAAGCAGGAATGCGTCTGGAGGAGGGCAACCAAGATGGTGAGGGGTCTGGAGACCAAGTCCTATGAGGAAAGGTTGAAGGCGCTCAGTATGTTTAGCTTGGAGAGGAGACAACTGAGAGGTGATATGATAACCATCTTCAAGTACTTGAAGGGCTGCCATATAGAGGAGGGCATGGAGTTGTTTTCTGCTGCCCCAGAAGGTCGAACCAGAACTAATGAGTTGAAATTAAATTGAAAGAGTTTTCGGCTAAACATTAGAAAGAACTTCCAGACAGTTAGAGTGATCCCTCAGTGGAATAGGCTTCCTCGGTAGGTGGTGGGCCCACTTTTGGGTCAAGAAGCAATTTTCCCCTGGCCAGTTTGACTAGGGATCCTGATGGTGCTTTGCCATCTTCTGGGCATGGAGTAAGGGTCATTGAGTGTAGGAGTGAGACAGGTATTTGTGAATTTCCTGCATTGTGCAGGGGGTTGGAATAGATGATTCTAGAGGTCCCTTCCAACCCTGTGATTCTATGATTCTATGAAGCTCTTACTGGTGTATCGAGGTCAGTATTGTCTACTCTGACTGGCAAGGGGGCTGGCTACTACACTCTTCCAAGATACAAAGAACCTTTGGGAACTATCAAATATATCTAAAAAGCCCAGAACATAGATGTGGAGGCCTGCGTAGCTGGGAGATGCCAAAGACTGCCAGTTGGCTTGCAAGGTGAGGGGGGAGGCAAGCCCTTGCTCTGGTTCTTCCCTGCCCAATTCCTATGAGAGCTGTTGGCCTCATATTGGACCAGGGACCTCTAGGATGGGAGTTAGGCTTGCCAGTCCCCCAGTGGGGGTGGAGGATCCCCTGCCACCTCTCACCTGGTCAATGAGGGGAGGAAAGATGAGGGAACATGGTGGCAGGGACGAAGTGCGCTCCCACGTGCACCCACGTGGAGACACCCATGCACATCATTTCTAGCTTGATGCAGAAGTAATAGATCGTGCTGGGGCTGATTGAGTGAAAATTGCCTCCCAATTTAGTAGTGGGGCCGATTTTCACTCAATTGGCCTCTGCATGACCTATTACTTAGACATTGAACCAGTAGAAAACAGCAAGGGTCCAAATAGCACCTATAAGACTAACAAAATTTGTGGTAGGTTATGAGCTTCTGTGAGCCACCGCTCACTTCTTCAGATATATAACCAAAGCAAGGCCAACCCCTGGAACACACAGATACAAGAAATGAAGAGGAGACCACTCCCCAGGAGCGCAAAATACACTTAAACCTCTTTTTTTTCTTAAACTCATGTATTCGTTTCTCACTTCTTCAGATATAGCTAGAATGTGAGTCCATCTGTCTTTATATCATGGAAGTGGAGTGATTTCTGATGCCGAATGACAATAATTGGTGAATGACAATAGCAGGTGTCATTGGATAGGATGGGGTATGAAAGGGGTAATGGGTGAGGAGAAATCAACATTGGTGATGAGACAGGAAGCCTAGGTCTTGATTCAATCCAGGTGAATGCATTGTCTTGACCTTCATTATCTGTTTCAATTAGCAGTCTCTCTTTCTAATCTCGCTTTGAAATTCCTCTGCAGCTCACATTCTAGCTGTATCTAAAGAAGTGAGCTGTGACTCACGAAAGTGCATACCCTACCACAATTGTGGTTTAGTCTTAGAGGTGGTACTGGACTCTTGCACTTTTCTACTGCTCCAGACGGAACTATCACAACTACCCATCTTGATCTATCCAAATTGCACCAAGAATGATGTAATTCATGGTGCGATAAGGGGCTCTCGGGAAGCCCCCACATGGCTCCCCCCTGCCCACCCATTTCCCAGTTTGGCCCCCCAGGAACCTGTCAACCATAATGGGAGATGATCTAGTGAACAGGAACAAGCCCCAGAGGAAGCAAGAGGCTGCTCTTTTCACATCACAAGACAGGAAGGTTGATATGTGAGGAGGAAGTGAACTAGAAACCCCTGCCTTCTGCCCCTGAGCCTTGGAGGGCTTCCAGATGCCGACACTGCAGGTTTCTTCACCCTTGTCTGAGGCCCCTAACATAGTACTCCCATCACGATGTCTTAGAATTCACTTCCGGTTTGGGATTCATGGAGGTCTGATGCAGCTCCAACTGTGGAGCTGACCGGACTGCCGTTTTAACCGGCCGGCAGGGGCAAAATAGCCCGCGGCCGACTGCTCTCAGGCGGAGAGCAGGCAAAGAACGCTCAAGACCTCAGGGCGCGTTGATCTCGGGCGAGGGGGGGCTCTACGTGACGGGCCCCCTCACGACCCTTGAGGTCCCACCCTGTGACAGGTCGGCAAAGATCTCTGCAGCAGTTTCGGGGCCAATGCGGTTGGCATAAGACCTACGTACCCAAGCTTCAATAGGGGAAAGAGGAGTGGAGGTGAAACGAAGATTGAAACAGTGATTACAACCCACGGAAAGTGAATGGGAAGGTAAAGATCACTATCTTCTGATACGGGACAGATTGTTAAAAGTAAAGAAGATTAAAAGTAGATTTTAAAACTGCAACAGGCTAATTATAACGAGGAGAAGACTCGGCAAGAGTCGAAACAGAAAAAAGATTAAGCGTAAAGAAGTTATTAAAGAATTTGGACTATTGTTTTGAATACTTGCGGTTATGGAGCTGTGAGAAAATCCTGCCATCGCGAGAGCTACTGCGGGAAGTCGGGAGACAGGAAGTACGTAATAACAATAGAGTTGCTGGAGAGAAGTGGCCCCTGCCGGAGGGCAGGAAGAAGGGAATCGCCATCTTTGAAAGGGGAAAAGCCGCGGCTTCAGCGGAAGAGGAAGTAAGCCATTTCGGATTACAAAAACCATAGAAGAACCATAGAGAAAAGACGCCCGACATTTTGGATTTTCTAAAAGTTTTTTCTTTGCAAAAAGACTGGGACATTTAAATTAAAAATTAAAAAGACGCTTAATTTCATGCCACGGAGTTAAGGAAGAGGGCAGACTCGTGGGAGCGAGCCAAGGCAAGCCCCACGATGTCGAAAAAAGAGTGGCAATCGGCAATAGAGAATCTAGACAAAAAACTCTTAGAAGTGATTAAAGAACTTAAGGACATGAAACCGGAGCTGATCAAAGAGGTTAAACAGACAGTGAAAAGTGAGCTGTCAGAAGTAAAGACAGGTATGGAAACAATGCAAAATGAACTGCAAGGAACACAGCAGAGAGTTAAAGTAGTAGAAGGCGCGGTGGAGAATCTAGCTGACACGCAACAAACAGAGATGAGGCTGATGAGGGGGAGAATGGCGGTTGCGGAAAGTAAACACATGGAGAAGCAGCTAAGATTTCGCGGTTTGCCGGAAGTGGAAGGAAAAACAGCGCAAGAACAGATGACTGAGGTGTTAGCTGAATACCTGGGGAAGGAGGAGGAGGAAGTTGTGGCTATCCTGGACGTGGTATATCGTGTAAATTCAAGAATTGCGACCCAGAGGAAACTACCAAGAGATGAGATTGTGCAATTTACGACCCGAAATATGAAAGAGAAGATTGTGACTAAACAGTTTCAAGATCCATTGGAGATTGACGGCAAGACAATTATCATTATGAAGGAAATACCCAGATCGGTGTTATTGGACCGGAAAAAATATAAGGCGCTAATTCAGATTTTGAAGGACATGAAAATCAGGTACAGATGGGAATTACCAGAAGGAGTGTCCTTTGAATTTGGAGGGGCTAAAAGACGCATCAGATCGGAATGAGAGATGGAGCGATTTATAAGAGACAATGAAAAGGACTTACCAGCAACAAGATTATGATTATGGACTGTAAAGTTTTATCTTGGAATGTAAATGGACTTAATTCACCGAATAAGAGAAAAAGCATCTTTCACTGGCTATTAAAACAAAAATGTGATATTGTTTGTTTGCAAAAGACCCATATTCAAAAACAAGATGTAAAGTATTTAAAATCAAAAAAATTGGGCAATGATTTTGCAGCGGCCTCTAATAAGAAAAAAGAGGAGTAGTGCTTTATATTAAAGAGGAGCTGCAGCCAAAGTTTGTAATGAAAGATGTGGAAGCCAGATTTATAGCAGTGGAATGCGTATGGAATTTAAAGAGAGTGCTGGTAGTTGGAATTTATGCACCTAACGGAGCAAAAGAAAGCTTCTTTGAGGACTTAAGGAAGCAACTAGATGAACTTTCATATGATCAGATAATACTTGCTGGAGACTTCAACGGAGTGACAAATCTGGATTTAGACAAAAAATCATCAACTGCACAAAAGAAAAGAGGATTGCTACCAAAGTTGTTTTTTGAACTGATACAACAGGAAACCTTAGAAGATGTATGGAGAAGACAAAATCCGAAAAGCAGACAATTTACGTTCTATTCCGCAAGACACTTTACACTATCGAGAATTGATATGATCTGGGCCTTAAAAGACTTAGCGTTATGGACTAAGGAAGTGGAAATAATGCCGATGGTAGGCTCGGATCATAATCCAATTATGTGGAAATTGGGGAGAAGGAGTAAAAGGAAAGGATGGAGAATAAATGAGGACTTACTTCAAGAGGGAGAGAATATGGAGATGCTGAGAAGAGAGACAAAGTTCTTCATACAATACAACATGAATAAAGAAGTACCAACCAACAAGGCTTGGGATACCTACAAGGCGGTAATTAGGGGCATACTAATGGACTTAAATGGAAGAGCCAGAAAAAAGAAAGAGGAGAAGCGACAGGAGATTATGGAGAAAATAAAAGCCAAAGAAATACAGTTAAAGAAGAGACCAGGGAAAAAGAAAATTTACCAGGACATTAAAATATTACAAGAACAGCTGACAGCAATGAATAATAAAGAATTGGAGTGGAATCTTAAAAGACTGAATCAAAAAGGGTTTGAAGGTGCAAACAAACCTGGGAAATATTTGGCATGGCAATTGAAAAAGCGAAAGGAAAAGAAAACAATAAACAAAATATGTGAAGATAACAAAACGTATTTGGAACAGACATCCATTAGTAGAGCCTTCTATAAATTTTATGCTAAATTGTATAATAAGAAAGAGGTGAATAAAGAATCAATAGCAACATATTTGGAGAAAATGAAGCTCCCAGTAATCTCGGAAGCGTGGAGAGATAGATTGAACAATGAAGTAACGGATGAGGAAATAAAAATGGCAATACAATCAACAAATTTGGGAAAGGCACCAGGGCCAGATGGACTTACAGCTAAATTTTATAAGACAATGGCCAACGAACTGGTACCATTCCTAAAAGAAGTGATCAATGGAGTATTAAAGGATCAATGGATTCCAGACACCTGGAAGGAAGCTAACATTTCACTGATCCCCCAAAGAGGGCCAAGATCTGACCAATGTGAAAAATTACAGGCCTATATCCTTACTTAACAATGACTATAAAATCTTTGCGAAGATACTGGCAGAGAGAGTGAAGGGGTGGCTTTCGGAAATTATTGAGGAGGAACAAGCAGGTTTTTTACCTGGTAGACAAATCAGAGACAATTTAAGGACAGTGATCAATGCTATTGAGTATTATGATAAGCGTTGTGACAAAGAGGTTGGTTTCTTTTTTGTTGATGCAGAAAAAGCGTTTGACAATTTGAACTGGGACTTTATGTTTGCCACTATGGAAAAGCTACAAATGGGAGAAAAATTCATAAGAGCAGTTAAAGAAATCTACAGAGACCAGAATGCAGCAATTGTGGTGAATGATGAGACTACCAAGAAATTGACTATAAGTAAAGGAACAAGACAAGGTTGCCCGTTGTCTCCGCTGTTATTCATCTTGGTACTGGAGATACTGATGATACAAATACGACAAGATGAAGAAATCCGCGGAATAAAAATAAAGGACTTTTCTTATAAAATTAGAGCATTTGCGGACGACATAATGTTAATTGTGGAAGACCCAATGGAGAATATGCCAAAAGTGATAGAGAAGATCAAGGAGTTCGGAGATTTGGCAGGGTTTTATATTAACAAAAAGAAGTCAAAGATATTATGCAAAAATATGACTAAGCAAAAACAACAACTGTTAATGGAAATAACGGACTGTGAAGTAACAACCAAGGTGAAATATTTGGGAATTGAACTGACTGCAAAGAATATAGATCTATTCAAAAACAACTATGAAAAATTATGGACTCAGATTGAGCAAGATTTGATCAAATGGAATAGATTGAATTTGTCATGGTTGGGAAGGATTGCAGCAGTTAAGATGAACGTGTTACCAAGAGTAATGTTTTTGTTACAGACAATACCAATTATCCGAGACTCTAAGCAGTTTGAAAAATGGCAGAGGAAAATATCAGACTTTGTTTGGGCAGGCAAGAAGCCTCGAGTGAAAATGAAAGTTTTACAAGATGCAAAGGAAAGAGGCGGAATGCAACTGCCCAATCTAAGACTTTACTATGACGCAATGTGCCTAGTGTGGCTGAAAGAATGGATGACGTTGAAGAATAAGAAATTATTGGCCCTAGAGGGATATAAAAAAATATTCGGATGGCATGCATACCTATGGTACGACAAAGTAAAAGTGAACTCTATGTTCCTACATCATTACATACGGAAAAGCCTATATGCAACCTGGAAGAAGTATAGAGACTTCTTACAAGAAGGAACCCCCATGTGGGTAGTTCCGTATGAAGTAATAGATCCGAGAGCTGTCGATACTGAGCAACAGTGTTTAACATATAAGGAGATAACCCGAATAGAATCTTCCAAACTTAAAATAAAGACACAGGACGAGTTATCACCCAACTATGATTGGTTCCAGTATAGGCAGATCAGAGATCTTTACAATTCGGATTGTGCAAAGGGAGGCATAAGAACAGAGAATTCGGAACTAGAGCAGACACTTTTAAAAGAAGATAAGAAAGAAATTTCCAAGGTATACCAAGTACTGTTGAAATGGTATACTGAAGATGAAATAGTTAAAGTACAAATGGTGAAGTGGGCCATAAACTTTAACAAAGAAATAACAATGGAGGCATGGGAACACTTGTGGAAAAACACAATGAAGATTACAACGTGTACTAATATTAAAGAGAACATTTACAAAATGATCTATCGTTGGTACATGACACCAAAGAAGATTGCGCTAGGGAATCTGAACACTTCTAATAAATGCTGGAAATGTAAAAAACATGAGGGCTCTCTGTATCATATGTGGTGGACGTGTGAGGTAGCTAGGCAGTACTGGGGAGAAATAATAAAAGTAATAAGTGAGATTCTACAATTTCAAATTAATAAGAACCCAGAACTCCTGCTACTGAACTTGGGAATGGAGAACATTCCAGCCCAATATAGAACATTGTTATTTTACATGACAGCAGCGGCCAGACTTTTGTATGCGCAAAAATGGAAAGTACAAGAAGTGCCAACTATTGAGGACTGGACTTACAAATTGCTGTATATGGCCGAAATGGACAAAATGACAAGAAAACTGAGAAATCTGGACCCAGGACAGTTCAACACAGACTGGGAGAAGCTGAAGCAATATGTGCTGAAGAAATGGGAGGTGGGAAGAGAACTGTGGCAGTTCGAGAACTACTGAAATATGACTAAATGTAGAGGGGGGTGACTTTACCGGAGGGTAGAGAGCGAAATGAAAATGTCTAAGCAGCTATTTTGTTAGATTGTTATATATAGAAAAATATATAGAAAATGGATAGAAAATAATTAACTATAAGGACCGACTAATTAATATTGTTTCTGGTATAAACGTGTAATATGTTAAACTGAATAAGTCTACCTGAAGAAATATATGGATCAAATTGATTGATAACTTTTGAGGATAGTTATATAAAGTAATATACGGAATATAAGTTAAATTGGTTGACATGTAAATGCATGGGTTATATGGTTTATATGGTATATGGTTGATAGAAATATTTGAAACCAGGAAACTATGAAATTATGTAAAAAAGGGACAAATTGTTTGTCTAATATGGAAGAAGGGACTCAAAGATAAGGTATAGAGTATTAAAAATAGTTAAAGAATTATTGCTTAGATCAAAGGGAAAGTATATGTTTGTTAGATAGATGAATTTAAAATGAGTAAGGGAAAAGGGACAAAGGGTTGGAAAACTGTTGGAAGTCTAAAAAAGGGGGGGAAAGGGAGGGGGTTAGAAATTGGGAAATGGGAATTGACTGTAATGTGAAATTATATGATTCTAATTCCAATAAAAATTTTATTAAAAAAAAAACAATGTGTTAGAATTCATGCATTTATTTGTAGTTTCAGTTTTGGCTGCTTAGGTACCTTTCAGGAATGTTCAATATTTATTTTCTAGGTAAGTACGTTGTTATGGGTAGCATTTGTGCAGGAATGGGGAATCGTGGGGTGCATTGCTGTAATAATCTGAATGTAGAGACATATTGCTATTTGTGTAGAGTGGGCCACAGAGAGTCTCTCTGCATGAGACATCTGACATATGAAGAACACATGTCAGGAGATGCAATGTTAGCCGGGAAGGGTAGTTTAAAAAGACAGAGCTGGCAGCAAGGCAAAGGCTTTGCTGTACATTGGAGCTGTGTGAAGGGGCTGTGAAACGCCAGAAGGGAATCTTCAGCCCATTACAACCTCTCTAGGTCCAAGCCTGATTTTGGAAGGCAGCTCCAGCCCATTTCCATTCCTCGCTGCCCTCTGGTTGCAATCCCACACAGTTTTAGACTGAAACGGTGAGATTGACAGAGCCTTGGAGGAGGCAAAGATGAAGATCTCTGCTCTGTCTTTTTAAACTGTACTTCCTGGCTCACATTGCATCTCCCTACATTTGACAAGCACACACCGAAGCATCTCATGTAGAGAGACTCTGAGCCACAGGTGTGAAGGAGAGTATTTGATGTGCTAGGACCAAATTTTGCTATGTGGCATTAAAGAAGAAGGTACTAAGCAGGCTCTCTTTCTCTACCTAAGGGCTGCAGTCAGTGAGAATGGCTCCTTTGCATGGGCAAAGTAGAGGGTAATAGAATATTAAAAAGTCATGGAGCTTTGAGATCCCCCATGATGTATTGTTGCATGTCTTTTAGAGCGAGAAGTACTGATTGGCGCATTCCAACTAGCGGATGATCTGGCCCAAAGGAAACAAGACAATGTAGACCTTACCAGGGCAATCAGTAAGTTATTTATAGATCTTAATGTAGAAGAATCTGCATTCTGCTTGCAAGTCCACATTTCAAATAATTTTCAACCATTTTAAGTATGTGTTTCTTGAAGCCTACTTTTTCGTTTTCATTAAACGATCATATTGTATCCTTTTATTTGGGGAACTGAAAAATTTTCCATGTAATGAAATGACCCTTCAGAATCTTTACTTTCTTCTGAGTTCTTAAATTTCCCTAATGGAGAATCGTTGGAAGTATTTTTGACACTATAAACAAAAACCTCCTCCTCCTCGAACTATACAGGAAACTGCCTTATGCTGAGTCACACTCAAAGGAGAATCTCACGATTAAGATGCGAACCAATTAGGAAAATCAATCATGAAAGCTACCTAAGATGTCCAAATCAAGTACCAAAAATCATTTCATAAGTACATAATAAATACATCAATCAATAATTAATTATTGCGACTAGTCCATATATTGTCACAGTCACGGGGTCCAAAGCAGCATGTTGAGAAATACGCAAATTAGAGATCCTTTGTTTATTCTATTTGTTTGTTTATTCTATTTGTTTGTTTATTCTATTCAGAGGATCATAACAAATCCACTTTTCCAATCCAAAGCTGCTGTTGTATATTTTAAGCATACAACAAAAACCGGAGGACGCCACAGCAATGAACAATAATTATATAATAATTTATAATAAAGTGCAAAAGTGCAATAGTGTATAAACAAGGTACAAAAATTCTGTGGATACAATAAATACAATAAATACAATACAGCGGTCTGTCGCCGAGGTAAATTATTTACAACCATACAATGATGGGCTCAACTGGAGGTGGAGAGTGCAGTGAAGGAAGGGTTGGAGAGAACCAGTCCATATGTTCATAAATGGAATAAAAAGGACCACGCTAGCCGACGGGCTAAAGCTTCCATTTACAATTCCCGTTTCGGATCTTCTTCTTCCAGGGCTAGTCTTATCCGTAACCAACTCTCCTCACACCCCCGCCAGTGTAGAGCAGTGTCGATTCATTTTTTGCTCTACACTGGCGGGGGTGTGAGGAGAGTTGGTTACGGATAAGACTAGCCCTGGAAGAAGAAGATCCGAAACGGGAATTGTAAATGGAAGCTTTAGCCCGTCGGCTAGCGTGGTCCTTTTTATTCCATTTATGAACATATGGACTGGTTCTCTCCAACCCTTCCTTCACTGCACTCTCCACCTCCAGTTGAGCCCATCATTGTATGGTTGTAAATAATTTACCTCGGCGACAGACCGCTGTATTGTATTTATTGTATTTATTGTATCCACAGAATTTTTGTACCTTGTTTATACACTATTGCACTTTTGCACTTTATTATAAATTATTATATAATTATTGTTCATTGCTGTGGCGTCCTCCGGTTTTTGTTGTATGCTTCCTTGCCCCCGGGGGCTCCCCTTTTGGCTCTTGTTGTATATTTTAATGCTAAACAATTCTTTCTTTATAGAGCAAAAAAATTAAATAGGACGACCCCTAAGCTAGTCATATTAAATTTTTTTGCTCTATAAAGAAAGAGGTTGATTTAGTGAATAACTTTGTGTACGTGTATTTCTTGATATATGGCACAAAAAATATTAATTAGACACAGGGTTGGCTTTAAATGCTTTATTAAACAAATTTTTGTTCTCGATTTGGATATCTATGGTTAGTTTTCACAATTGATTTTCCTAATTGGTTATGCGGACTCATGGTATTGGTCTATCAAGCTCACAACATTGTTGTACTAACCAAGGCCAACCCTGCTTGGCGAAATCGGGCTAGCCTAGACCATTCAGCTCAGGGCATTAAAGAGTATACCCCAGAGAGGATAAATCTTGCTGTCACAGAGAAACAAAGTGAGAAATTTCAAGTTCCTGCACTTAAAAAAATATATCTATATGTAGTTTAATTAAAACCTCTGCCATTTTATCCTGTATGCTAACTTATTTTCAGATTTCTATTTTACATAATACTGCGCTGGTTACCTGCCTACTGATAAATGTTACCTGGACATCTCATAGAAGTTTATTTCTCCTAGCATAACCTGAACATGTCTGAATCTGCAGGTTCCCAGCCTGTAGGTCTTATTGGTTTGTGCAAAGCCTCAAATCCTGGCCGTTTGTTTTCCTCGGGATGCAAATGGCTGCTTTTGGTGTGGGAGGGTGGAGTGGAGTGTAGGAAAGCTATGTGATCCTTTTACAATACTTGCATTGAGCCCAACCCCTAGTAATTTATTAATTTATATATCAATGTAATGAAATTAAAAATGAAATCCTGTCCTCAAGTCATAACTGATTTATGGTAATTCCTGGTGGGGTTTTGTTGGCAACAGACTGACAGAGGTGGTTTGCTGTTGCCTGCCTCTACAACCCTGGCCTTCCTTGGAAGTCTCCCATCCAATTACTAACCAAGGCTGACCCTTCTTAGCTTCTGAGAGCTGATGTGATCAGGCTCACCTGGGCTATCCAGGTCAAGGCATGTAATGAAATACTTGTATACAATTCATTTTTCTTTGTAAATACATTGGGGGTAAAACTGCAGATTTTCAAGCTGACTTGTTTTTCATTCTCTTTCTACCCCCCCCCCATCCCCCCACCAATGTTCCTGGCTTGGTTGAAAGATAAAGTCATAACACTTGTGAGCGAAGGCTGGAAGCCCTTTGGTGGGCACCTCTATTACTTCTCTACTAAGGGAACCCACCACAGCAAGGCCACGGGGGAGTGTCGTAATCGAAATGCCCAACTGGTTATTATTACTAGTTCCCAGGAGGAGGTGAGCATAATAATGGAACATTTAAAAGTCAAGAATAACAGGGACTGGGACTGGCACAAGGTAATTTGTCCATAAATAATCTGGAATTGCAGAGGGCAGCATAGTGGCCTGGCATGCAGATTATATCAAACTATTCAGGATAGTGAAAACCAAAGCAGACTGTCAATAGTTCCAGGAGGCTCTCTCTAAATGGGGTGGGTGGGCGGCAACAACATGGCAAATTAAGTTCAGTGTAAGTAAGTGTAAGGGGATGCATACTGGAACAACAGCAACAAAAAGTATGCTGATGTGCGTTGAACTGGCTGAAACTGAGAGGGGAAAGAGATCCCGGGGTTACAGGGGACAGTTTGATGAAAATATCAAGTCAGTGTGTGGCAGTGATGTAAAAAAGCAAAATTCCTGCTGAAGATTATTATGGAAGGGACTAAAAATCTTGTAATGCCCCTGTACAGAGTTATGGCATGGCCTCATTTGGAATATTATGTACAATTCTGATGTCATATCTCACAAAGGATATTGCAGAGCTTGAAGAAATGTAGAAGAGGGCAAAGCATTAAGTCATTGGAGAACCTTTCCTATGAGATTTTTCAGTTTAAAAAAGATAACTATGAAGAAATATGATAAGAGATTTATAAAATTATACAAGGGGTGGAGAAAGTAGATAAAGAGGTTTTCCCCCCTTCCTTTATAATCAGGGTTGCTTTTTGTGACAATTGTCACCTGCAGGGCTTTTTTTCTGGAAAAGAGGTGGTGAGTTGTCCTTGTAGAAAATGGTACAGAGCTTGAAGAAATGTAGAAGAGGGCAGCCCAAATGATTAAGTCATTGGAGCACTGGTGTGGAAGGCAATCTAAACTCCCCTCTGTCTGGAGATCAAGGGGCAGGGCCATCAGCCATGTGACCATTTTCAAGAGGTCCTGGAACTCCATTCTACCGCATTCCAGCTGAAAAAAAGCCCTGCTCAACTGTACTGAGAACCAGTACTTTTTTTTCAGGTTGTGAGGGGAAGTTTCAACAAGTTCCACCTTAGCCAATCACAGGAGTCTCAGCCAATCACTTTCAAATGCCAAGCAGTGCCTGACAACCTTAGTTCCAGTTAATCTGCAGTTGTTTCATTTAGTAACTGATTATAATGAATCTGCAGTTCTGTTACACCTGCCAGTTTTACATAGTGAGTTTGTAGAATATGTTTAGTTATGAAACCTGCCTTGTAATTGTAACAGTGATTGAAATATTGACATGATACTAGCCATTTTATTTTCAGTTTCCTAACATGTAGTTTGCCTTTTTCATTGGTGCAGCATTTTGGAGACATTCTCATTAAACTGTATCAGCTGCAACCTTTTCCTTCTTTCCTGAGAGTTTACCTAGTCAAAAACCAACATAAAGTTAAAAAAAAGAAAAAGGGACACTGTCTGGATGACTTTGGGAGAAGAATCTCGCCCCTCATTCCTGGTAAAAACTTTCAGTTTGCGGTTTTTATAGGATTTTATAGAGGACATTGCCAGATTTAAAGAGACAGGTTTCTGGATTGGACTTCTCGAGCTTAATGACCAATGGCAATGGATAAATGGTGTGAAACTGGCAGGGGATAAATCGTGAGTATTTGAATGAAATTTCACTATGTTCAGAAATGTAGAATCACTTCTCAGAAATATATCTTTGTTGTGCTTTCCAGAGATTCTTTACTGAGTGCTTTTCATATTTGCATGCTCTGAAACTAAAATCCTCCCCGGGATTTGATATCCAGAAAATCTGTGCTTTCGTTTTAAAGTTTCTAACAAGCAGGGCTTTTTTTCAAGGGGAACGCGGGGGAACGGAGTTCTGGAACCTCTTGAAAATGGTCACATGGCTGGTGGCCCCGCCCCCTGTCAGGTCCAGTGTATGTGTAAACTGTACTGACTCCATTTTCTAATGCTTCTAGTGCTTGAGTGTTTTCCCCACAGGTGCACCGGTTCCCAGGCCGACTTCTCACCATGCGAGATTGTTATGTCTAACACCGTTCCACCAAGGATTGGCCTTGAGAGAGAGAGCAACTTTCCCGAGACTGAAAGATGTTGTTTTGAGAACTATGGGGGGAGGCTGGCGCAGCTGGGAACTGTTACTTTGTACCTCATGCTTTGCTCTTCATTGGTAACAATGATCTTGTACCATCCTGAGTCTCCTATTCAGGACAGTGGACTATAATGAACCATTTCTACAGTAAAGTTTCCTTATTCAAACAATGGACTCTTGTTTGCTTCTAAGGGGAAACCTGTGAGAAGGACATTATCTAGCCACAGTCTGACACCCCCTGATCTCCAGACAGAGGGGAGTTTAGATCGCTCTCCGTGCCACTTCAGTGGCACAGAGAGCAATCTAAACTCCCCTCTGTCTGGATATCAGGGGGCAGGGCCACCAGCCATGTGTCTGGAACTCTGTTCTACCACGTTCCAGCTGAAAAAAAGCCCTGCTGCTAAGTTACAAACCTCCTCCAGGGGAACTATAAACCTGCTCCAGGGCAAGGAAAGTATATGTCTGTGTATCAGAAAGGGGGGGACAGCAAAATGAGGGCTTTGGCCTTCATGTCTCATTTGAGGTATTCCAAGAGATATCTGGCTTGCCCAGCTGGAAACAGAAGGATGTATTTTATTTTATTCATGTGACTTACAGTCCGCCTTTCTCACTGAGACTCAAGGCAGATCACATGGTGTGAGGTTAGTACAATCAGTATCAAGGACATGCCCATGAACAATGCCATAGGGTAAATAAACACAAGTTTACAAAGACATAGCATTAGCAAGAATCCAATACAGAGCTGAAGAAATGCTGAAACAGAACACAGGCAATTCTAAGGCGAGCATTAGAGGACATGGTGTGAATGGCAGCATTCTTAGCTGGATGCAGAAAAAACTTCTGAAGTGCACATTTTTATAAATAGAAGGCAAAATGGTGCAATCCTCCTTGAGTCTCAATAAGAAAGCTGGAGTATAAATAGCGTAAATAAAATAATAATAAAGTAAAACTGATTCAAATTCCAGCAGACGTTAATTCAGCCTTTCTAAGTGACGCACACATTCTTCACCATGCCTGATGAGAATCATTTATACCATTAAACCTGGAGGAACTCCCCTTGTGAATACATTTTCTACTTCTTGTCAAAACTAGTCCCAGAATATGAACAATCCATCATGAATGGAAATGGAGAGAGTAAAGAGCAGTCTTGCAAATAAGTGATTAGTGATATTACAGTGTACAGTAATTGTCTGGCTTGATTACTGCTGTCTTTTCATTTCAGCTACTGGGCTAATGGGAATCCAACCAAAACAACTCCCAAAGAATTTCAATGTGCAGAAGTACGAGGATGTAACAGCAAACTAAAATGCTGGTATTCTATCCCTTGCTATAGAGGAAAGTACTATATCTGTAAGATGGAACCTGAGCTAAAAATCTTTTAAGGTGCCTGAAACTGATTTCACATTCTCCATGCAAGAAGGAAAAATGAAATGCTATTTTAACGTAAAAGCCAATGGCAATTCCAATCAACCTGCCTTCTTATGGAAACAGGATGAGAAACACTCAACTCGTCACTTCAGCACTCCTGGCTAGAAAAAAGAATGTACTTTGTGTGTTTCAAACACCAAGTCACACAAAGTGAAAGAGTAGCCATGTTCTGTTGTAATAAAGGAATATAGAACATCTGCTAATAACAATGTAGTGAATTTATGGTTTCTGGCTTATATTTTATAGCGAGAGATTGGTACAATCCTACCCAGAAAGATTAAGTAAAACTCCAACAGAATCAGGACTTAGTTCTGGTAATGTTGGAAATGGCAATACAGGAGCTTTGAGCCTTTCCACTATGTATCACAACCCAAAGTTCTTCAAATACAACTCCTGAAAATAATAGCACCAATATAGGTAACTGCTGCACCACAGCTCCTGCACTTGAAAATCAATACAAATAATTAATTCCTTCTCCAATCTCATCTTGTTCTACCAATTATTTCTATCCTTTGTTCAAAGCCTCTACTGTCTCCCTGGCCTGTTTGTCTTAGGCCCTTTCTGCACATCCTTAAAGGGTAGGGTTCCCATCCCCCCACTTGGGGTGGGGAATCCCCCAATCCTCCTCCTCCACACTCACATACCTAGCCGGTAGGGGGGGCACGCTCCCTGGGGTGCCCCGTCCCCTGGTGGTGCGGCACGCCCCTGGGTGCAGGGTGCACTCCTGCGCTGTGAGAGTGGGCGGCAGCGGCAGAGAGAAAGCAGGCGGCGGTTGCAAGAGCATGCCACTCTCACCGCCACCGCTGCAGCTGCCACGGGCTGCTCTCTCGCCGTGGCTGCTGCCATTCCTTTACAGCCAGCACTGGCAGGGACAAGGGGCGCGGTGGTGGTGGTGGCAACAGAGTGAGCTGCGGTGGCCACGGCCTGCTCTCTCTCTCGCTGCTGCTGCCACACCCCTCATCCCTGCCAGTGCTGGCTTCACAGAGGCGGCTGTGGGGACAGAGAGAGAGAGCAGGCCATGGCCGCCGCAGTTCGCTCTATTGCCGTGGCCGCTGCTGCCGCTGTGCTTCCTGAACTGGCACTGGCAGGGACAAGGGGTGTTGCGGCAGCAGCAGCGGCAGCAGCAGCAAGAGAGAGCTGCTCGCTCTCTTCTCCTTCCTCGGCATGCGAGACTCTTGAATTACACTCAAATTACACTCAAATACACTTGAATTACAAAATACATTTGAATTACCCATGTGCATTTTGTCTCATATGGTGAGACCCTGTGAGGCTCTCTACACAAGACATCTTACACAGGGACGCTCAAGTGAAAGATCTTACATTTGTTCTCCCATTGTAGATACACATGCACTGCTAGGGAGACAGAGCATACTTGAGTATAAGATCACACAGAAAGTAAGTCACTTGAGTGTCCCTGTGTCTTGCGTAGGGAGACTCTCAGTTACACATGTAAATAGTTTCTATCCTCCTTTCTGAACCCCCTCATTCCCCTATCCCTGGAAGCAAATGAAAGTGACTGCTTTTTTCCTTTTTCTTTCATGGGTGCTGGTCTTACTACATTCAGTAAACACTGGAGTAAACTCTGTCAGGTAGAGAGTTGGGATTGAGACTACACTACTCTGCAATTCACCTCTGTTTCATTGTTAATTAAGAACCTAACCTTCATTTTCGTTCTGGGCAGTCCCACATTGGGACTGCGCATGACCAGGCCTGCCAACCAGAGAAGTTTCTATAGCTTCCATAAAACTCCACTAGGGAGCCGCTTCTCCCAGTCATGTGACATGTCTCAGCCCATTTCCCCACCTAAACAGTCATGTGACTATGTGGGAGGAGCAAGTCTTCCTCTCACTTCTCTCTTACCCACCATGATGGGAAGAACCTCGCTTGTCAGCTCTGTTAATTTTCAACATTGAATATGTTATTTGAAGAGAAAATTAATAAATTTTGGAATATCTTCACTCCTTCTTATGCCTTGTGTGTTTTGAGGAGGTTTTGAACTGGCTAGTTTGACTTCGTATGTCATAACTGCCACCCCTCAGATTACTCCAAAATGTATTGCTTCATGAGGTACACTGGATATGGTACTAAGATGGCCTACGCTGAGGAATAATTCCAACAGGCTCTGTTCCTCTGGTGGTTGTGTCAACTGCTATGGTGAAGTGTCTCCTCAGCTCTGAGAAATGAATAATCCAGCAAGCTACAACCTCAGGCAGCAAAATCATCAGCCACTAACAGGTGTACAATAAGCTCTGACCGCCCCCCCCCCACAAGGCAGTTAAGTCATCTGTCACTGACAGGCATTTGGGAAGCTCCGACCTCAGGCATCTGCCTCAAGGAGACATTCAAGGAGCTATGACTCCCCCAGGCAGTTAAGTCATCTGCCGCTAAAAGGTGTCCACCGAGCTATATTCTGTCAGTTTTATTATTTATTTATTTATTTATTTATTTAAATTGATAAACTGCCCATCCTCAGGGGCTCTGGGTGGTGAACAACAGTTAAAATCAATAAAAACAAGAAACAAGTGGAATTGCTTGCCATGAAGGAGCGCCTATCTGGGGCTGCATCAGTAAGGTCAGAGCCAAGGGTGAAAAGTACTGTGCTTAAAAACCTCTTTCAGATCTGAGACCTTCCTCAGAGCCAAGATCCTTCAAATCCGAGACCTTCCTTGGATCTGAGACTTCCTTTGGATCTGAGACCTTTCTCAGAGCTGAGATTCTTTGGATCTGAGACCTTCTTCGGATCCAAGACAGTCCTTGGAATCAAGATCTCCTTAGGATCCAAGACCACCCTTGGATCTGTGACCTTTTCAGAACCGAGGCTTCCTCAAAACCAGAAAAACTGGCACTCTCGCCCTGATGCAAAGCTCAATGGAGCCAAAGATCAGCTACAGGCACTGAGGTTGATGGTGTTGGCTTCAGTCAACCCGAGAGAGAGCTGCAGACTAGAACTGCACTTGGTTGCAGGACCCTCCTAGATGCCCGTCATTGGATCTGAGATCTATTTCCTTTTCTAGACATATTTGAATGCTTCTCTGAGCAAGTATTCACTATGTCTAGGATACAAGTCTCAACCAGCTGTGGCCTTTTCTGGGCACGAAAAACCAGGCTGCTGTAGCACATGCTCTGGTTTCATCTAGATTAGATTACTGTTATGCTCTCTACATGGGGCTGCCCTTGAAAAGTGTTCGGGAACTTCAATTAGTGCAGAATGCTGCAGCCAGGATGTTCTGGAGTGGATGGTAGGGCCACATCCCTCCAGGTTTGGTTCACTTACAATGGCTGCCAAACTCTTTCCAGGCACAAATCAAGATGGTGGTGTTGACTAGAGATAGGCACAAACAGAAAAAAAACCCAAACATCATGTTCATTGTTCATTGCCATCCACAAACAGGGACTCATGAACAATCATGAACATGGCCCTGTTCATGAACATGTTTGTGGTTGGCTGTTCATGGGGGCCAGCAGGCTCTCCTCCAGCCATCATCCAAGTCAAGATCCCTACTGCACCACTCCCAGAAACCTGACCTGAGCAGGCACCAGGAAAGGTACCAATAATAAATAATAGCTTGGCCCAGAGTCTGGCAGCAGCCCTGGAACTTGAAGGGGTAGATCCCTATCCCACCACACAGAAAGAAAATTCAAGCTCCAATGAATCAAAATGCCAACAGCAACTGTCTCTCCACTGCCTGCAAAGTCAGAGCTAGAAGCCCCCTCCCCCGTGGTCTTTGCTCCCTTGTAACAAATTTGGAGCTCCACACTTGAAAGGAAGACCTGCCTATCAAGCTAAATTGGACTTAGATTGGTGTTTCCAGGGCAACAACAGGAGTTCAGACAATCCCAGGCTAAGTTGCCAAGGGAATTGATTGCAGGTGCCAAACTGTTTGGCTTGATGAACAGCAACAAACGAGGTTTGCAACGACCACCTGTTCATTTAGAATGGAGCACCGGCCTGTGTGATGACGTCACACATGATGTCATCACGGGAGCGTGCACGCCGCCGCCGGCCCGATTGCTGTGGCGGCCGGCCTCCGAGCTCTCCCATTCGGTTGCCTGCGCCACCGCAGATGCCTGCCCGCGGTGGCTGCGCCTGGCCGGGGGCTTGTGCTGGCGGCGGCAGCGGCGTGGGGTGGGAGGGATAGGAGGCTGGTGCTTTGTGGCGCGCGCTCCTGCCCGCCGCGCCTCCTCCGGCGCTCCCTCCAGCACCCCGCGCCTGCGGCCACCGCCTACCTGGCCTTAATAGGCTCGCCGGCCCTGGCTGCAAGTCTCAATCTGCCCATGGTAAAGACTTTTTCTTCTTTTTGATTGGCTTTCCCTAAGTGAGCCCTCCTTCCTGGCCAATGTTTTAATTGTTGTTCTTACCTTTTGTAATTATTGGCTGTTTTCACACTGTCTATAAATCCCACGAGACTCACAGAAGGCTGCCGTCTTCCTCCCGCGATTTTTAACACCATCCAATTACAAAACGCCGTAAATCACTGTTTGTGGCATTTTGGAAACAGATGGCATCAAAAATCACCAGCAGCTTTCCGTGAGTCTCACATGATTTATATACAGTGTGAAAATGGCCATTGTCAGTTCTGTTGTTAAATTATTTTAATGATGTGTTTATGTGTTGGTTTTGATAACTTTAATATGAAGTTTTCATTTCTAGCTGCCTTGGTGGCCCCGTTAGGGCAGAAAGACGGGGCAAACATTTTGTTAATAAACAAAATAAATAGGTACAATCAACATACAGCGCACAGGTATTGCAATATTTCATTAAAGAAGAACTGCCCTAAGTCTTCATCCAGCACCCTGTATGGTTCCTCAGAAGTTCTAGATTGAAATGACTCAACCGTGACCCAGAAGACACATCAGAGATCTGTGGAGTGAGTCACTGGCCATGTCCACACTGCTTACCGGCCACGGAACATCGTGCCAAGCTCCTGGAACAACAGCGTCTTCCTAGTGTGATTTTGCGAGAAATCGCACCAGGAAGATGCTGTTGTTCTAGGAGGTTGGTGAGATGTTCCGTGGCTGGTAAGCAGTGTGAAAACAGCCACTATTGTGTCCTCCCACCTCATTCTCTAGTAGTGCTTCAAAGAAGAAGAGCAACCATTTGGATTCATCACAGCCTTACGATGGGGGGGGGGGGCAGGATTAGTCTTCTTAAAAAGATGCACTAATTTTCAAAACTGTTCATATAGAGTTTTATGCCACTTTGGGTCCCAGCCTTGGCAGAAAAGCCATCATTAAATCACTAAATATTATCCTGCTCTTTCTGGAATGTTGTCTGGGCAGAGGTAGGAGCCAATGAGAGAGAAGCATCAGACAAAGGGAGAAGTTCTGGAATGTGTAAAAGGGCAGGACAGTCGAAGCCACTGGAGGGAGAGCTAACGGCAGGAAGAAACTGAGGCCGACAGGAGAGAAACTGACTAAGGTGCCAAAGTTTCCAGAGGGGAAATGCTGGGAGAGGTTAGTCAAGAAATGTTACTGGGCAGAAAACCTATTAAATAAGGCAGTGAAACTCAATCTTTTGGTTCAAGAAATGGGCCATATCTTTAGTGATCCTTAAAATATATTCAGTAAGCTAGAAATAAGTCTACCTCCCAACCTGCTTTTAATTAACTTTGTTTTTATGTTTCTTGGCGGCCCTAAACTGTGTTTTAGAATTTGTTTATTCATTTTTATAGTGGTTATTTTATTTATATTGTAAGCTACCTTGAGTTCCTACAAGGCAGAAAGGCAGCAAAGAAATGTTTTAAATAAAAAATTAAAGAACGAAACCCCCAATATAGTATGGGACAACTTGCAATACCTGTCTCCCTGCCCTGCCACACGTCTGGGTGACCTGACTTGTCCCAACTCAGAACACTTAAGGTAATTGTTCCTGTTGCCACAGAGTCCCGCAATAAAATATACTGAGTATGGCCCTGCCAAGTCATTCCCTCCCTCCTCTAGAGTCACTTACGTTTGAGTGAATGAGGCAATTAGGTGTCCCAAGGAAATTTCTGCCCATCGTGAACAGCTAATCTAAGGAAGCTCACTTTCACCTTCAAGCGCTCTCAATAATCAATATCCCCTTCTTCCATCCCATGTTCATGTTAACTGTGACATATTTAGACTATAACATAATCAGAGAATTATGAACCAGTGTAGTAGTTAGAGTACTGAGCTAGGATCTGGGTGACTCAGGTTCGAATTCCTACTCTGCCATGGCAGGTTGCTGGGATACCTTGGGCCAATCACATACTCTGAGCCTAACATGCCTTACAGGATTGTTGTAAAAATAAAATGGAGGACAGTACAAGTGCTTTGGGTCCCTACTGGGGGGAAAAGTGGGGTGTAAAATTATAAATATATAAAAAAATAAACTTTCCTCCCTCTTTTAAGCTTTAACCACTCCTAAAACTTGCAGTGCAGAATAGCTCCCTCCCCAATCTGAAGCTAGTATGAGTCATGGAGGTGAGAGAAATTCACACTCAGACTCTATCCCAAGGAGTCTCCAAAATTGTTGCCGTTGTGGATGCTTTCTGAACAGGCAGTCTGTGTCACAACAAAATGGCTGCCATGGAGGAACAACACTGATCATAAAATGGATCCCATGCAGGCTGGCTCTACAAGGTACAGCAGACTGAAGCTGTGACTAAAAGGACCTTGGGAAGGTCCTGCCTGAAGCTGGCCTGGAACCTGGTTGAAGCAGGTGGAGGAGATAATGCTGGAGCAGGACTGTTAAGGACACGAGTTGGCTGGTACATGTGATGACAGAGGCATTAATGTGACATTGCTGCACTTTCTGCTTGTTGGGTTGAAAAGTTGGAAGAATGAGAGTGGTCCCCGACTGTGGGGCGCTTACATTACCGTATATAAATATTTTTCTCTTTCATTTCCGTAAGAGTTATTTATTAAATAGTATTTACCAGTTTGCAGGATCTGAGCAAGACGTTTTGGAGGTCTTTCATTTATAGGATCACCATAGGTCAGAGATGATTTGATGTCACATAACTCACACACATTTGTAATTTAATTACTTATTTGCTAGTTATTATTCTTTAATGTATAATATATATGCAAAAATGGTTGAATATAATGGTTATATACATCAATATTTACCTATCTAGCCATCTACCAATCTATATTATTTATTTATTTATTTATTTATTTATTTATTTATTTATTTATTTATATTCCACTTTCACTGCAGAGCAGGTTCAGAGTAGATTACATCACAGTATAAAAACAGGTATCATCATAAAACCGGATTCAATTTATAAAATTGAGCAGCACTCCCATTGCCTTTCCCTCACTAAAACCCATGGGGCGGGTGGCAAACTGACAGATGTTATACAAACTGTTGGGCAGTGTCCCCCCGTAAGGAGGCCGGTCGGCCCTAGATCCCTTCCAGTCTGGTTTCTGCCTGGGACGTGGGGTCGAGACATTGCTGGTCGCCCTCACAGACGATCTCCGCAGACATCTGGATCAGGGCGGATCAGCACTGCTGATTTTACTGGATCTGTCAGCAGCATTTGACATGGTCGATCATGAGCTTTTGACCCACTGCCTTGCCGATGTGGGGATCCAGGGGACAGCACTGCAGTGGCTGGCCTCCTTTCTCCATGATCGGGGACAGAGGGTGGCGCTTGGGAAGACAGTGTCATCTCGTAGGCCACTGGTTTGTGGTGTGCCACAGGGAGCGATACTCTCTCCATTACTATTTAATATCTATATGCGCCCCCTCGCCCGGCTGGTGCGGAATTTTGGGCTTGGGTGTCACCAATACGCGGATGACACCCAACTTTATCTGTTGTTGGACAGGTGGCCTGGATCGACCCCTTATGCCCTGGAGCGTGCTTTTGAGACTGTGGCTGGTTGGTTGAGACAAAGTCGGCTGAAATTGAATCCCACAAAGACGGAGGTCCTGTATGTGAATCGTGGGGAGATGGCTTTGGGACCCCGGCTTCCTACACTTGATGGGGCAGCACTTGCACTGGCTCTGAGAGTTAGGAGCCTGGGGGTGATTCTGGATTCCTCCCTGAAGATGGAGGACCAGATCACTGCAGTTGCCAGGTCTTCCTTTTATTATCTTCGGCAGGCCAGGCAGCTTGCCCCTTATTTGTCTCCCCGTGACTTGACTACAGTGGTCCAAGCAATGGTCACCTCTAGGTTGGATTACTGTAACGTGCTCTACGCTGGGCTTCCCATGGGCCTGATCCGGCGGTTACAGCTGATACAGAATGCAGCAACGCGGGTCATTGCTGGAGCACTGGTGTGGGAGCATATTACACTGGTGCTACGCCAGCTGCATTGGTTGCCAGTGGAATACCGAATCAGGTTCAAGGTTTTGGTGTTAACCTACAAAGCCCTATGCGGACTGGGACTGACGTATCTGCGGGACCGTCTCTCACCATATGAGCCCCAGAGGACTCTCTGATCTGATGGAAAGCATCTTTTAAGTGTCCCTGGCCATAGGGAGGCCCGCCTGGCGTTGACCAGGGCCAGGTCCTTTTTGGTCCTGGCCCAGCCTGGTGGAATGCTCTGTTTTGTGAGACAAGGGCCTGGGAAGATTTGCTTGCATTTCACTGGGCCTGTAAGACAGAGCTATTCCGCCAGGCATATGGCTGACGCTGGGCGGTGCCCCCCCGTGGGGGGGGTTAAACCATTGCCCCTATGTTTTTAAATGTTTTCAAATGTACTATTTAATGTTTTAAATGTTTTTAATGGTGTGTGTTATTTGCATTTTGTTATCCGCCCTGAGCCTGCAAAAGCGGGGAGGGGGGAATTTAAATTAAATTAAATTAAATTAAATTAAATTAAATTAAATTAAATTAAATTAAATTAAATTAAATTAAATTAAATTAAATTAAATTAAATTAAAGAAGGGGGGTCCTTACACCTCAATACCTGATGGAATAGTAAGTTGATTTGCCAAACAGAGGGCCCTCTAGAGAACATATGGTGAGAGGCAGTCCCGTAGGTATGCCTTTCTCACTGCCTTTGTCACTGAGACCCAGTGACACAATGCAAGTCAATATAATATAATCAACAGCTAGGACATTTACTGAGCAAAATACAATATGATCAACAGCTAGGACTGTCAATGAACAGATACAATAGGTATGTTTGCAGAAAATTTGAAAACAAGATTCAGAGATGAAATCTTTTGGAAACAAAGCGTAATTAATCAACATGGCAAATTTAATAACATGGAAACTACTCGTTAGGAGCATATCTATATCTAACAGCAGACTGTACCCAGTAGCATAGTCTGTAGTCCCTGTCCTTTACCAAGGAATTCTCCTGAGCCATTTCTTATGTTGTTATATAGCTATGTTACATTATATGCCACAAAGGCATACCATTTCATCTAATTAATTCTCAAATCCTGCATTCAGGTATTCTAATAAGTTTGTTTTCCAGTCGTGGGCTTTTTTTGGGGGGGTAGTTGAAATATATTGAAAATTCTTATAATTACAGGAGAAAAATATGGCCCAGTTCTGCCTTGGGGGTTAACTCACACAATGAACAGGGGCAGAGCAAGCAGGTGTTGACCCCTGGCATTGAATTTGTTTGAAAGGCGTGCTGAGGCTGTTCCTAAGGGCCAGGAAATTTCATACTTGAAAATCAAGGCTGTAGCAGGATATGAGAGCATTCCAATCCTTACCCTGACTTCACTATAGTTGGAGAACCCACAACTACTCATTAAATGTTGTGTTCATCCGAATGCATATTACTTGTTGAGGTATGATTCTACAGGGAGAAGGAGAAGATGAGATGCTAATTGGAACAAGAAAAAGGCATGGCTCCGAAAAAAGGTAAGCTGCTTCCACTTCTGTTTTTGTCTGTTGACACCATCTCTATCCTTAGTTACTTCTTAAAGGGAGGGGGGTTGCTTTGATTTTTGCTCCTGCTTTGTCAAGCGTGTATGGGACAGCCCTGGTCATAATACATATAAAATTTACAGTTTGCAGTTTGTAATCCCCAAAGTGGTGGTCTGAGAGTAGTTTACGAAGTGTCTTATTATCCTCACAACAATAACCCTGTGAGGTGGGTGCAGCCGAAAGAGCTCTGAGAAGCTGCAACTGACCCAAGGTCACCCATCTGGCTTCAAGTGGAGGAGTGGGTAATAAAACCCAGGTCTCCAGATTAGAGTCCCGCGCTCTTAACCACTACACCAAACTATGTCTATACAATGAAATACTCCCTGAACATATAAACAAGAGACTTAGTTAAGCCCTTTTAAATAGGGATGAGTCAATATTTTCAATATTTTCAATAAATCTGTCTGCTAATTGTCCTGACCTAGATGGTCCAGGCTAGCCCAATCTTGTAAGATCTTGGAAACTGAGCAGGGTTAATCTCGTTAATACATGGATGGAAGACCATCAAGGAACTAGGGTTGCCAGGCAGAGGCAGGCAATGGCAAACCACCTCTGAGGGCCAAGCTAGAAGTGACGAATTACACTTGAATGGCAACCGAACAGACTCAATGGTATTCTTCCCTGTTCACTTGCACTCCACTCGATCATGTAGAGCCAAGCTACAAGTGACACCTGACACAAGTTGGACACTTGTCCGCTTCCCTCAAGTTTTGATTGGAAATGTAGGCATCCTGGTCTTGCAGCTACAATGGAGAGCCAAGCTGTAAAACCAGGATGCCTACATTTCCCATCAAAACTTGAGGGAAGCGGACAAGAGTCCAACCTGTGTACGGTGTCACTGGAGTCTGTTCATTTGCCATTCAAGTGTTATTTCTCACTCTAGCTTGGCCCTGAATGTCTCTTACCTTGAAAATCCTAAGAGGTACTGGAAGTCACCTGTGACTTGACAGGAAAAAAAATCTGATCATTAAATTTACTGTGTCAACAGTGATTGTTTACTACTGAGCCAAACACCTCTCCAGGCTCAGAGAAAAGAGGAAGTCTAGAGGTTTCCCTAAAGTCATCCGGCAGCTTTAAAAACTTCTCAGTGGCTAAAGCCAAGTACGAGAGCTCCTCACTGCCTTCTCAGGACTACTGAAGAAGACAAGAGAATGCTATCTTTCTCAATCTAAACTTGATGACTCTTGAGAAGTAAGAGTTAGCTTGGAGACGCAGCCCAGAGATGCCTGCTTTCCTCACAGCTTTAAAGATGGGGAAGGACCTATTCTCCCCTATCCCATCTTCACTTCCTCTGTAGACAAACAGCCTTCACTCTAACAGCCATCAGGAAGTTGGGGGGCTTGTGCTTGCATGCATGCATGTGCGTGTTTCTTTCAGTTTAACAACAAGAACAACAACAACAACAACATTCAATGTATATACTGCCTTTCAGGACAACTTAGTACCCGCTCAGAGCGGTTTACAAAGTATGTTATTATTATTCCCACAACAATCACCCTGTGAGGTGGGTGGAGCTCTTGGAGAGTAAAAAGAGAGCTGGGTATTTGTCTACAAGCACGGAAGATTTCACATATGTAGATGCTTTTCATTAGTTTATAGATGATGGTGGATTGCTGATATACAAATCAGCTCAGAGCTATTTGGATTATTATTAGAGGGTGTGATCATAGTTTCCTGTTTGCTTTCCAACAGAATATAAATCTGCTCAATCAATTGACAAGCTGTCAAAAGGTCAGTGAAGTAAAATATACTCCACCATATGGTTTTATCATAGAGTTCCCGGTGACTCCTAGAGCTATGTCAGCCCCCGCCATCTCTGGGTTTTTTTCCCCGGATGTAATATGATGGAGCATGCAGTGCTGTGAGGATTTAAAATTGTTCTCCCATGCCGCTCTGAGCAGTGGCAAGCAACAGAGGCAGGGGTGGGGGGTACTCTAGTGGGGAAAATGAGACTCCTGCTGGTTCAACTGTTCCTAAGTAACACAAAACACATAGACTTGTATCCCGTGAATAAGGATCCAAGTCCTTATTCCAAAGCGGGTGTTCCTCATTCCCCGAGCGGCTCCAGGGCCTCCAAAGCTTCTTCCTCTACCTAGCAGGATGGTACGTCTGGCCCCGGTGGACTGATGTTGTTTAACTAGTCTGACCATCTGGGTTCAGTTCTCTACCTCACAGGTCAGTTGGACCCAGCCCAGGAGGGTAGGGGAGTCATCTTGCATTAAAGCTCTATCCAATAACTCGGGATTCATTCCATTCCGAAATAATTCAATCTTTGTGCTTTCATGATGGTCCAGGCATTTGGCCGCAAGCTGTCGAAACTTAGCCGCGTACTCCCAGACCGTCTGGGACCCCTGTCTGATGGCTCTTAGTTCAGTACGAGCACACTCGCCCTCCAGAGGGTCCTCATACTGCGCACTCAGGGCCTCTATAAATGCCTGTAAATCCCACAATTCCGGGGGGCCCATATTATAAAGTGTTACATACCATTCCGCCATGATCCCCTCCAAGCAGGACACGAGGTGGGCCACTTTATACTGCTCTGACTGGAACAGGTGTCCCCACTCATAAAAATTTGCAGGGCTTGGACAATGAAGAATCCGAGTTTCCTGGGCTCTTCGTTGAAGGTAGCTTCCAGTTTAATCCAGCCCATTGGCATTTCTGCCCCTGACCTCCTGCCAGGGATGGCGCTTGGCGCGGAAAGGGTTATTGCCTGAAATCTGAGGCGCAGCTCTCCACTGCCTCTGTGGGACTGGAAGTCCTCTGCCCCCTGCCCGGAGCACTGCTCCCGCTAGCTGGGGAGCTGGATGGCCTCTTGGAGGTTGAGCCGGTGGCGCCTGCCTGGGTGGTGGTCCTTGGGGCCCCTGCATCAATGGAACTAGCGGACTCGCACCCCCAGCTGCACTGGAGGTGGGTGGATGACCGCTGCTGGGGACGCCAGCGTGGCAGGTGCTGTTGGAGCTGGGGACGTGGGGACGTGCACCGGAGCAGGTATAGGGAGAAGGGCTGGAGGGGGAGCTGGGATGGCCACAGGCTGAGGGATTAGAGATGGCGCAATCGGTGCTGGAGTGGTGACTGGCAAGGGCACTGTTGGTGCTACAGTTGTGGTAGCCACGAGTGTTACCAACAATGGCTGAGCCATAGCCAGTGGCCCGGGAGACACTTGTCCAGGTTGTGACAGAGACCCTGCTGTTCCTTGTACCATCAATCTCATTGGGTAGGCCGTCTGCTCCAAATCTCCCCTCATGGCCTCCACACATGCCTTCAAGTTTGCATAGCGGGTCTTCTCTCCTGGCCGCCTCTGCAGCTTGCCACTCCGCCTCATGGCGCAAACCCTCTTCCCATGCTTGTTGCCTCCTCATGGCCTTTTCTATCCCTCCTTCCTCAAATCCGACGCCTTCCTTATCCGGGGTCAATGCCAGGAGTATATCCAGGGGTTGCTGCTCCCCGACCTCATGGTAGGTGAACATCAATGAGGCAGAATCATGATCCGGAATCTTCGTCAGGGTTAAAGGCTGGGCCATTTCCGAGGCACTCGCAGTCCAGCCTTTGGTAAACCCTGTTACGGTCAGTAACTCATACTGCATTACATGCACTTGCTCCGCAAGCATACTCTACCGGTCTCCAGAAGGCTGGCCAGTCTCTCCACCCCAGGCTCCAACACCTCCAACATCGGTATTGTCCCAGTTTAGTTGATCTACCCGGGATGGGGGCCAGTCTTGGGCTGCAAACTCCTCCGGCGTCACGTAATACTCCTCAACATAGCCAGCCTCTTCATTCCCCGTTAACTGTGGAATTACGCTGGTCCTAACAGCGGTTGTCATTGAGGTCCGCACTGCCTCCCGGCCTGAGCCCCTCTGGCTCGCTTCGTGGCCCCAGACTCCCAACGTGTGTGGGAACATGGTACCCAGATGACATTCCCGTCTCTCCCTGGGCCGAGGTCCCCACTGCCAAGGAGAAGGTAGCGAAATCACTGGCTGGATGCCTTGTCCGATACTGCTCCGTGGACGGGCTACAAGGGTTCTCCACGAGACTCCTCCAAGTGGGACCCCTTCTCCAGACAAACTAGGAATAATCTCTCCACCCTCCGTTATAGGCTCAGGAGGTTCAATCGGATTATCTCTGGGATACATCCTTCCCAGGTGGGGGTTAGGGAGACCAGATGGGATTCTCAACAAAATGTCAGTTTACGGAATTCAAGTTACTCTGAATTCATCTCCCAACCCCTTGCTGCAAGAAATCCACGGTCTTGAGTCAAAAGGTTCTTTACTGAAAGATTACATTCATAGCACAAGTGTCCATAATTAATCCAAAGGCATCAAAGCTTCTGGCTGACAGGGAAGCTTTGTTGAGACTGACTTGATAGATTCCAAAAGCAGTATATCACACAGTCCCTCAGAATCCACCCCCCCCCCATTGTCCAGCCACAGTTGAATCCTGGGAACGTGAGAGAGAACTTCTTCCATGGACGGGGCTTAGACTAGGAGATAAGGTGCTTTCCCGTTTTCCTGGGAACGCAGCTGGATGTCTGCAACTTGCGGACAGAAAGGCACTGGAAACTTACAGCATGAGAAAGAATCTGAATACACCATGGAGTCACAATGGATACAGGCTCTGACACAGGTATTTGTCTCCAAGCAGGGAAGATTTCACATCTGTAGATGCTTTTCATTAGTTTATAGATGATGGTGGATTGCTGATATACAAATCAGCTCAGAGCTATCTGGATTATTATTAGAGGGTGTAATCATAGTTTCCTATTTGCTTTCCAACAGAATATAAATCTGCTCGATCAATTGACAAGCTGTCAAAAGGTCAGTGAAATAAAATATACTCCACCATGTGGTTTTATCATAGAGTTCCCGGTGACTCCTAGAGCTATGTCAGCCCCCGTCCTCTCTGGGTTTTTTCCCCCGGATGTAATATGATGGAGCATGCAGTGCTGTGAGGATTTAAAATTGTTCTCCCATGCCGCTCTGAGCAGTGGCAAGCAACAGAGGCAGGGGTGGGGGATACTCCAGTGGGGAAAATGAGACTCCTGCTGGTTCAACTGTTCCTAAGTAACACAAAACACATAGACTTGGACCCTGTGAGAAAGTTGTGTGTGAGCTATGTAGCCTCTGCTGCAGAGTGTGTTTCCTGCTAAAGTGTCCTTTTGTGCGACATCAGTGGTTTTCAATGTGCCTTTGCACAAAGGAAAGTTTTAGTGGCGAAGCAAGTGTGTTCTGTGGCAGAAATTCATTCATAGATGAAATCTGCAGACGAGAGAAGGCAGGGGTGGGAGAGGGGTGGGTCCTCAGCAGGGTATAATAAAGCATATATAACAACAATCATGTAACAAAACAGGCCTGTTTTACTCAAGCAGACCCAGGTCTCAGTCTTTCTGACTTCTGTAGGGTGGTCAGTCCTACAGAACCGTGGCACTCACCACGGTTGAATCCTAGGAATGTGAGGGAGAACTTCTTCCAAGGACAGGGCTTAGACCAGGAGATAAGGTGCTTTCCCGTTTTCCTGGGAACGCAGCTGGATGTCTGCAACTTGCGGACAGAAAGGCACGGGAAACTTACAGCATGAGAAGGAATCTGAATACACCATGGAGTCACAATGGATACAGGCTCTGACACAGGTATTGTCTCCAAGCAGGGAAGATTTCACATCTGTAGATGCTTTTCATTAGTTTATAGATGATGGTGGATTGCTGATATACAAATCAGCTCAGAGCTATCTGGATTATTATTAGAGGGTGTAATCATAGTTTCCTGTTTGCTTTCCAACAGAATATAAATCTGCTCGATCAATTGACAAGCTGTCAAAAGGTCAGTGAAGTAAAATATACTCTACCATATGGTTTTATCATAGAGTTCCCGGTGACTCCTAGACCTATGTCAGCCCCCGCCCTGTCTGGGTTTTGCCCCCCGGATGTAATATGATGGAGCATGCAGTGCTGTGAGGATTTAAAATTGTTCTCCCATGCCGCTCTGAGCAGTGGCAAGCAACAGAGGCAGGGGTGGGGGGTACTCCAGTGGGGAAAATGAGACTCCTGCTGGTTCAACTGTTCCTAAGTAACACAAAACACATAGACTTGGACCCTGTGAGAAAGTTGTGTGTGAGCTATGTAGCCTCTGCCGCAGAGTGTGTTTCCTGCTGAAGTGTCCTTTTGTGCGACATCAGTGGTTTCCAATGTGCCTTTGCCCAAAGGAACGTTTTAGTGGCGAAGCAAGTGTGTTCTGTGGCAGAAACTCATTCATAGATGAAAGCTGCAGACGAGAGAAGGCAGGGGTGGGGGAGGGGTGGGACCTCAGCAGGGTATAATGCCATAGAGTCCACTCTCCAAAGCAACCGTTTTCTCCAGGGGAACTGATCTCTGTGGGCTGGAGGTCAGTTGTAATTCCAGGAGATCTCCAGCTACCACCTGGATACTGGCAAACCCTAATCAATAGAGGTGTTTGTCTCACTTGGTGAGGTTTGGAAAGCAAGATAGATTTAGAGATGGGTAAGGACCTCTTTTCCCCTCCCACTCCTTCACTTTGGCTGTACACAAAGAGCCTTCAGCCTAAGGCCATGACAAGCATGGGGGCTTTGCTTGCATTCATGTGTAACCTGTGTTGTTCAAGGGCAATATCAAATAAATACATTTATGTAATTTGAGAACTGGGAGAGTTCATGTCTATAGACGTGTTTTATTCAAGCAGACCCAGGTCTCAGTCTTTCTGACTTCTGTAGGGTGGTCAGTCCCTTGAATTTCAGGAACTTGTACCTGTGCTCTACGTTGAGATTTCTTCTATTCTTCACAGGAGTCCCATAACATTAATAGAGAGTTCATAGAAAGGAGTGTTTCTGGGGAGAGAGGGCTTCTCCCTGCAGCTTCAGGCCCTCCAGTCTCTCAGGGAAAATTGCGCCTTTTTTTCCTTATAAGGAACACCCCAACTGCCTATCTCCCTCTAGTGGGGAAGGGTTACATGTTTCCGAGGCACTCGCACTCCAGCCTTTGGTAAACCCCGTTACGGCCAGTAACTCATACTGCATTACATGCACTTGCTCCACAAGCATAATCCACCGGCCCCCAGAGGGCTAGCCAGTCTCTCCACCCTAGGCTCCAACATCTCCAACATCGGTGTGGTCCCAGCTTAGTTGCTCTACCCGGGGTGGGGGCCAGTCTTGGGCTGCAAACTCCTCCGGCTTAACATAATACTCCTCAATGTAGCTGGCCTCTTCTTTCCACCTAAACTGGGGAATTACGCTGGTCCTCACAACGGTTGTCGTGGGGGTCAGCACTGCCTCCCAGCCTGAGCCCCCGTAGCTCGCTTCATAGCCTCGGACTCCTGACATGTGAGGGAACATGGCACCCAGACAACATTCCCATCTCTCCCTGGGCCGAGGTCCCCACTGCCGAGGAGTAGGTAGCGAAATCACTGCCTGGATGCCTCGTCCGATACTGCTCCGTGGACGGGCTACAAGGGTTCTCCACGAGACTCCTCCAAGTGGGACCCCTTCTCCAGACAAACTAGGAATAGTCTCTCCACCCTCCGTTCCAGGCTCAGGAGGTTCAATCGGATTATCTCTGGGATCCATCCTTCCCAGGTGGGGGTTAGGGAGACCAGATGGGATTCTCAACAAAATGTCAGTTTACAGAATTCAAGTTACTCTGAATTCATCTCCCAACCCCTTGCTGCAAGAAATCCAAGGTCTTGAGTCAAAAGGTTCTTTATTGAAAGATTACATTCATAGCACAAGTGTCCATAATTAATCCAAAGGCATCAAAGCTTCTGGCTGACAGGGAAGCTTTGTTGAGACTGACTTGATAGATACCAAAAACAGTATATCACACAGTCCCTCAGAATCCCCCCCCAATGTCCAGCCACGGTTGAATCCTGGGAATGTGAGGGAGAACTTCTTCCAAGGACGCTGCTTAGACTAGGAGATAAGGTGCCTTCCCGTTTCCCTGGGAACGCAGCTGGATGTCTGCAACTTGCAGACAGCAAGGCACTAGAAACTTATAGCATGAGAAAGAATCTGAATACACCATGGAGTCACAATGGATACAGGCTCTGACATAGGTATTTGTCTCCAAGCAGGGAAGATTTCACATCTGTAGATGCTTTTCATTAGTTTATAGATGATGGTGGATTGCTGATATACAAATCAGCTCAGAGCTATCTGGATTATTATTAGAGGGTGTAATCATAGTTTCCTGTTTGCTTTCCAACAGAATATAAATCTGCTCGATCAATTGACAAGCTGTCAAAAGGTCAGTGAAGTAAAATATACTCTACCATATGGTTTTATCATAGAGTTCCCGGTGACTCCTAGAGCTATGTCAGCCTCCACCCTCTCTGGTTTTTTTCCACCGGATGTAATATGATGGAGCATGCAGTGTTGTGAGGATTTAAAATTGTTCTCCCATGCCGCTCTGAGCAAGCAACAGAGGCAGGGGTGGGGGGTACTCCAGTGGGGAAAATGAGACTCCTGCTGGTTCAACTGTTCCTAAGTAACACAAAACACATAGACTTGTATCCCGTGAATAAGTTGTGTGTGAGCTATGTAGCCTCTGCTGCAGAGTGTGTTTCCTGCTAAAGTGTCCTTTTGTGCGACATCAGTGGTTTCCAATGTGCCTTTGCCCAAAGGAACATTTTAGTGGCGAAGCAAGTGTGTTCTGTGGCAGAAACTCATTCATAGATGAAAGCTGCAGACGAGAGAAGGCAGGGGTGGGAGAGGGGTGGGTCCTCAGCAGGGTATAATGCCCTAGAGTCCACCCTCTGAGGGGAACTGATCTCTGTGGGCTGGAGGTCAGTTGTAATTCCAGGAGATCTCCAGCTACCACCTGGATACTGGCGAACCCTAATCAATAGAGGAGTTTGTCTCACTTGGTGATGTTTGGAAAGCAAGAGAGACATCTTTAGATAGATTTAGAGATGGGTAAGGACCTCTTTTCCCCTCCCACTCCTTCACTTTGGCTGTACACAAAGAGCCTTCAGCCTAACTGCCATGACAAGTATGGGGGCTTTGCTTGCATGCATGCACGTGCGGGTTTCTTTATTTTCATTTTGGGGCATTATGCCCCTCTCTTGGAGAGTAAAAAGGGAGCAAAGTATTTGTCTACAAATGTGGAATATTTCACAAGTATGTGGAATGTTTTCCTGTAGTTTATAGATGATGGATAGCTTAGCTCAGAGCTATCTAAATTATTATAAGAGGGCATGATCATAATTATCTGTTTGCCTTCCAACAGAAAAGAAGCCTTTTGAATCGGCTGAGTATGCAGAGCCAGAAGGTCTGTGAAGCAGCTTACACTCCACCATATGGTTTAACCATAGAGTTTCCAGTGATTCCTAGAAGCATGCTGTGTCTGTCCCCATTTTTTACTGCACGTTACATGACACCACATGCAGTGCTGTGGGATTTTTAAAATTTTTCTCCCATGATAAAGGAGTTTGTATCTCACTTGGTGAGGTTTGGAAAGCAAGAGAGACATCTTTAGACAGATTTAGAGATGGGTAGGGGCTAGAGATGGGCATGAACAGCAATACAAACAAAAAAAGCCACAAACAGCCCAATCTGCTGATCGCGAACAAGCTGTTCATGAGGCCCCATTCTAAATGGACAGGTGGTCATTGCAAGCCTCGTTCATTGCTCTTCGTCAAGCCAGACAGTCTGGTATCTGCAATCAATTGCCTTGGCAACTTAGGCAGGGATTGTCTGAACTCTGTCTGAACTCCTGCTGTTGCCCTGGAAACCCCAATCTAAGCCCAATTTAGCTTGATAGGCAGGTCTTCATTTCAAGTGTGGAGCTCCAAATTTGTTACAAGGAAGCAAAGAGCAGGTTTCTGGGAGTGGTGCAGTAGGGATCTTGACCAAACTTGGATGACGGCTGGAGGAGAGCCTGCTGTCCCCCATGAATAGCCAACCACGAACACGTTCGTGAACAGGGCCATGTTCGTGGTTGTTTGTGAGTCCGTGTTCGTGGATGGAAACGAACATCATGTTCCTCCCCCCCCCCCCTGTTCATGCCCATCTTAATTATGGACCTCAGTTTTCCACCCATTTCAGGATGTAAACAAACAGCCTTCAGTCAACAGCCCTGAGGAACAAGGATTTGTCCTGTCCTCTACATTGTTAAGAGCCTGGTATTTTTTTCTTCCTTGGATGTTTCTCTCTTGGAAGTTTCCCTAGGTATACTGAAATCTGCCTCCTAGTTTATAGCTTGCTGATATCCATACCAGCACAGAAATATTTCACTTATTATTAGAGTGTTTGATTATAGTTATATTTTTACCTCACAGAAGAAGAGGAGCAGCCTTTGGAAGAAAACCTAGGTCTGTCAACTGTGTACACACCACAAATGGCTCCTGCTACACAGGAGGAATGGAAAAAATGGGACACTTAATGGAAGAACGGGAAGCGGGAGGAAACTATTTGATCGGTGGGTGGGTTGGATTAAGGGGGAAAAGAGCCCTTAGAGCTCCTTGAAGTGTGGAGATTATGAAAACTAAATATAGGAAACAATGACTCTGTGGGGGTCCTCCAGACTTTAAGCAGCTGAGTGCTGGAGGTGGCTGTGGACTCCTCAGGAGAAGCTGCTGTAGTGTTGTAGTTAAGTGGTTGGGTTGTGAGTCAGCACTCTACTGGTTTGAATCCCACTACTGCCATGAGCTTAGGAGGTGGTCTTGGGTAAGCCACTCCTCTCAGCCCCAGCTGTACTGTGGGGATAACAAAAAGACTGACTTTGTTCGCCAATTGGAGTGGGCACTAATCTGTCCAGAAGGGTAGTATATAAGCACATTGTTGTTGTTGTTATGTTATTGTTGTTATTATGTCTGCCCTTCAGGGCAGCATGGAGGTTTAGGTCAAAGTTTGAAGTTTCCTATGTCCAAATTGGCAGATTAATCAGGGACCCACAGGCCCATATACATTGATTGATCCACAAGGCTTGATTGAAACTCAGTTCTGTGAGGAACAATGTACACAGGAGCAGTGATCTAGTTTGCTGGCAGGAGCATAGGCTACAAGTATGGCGCTTCTTCATCACTGTGCTATTTTCTCATAGGTCCACTGACTCTGTTGCTCCTGCTAGGGATTGGGACAACCTGAAGGGCTGGTGGGTCCAGAGTAGGGGTGTGCAAAGGCACACTGTTTCGGGATTCTTGTTTTGGGTATACCCGAAACGAGAATCTGTTTCGGCAACAGCTAAATCCGAAACGGCAAGCCGTTTCGGGTTCAGCGGTACGGGTATCGTTTCGGGTTTAGGGTTGTGCAATTCGGGTATATGATACCCGAAAAAACCCCGAAACAACCTGTTTCAGGTTGTTTCAGGTTTTCCCAAAACGTTTCCGAAAACCCGAAACGTTTCGGGTAATCCGAAACAGCGATTTCCGAAACTTTTCGGTAATTCAGCTTGTTTTAGTAATGCATTTCAATGGGAAAAGGCCTCCCCCAGGCTTCCCAGAAGCCTGGGGGAGGCTTTTTCCTACCAAATCAAGCCAAACTTGGTGGTAACCTTCCTCTAACTCCCCTCTAACAACCCCCCAAGCTTCAGAAAGATTGGACTTTGGGGCGCCAAGTTATGGCCCCCCAAAACAGGTCCCCCTATCCTCGCCTTAAAGGGAAAGGTTTTTGCTTGCTGATGATGATCTCTTACATTGTGGATGCTGCTTCTGATCTCCATGTTTCCTATGGGGGGAAAATGAAGAGGCAGGCTTGTCTTTCTAGGGGGGGCATTTTGCATGCAAAATGCCTCCAACCCTCAGGGGCCCTTCTCCCACCTTTAATCCCACCCCCCACCAAGGCTCAGCCCCAAGGCTCAGACTGCTCCCACTGGGGGGGGCATTTCATGGCCTCCCAAAGTAAGTGCTCCCAGCCCCCAAAGTCCACCCCCTACAGCCCCACACATACTCAATTCTCCCCTAGCTGCCTCACACAGATCCAAATTCCCACAGTAGCTCCTCTCAGGCCCAAATCCAGCCCCAGCAGCCCCACACAATCCCAGGAACAGGCTGGCCAGCCTTCTCCCTTTGTTTCCTATGCTGTCAACTATAACACTCTGTTTTCCAGAGCAAATGTGCACAGCCCAGGGATGCCACAATGGTGGACACACTTCTGAGTGCCAGCTTGTCCCTGTGAAAGAGCACCTGAAGCACAGACACCCTTCCTCAAATTCCCCCACCACCTACAGAGATGGCTGGCCAGCCAGCCCCATTGTTCTCTATGATGGGAACCAAATGGAGAACAAAGAATAAAACACGAATAACACAAAGTTTTTTAAAAAACATTTCTCACTTTCAAAGTACAAGTAGGCAAAGTGTTATGACACATTACACCAGCAGTCCCCCACACAGAAAAATAACACGACTCACTTAAGATCAGAGAATCACAAAAACACAATTCCTGTCAAAAACACTTAATTTCTTGAACAGCTTTACGTTACACAGCAGGGGGGCACACCAAAGGGCATGGCAGCAGTATCTTACACAAAAATAACACAACTCACTTCACATTAAAGAATCACCCTACAAAATTGCTGTCAAAAGCACTTTATTTCTTTAACTGCTTTAGGTTACACAGTAGGAAGGCACAACAGGGCGTAAAAGCAGTCTACTACACAAAAATAACACAACTCACTTCACATCAGAGAATCACTCAAACACAATTGCTGTCAAAAAAGGTGAAGTGGGCTGTATTATCTTGTGTAGTACGCTGCTTTCTTGCCCTGTTGTGCCCTCCTACTGTGAGCACCTACTTGGGGAGGCCATGAAATGCCCCCCCCCAAGTGGGAGCAGGCTGAGCCTTGGAGGGGGGTGGGAGTAGAGGTGGGAGAAGGGCCCCAGAGGGTTGAGGGCAAGACAAGCCTTCCTCTTCATTTTTCCCCCATAGGAAATAATGAAGATTAGCAGCAGCATGCAAAAAAAAAGTTCATGTTTCCTTTTTTAAGGCGAGGATGGGGGGACCTAGTTTGGGGGGCCATAACATGGCCCCCCAAAGTCCAATCGGTCTGAAACTTGGGGGGTTGTTGGAGAGGAGTTAGAGGAAGGTTACCACCAATTTTGGCTTGATTCGGGGGGAAAATGCCTCCCCGAGGCATCCGGGAAGATGGAGGCATTTTCCCATCTAAAAGAAACCCGAAACAATCCGAAACAACATAGGGGTGTGCAAAGGCACACTGTTTCGGGATTCTCGTTTCGGGTATACCTGAAACGAGAATCTGTTTCAGCAACAGCTAAATCTGAAACGGCAAGCCATTTCGGGTTTAGCGGTTCGGGTATCGTTTCGGGTTGTTTTGGGTTTCTTTTCGATGGGAAAATGCCTCCGTATTCCCAGATGCCTGGGGGAGGCATTTTCCCACTGAATCAAGCCAAAATTGGTGAGGACCTTCCTCTAAATCCTCTCTAACAACCCCCCCATACAAAACAGGTCCCCCTATCCTCGTCTAAAAAAAGGAAACATAAACGTATTTTTAGCTTGCTGCTGCTAATCTACTTCATTATTTCCTATGGGGAAAAATGAAGAGGCAGGCTTGTCTTGCCAGGGGTGGCATTTTGCATGCAAAATGCCCCCCAACCCTCAGGGACCCTTCTCCCACCTTTCCTCCCACCCCCCACCAAGGCTCAGCCTGCTGCCACTTGGGGGGGGCATTTCATGGCCTCCCCATGTAGGTGCTCTCAGCCCCCAAAGTCCACCCCCCACAGCCCCACACCAACCCAATTCCCCCCCCAGCAGCCACACACAGACTCAAATCCCGATTCCCCACATTAGCCCCTCACAGACCCAAATCCACCCCCAGCAGCCCCACACCCATAACCCCAGGAACAGGCTGGCAAAGGCCAGCCCTCCCCCTTTGTTCCCTATGCTGGGAACTTCTAAACTCTCTTTCCCAGGGCAATACCGCACAGCCCAGGAGTGCCACAATGGTGGGCAAACTTCTGAGTGCCAACTTGTCCCTGGGAAAGAGCACCAGGGCCGATTCCAGATGGCTCTCTGCATCGCGAAACGTCGTGCATCATCGCGCAGAAAACGCGAAATATCGCGTTTGCTCAAGCGAGTTGTGAGCGATGTCGAGCAAAACTCACGCGAGAAAACGCGATATTTCGCGTTTTCTGCGCGACGACGCGCAACGTTTCACGATGTGGAGGGCCGTCTGGAATCGGCCCTGACCTGACACACAGACAACCACCCCCTGACACCCCCACCACCTACAGAGAAGCCTGGCCAGCCTGCCGTACTGTTTCCTATGATGGGGACCAACTGCACATCAAAGAATAAAATACGAACAACACAAAATATATTTTTTTAAAAATTATTTTCTCACTTTCAAAGTACAAGTAGGCAAAGCATTATGACACATTACACCAGCAGTCCCCCACACAGAAAAATAACATGACTCACTTAAGATCAGAGAATCACAAAAACACAATTCCTGTCAAAAACACTTTATTTCTTGAACAGCTTTAGGTTACACAGCAGGGGGGCACACCAAAGGGTATGCCAGAAGTGTCTTACACAAAAATAACACAACTCACTTCACATTAAAGAATCAGCCGAAAACACAATTGCTTTCAAAAACACTTTATTTCTTTAACTGTTTTAGGTTACACAGTAGGAGAGCACAACAGGGCATGAAAGCAGCATACTACAAAAAATAATACAGCCCACTTCACCTTTTTTTACAGCAATTGTGTTTGAGTGATTCTCTGATGTGAAGTGAGTTGTGTTATTTTTGTGTAAGATACTGCTGCCATGCCCTTTGGTGTGCCCCCCTGCTGTGTAACGTAAAGCTGTTCAAGAAATTAAGTGTTTTTGACAGGAATTGTGTTTTTGTGATTCTCTGATCTTAAGTGAGTCGTGTTATTTTTCTGTGTGGGGGACTGCTGGGATGCCCTTTGGTGTACCCCCCTGCTGTGTAACGTAAAGCTGTTCAAGAAATAAAGTGTTTTTGACAGGAATTGTGTTTTTGTGATTCTCTGATCTTAAGTGAGTCGTGTTATTTTTCTGTGTGGGGGACTGCTGGTGTAATGTGTCATAACGCTTTGCCTACTTGTACTTTGAAAGTGAGAAATGTTTTTTTAAAAACTTTGTGTTATTCGTGTTTTATTCTTTGTTCTCCGTTTGGTTCCCATCATAGAGAACAATGGGACTGGCTGGCCAGCCATCTCTGTAAGTGGTGGGGGAATTTGAGGAAGGGTGTCTGTGCTTCAGGTGCTCTTTCACAGGGACAAGCTGGCACTCAGAAGTGTGTCCACCATTGTGGCATCCCTGGGCTGTGCACATTTGCTCTGGAAAACAGAGTGTTATAGTTGACAGCATAGGAAACAAAGGGAGAAGGCTGGCCAGCCTGTTCCTGGGATTGTGTGGGGCTGCTGGGGCTGGATATGGGCCTGAGAGGAGCTACTGTGGGGATTTGGATCTGTGTGTGGCAGCTGGGGGAGAATTGGGTATGTGTGGGGCTGTAGGGGGTGGACTTTGGGGGCTGAGAGCACCTACTTTGGGAGGCCATGAAATGCCCCCCCCCAAGTGGGAGCAGGCTGAGCCTTGGGGCTGAGCCTTGGTGGGGGGTGGGAGGAAAGGTGGGAGAAGGGCCCCTGAGGGTTGGAGGCATTTTGCATGCCAAACGCCACCCCTAGCAAAACAAGCCTCTGTTATTTCCCAGCTGGAAATAGTGCAGAAAGGGGGGGGAAGAGCTCCTACTTTGGGAGGCCATGAAATGCCCCCCCAAGTGGGAGCAGGCTGAGCTTTGGTGGGGGGTGGGAGGAAAGTTAGGAGAAGGGCCCCTGAGGGTTGGGGGCGTTTTGCATGCAAAATGCCCCCCCCTTAGAAAGACAAGCCTGCCTCTTCATTTTCCCCCCATAGGAAACATGGAGATCAGCAGCAGCATCCACAACGTAAGAGATCAGCAGCAGCAAGCAAAAACCTTTCCCTTAAGGCGAGGATAGGGGGACCTGTTTTGGGGGGGCATAACTTGGCCCCCCAAAGTCCAATCTTTCTGAAACATGGGGGGTTGTTAGAGGGGAGTTAGAGAAAGGTTACCACCAAGTTTGGCTTGATTTGGTAGGAAAATGCCTCCCCCAGGCTTCCGGGAATCCTGGGGGAGGCTTTTTCCCATTGAAATGCATTACTAAAACAAGTTGAAATACTGAAACGTTTCGGAAATCACTGTTTCGGATTACCTGAAACGTTTCGGGTTTTCTGAAACGTTTCGGGAAAACCCGAAACAACCCGAAACAGGTTGTTTTGGGGTTTTTTCGGGTAACATATACCCGAATTGCACACCCCTAGTCCAGAGTGCTCACCCTATAGGAGAGAGAGGTGTCCTGGCAAATTGTTGAATGGAAGCTTCTGGAGCAGGCCTCTAATCAAGGCCTCAAAATCCAGGGGCTCCAGTTCTGGGGCTAATCTGATATTGATGGACATCACTTGAGCCTCCTGATCTTCCACTGGGGTGATCCATGGCTCCTCCTGGTCATCCTACCAGGAGTTTGTTCCTGAGATGGAGTCCAGCCCAGGAGGAGTTCTGACAATGAGAAGGGGTCCATCAGATCCTTGGTTCATGTCCAACCGATTCTGTTGTCCTTGTTGAAAATATGGATGCTCGCATTCTGTTCACTGCTAGCTAAGAGGGAGCTGAAATTCACAGCAGCTGTAGCTGAAAAGGACAGGTGAAAATGTGAGCCAAGCCACACGTGACAAATGACACTTGCCTGGCAAGTGAACAGACTCATGTGTATTCCTCCCTGTTCACTTGCCCTCCACTACATGATCAAGTGGAGCGCAAGTGAAGGGAAAGTGAACAGGGAGGAATACACATGAGTCTGTTCACTTGCCAGGCAAGTGTCATTTGTCACGTGTGGCTTGGCTCTGTGTTTTGTTATTAGGTAAGCTACTAGGTTCAGGAAGTTCGCTATTGCTTATCTAGATTAGTTGGAATACGGCTGTATGATATTTGTTAACTAAAACATAATTTCCTTCTCTCTTGTTCTTCCAGAACCAAGCGAACTCCCTGCAACTTATGGCAACAAAATCTTAGCATCCACGGGGCTCAAAGATTTTATTGTGTTTTTAACCGTGTTGCTGGTGTGCTGTGTTGCTGTGATGCCTGCTTTAAGTAAGTTGAACTCAACTAGCACAGAAAAAGATTTCAGAATTACCTTGGCTAGCTTTACTTCAATGTCAGGAATTCTTTCAATACAAGTGAAACAACCCAGTCTCTACAAAGCCTTTTGATTTCCTATTGATTTCAGTAAGTGAGTGGAATAAACGAGACTATATGTTTGCTCATGAATAATGACTCTCTTGGGCACTTAGGTTTGAGTTAGACCACCCCAATCCTCTTTCATTTACTGGCCAACACAGTTGTGTAAACTGTATCTTACTCCTTTCTTCTCCAAGATCACTTGCTGGTAGAGATTACCCTTCTCCTTCTCACACTTCCCAAAGCATCTCTCTATAAAGAGCATAAAGGTGAGGGACTGAAAGGACAGGTTTGGAGCTTGGGAGTGCTGCTCAATCTTCCTTTGCAACTTGTGGCTCAAATTGTGGTGGGATCTGAAGAAATTTAAAGTACGGTTTGTAGAAACGTGGTGATGGAGAGTGGCCTCAAATCATAGCTGACATATGGCAACCCCTGGTAGAGTTTTCATGGCAAAAGACTACCAGAAGTGGTTTGCCATTGCCTGGCTCTGCAACCCTAGTCTTTGTTGTAGGTCTCCCATCCAATTATTAACCAAGGCCAACCCTGCTTAGCTCCTGAGATCTGATGAGATCAGGCTTACCTGGCCTATCCAGGTGAGGGTTATAGAAACATAGGTATAGTGAAATAAGGAATTATCTTCAGATGACTGAGGAAAACCCCTTATGGTGTTTTTAAGGCAGGAGAGGAGGGGCAATGTGATTTGCCATTGCCTTTCTCTGCATAATAACACAGGTTTTTCAGGGAGGTCTCCTATCCAAGAACTAACAGCCCTGCTTATCTTCCAGATGTCAGTCTTGGCAAGTAAATTCCCTAGTTCTCCACAGCAATCACACAGGTGAATTGGTTAAAGTAATGCTTATTAAAAATTCTATTCATAAAATCTAGACATTTGGTCTATTGGTCTGAAATTTAGCATGAAGAATCTGTGTCAGAGTGTCAGTTTTCTTGTCAGTTCTCAAGCCAGGGTTACACGAACAAAGTGTCAGACTATGGAATCCCAGTTATCTAGAGTTCATCTTCCTCCTTCTGCAAGAAGCACAAAGTTTCTTGTTTCCAAAAGGTTTATTGAAAGACTGCTCAGGATACAGGTGTCCATATTCCAAAGGCCCAAAGACCCTTGGCTGAATGAAAGCTTTGTTGAGAATGACACATAAAACGAAAGTAGCAACACTTCAGACACCCATTCCCAGCCTCCCCCCTCAGTCCTGTCTGAGAAGGCATGAGAAGATACGGACATCAAGGTCATTGTCCAGAACGGACTGATAAGGACTCTTTGCTCCCATGGATATGTGCAGCCTGGGCAACACCTGGGGAGGAAAACTAAACAACTACAGATTATAGCACAAGTTAATATGGCATAAACCTGGCTAGACAACTGACAAGAAAACTAACACTCTGACAATCTGGCTATTTGAAGTGAAACGTTTGTGTACTCTTAACTGCTTGTAGGAATATTTTGAAAACCTTTATTCAGGCTTTTTGCTTACCTGATTTGTGGCTAATTTATGCGTGCAGCAGTTGTTTTTACTGGATTTTAAAAAACTGATTGTTTATTTTTGTAAAGTACCTTTTCCAACCTATAGAGATGGCAATGAAAGGATACGAATATTTGAATAAATAAATGTAAAAAAGTAAACATCTTTTGGGAATGATGAAAAATAATGTAATAGCCTAGGCAGTCATTCCAAGTGAACAGATATTATCATTGTTCAAATATATTAAAAGTATTTTAATTAATTAATTTTATTTATTTGGAGTTGCATTTCCAGACAGTTTTGTATGCAAGTCAGATATGGTTTTTGGTTGTTGTGGATTTTCCGGGCTGTATAGCCGTGGTCTTGGCATTGTAGTTCCTGACGTTTCGCCAGCAGCTGTGGCTGGCATCTTCAGAGGTGTAGCACCAAAAGACAGAGATCTCTTAGTGTCACAGTGTGGAAAAGATGTTGGCAGGTCATTTATATCTACTCAGGAGGGGTGGGGTTGAGCTGAGTCATCCTGTTAGAGTTTCCCAGGGTGTGGAATGCTAATGGAGGAAGGCTTCACTGTATCCTGTCAAGGTGCTTTTGCATATGGGTTGGTGCTTGATGTGCTAATCTTTTCTGCAGGGCTATTGTCAGGTATAGAGTGTTTTGTTAGCCTGGTGTTCTTCAGGACTGGAAACCATGCTCTATTCATTCTTAAAGTCTCTTTTTTCCTGTTGAAATTGCGTTTATGCTTATGAATTTCAATGGCTTCCCTGTGCAGTCTGACAAAGTAGTTGGAAGTGTTGTCAAGTATTTTAGTGTCCTGGAATAGGATTCGGTGTCCTGTTTGATACTGTGTCCTGTTTGCCTCTCTCAGTTGGACTTGTAGTATAGGATGTAGAAGGCCTCGGTCTCTGCCATATTGGATAGCTACCTGTGACATAAAAATCACAAGGCCCCTGGATTAATGCAGCCTAATCTGTAGCAGGGGGAATTCCAGCCAGAGTTGCTGTGTCCCACCCAGGAGATCAAGCATGATTAGGACATTCATGCAAATGCAGACTGACCATGGTGATTGTATTTACTGCCTTCCCAGATGCGTGAATGAGCTAGAATAAGACAGAATAGCATTGAGTCACCCCTCTTAGCCCATTTTAATATCCTCCTTCCATGATGAAATCCCCACCTCAAGATTGAGGAGCAATCAATTAACACTGATAAGTTTATAATTTGTTCCCAAGAAGATGCCATCCGTATCTCAATTCATCAGCTCAGCTCAGGGGAGATTCATTAGCAAACTGCCCCTTGTAAGGCAGCAGGAGAGACTTTGCATTTCCCTTCACACACCCCGGCAGCAAGTTCTCAAAGTAATCAAACCCTTATAATTCCCAGGAACTGACCTTTAAAGTCTTTCTTCCAGCGGCTGAGGGGGCTCCCTAGCCTCAAGACCTGTTTTGTCCTATAAGAACCAGGGCTCTTGCCCCATTCAAATTATGCTCGCTTACTGGATCCAAGCGCTGCTCCCTTGGGCCCACTTTCCTAAATTGGATTTTTAAAAATTTAAATCAGATTTTTAAATTTTAAATTGGATTTTTTAAATAAAATGTTTTTTGAGAAAAATCTATCTAAAGATAGTTTTCTATTTAAGATACATTATAGTCCAAAGGTTATCATCATGAAATAAGGAATGTTTTTAATTATGTAGCATGAGGCTGTGTATTCATACAATGTTTAAATTTTTTGGTAAACGAATTCCATTGTCATGCTCTTCCAGAGGTTTCTGTAAGATTATTGGGCAGTTTTTCTATCTAGAAGGTACGATCACAGATGCTTGGTTTTACAGTTCACAAAACTGTGAATTTGTGTCTGCAGAGATCACATTTCCCTTCTTCACAGCAAAAGGTTATAAAATAAACATATGCAGTTGAGAAAAGACCTTAATCCCATTGTTCCTTTGCAAATCTTTGTACACAGAAACAACCCATTACCTCTTAAGTGCTAAGTTTCAAAAAATTAAATGAATAGAAGATTGTTGGGAGTAGACATAGATCTGCACAAGAAGCTAAGTGTGAGGAGTCTTTATGTAGAAAAGAATGAGTCTTTATGTAGAAAACCATGATTTAAATCTAGTCTTACTGACTAGTGATTTAAATCATGATTTAAATTGATTTGATTTAAATCAAATCCACCTTGGTAGAAAGGGAGCAATAACTTAAGAAGTGTTACCAGGATGAAATAAAAGAATCATCATTTAGCACATGGAATGTGCTAAAAATGACCTTTGGGGAAGATGTCCTTAGTCTAAAGTGTACAAATGAAGTGTAGAAGGAAAAGAGTAATTACTAGACTTTTCCTCTATTGGTTCCAGCAATTTCTATCCCTTTGTTTTTCTCAGCACATTATTTTTAAACGAAGGGGGGGGGTTCTAAACCAAATATATATGATTTTATTCTCTGGAGCTTCTAGGGCAAGGAAATCTTGATTCTTGGCAGGTACTCCCTTTTGGTTACAAGTAGGATTCTTTTTCTGCTAGCAATATTCTCAGTCCAAGCTCAGAACTTGGGGGAACTCAATGAATTCCATAGGTGATATATTTAGGAAAAAAGGAGATACTTCTTCGTTGAATGAATAGAGCGCACTAGCAGTGGATGTAGTGATAGCCACTAGCATAGATGTTATACAAGTTCTAGGGCAAGGAAGTCTTGATTCTTGGCAGGTACCCCCTGTTGGTTACAAGTAGGGGTGTGCAATTCGGTATTCTAATTAGGTTAAAGTTTTCGAATCAGGGCTGTTTCAGTTTTTTTCAGTATTACCGAAACGTTTTCTGAATGCCGAAAAATTTCAGTAATACCAAAACAGAGATTGCCGAAACGATTTGGACATTGTTTTAAATAAGAAAACCTTCTCCCAGCTTTCCGGGAGTCTGGGGGGGGGAGCATTGTCTGTCCGATCACACCAAACTTGGTGGAGACCTTCTTCAAACTTCCCTCTAACTACCCTCCAAGTTTCAGAAAGATTGGACTTTGGGGGGCCATGTTATGCCCCCCCAAACAATGTGCCCCCATCCTCCTACATTCTCCATGGTTCTCTCGGGGAAAAACAAGTCATCTTTCCAAGTGGCTTGGGGTGGCATTTTGCAAGCAAAATACAACCAACTTTTAGGGAACCTGCTCCCACCTGTCCTTTAACCTTCAAGTTTCAGGTAGATTCCACTTCGGGGGTCCATTTAATGGCCTCTCAGAGAAGGTGCCCCATCCACCTCCACTTCATTATTCCCTATTGTTAGAAATAGCAATGTCTGGTGTACTGCAGCAGCATGAAGGAAGAAGAGCCTTCCATGCAGGGGGCAGCAAGGATCACTTAGTTAGGACAGTGAGAATAGCACCTCTCTTGTTTCCTGGGGGTCATTTCCTTGTCTTGTCTCCTATTGGGCTAAACAGGGCAATATCCTGCTTCTTCTCTCTCCTTCCACACTTCTTCTCTCTCTCTGCAAGATGTAGTCAGATAGCTAGGGTCTCTCTCTCTCCCTCTTTCCCTCAAGTATGTAACTTCCTCAAATAAAGCTTTTGCCTCTCTAATCAGCTCAGCGTTATTCCGTGAGCATTAATTTACACTCGCTCCAACAGGGTTTTGGGCCACAGGAGCACTTAACACAAGGTGAAGTTAAGAGAGAGCAATAAAACTTCTGCCATAGCCGCAGGCTAAAGTACAAAGGGCAGACAATAGAGGAAAGATGGCCGACTCCTACAGTGCACAGCAGGGGTTCCAAGTCGATCACTTAGATGATGGAAGGAACTACGATCTCTGGGCAGAAAGGATTAAGGCGCACCTCATACAATTGGACGTCTGGTCTGCGGTAACAGATGAAAAACTGACAGGAAACCAACAGAATGAAGCCAGTAAAGCTTTTGCCTCTCTAATCAGCTCAGCGTTATTCCGCGAGTGTTAATTTACACTCACTCCAACACCTATGAGGAAAAAAGAGAGGCTTGTGTGGCTAGGGGTGGCATTTTGCATGCTGTGACATACATTGTCTCCAAGAGGCGCTCTGGCCGGCGGGTCCATCATGGCGGGTCCAACACCGGCGAGGGCAGCGGGTCCGATGGGGAGCAAGGTCCTCTCAAGGCCGTGCCAGCGGCCCGTCTGCCGGCCTGAGGGGTCCAGGCTCTCCCTTGCTTGGCCTCAGATGCTTCAGGGGCAGTTGAGCTGCCGAGGCAGCATGCACATACCCCCTTTCTCGCCCAGGGATGGTCCTTGCAGCAGGACCTACCTCCCTGACGTCTCCTCCCCGGCCAGGGAGCAATGGACCCCTTTTAATCCTGCCCCCACTAGGGCCAGCTCTGCCCCACTCCCCCATGGCTGGCTCCCAACATAACTCCCACCACTTGGGCCAGGGCTGGCCACATCACTCAGCCCCACCTTTTCTCAGGTGGGACCTGTCGGGCTTTCCCACACCTGGAGGCCCTTCCGTCCTCCAGCCCCTGTAGTGCCATTGGCCCAGCCGGCTGTCCGAGGCCCGCGGGTGTGCCAGCGGGCCTATGGTTGGTCAGCCCCTGGGCTTGCTCCCGCCCCCAGTCCTCCTCCGGGCGGCGTTTGGCCCTGGCTGCGGCCACGGTCAGCGTTCCAGCCTGCTGGGGTTTGGTCTCCAGCGGCTGTTGCTGCTGAGCCGGCACGGATGCCATGTCAGGGCCTGCGCTGCTCCGTTCCTCGGTGTCCCCGCCTTGTGGCCGCAGCCTCTTTACTGGGGCCATGGCGTCGCAGCCTTCGTTCCTGCGCCGGTGTCCACCTCTCGTTGGGGAGCTCCGCGCTGGCGCTTGTCGTCGCTGCCTTCCTCTGCCGCGCAGTAAGACTCCTCTGCCTTGGGGGCCTTGGTGGGGAAGGAAAAGAGGGAGGGGAGGCCCATCCCCAGACACATGCAAAATGCCTCCAACCTTCAGGGGCCCATCTCCTACCTGTACTTCCTCTCTCCACCAAGGCTCAAGCAGATCCCACTTTCGGGGGCCATTTTATGGCCTCCCAAAGATGCTGCTCTTAGACCCCCTTTCTCCATTATTTCCTATGGGGGAAATAAGAGAGGCTTGTGTGGCTAGGGGTTGCATTTTGCATGCAAAATGCCCCCAACCTTCAGGGGCCCATCTCCTACCTTCCCTCCCACCCTCCACCAAAGCTCAACCAGATCCCACTTTGGGGGGCCATTTTATGTCCCCCCAAAGGTGGTTCTCCTGTCACATCACGTTGTCTTTCTACTGCGGGGAAAACTTCCACACCACAGAAACACATGGGATTGGGGCTACTAATGGCCACAGCCACAGTCCACCTGCACCCAAACTGCCAAATACCACACACACCCTCCCCAAAACCTAACCTCCCCTATCCTGTGGCCAGCCACTTTCTATTGATTTCTGTTATGGTAAAATCTCCCACAGCGGGAACCCACGGAATGTGGCATCTATGGCCACAGGCACAGTTCCCCTTTTAAATCCACCCCCCACAGCCCCACACTGACCCAAAGACACCCTCCCCAACATTCCCACACCGGCCACTACCCCAGGAGCAGGCTGACCAGCCGTCCCCCATTTTTCTCTGTGATGGGAACTTTTAAACTCTCATTCCCAGGGCAATTATGCACAGCCCAGGGGTGCCACAATGGTGGGCACACTCCTGAGTGTGAGCTTGTCCCTGTGAAAGAGCACCTGAACCACAGACATCCTCTCTCAATTTCCCCCACTACCTACAGAGATGGCTGGCCAGCCAGCCCCTTTGTTCCCTATGATGGGAACCAACCAACTGCACAACAAAGAATAAAACACAAACACACACTGAATAGTTTTTAAAAAATTATTTTCTCACTTTCAAAGTACAAGTAGGCAAAGCATTGTGACACATTACACCAGCAGTCCCCCCACAGAAAAATAACACAACTCACTTAACATCAGAGAATCACAAAAACACAATTCCTGTCAAAAACACTTTATTTCTTTAACAGCTGTAGGTTACACAGCTTGGGGGCACACCAAAGGGCATGCCAGCAGTATCTTACACAAAAATAACACAACTCACTTCACATTAAAGAATCAGCCAAAACACAATTCCTGTCAAAAACACTTTATTTCTTGAAAAGCTTTAAGAGCAGCATCTTTGGGAGGCCATAAAATGGCCCCCCAAAGTGAGATCTGCTTGAGCCTTGGTGGAGGGAGGGAGGACAGGTAGGAGATGGGCCCCTGAAGGTTGGGGGCATTTTGCATGCAAAATGCCACTCCTAGCCACACAATCATTTCTTATTTCCCCCATAGGAAATAATAGAGAAAGGGGGAGGCTAAGAGCAGCATCTTTGGGAGGCCATAAAATGGCCCCCAAAGTGGGATCAGCTTGCATCTTGGTGGAGGGTGGGAGGACATGTGGGAGCAGGTCCCCTGAAGGTTGGGCCACACAAGCCTCTCTTATTTCCCCCATAGGGAATAATGGAGTGGAGGTGGATGGGGCACCTTCTTTGGGAGGCCATTAAATGGCCCCCTGAAGTGGAATCTGCCTGAAACTTGGTGGAGGGTGGGAGGACAGGTGGGAACAGGTCCCCTGAAGGTTGGGTGCATTTTGCTTGCAAAATGCCACCCCAAGCCACATAGAAAATGACTTGTTTTTCGCCATAGAGAACCATGGAGAGTGTAGGAGAATGAGGGCACCTTGTTTGGGGGGGCATAACATGCCCCCCCAAGTCCAATCTTTCTGGAAAGCCAGGAGAATGTTTTTTCATTGAAAACAATTTCCCAATCAAGCCGAAACGCGAATACCGAAATGCCTTGCCAATTCGGTATTCCCTGAATACCAAAACAGTTTCCTGATTCAGTTAAAACTGAATCAGTTTCCTGATTCAGTTAAAACTGAATCAGGTTTACCGAAACAGGCAGGCCTTGCACACCCCTAGTTACAAGTAGGGCTCTTTTTTTGCTAGCAATATTTTCAGTCATAATGTCCACACAAAGTGAAAACCAAAAAGGAGGGGACCCACTTCCTCACTCAAAAGAAACAACCAGCAATACAAGGAAGAGTGCTATAACTGGGACACAGCACAAATTATATTGAATTGAATAAAGAAAAGTGCAAAGAGATCACAAAGCCCAAATTCAAAGGGTGTGATACAACGTATATCAGACGAAGTTTGCCTAATGTCTTTATCATTGTAATTTCCTTTAAACAGTGTTAATTGCTGATATACGTTGTATCACACCCTTTGAATTTGGGCTTTGTGATCTCTTTGCACTTTTCTTTATTGAATTCAATATAATTTGTGCTGTGTCCCGGTTATAGCACTTTTCCTTGTATTGCTGGTTGTTCTTGCAATATTCTCAGCCCAAGCTCAAAACTTGGGGGAACTCAATGAACTCCATAGGTGATATACTTAGGAGAAAAGGAGGTACTTTCCATTCAATGAATAGAGTGCACTGCCGGTGGATGTAGTGAAAGCCACTAGCATAGGGGTGATACAAGGGGATTAGACATTTATGGAGGAGACATCCATTAATAGTTACTATCCAATGTTGACTAAATGTTGACTAAAAGGGACCTCCATGTTCAGAGGCAGTATCCTCTGAGTACCAGTACAGGGAGGCAACATCGGGGGAAGGATTTGGCCTCTGTGTCCTGTTTCTTGGCTTTGGGGAGCAACTGGTTGGAAACTGATCGGAAATAGGATGCTAGACTAGATGGACCACTGGTATGATTCAGCAGGGCTCTTCTTATGTTGTCTAGTTTGCACACCTTGATCTCCCACAGGGTAACTTCCAGTGTGGCAATTGCCAAATTTGCAGCATTATGAATGTGGGCAGGGAGTTTTACATCGGGGGGAACAAAGTGACTGTTCACCATTTCGCCAACTGCCAGACTAAGGGGGTAGTTTATCTTCTGGAATGCCCATGCAGAATGCTTTATGTCGGGTGCACGTCCAGACCGGTCAAGGTTAGAATATTGGAACACATATCACACATTCGTAATAACATACAGGAAGCTCCACTCACACAACACTATAGGGAACACAGCCATCCAGAGAATGCCCTGAGGGTAATGGTCCTAGAAGTAGTGGGAAGAACTAGCGGCGACACATTCCAAACAAGGCTTCTGCGTAGAGAAGCTTTTTGGATTCAAAAACTCGATACGATAAAACCAAAGGGACTGAACAATGAATTATGTTTGAATTGTTTCTTATGAGGAACTGTGGTACATAGTGTGTGAGGTTACAGCATATAGTGTGTGGTTGCTTTAAGAAAGGGTGGTACCAACAGGTTACAGCTGATTCAAATAGGGGGCAGTTTACAATGACGTACAAGGAAGAGAACAAGCATACCTACTAACCAGACGATGAGAGAAATGTGGTGGTGATATTATCCTGGGGAGTGCCCGTAAGTAGGAAAGATTATGAGCTACAGGGAAGGGGCAATATGGAGAAAAGGCTTAAATAGATAGCATATTTACAGAGTGTTTCTATCACAGATGGCACGCTCCTGAAGAAGGTGGCACGAAATCTGCGTTCGTAGCCGGCCCCAGATTGAGCGTGACGGTCTCCACTCCCTCTTTTGAAATTCATTTTGGGCTTTATGCCACCATTGGGAAGAATTAGCAAGAAAACTAGTTGAAGGAAAGGAAGGAGTGAACCTGTATAGAATTTAGTGTATATATTGTATTACTTGTATATTTGTATACCTGGTATTGTAGAGCTGTACTGCGCCGTAAATGGATTTGCACATGTATGATTTTGCACATGTATGAATTGTTCAAGGAGCATTGTGTTGTATGAATTGTAATATTGGCTCAACAAATAAGAGGCACTTGCACTTTGAAAATTGTATAATTATTTATTTATTATTGTTGTGGCGTGCACACAGAGTGCATACGTTTCTGTGGGTAATCCCTCATTAGCCACTACTGGTTTGCACACCTGGCTTTAGAATTGAATGTTCTGCCTACCAATGAGGAGTAACTCCTTTTCATAATGAAAAATAGTTTTTCATGTGGAACCATCCTTTTCCCTCAAGCAACGACTGTTTTTCACACTTTAAACATTGAGCTGGGACTTTTGCAAATCTGAATGGCTAGTTATTTCTTTTAGAAAACCTCCTGTGGGCTTCATGCTCAATTAAATGTAAACGACCTTTTTGCATATTATGGAGTATGCAAGTTGAATACAGGGTTCACACCCTTTGGACTGTATAACTGTCAGATGAAAGTTGGGGATTCTCTGCCTGGATAACTGTGACACTCATGGCAAATGGGTTTTGGCCTCTTTCCATGCTGTTTTCCTTTTCTGAAACAGTCCCAGAAGTGAGGCCCATCCACGGGTGGGCTTCCCTAACAGTCCACGTAATGTGCTAGATCATTTCAGGTCAGGAAAGAGGCACAGGGGAAGGTTGAAGTCTGTTCTCCACACGTGCCAAGGCCTTATTCTAAATCTGGCACCACATGTATGGGAAAGGAGCAGGGCTTTTTTTCTGGGAAAAGGGGTGGTGGAACTCAGTGGGTTGTCCTCAGAGAAAATGGTCACATGGCTGGTGGCCCCGCCCCCTGATCTTCAGACAGAGAGGAGTTTAGATTGCCCTCCGTGCTATAGCGTGGAGGGCAATCTCAACTCCCCTCTGTCTGGAAATCAGGGGGCGGGGTCACCAGCCATGTGACCATTTTCAAGAAGTTCTGGAACTCCATTCCACCATGTTCGAGCTGAAAAAAAGCCCTGGAAGGGAGAATACACAACTCATATCTGTTACACAGGACACAGTGTGGGGACCCTCTGCCCAAGCTAGGTACTCTGTAATATGTATCAGAGCCTCAGATGTCACCACGCTAAGGAACACTCACATGGTGTCTCTTTAAAACAATGATCCTGTCTATAACTAAGATGAGTTACTTACCAAAAGTCAAGACTGCCCCACTTCAGAACCCTGGAAAATGAACATTCATGGTAAGTGCCAACCTTTCTTTCTGGTTCCTTCAGAGTTTAGCTAGGTTCCTGGCTCACAGTGATCTAAAATTTCAGGAGGAGGAATCTTTTCCTCCCTGTTGTTGCCACAAAAGCACTGCCAACTACAGGATGCCCTTCTACACAGTTGCCTAGACATATGCACTGAGGAAAGTATGAAGGGGACTAACCCGGATAGTGGAGCAAAACAAAAAACTGGCTGGGAATACAAATATATATATCAATTATATTAAAGTGCAAATTCAAGTGCAAACAGTGTTCAAAGAATAAATCATACATTCAGGTATTAATAATGCTGAATCAAATGTCCGTATACAATGTCCACAATGGGAGGTCCGTGGATGGGGAGGTAGATGCCAAAATGAAGGATAAACAGCCCGGGTGGTGCATGAATGAATAAAAAATCTTAGTCCATGCATAATGAAGCCATAAGTGCCAACGGGGCAATATGTGCACTGGTGTTCCAAATCCCATTTCGTGTCAAGAGACACTTCCTCTTGGGCACATAATTCATGGGCTGCAAATATAAATATATATATATATATATATATATATATATATATATATATATATATATATATATATATATATATATATAAAAATACATTATCAAAAATCACACCCCTCTGAATAGACATTCATGAATTACTTACAGGTACAAACTCCCGGTCACACACCCTCCTGGATCCAATCAACAGTCAAATGTTAGACGGACAGAAGCAGAAGGAAAAGGGCAGAGTATATATAACACCAGTCGTTTTCGTAATTAATGCTCATTAATCAATCAATCATGTCCAAAAACATCCTGAAAGGAGCCATATCATATAGATATAAATTAAATACTAATTAAAAATTAAATTAATAGTTGCCTTATATATAGTGATGTTGTCCAAAACAATCAAAAGAATGGATTACATATTAAAGAACAAATTAACAGAGAGAGGAGGATGCCGACGTGCAAAAACAGCTCAGTCATCATTTGCTTAGGAAGCAGGAATAATCAATTTCCTGATTCAGACCTAAAGGGGCCAGGCTTTGCAATTCGAAAATCCATCTACTTTCTGCTCGGAACAGTATTCTCTTCACATCTGCCTGCAGAGAGGGTACCCGCGCCACCTCCAACACTGAGATATGTAAATTTCTGGCATCTGGATGAGCCGACAGATAATGAGCAACCAAGGGTGCTTCAAGGACCCTGTTCCTGATCCTAGAGATATGTTCTTGTATTCTTCTGACCTTTAAAGGTCTCGTGGTGCTGCCCGCATAATATAAATTACAGTCGCAGCAGATCACATATACCACGTTGGAGGTGCAGCAACTGGGAAAGCATTTTGGTTTATACTTTCCCAGTAACAATCTATCCAGTCTAACCATATGTACACAAACATTGCAATCCCCACATGGGAAATGTCCCGTGGGGCAGTTGCTACTTGGTTCATGGATTTTAAATTCTGACCTGGTAAGTATATCTTTTAGATTGTTAGTCCTGCGATACCCAATGGATGGAATGTTTTCACATCCCGGGATATCATCCAATAGATGCCAGTGCCTACGAATTATTTGACTGATGGGTGTTGCCATACTTGTATAATCTATTGCCCATCTGATTCGACCTTCCCGCTCCCGTAATTTGGGTGTGAGTAGGTCCTGTCTGGGGGTGTTAATAGCACGATGTAGAGCCAAATTAATGGCCAGCTCTGAATATCCCCTGCTCAAAAAAGCACACACCAGATGCTGGCTATTAGCAAGAAAGTCCTCTTTGGTAGATGAATTCCTTCTAATTCTAAGAAATTGACCAACCGGGATATTATACCTAAGTCGCCGTGGATGGAAAGAGGTAAAGTGCAGGTAGGATGTGCGGTCTGTCGATTTCTTAAAGGGGCGGACCAGCAACCTATCCCGGGACTTATAGATGGTGACATCCAAATAGCTAATACTTTCTGGATGTCCGTTCCAGGTAAATTTGATGTCCGGGCTAACATGATTAACCCAAGTGCACAGGTCCTCAACAATATCCTGCGTTGCCAAAATGGCTACCACATCGTCTATGAAGCGACGATAAAAAATTATTTGCTCCAAAAACGGGTTCCGAAACCGATACGTCTGGTGATGAGGGCACAAGTACTAGGAGCCTAAGAAGCAGCAATATATCATATCGCTCTAGGGCCCCCCCTTTTTTAGGCAAAGGCTTTGCTCGCCCGAAGAGAGCCAACACACAGAGGACCTAGTATTCAATCTTTTGTCCCGTTCTCTTTCCTCCACAGAACGTTCCCTCTTGAACAGGGGACTTAGTTTTGTTCCCACCCCCAAATATGTACCGTTTAAAATGAGAGTTGATATTTACAAGCTTATTCGACTTATTAAATTAAAGAGATTTTTTGGGGGTGGCGACGAACCCTCGGATCTCATACCGATCAGATCCAAATCTTCCTTTTGCCCTCCGGTAACTGACTCTTCTATTGAGTGTTTTGAAAGGGTCGTCCTTCGGAACATTACGGCTTTGGAAAATAACCAGGGCAGAACAAGATATAATTTGAGTAGGCATGATTGGGAGGCAATGAATTCACTTCATAGAGATGAGGGGATAGTTATTAAAGCGGCTGATAAGGGAGGTGGAGTGGTGATTCAGGATACTCCCCTCTATGTACAAGAAGTTGAGACCTGTACATGGCAGTACTGGAAAAATCGGTGATTTTGAATAAAGACCGGAACCCGTTTTTGGAGCAAATAATTTTTTATCATCGCTTCATAGACAATGTGGTAGCCATTTTGGCAACGCAGGATATTGCTGAGGACCTGTGCACTTGGGTTAATCATGTTAGCCCGGACATCAAATTTACCTGGAACGGACATCCAGAAAGTATTAGCTATTTGGATGTCACCATCTATAAGTCCCGGGATAGGTTGCTGGTCTGCCCCTTTAAGAAATCTACAGACCGCACATCCTACCTGCACTTTACCTCTTTCCCCTCTATGTACAAGAAGTTGAGAGACAACTTGCAGTGACAACTGACTATAAATGGGTTGCAAATGACCCGCTGAAACACATTCAGCAGGTCATTAAAATAGTGTTGGATGATGGACTTGGGGCAGATGAAATAGATATAAAGACCCATGAGGCTCTTATAAATAAATACCCTTGGATGCCCGTTTTGTATACTCTGCCAAAGGTCCACGAGGGTGGGAATCCTCCAGCAGGACATTTGATTCAGCATTATTAATACCTGAATGTATGATTTATTCTTTGAACACTGTTTGCACTTGAATTTGCACTTTAATATAATTGATATATATATTTGTATTCCCAGCCAGTTTTTTGTTTTTAGACATATTCACTGACAGAGGGTAGAAATACACATTGTGAATTAGTGGGGATACTCAAGTGCAGGATTTTATTTGTGGTCCTGAATTCAAGTGCAGGCTGTTTTTGCTCAGCACATGTGAATGCTGCTTTCACAGGAGCTCCCTTTGTGGGATTGCATCTGCAAGTGCTTCCAGAGGAAAAGAGCACCAATTCCACTCTGTTTTCGCTGCAATGACAAGTACTGTAGGCCCCTTTGACTTGACAATTTGCATTTCTTTAAAGTGTGAGAAAGTGTCAAGATCTGCATTACAATGAATGGATGTGGGGGAATCTGGGATACTTTTAGCAGTTGAGGAGGAACTGATATTGAACGTGTGAATGTATTCATGTGGAGCAAACTGAAGTATGACTATATGAGAGAGAGCATGGAAAGTTGTGGGAGGGGAACGTGAAATGAGGTTCCCTTGAATGTTCCTAGGTACTTAATACTATGTATTTCCACCCTGAGCCACCCCAGTTAATTACCACCTCCTGGTCACCCAGGTTGGCCTCAATGGCTGCTCAGAAGTGGTTAATTTCTGCAGGGCCTCATATACCAGGATCGGAACACATGCTCTTGCCGACGTGACACAGGCCTGTTTCCCAGCAGTTAGGTAAAGACACTCAGCCACAGCTCAAAAAAGTGTTGTCAAATCATGATACTGAAAACAACTTCCAGGGCTGAGACTGCATCTCTGGGGCAGCGGGTGGGGCGACGGTCCCCCCTAGCAAAAGCAAACTGTGTCAGAATGGTGTTTCTTTTCTTCCTTTCTTTTTCTCAGATTATTTTGAAAAGGCGTCATTAGATGAACTACTTAATGCTGTGTCATTGATTCAGACCAACATGGGACATTTCAACGAGACCTACAAAAACATGTCAGGTATGTAGTTTCCAAGGGAATGCTTAGGACTTCCAGTCTCTGTGAGAACTGCCCTGAGAAACTTATTTCTAGTCTGAGGGCCAAACTACAAGGGATGCCTGACCCAGGGTGGACACTTGTTATCTTCCCTCAAGTTTTGATGGGAAATGTAGGCAGCTTGGCGGAATGTTGGACAAGTGACAGTTGAAAAGTCCATTGGACAGCAGTTGGAGAGCCAAGCTGCAAGACCAGGATGCCTACATTTCCCATCAAAACTTGAGGGAAGCTGACAAGTGTCCAATCTGTGTCAGGTGTCACTTGTAGTTTGGCCCTGAGATGCTCACTGGGGGAAAGTAGCTGAGGTTGAAGTGAGAATGTGGAAGATGGGTTGATCACTCACCAGCACTTCACCAGTTTTTTGTTCACATTTTGTTCCAAAATTGCTACAAAATGGCAAGTCCTGAACATATGAAGCAGCCTCGGCAATTGGCCCATCTGTCCTAATGTTGTGTATTTCTGCTAGCAGCATCTGTGCAGTCTCTTAGGCTAAACTCTTTCTCAGCTCTGCTGTGTTTAATTGAATCTTGAACTTTCACTGAGTTCAAGTTCTACTGAATCTTGAACTTGTACTTTCACTGAGCTATGGCCTGCCTCAGCATTTGATTGCCAAATTTTGAAACATTTAAAGTCTATGGGAAGAAGGAACTCTGCTCTGGTTAGGCCTCAGCTAGAGTGTTGTGTTCAGTTTTGGGCATCACATTTTCAGAAAGATATAGACAAGCAGGAATGCGTCTGGAGGAGGGCAACCAAGATGGTGAGGGGTCTGGAGACCAAGTCCTATGAGGAAAGGTTGAAGGCGCTCAGTATGTTTAGCTTGGAGAGGAGACAACTGAGAGGTGATATGATAACCATCTTCAAGTACTTGAAGGGCTGCCATATAGAGGAGGGCATGGAGTTGTTTTCTGCTGCCCCAGAAGGTTGAACCAGAACTAATGAGTTGAAATTAAATTGAAAGAGTTTTCGGCTAAACATTAGAAAGAACTTCCAGACAGTTAGAGTGATCCCTGAGTGGAATAGGCTTCCTCGGGAGGTGGTGGGCCCACTTTTGGGTCAAGAAGCAATTTTCCCCTGGCCAGTTTGACTAGGGATCCTGATGGTTCTTTGCCATCTTCTGGGCATGGAGTAAGGGTCATTGAATGTAGGGCTGGGACAGATATTTGTGAATTTCCAGCATTGTGCAGGGGGTTGGAATAGATGATCCTAGAGGTCCCTTCCAACCCTGTGATTCTATGATTCTATGAAGCTCTTACTGATGTATCGAGGTCAGTATTGTCTACTCTGACTGGCAAGGGGGCTCGCTACTACACTCTTCCAAGATACAAAGAACCGTTGGGAACTATCAAATATATCTAAAAAACCCAGAACATAGACGTGGAGGCCTGCGTAGCTGGGAGAGGCCAAAGACTGCCAGTTGGCTTGCAAAGTGAGGGGGGAGGCAAGCCCTTGCTCTGGTTCTTCCCTGCCCAATTCCTATGAGAGCTGTTGGCCTCATATTGGACCAGGGACCTCTAGGATGGGAGTTAGGCTTGCCAGTCCCCCAGTGGGGGTGGAGGATCCCCTGCCACCTCTCACCTGGTCAATGAGGGGAGGAAAGATGAAGGAACATGGCGGCAAGGACGAAGTGCGCTCCCACATGCACCCACGTGGAGACACCCATGCACATCATTTCTAGCTTGACGTAGAAGTAATAGATCGTGCTGAGGCTGATCGAGTGAAAATTGCCTCCCAATTTAGTATTGGGGCCGATTTTCACTCAATTGGCCTCTGCATGACCTATTACTTAGACACTGAACCAGTAGAAAACAGCAAGGGTCCAAATAGCAACTATAAAACTAACAAAATTTGTGGTAGGGTATGAGCTTCTGTGAGCCACCGCTCACTTCTTCAGATATAGCTAGAATGTGAGTCCATCTGTCTTTATATCATGGAAGTGAAGTGATTTCTGATGCCGAATGACAGTAACTGGTGAATGACAATAGCAAGTGTCGTTGGATAGGATGGGATATGAAAGGGGTAGTAGGTGAGGAGAAATCAGCATTGGTGATGAGACAGGAAGTCTCTGTCTCGATTCAATCCAGGTGAGTGCATTGTCTTGAGCTTCATTATCTGTTTCAATTAGCAGTCTCTCTTTCTAATCTCACTTTGAAATTCCTCTGCAGCTCACATTCTAGTTGTATCTGAAGAAGTAAGCTGTGACTCATGAAAGTTCATACTCTACTACAAATGTGGTTTAGTCGTAGAGGTGGTACTGGACTCTTGCTCTTTTCTATTGCTACAGACGGAACTATCACTAGGGGTGTGCAAGGCCAGAGAAATTCAGTATTCCTGTTTCGGTTATAACCAAAACAGCAAATCGTTTTGGTAATCGCGAATATCGAAATGGCAAGCCGTTTCGATATTCACAATTCGCTAATTGTTTCGGTATTTTGGTTTGTTTTGGTAATAGATTTCAATGAGAAAACCCTCTCCCGGCTTTCTGGAAGCCTGGGGGAGGCATTTTCCCACCAAATCACACCAAACTTGGTGGGGACCTTTGCCTAACTCCTCTCTAACTACCCCCCAGGTTTCATAATGATTGAACTTTGGGGGGCATGTTATGCTCCCCCAAACAAGGTGACCCCATCCTCCACTTCCCATTGTTCTCTATGGGGAAAAACAGGTCCTCATCTTGCTAGGTGGCCTGGGGTCACATTTTGCGTGCAAAATGCCCCCAACCCTCAGGGGCCCTTCTCCCACCTGTCCTCCCACCCTCCACCAAGGCTCAACCTGCTCCCACTTTGGGGGGCATTTTATGGCCTCCCCAAGTAGGTGCTCTCAGCCCCCAAAATCCACCCCCTACAGCTCCACACAGACCCAAATCCCTCCCAACAGCCACACACAGAACCAAATCCCCCCAGCAGCCCCTTTGAGACCCAAATCCACCCCCAGCAGCCCCACACCCACTAGACCCCCAGGAGCAGGCTGGCCAGCCGTCCCGCATTGTTCCCTATGCTGGGAACTTTTAAACTCTCTTTCCCAGGGCAATTCTGCACAGTCCAGGGGTGCCTCAATGGTGGGCACACTCCTGAGTGCCAGCTTTTCCCTGTGAAAGAGCACCTGATACTCAGACAACCTCCCCCTGATACCCTCACCACCTACAGAGATGGCTGGCCAGCCTGTCCCATTGTTCTCTATGATGGGAACCAACCTCACAACAAAGAATGAAACACGAAAACACACTGAATCAAGTTTTTAAAAATTTATTTTCTCACTTTCAAAGTACAATTGGGCAAAGCACATCATACTAGCAGTCCCCCACACAAAAAGGATAACACAATTATAAACACTTAATTTTTTGAACAGCTTTAGGTTACACAGTAGGAGGGCACAACAGGGCATGAAAAAAGCAGTCTACTAGACAAAGGCTGATTCCAGACGTCCCTCCGCATCCCGAAATGTCACGCATCATCGCGCGGAAAACGCGAGGTCGCGTAAAACTCGCGCGAGAAAACGCGATATTTCGTGTTTTCCGTGCGACGACGCGGGATGCGGAGGGCCGTCTGGAATTGGCCAAAATAAACACAACTAACTTCAAATCAGAGAATCACCAAAAACACAAGACCTTTCAAAAAACACTTTATTTCTTGAACAGCTTTAATTTACACAGCAGTATGGCACAATAGGGCATGATAGCAGCTCATTACACAAAAATAACACAACTCAATTAATATCAGACAATCACCAAAAACACAATAACCGTTATAAACACTTTATTTCTGGAAAAGATGTGGGTTACACAGCAGGAGGGCACAATAGGGCATGAAAGCAGTTCACCACACAAAAGTAACACAACTCACTTCAGATCAGAGAATCACCAAAAACACAATTCCTGTCAAAAACACGTTATTTCTTGAACAGATTTAGGTTACACAGTAGTAGGGCACACCAACAGGCATGCCAGCATTATCCTAGCCAGAAAATAACACAACTCACTTCACATCAAGTAAGCACAACACAATTCCTGAAAAAAACAACTTATTTGCTTAACCCCTCTAGATAACACATCCTGGAAAACAAGGATAGAATAACAAAAACCACACACACTTCCCCCCCCCAAAATCTCTTTATTTCTTGGCACGTGAGGCCATCTCCCATCCCTCCCAAACCAAACTCAATAGGGAGAAACCATTGCAACAAGGTCCAGCAGAACCATTGTCATTTCCTGCAGCTATGCTTTCAGTTAAGCCACGCATAGCTGGACCGGGCACTGCCACGGGCACTATACAGGGGCATTTCCGGAGCAGTTTTGCAGAGGTTTCCCCCCCCACCAGCCTCAGCATCTACCTGGAAACATCTGTGAGACATCATCATCAGCTGGTGCCCATCCCCAACTCTCCCCCAACTGTCCTCCAACCCCACCAAGCAAACCCAACATTAACATTTCAACTTTTGGGTTTTTTTTTTGGGTTTTTTTTACATTTCAGCTTTGAAAAAACATTTAAAACATTCAAAAACCATTTAACATTTTTACACTACACATCAGCATCCCTTCCTAAGCAGTTCCTATCTTAACCTATTTCTCCCTCCAGCGGCAATCAACATTTCTGGGGCATCTCATTATTTTTCAGAATAAATTTGGTCCCACAGGGTCTTCACAGCACTGGGAGATGTTTTAAATTCCCTTGGGGTGGGGTGTTCAAATTGCGGGGTGGATTCCCCTTGCCACTGGTACCTAACCACCCTCCTCCTGCTGGCAGGTTTTAACTGCATCTACAGAGTTTTATACAGGGGAGAGCGCGATTCCCAAGGACTGCCCCAAGCGCATCTTTTACTACTAGGTGTAGCTTGTGGGCCGCACCATAAATGCACTCTTGGCTCACTAGATCCGCTGCTGCCCTCATGTTGCTGCCACCGTCCGTCACCATGCATCCCACGGTGGCGGGTCCCTGGCTTATCCTCCAACTGTCTCCTCAGGGTGGCAGCGATTTTCTCCGCCGTGTGCGACACATCGAGAACCTCAGCATGGAGCAAGGCCTTGTAGTAGCCAGCCCAGCAGTCTCCCATCCTTCCCTGGCTAGCTGTAGGCACCTCCCCGCTACCCAGAACCGCCTCGGGTTCCCACCAGTGAGCAGTAAGCGACAAGTATGCTTGCTGCACACTTGGGCAGGTTCAGATGTCGGATGTGAAGTGCACAGTCTCCCGGCAACCCGGGACAGCTGTGCCTTCACATGGTCCCTGGCAGCCCTGAAAAACGAGGGCACCACCAATCTGCTCAACATCGTGCGAGCAGGGACGGCGTACCAGGGAAAGAAATTGTGGAGCAGCCCTGAGAAGCTGAGGTCTTCAACTATGGAGAACAGTCTTCCATCCACAGCTACCATATTGACGATGTGGCACGTGAGGCGCTGGCTCGCCCTCTGGATCCCCTCTCTGGGCACACTAGGGCCCTGCTTACCAAGCGTCTCCGGCAGAGAGGCTTGGCATCCCTTCCCTACAGGAACCCTTGGGGGGAGAGCACCAGAGGAGCCTGCCTCCTTTTGGCTAGCTGGCAGCCGTGTGGTGCCACTTGAACTCTCCCCCCGAAGAAACACTGCCTGGTGGTGCCTCTTCATGTGGGTCCTCATCCCAGACATGGAGAGATGGTTCACATCTCTGCCACGGCTGACGTGCTGCCTACAATGCAGGCACTGGGCAACTTGGGGGTCCTCCGTTCTCTGGAAGTGATTCCAGAGTTTGGAGCTGAAGGGTTGCCCACGCTTCACAGGAGAAGTGCTCACGGGCCCACCCTGAGACACCTCCTGTGAGGTGCTCTGGCCGGACACACCGTGTCCCACTCTCAGCCGGGCAGTTGGGGATGGACGACGCTGAAGGGGCAGAGATGTGGGCTCTTCCACCACAGTCTCTTCCTCCTGTACCCTCTCCTCCTGCACAGCTGCGAGAGGCCTGCTGCTGGCTTCAGAGGAAACTGGGGTGGACCGCCCCACAGGGGTTCCTAGGTTCCTGGGGTGATCGTGAGGGATGGAAAAGTCACATGCCCCATGTCCATCCCAGGAGACACCACATGCTGCCTCTCCTCCAGCAGCTGGCTCGCAACCACTGGAGGAGGAGGAGCCTCAGCAGCAGGCCCCTGCCCAGTGCCAGCCCCTGCCTGAGACACCTGGGTTGGGGGTGGCCCTCTAGCAGCTGCCTCAGTAAAGAGAGCCTTGCGAACCCTCTTACTATCACCAGAAGCCAGGCTGGTGAACAGCAGCAGCACAGGGGAGGGCCTCTTCTGCTCAGATGGGGAGCTGCCACAGCAGTCCCCCTCTCCCTCCCCTCGTCCCATCTAGATTTCTCTCTGGCCTTTCCCCCGGGGCCCCTCTCTGCTTTCCTTTCTGCCATCCTTTCCCCTCACAGAAGCTACACTGACTATTCAGAAACCAAGGGAAAACAAAGGTGAACTTTGTTTTCAAAACCTATCTACCTACTTCTAAATCTGTTCTTCTTGTGGCTCTATTACTTGGAGACGGTCACTCAAAAGTCTTTTTAAACAACCCTATTTATGTTGGGGAACCTGAGCCTACCAAACAGCTGAATTCCTCCGGAATTGAGCTGGCCCTATACCCCAATAACAAGTGAAAGCCTTAGACACTTACAACACTAGTATGCCCAGGCTGGCCTGGCTCCACCACAGGTGCCAGAGATGGGCAGTGGAACCCTAGTTATGGGGGCACTAATGGGAAGCCTATTAACAGCTATACCAATATATATATATATATATATATAAATAGAAATCAAATATAACCTAACTCTCACTACTGCTTGTCCTGCTGATCCCTATTTACTGTTTTAAAAAAGCTACGCTTGGTTCTCTATCAATTAAGTTGAGGGCAATTAGCCACTGAACGGCTACAAACTGGCCTACCTTCCTAAGATACTATTTAACAGGAAAAACTTTTCTGTGGTGTGTCTGTGTGGGATGTGGATTTGGTGTTCTGAAAATGTACCTCCCCCCTCCCAGGCAAGCAAAAACCCACCCCTATGCCCACCCAAATGTAAACCCACAGACTCACTTACCAGTCCTGCAGTCCAGCAATGTTCAGGCAGACAGGCGTGTAGCAAGTCCTCCCCTCCTCAAGGCTGTTAACAGAAAGGTGGGATGTTAACAAAGAATCATAAACTGCACAACCACCAAAAGTCAAGGCCCAAGTCTGTTTTGGGCCTGGCCAGGCCCAAATCCACAGTGGAGAGCCAGGCCAGAGAATTAAAAGGCAGGAGACATGCAAGCAAGCAGTGGTGAACCTTCCCCCAGTAAACATGCTCCCAGTTAGGTTCCACTGCTGGCCCAGAAAGATGAAACAGGGAACAGTAATCCAAGCCATAAGAAAAGCAAGGCCTACCCTGCAGTGCAGAGCCAGGCCTAGTTTTGGCCTAGCCAGGCCCACAGGCCAAACCCACAGTGCAGAGCCAGGCCAGAGAGTTAAAAGGCAGGAAATGTGCAAGCAAGCAGTGGTGAACCACCACCACCCCAGTAAAAATAATCCTCTGTCTCAACCTGAAACAATAATCGAAGCCATAAGAAAACCAAGGCTCACCCTGCAAAGCAAAGCCAGTGTCACAGTGAAACATTTTTTAGCAGAGGCCAGCAAATTGTCGCAGCATCAATTTAAAAAAACTCTGTGCCTTTAAGAAATATGTGGGAAAAAAGTGGGACATGAAGGGGAAATTGTGGTCTTTGGAGAATTAGGGGAGATAGAAACTTACTTAAGCTTAAAAAGGGGTATATCTTACTATATTTTATTGGATTAGTATAGTATATTTACAGGGGAGTATAAATATGAGTAATAAGAGTACAGGGAATATGTGTGAAATATAGATATTATAGTTAATTGGTATAAAGGAATAGTATGTTACATATATATATGCAATTTTGTTTTAGTTAGCATATGTACTTATTACTTATGTAATTTTTATATTTTTAACTAAGATAAATAATATAGTTAGTGTAGATAGTTAAGATTACTAAAGAGATTTGATTAGTATGTATAATATAGATATATATTATATTATTATTATATATTTTAAGAATTTATACAATATACTTTTTAGATTAAGTTGGGTATGGAAAACTGCTGGGAGTCACCAGAAAAGGGGGGGGGGAGGATGGGGAAAATGCAATGGGGTGGATAATGATATTGAGTTTTATGTTTATATTCGTAAACCCATCGAATAAAAATTCTTTTAAAAAAAAAACTCTGTGCCTTCCTTTCCTCCCATCTCTTTCCTAAAAAAAAAAAGAATATATCCTACCAGTCCTTTCCTGATGAATGTCCAGCTCTGAGTTGATCCTCCACAGGCAGAAGTCCACTCCACAGGCAGAAGTCCACCCAGTGCAGTCCAGAAGTCCAAGAAGGCAGCAAAGAAGCAGTCTCTCTCAGTGTCTCCTCACAGCAACAGAGGCTGTCCCAGTCCAGCCTCTAATTTAAATCAGATGATGCAGCGTCTGCCAAAGATCTGAATCTATTGGCTGGAAGAAGGATGCAGCAGTGGGATTGGTCACTCCTAAATCCCCCCTCCCTTGCCTTACCCCCCCACATCCCCCTTTGGAGTCCTACTCTATCACTCCTTCCTGCTCTCCCTTCCCCTACCTGGGAACTTTGGCGGGAATCTTTTGCTACTTATTTTGCATTGCATTGCAAATGCAAAATGCAATGTTAGCAAGCAAGCACCTTGCAAAGCGGCTTCCCTCCTTTCCTAGCAAGAGGGGTGAGGAGAAGAGGTAGTGAGTCACTCACTCCTTCTCCCCTCCACTCTTCAAAGAGCCTGCAGGAAGCTGTAGCATCCTGCAGGATTTTGCTAGCCACTTGCAATGCAAACGGCTAGCAAAATGACAATTCTCGGATTACCGAAATAATTACCGAAACATACTGAAACATTTTGGTAATCGCTGAATCGGTATTACCGAAACGTTTTGGTAATTGGGAAAAGTTTCAGTAATACTGAAACAAACTGAAACAGGTTTGTTTTGGTATTTTTTCGGTTATCTGATAACCGGATTGCACACCCCTAACTATCACAACTACCCATCTTGAGCTATCCAAATTGAACCAAAAATGATGTAATTCCTGGTGCGATAAGGGGCTCTCGGGAAGCCCCCACATGACTCCCCCCTGCCCACCCATTTCCCAGTTTGGCCCCCCGGAACCTGTCAACCATAATGGGAGTTGGTCTAGTGAAGGCCTTATTGAAAATCCAGGAACAAGCCCCAGAGGAAGCAAGAGGCTGCTCTTTTCACATCACAAGACAGGAAGGTTGACTTCCGGTTTGGGATTTATGGAGGTCTGACGCAGCTCCAACTGCAGAGCTGACCGGACTGCCGTTTTAAGCGGCCGGCGGGGGCAAAATAGCCCGCGGCCGACTGCTCTCAGGCGGAGAGCAGGCAAAGAACGCTCAAGACCTCAGGGCGCGTTGATCTTGGGCGAGGGGGGGCTCTACGCGACGGGCCCCCTCACGACCCTTGAGGTCCCACCCTGTGACAGGTCGGCTGTGATCTCTGCGGCAGTATCGGGGCCAATGCGGTTGGCATAAGACCTACGTACCCAAGCTTCAACAGGGGAAAGAGGAGTGGAGGAGAAACGAAGATTGAAACAGCGATTACAACCCACGGAAAGTGAATGGGAAGGTAAAGATCACTATCTTCTGATACGGGACAGATTGTTAAAAGTAAAGAAGATTAAAAGTAGATTTTAAAACTGCAACAGGCTAATTATAAGGAGGAGAAGACTCGGCAAGAGTCGAAATAGAAAAAAGACTAAGTTTAAAGAAGTTATTAAAGAATCTGGACTATTGTTTTGAATACTTGCGGTTATGGAGCTGTGAGAAAATCCTGCCATCGCGAGAGCTACTGTGGGAAGTCGGGAGACAGGAAGTACGTAATAACAATAGAGTTGCTGGAGAGAAGCGGCCCCTGCCGGAGGGCAGGAAGAAGGGAATCGCCATTTTTGAAAGGGGAAAAGCCGCGGCTTCAGCGGAAGAGGAAGTAAGCCATTTTGGATTACAAAAACCATAGAGGAACCATAGAGAAAAGACGCCTGACATTTTGGACTTTTTAAAAGTTTTTTCTTTGCAAAAAGACTGAGACATTTAAATTAAAAATCAAAAAGACACTAAACTTTACGCCACGGAATTAAGGAAGAGGGCGGACTCGTGGGAGCGAGCTAAGGCAAGCCCCACGATGTCGAAAAAAGAGTGGCAATCGGCAATAGAGAACTTAGACAAAAAACTTTTAGAAGTGATTAAAGAACTTAAGGACATGAAACCGGAGCTGATTAAAGAGGTTAAACAGACAGTGAAAAGTGAGCTGTCAGAAGTAAAGAAAGGTATGGAAACAATGCAAAATGAACTGCAAGGAACGCAGCAGAGAGTTAAAGCAGTAGAAGGCGCGGTGGAGAATTTGGCTGACACGCAACAAACAGAGATGAGGCTGATGAGGGGGAGAATGGCGGTTGCGGAAAGTAAACACATGGAGAAGCAGCTAAGATTTCGCGGCTTGCCGGAAGTGGAAGGAAAGACAGCGCAAGAACAGATGACTGAGGTGTTAGCTGAATACCTGGGGAAGGAGGAGGAGGAAGTTGTGGCTATCCTGGACGTGGTATATCGTGTAAATTCAAGAATTGCGACCCAGAGGAAATTACCAAGAGATGTGATTGTGCAATTTACGACCCGAAATATGAAAGAGAAGATTGTGACTAAACAGTTTCAAGATCCATTGGAGATTGATGGCAAGACGATTATCATTATGAAGGAATTACCCAGATCGGTGTTATTGGACCGGAAAAAATATAAGGCGCTAATCCAGATTTTGAAGGACATGAAAATCAGATACAGATGGGAATTACCAGAAGGAGTGTCCTTTGAATTTGGAGGGGCAAAAAAACGCATCAGATCTGAACGAGAGATGGAGCGATTTATAAGAGACAATGAAAAGGACTTACCAGTAACAAGAATATGATTATGGAGTGTAAAGTTTTATCTTGGAATGTAAATGGACTTAATTCACCGAATAAGAGAAAAAGCATTTTTCACTGGCTATTAAAACAAAAATGTGATATTGTATGTTTGCAAGAGACCCATATTCGAAAACAAGATGTAAAGTATTTAAAATCAAAAAAATTGGGCAATGATTTTGCAGCGGCCTCTAATAAGAAAAAAAGAGGAGTAGTGCTTTATATTAAAGAGGAGCTGCAGCCAAAGTTTGTAATGAAAGATGTGGAAGCCAGATTTATAGCAGTGGAATGCGTATGGAATTTAAAGAGAGTGCTGGTAGTTGGAATTTATGCACCTAATGGAGCAAAAGAAAGCTTCTTTGAGGATTTAAGGAAGAAACTAGATGAACTTTCATATGATCAGATAATACTTGCTGGAGACTTCAATGGAGTGACAAATTTGGAATTAGACAAAAAATCATCAACTGCACAAAAGAAGAGAGGACTGTTACCAAAGCTGTTTTTTGAATTGATACAACAGGAAACCTTAGAAGACGTATGGAGAAGACAAAACCCGAAAAGCAGACAATTTACATTCTACTCCGCAAGACACTTTACACTATCGAGAACTGATATGATCTGGGCCACAAAAGACTTAGCGTTATGGACTAAGGAAGTGGAAATAATGCCGATGGTAGGCTCGGATCATAATCCAATTATGTGGAAATTGGGGAGAAAGAGCAAAAGGAAAGGATGGAGAATAAATGAGGACTTACTTCAAGAGGGAGAGAATATGGAGATGCTGAGAAGAGAGACAAAGTTCTTCATACAATACAACATGACTAAAGAAGTACCAACCAATAAGGTTTGGGACACTTACAAGGCGGTAATTAGGGGCATACTAATGGACTTAAATGGAAGAGTCAGAAAAAAGAAAGAGGAGAAGAGACAGGAGATTATGGAGAAAATAAAAGCCAAAGAAATACAGTTAAAGAAAAGACCAGGGAAAAAGAAAATTTATCAGGATATTAAAATATTACAAGAACAGCTGACAGCAATGAATAATAAAGAATTGGAGTGGAATCTTAAAAGACTGAACCAAAAAGGGTTTGAAGGGGCAAATAAACCTGGGAAATATTTGGCATGGCAATTGAAAAAGAGAAAGGAGAAGAAAACAATAAATAAAATATGTGAAGATAACAAAACGTATTTGGAACAGACATCCATTAGTAGAGCCTTTTATAAATTTTATGCTAAATTGTACAATAAGAAAGAGGTGAATAAAGAATCAATAGCGACATATTTGGAGAAAATGAAGCTCCCAGCAATCTCGGAAGCGTGGAGAGACAGATTGAACAACGAAGTAACGGATGAGGAAATAAAAATGGCAATACAATCAACAAATTTGGGAAAGGTGCCAGGGCCAGACGGACTTACAGCTAAATTTTATAAGACAATGGCCAATGAACTGGTACCATTCCTAAAAGAAGTGATCAATGGAGTATTAAAGGATCAACGGATTCCAGATACCTGGAAGGAAGCTAACATTTCATTGATCCCCAAAGAGGGCCAAGATCTGACTAATGTGAAAAATTACAGACCCATATCCTTACTTAAAAATGACTATAAAATTTTTGCGAAGATACTGGCAGAGAGAGTGAAGGGATGGCTTTCGGAAGTCATTGAGGAGGAACAAGCAGGTTTTTTACCTGGTAGACAAATCAGAGATAATTTAAGGACAGTGATCAATGCTATTGAGTATTATCATAAGCGTTGTGATAAAGAGGTTGGTTTCTTCTTTGTTGATGCTGAAAAAGCTTTTGACAATTTGAACTGGGACTTTATGTTTGCCACTATGGAAAAGCTACAAATGGGAGAAAGATTCATAAGAGCAGTTAAAGAAATCTACAGAGACCAGAATGCAGCAATTGTGGTGAATGATGAGACTACTAAGAAATTGACTATAAGTAAAGGAACAAGACAAGGTTGCCCGTTGTCTCCGCTGTTATTCATTTTGGTATTGGAGATACTGATGATACAAATACGACAAGATGAAGAAATCCGTGGAATAAAAATAAAAGACTTTTCTTATAAGGTCAGAGCATTTGCGGATGATATAATGTTAATTGTGGAAGACCCAATGGAGAATATGCCAAAAGTGATAGAGAAGATCAAGGAGTTCGGAGATTTGGCAGGGTTTTATATTAATAAAAAGAAGTCAAAGATATTATGTAAAAATATGACTAAGCAAAAACAACAACTGTTAATGGAAATAACGGACTGTGAAGTAACAACTAAGGTGAAATATTTGGGAGTTGAACTGACTGCAAAGAATATAGATCTATTCAAAAACAACTATGAAAAATTATGGACTCAGATTGAGCAAGATTTGATCAAATGGAATAGATTGAATTTGTCATGGCTGGGAAGGATTGCAGCAGTTAAGATGAACGTGTTACCAAGAGTAATGTTTTTGTTACAGACAATACCAATTATCCGAGACTCTAAGCAGTTTGAAAAATGGCAGAGGAAAATATCAGACTTTGTTTGGGCAGGCAAGAAGCCTCGAGTGAAAATGAAAGTTTTACAAGATGCAAAGGAAAGAGGCGGAATGCAACTGCCCAATCTAAGACTTTACTATGATGCAATCTGCCTAGTGTGGCTGAAAGACTGGATGACGCTGAAGAATAAGAAATTATTGGCCCTAGAGGGATATAAAAAAATATTTGGATGGCATGCATACCTATGGTACGATAAAGTAAAAGTGAACTCTATGTTCTTACATCATTACATACGGAAAAGCCTATTTGCAACTTGGAAGAAGTACAGAGACTTTCTACAAGAAGGAACCCCCATGTGGGTGGTTCCATATGAAGTAATAGATCCGAGAGCTGTCGATACTGAGCAACAGTGTTTAACATGTAAGGAGATAACCCGAATAGAATCTTCCAAACTTAAAATAAAGACACAGGACGAGTTATCACCTAACTATGATTGGTTTCAGTATAGGCGGATCAGAGATCTTTACAATTCAGACTGTGCAAAGGGAGGCATAAGAACAGAGAACTCGGAACTAGAGCAGACACTTTTAAAAGAGGATAAGAAGGAAATTTCCAAGGTATATCAAGTGCTGTTGAAATGGTATACTGAAGATGAAATAGTCAAAGTACAAATGGTGAAGTGGGCCATAAATTTTAACAAAGAAATAACAATGGAGGCATGGGAACACTTGTGGAAAAACACAATGAAGACTACAACGTGTACTAATATTAAAGAGAACATTTACAAAATGATCTATCGTTGGTACATGACACCAAAGAAGATTGCGCTAGGGAATTCGAACACTTCTAATAAATGCTGGAAATGTAAAAAACATGAGGGCTCTCTGTACCATATGTGGTGGACGTGTGAGGTAGCTAGGCAGTACTGGGGAGAAATAATAAAAGTAATAAGTGAGATTCTACAATTTCAAATCAATAAGAACCCAGAACTCCTGCTACTGAACCTGGGAATGGAGAACATTCCAGCTCAATATAGAACATTGCTATTTTACATGACAGCAGCGGCCAGACTTTTGTATGCGCAAAAATGGAAAGTACAAGAAGTGCCAACTATTGAGGACTGGACTTACAAATTGCTGTATATGGCTGAAATGGACAAAATGACAAGAAAACTGAGAAATCTGGACTCAGGACAGTTTAACACAGATTGGGAGAAGCTGAAGCAATATGTGTTGAAGAAATGGGAGGTGGGAGGAGAACTGTGGCAGTTTGAGAACTATTGAAACATGACAAAATGTAGAGGGGGGTGACTTTACCGGAGGGTAGAGAGAGAAATGAAAATGTCTAAGCAGTTATCTTGTTAGATTGTTATATAGAAAAATATATAGAATATGGATAGAAAATAACTAACTATAAGGACCGACTAATTAATGTTGTTTTTGGTATAAACGTGTAACATGTTAAACTGAATAAGTCTACCTGAAGAAATATATGTATCAAATTGATTGATAACTTTTGATGATAGTTATATAGATGTATAATTAATGAAAGAGGGAATTAATAATATAATTAAATATAACTAAAGTAGAATGAAGACAAGATATGTAGAAAAAGTAATATACAGAATATAAGTTAAATTGGTTGACTTATATGAATGTACAGATTATATGGTCTATATGATATATGGTTTATAGAAATATTTGAAACCAGGAAATTATGAAATTATGAAAAAAGGGACAAATTGTTTGTCTAATACGGAAGAAGGGACTTAAAGACAGGGTACAGAGTGTCAAAAATAGTTAAAGAATTATTGCTTAGATTAAAGGGAAAATATATGTTTGTTAGATAGATGAATTTAAAATGAGTAAGGGAAAAGGGACAAAGGGTTGGAAAACTGTTGGAAGTCTACAAAAAAGGGGGGAAAGGGAGGGGGTTAGAAATTGGGAAACGGGAAATGATTGTAATGTGAAATTAAATGATTCTAATTCCAATAAAAATTTCATTAAAAAAAAAAAACAAGACAGGAAGGTTGATAGGTGAGGAGGAAGTGAACTAGAAACCCCTGTCTTCTGCCCCTGAGCCTTAGAGGGCTTCCAGATGCCGACACTGCAGGTTTCTTCATCCTTGTCTGAGGCCCCTAACATAGTACTCCCATCACAATATTTTAGAATTCATGCATTTATTTGTAGTTTCAGTTTTGGCTGCTTAGGTACCTTTCAGGAATGTTAAAACATTTGTTTTCTAGGAAAGTATATTGTTATGGGTAGCATTTGTGCAGGAATGGGGAATCGTGGGGTGCATTGCTGTAATAATCTGAATGTAGAGACATATTGCTATTTGTGTAGAGTGGGCCACAGAGAGTCTCTCTGCATGAGACATCTGACATATGAAGAACACATGTCAGGAGATGCAATGTTAGCCGGGAAGGGTAGTTTAAAAAGACAGAGCTGGCAGAAGGGCAAAGGCTTTGCTGTACATTGGAGCTGTGTGAAGGGGCTGTGAAACGCCAGAAGGGAATCTTCAGCCCATTACAACCTCTCTAGGTCCAAGTCTGATTCTGGAAGGCAGCTCCAGCCCATTTCCATTCCTCGCTGCCCTCTGGTTGCAATCCCACACAGTTTTAGACTGAAATGGTGAGATTGACAGAGCCTTGGAGGAGGCAAAGATGAAGATCTCTGCTCTGTCTTTTTAAACTGTACTTCCTGGCTCACATTGCATCTCCCTACATTTGACAAGCACACACCGAAGCATCTCATGTAGAGAGACTCTGAGCCACAGGTGTGAAGGAGAGTATTTGGTGTGCTAGGACCAAATTTTGCTATGTGGCATCAAAGAAGAAGGTACTAAGCAGGCTCTCTTTCTCTACCTAAGGATTGCAGTCACTGAGAATGGCTCCTTTGCATGGGCAAAGTAGAGGGTAATAGAATATTAAAAAGTCATGGAGCTTTGAGATCCCCCATGATGTATTGTTGCATGTCTTTTAGAGCGAGAGGTACTGATTAGCGCATTCCAACTAGCGGATGATCTGGCCCATAGGAGACAAGAAAATGCAGACCTTACCAGGGCAATCAGTAAGTTACTGATAGATCTTAATGTAGAAGAATCTGCATTCTGCTTGCAAGTCCACATTTCAAATAATTTTCAACCATTTTAAGTATGTGTTTCTTGAAGCCTACTTTTTCGTTTTCATTAAACAATCATATTATATCCTTTTATTTGGGGAACTGAAAAATTTTCCACGTAATGAAATGACCCTTCAGAATCTTTACTTTCTTCTGAGTTCTTAAATTTCCCTAATGGAGAATCGTTGGAAGTATTTTTGACACTATAAACAAAAACCTCCTCCTCCTCGAACTATACAGGAAACTGCCTTATGCTGAGTCACACTCAAAGGAGAATCTCACGATTAAGATGCGAACCAATTAGGAAAATCAATCATGAAAGCTACCTAAGATGTCCAAATCAAGTACCAAAAATCATTTCATAAGTACATAATAAATACATCAATCAATAATATGTCAATCAAGATGCATTGTCGAAGGCTTTCACGGCCGGAGAACGATGGTGGTTGTGGGTTTTCCGGGCTGTATTGCCGTGGTCTTGGCATTGTAGTTCCTGACGTTTCGCCAGCAGCTGTGGCTGGCATCTTCAGAGGTGTAGCACCAAAAGACAGAGATCTCTCAATGAGAGATCTCTGTCTTTTGGTGCTACACCTCTGAACTACAGGAACTACAATGCCAAGACCACGGCAATACAGCCCGGAAAACCCACAACCACCATCATCAATCAAGAGTTTTATTAGATGGGTTAACATATAATATATATTACTTCATATCATTAATAACCCCTTGATTCTTCATATGTTCCTCATCCCCTCCCCCCAGCTTTTTCTATGTTGACTTCCAACAGCACTGCAATCCCTTTTACCTTCTCCAAATTCTAGTTCTAATTCTTTTTCTTATTTGTTAATTTTAGTTTTAAAGGTAAAGATTCACACTATACTAAATCTTATCTTATTTAGTAATTCTCGAAAGACCATAATTGTCCTTTAACGTCCCATTTTTTTCCCAAATAGTCTTTCAGTTTCCCCCAGTCTTCTGTGAATTCTTTTGGATCACTGTCTCTCAATTTTCTCATTAACTTGTCCATTTCCGCCATGTGCAACAGTTTTTGAACCCATTCTCCAACTTCTGGAATTTCTTCCTTTTCCCAATATTGTGCATATAGAGTTCTCACCACCGTTATCATATAATAAAGTAACACTCTATCTTTACTATTTATATCCTCCAAATGCAGAGATAGCAATAACATTTCTGGATTTCTTACAAGACTTTTTTTGAATATTAAAGACATCTCAGCACACATCTTAGACCAGAAATCCCTAGCCTTTTCACATGTCCACCACATATAATACAAAGAACCTTCATGCTCTTTACATTTCCAACACTTATTCGATAATTGGTTATTAGCAATGGCTAATTTTTTCGGCATTAAATACCATCTATATATCATTTTATAGCCATTTTCTCTAATACTAGGACATGTTGAAATTTTTAAAGTATTCTTCCATAAATGTTCCCATGCCTCCATTGTGATCTCTTTATTACAATGTATTGCCCATTTAACCATTTGAACCTTGACCGTCTCATCCTCTGTATACCATTTCAACAGCAATTTATATATTCTAGACATTATTTTGTTCCCTTCCCCCAATAAAAGTTCTTCTAATTCAGAATTTTTAATTCTAAGTCCTGTCTTTCTTTGGTCGGATTCAAATATATCTTTAATTTGCCGGTATTGTAGCCACCCATATTTAAATGGCAGTTCTTCATTCGTTTTGATCTTGAATACATTCTTTTCAAAGTTTAAAAGGTCTTTATAAGTAATCCATTCATCTCCTTTGTATTCCAAATTCAGATTTGCCACCTCAGCTGGAACAATCCACATAGGTTTTACTTCATTTATAAATTTCTTATATTTCAGCCAGGTCGCAAATATATTTCGTCTCAAATAATGGTGTTGAAACATTGCATCCATTTTATGTTTATCATACCATAGATATGCATGCCATCCAAAAAGCTTATTGTACCCTTCCAATGTCAACAATTTATGGTTAGATAATGACACTCAATCTCTTAACCATACTAAATATATTGTTTCATGATACAATCTTAAGTTTGGTACTTGCAGACCACCCCTTTCTTTAGCATCACAGAGTACCTTCATTTTTACTCTTGGTAAAAATCTGATATTTTTCTCTGCCATTTTTCAAACTGTTTTTTGTCTTTTACTATTGGTATCGTTTGCAGCAAAAATATTATTCTAGGTAATACATTCATTTTGATTGTGGCAATCTGACCCATCCATGACAAATTCAATTTGTTCCACTTCAACATATCTTTTTCTATTTGCGACCAGAGTTTTTCATAATTGTTCTTGAACAAATCAATATTCTTAACTGTTAATTCTATTCCTAGATATTTTGTTTTCTGTACCACCTCACATTCTGTTACTTCCATCAGCTCCTGTTGTTTCTTCTTAGTCATATTTTTGGTTATTATTTTCAGTTTATTTTTATTAATGTAAACGCCTGCCAGGTCTCCAAATTCTTTAATCTTTACTAATAATCTCAGTAAAACTTGGATTGGGTCTTCCACTATAAATATTACATCATTGGCAAACGCTCTCAACTTATATGAAAAACCTTTTAATTTTATTCCTCTAATATTATCGTCCTCTCTTAGTCTTAATAGCACTTCTATTATCATAACAAATAATAATGATGAAAGTGGACATCCTTGTCTTGTACCTTTTCTTATTTCACATTTCTCCGTCAGGTCTTCGTTGACACATATTGCCACTCTTTGATTTTTATAGATGGTTCTTACTGCCTCTATAAATTCTTTACCAAAGTCCATCTTTTCCATTGTTGCAAACATAAATTCCCAGTTTAAATTATCAAATACCTTTTCTGCATCCACAAAAAAAAAGACCTACTTCCTTGTCTGGGTGTTTGTCATAGTACTCAATGGCATTTAAAACTACTCTCAAATTGTCGTTTAGCTGTCTGTTAGGCAAAAATCCAGCCTGATCTTCTCCAACAAAGCCCATCAGCTAAACTTTCAGTATGTCTGTTAATATTCTTGCAAATATTTTATAATTGTTATTTATTAAAGAAATTGGTCTGTAATTTTTAACATTAGTTAATTCTTGTGACTCTTTTGGTATCAGAGCAATATTAGCTTCATTCCACGTGTCTGGTAAGCCTTTTCCTTTCAATATATCATTTATCACTTTTTGTAAAATTGGCACGAGGTCTTCCTTCATTACTGTATAGAATTTAGCTGAAATTCCATCTGGACCAGGTGCCTTCCCCATCTTGGCTGCATCTATGGCTTGATTAATTTCTTCCATTGTTATAGGTGCATTTAGTTTGTCTTTCATATTAGTTGAAATAGTTGGTAAATTTGCTTTCTGCAAATAGTTGTCAATATTACTCAAGTCTGTTGTCTTCCTTTGGAATAACTTTGCATAGTACTTGTAGAAGGCTCGTTTGATTGTTTGCTGTTCTTTTAGTTGTTTCCCATCTTCTATTATTAAACTGATTATTTTCTTTTCTGTTTTTTCCTTCAATTGCCAGGCTAGATATTTTCCTGGCTTATTTGCCCTCTCAAATGATTTCTGCTGCAATGTCTTCAGTCTCCACTCTAACTCTTTATTTCCAACAGCTCTTATCTGTTCCTGCAAAATTTTTATTTCTTGCAATATTGATTTTTTACTTGGTTTCTTCTTTAATTCTTGCTCTTCTTTTGATAATTTCTCTTGCATTTCTTGACATTTTTTATCTTTATTTTTTCTGTCTCTGCTATTCAGAGTGATCAAAATTCCTCTTATCACTGCTTTATATGTATCCCATACCATCTGTGTTGAAACTTCCTGGCCTATATTAGTTTTAAAGAAATGATTAGTTTCTCTTTTCATATATTCCATATTTCCTTGATTCTGCAATAAGACTTCATTTATTCTCCATCGCAATTTTTTCTGTCCCAACATAGCTTTCCATAGCATAGGATAATGGTCCGAACTCACTCTTGGCGTATTTCTATTTTTTTTGTCCGTAAAGCTAATTCTTTAGTTGACCAAATTTTGTCAATTCTTGAAAATGATTGATGTCTTGCAGAATAGTATGTAAAATCTTTACATTTTGGATTTTCATTCCTCCAAATATCTTCCAATTTTTCTTGTTCCACCAATTCAAAAGAAGACTTCAATAGTTTGCCTGATTTCTGTTTGCTGCTTTTTATCTTTCTGTCCATTTGGAGGTCCACGACCCCATTAAAGTCCCCCACAATTAAAATTTGTTCATATGAGTCATGGTCTAATTTTTCTATTATTTCCCTATAAAATTGGTCTTTAGCTCCATTGGGTGGATATATTTTTACTACTAAAATCTTTTTGCCATTCCCATTAATTTCCACTGCTACATATCTTCCATTTACATCTTTAAAAACTAATTTAGAATCTAAATTCTCCTTGATATAAATTACAACTCCTTTTTTCTTTTGTTTTGTTGATGCAACAAATTCCTTCCCTAGTTGTTTGTTTTTTAAAAATTTGGTATCTTGATCTTTTATATGCGTTTCCTGCAAGTATATTATATTACAATTTTGTTTCTTCAGCCAATGAAAAATAGCTCTCCTTTTTTGTGGTGAGTTAAGCCCATTTACATTCCAAGATATTAATTTGTACTCCATGATATTATTTTTTGACAGTTCTGAGAAAGTCTTTATCATTCTCCAACAAAAATAGATCCATTTCGTGTTTTGTCTTGATAATAATTCTTAAAGCCTGGAACTGAAAACTCAATCTTTCTGGCAATTTCCATCTTTTTTTTTTTAAGTATACCTGTTCCTTTTATTTTAACACAAATTTTTACAAAGTAAACTTCCCGGTATTGTTATACAGGTTTCCTTTTTCCTTACCCTCCCCTCCCTCCCTTCCCTCCCCTAATCTTCTTCTGTCATTGCTTCAGCCACGGGCACAAGTTCCAAAGTTTCCAACTAATATCCTTCTTGGCTTCTTCCTCCATGATCCAGTCAAAATAAGGTGACCACTTCTTATTAATCGAACTCTTCTTTTCCTCCCAGGTCTTCTCTTCGGTAAATAAAGCCACAATATCTGATTGTACAAATTCAAAGAGATAATTGTTCCAATTCTCCATAGTCCATTTGTTCTCATTTTTCCATCCCAATACTATCACAGCTTTCCCGGCTAATACCATAGCTTCGAGAACCTCTTGATATTTACTCTCTATTTTCTCAGTCTTTAGGGTACCCAGTGTCATTAGATTGTTATCTACTGGTATTGGGGTTATCTACCCCTATCTTATCTTTTATCCTATCCAATACTTTCTTCCAAAATGTCTGCACTTTAGCACATTCCCACCACATATGCAAATACCAGCCCTTAGCCTGGTTACAGTGCCAACAGTTCGAACTCATCCCCTGTACCATATTGGCTAATTGGGCTGGTGTCCTATACCATTTCGTGAAATATTTCAGCTCCATTTCTCTAAACTTATCCATTTTAATCTTTTTCACCCCTGCCATTAATTTTTTTAAAGTTATTTCTGAGGTCAGCCCTTCTCTATGCCATTTCTCCTGAAGACTTTTAATTATTGAGTCCTCGTTGGTGGTCATTATTTTATATATCTTACCAACTAGCCCTTTACTTGTCTTCCTCTTCTCTTTATACAATACTTCTGCAATTTCCTCCAAGCACCTTCCCCCCCTTCTGCTGTTGCTTTCTTATTACACTATACAATCCCATCAGTTTCAACCAATATTGTTTTCCTATTGTCTCTATTATCTTTTGCAGGGGTTTAAGTTGACCTCCTTCATCATACATGTCCCTTACTCTAGTAAAGCCTTTTTCTTTAAGTACTTCCCACCAATGTGGGTCATTGGCTTCTTCGTATAAGCTTTCTATTGGTGCCCAATCGGAAGGTTTACTTAACCAAATCGGTTGCCATTTCTTCCAAACCTTCAGTACCGTTTTCCTAGGCCCCCTTGCTTTGACATATTCCTTGTTCACCTCTCTTGTAAAAATACCAAACCTCCCTACTCCCTGGTTTAGCTCATTTTCCAATCTAACCCATTTCTGGTCTACATCCTGTTCTATATCTATAAGTGCTTTAATATTGAAGGCTTCATAATAATTTATCATGTTAGGTATACCCCACCCCATTATGTTCTGCGGGTTATATATGAACTTCTGTTGAACTCTGGATTTTTTACTTCCAAAAATCCACTCTCTAATTGCCCCATTCCATTTTTCTAGCTGTTTTATATTCAACTCTATTGGGAGTGTTTGGAATAAGTACATCATTTTCGAGATTAAAAACATCTTAACCACTCTAATTTTGTTTGAAATACTCAAGTTTGTTTGAAATACTCAAGTTCTTATTGGCCCATCTTATCATGTCCTTACTAATCTTCTTCCAAATCTTTTTAAAGTTCCCCTCTCCTGTTTTACTCAAATTTTTCCAAATCTCAATCCCTAAATATTTTATTTTCTTTACTCCTAGTCCCATTCCTGTCATCCTTGCTATTTCTCTCCTCTCTGCCTTATCAACATTGAAGTACATAATTTCGGATTTATCCATATTCACCTTCAGTCCTGAATATGCTTCAAAGTCATCCAATATGGTTCTTATTTCTCTAATTCCCTCTTTAGGGTTTGTCAGTGTTACCATTATGTCATCAGCGAACAGATTAATCTTTAGCTCTTCTTTTCCAATACAATATCCATCTATTCTACCATTGATTCTTATTCTATCTGCTAGTATCTCCATACCCATTATAAAAAGATATGGGGAAAGGGGGCATCCCTTTCATTTCTTTCATAATTCTGATCCCGTTTCCATCCAGTGATAGGGGATTTTCAAAATGTCTCTTGATAATTTATTCACTCATCTTCTTGGTTATTAGCTGGATAATTATATCTCTTGGTAAATTCTTTTGTTGTGCATAGGCGGAATTGACCCTATATGCCAGATCCAAATTTACTGTAATTTCTTCTGGTTGTTTATTTAAAAAATCTGCTAAGATTTCTGTCATTTGTTCTTGCGCACTTTACATGGTTGATTCTGGCACACCCCTAAATCTGAGCTGTCTTTCCGTTATCTTACGCTCCATTACTGCCACCCGTTCCTGTAAAACTTGGTTCTCTGCTTTTAAATTGGAAGCCCAATCATTAGTCTTCTGTTCCACTTCTTGAACCTTCTTATTTGTTGCCTGTAGCTCATTTTTAACCCCATCAATAGTCTTAACTAATTCGGCCACTTCTTAATTAACTCCTTTATATCTTTTACCAGGGTTTCATGCATTTTCTGTATTGATTGCCCCAGCTCTTTATTTCCATCTGTGACTTTTTTCTCCAAACCTTCAATTGCTGCCTCTATAGAGGCTTGCCACTCCTTGTCTATTTTTTTCGTCATTCCTGGGGTCAGCTTGGAGCCACCCCATGTGTCCACTCTCTCTCTTAAATCCGTTTTTGCCTTTTATTTTCTCTTTTAAATTAATATAGCTTGTTTTTAATGATCCAAATAAAAACCATTCAAATTAATCCTAAAATGTCAGATGCAGTTTCTCTATGGTATTCAATGGCTCCCTTTCCCTCAGTTAAAATGGCGTGCTTCTGCTTCCTTCTTCTGTTCCTCTCAGTCCTCTTGTGATACTTCGTTTGTTTTGCTTCCATGTCTTGCAATGCTTTGGTGTTCTTCCTACTTCCTGCTTGGTCTCAGCCTCTCTAGCCAAACAGTCTCTATTCCACAAATTTTGTCATCTCGAGATATCTTCCTTTGCTATTCCCAGCTTCCATCCATCTTTTCCACGCTGGTTATCTCCCTCAAAACCGCAAATATGCATAAACAATACTTATTTTCACATATTTTGTCCTTTAAACTTGTTGAAATAAAATTTCCTTAATCAATATCTTTTACTTGTTATTTCTTCTTTTTAATTCAGTCTGTAAATTGATCTTTAAATTTGGTCTCTCTTCCCAATTTAGATCTGAAGATATGACAACAATCTTTACCTTGCATTGTCTTTTCGGGTTGTTGTGATGTTTCCTCTGTTTAAAGTAGATCAAAGCTAGCACTGAAGCTTGGTTTCTGATGATCTTATGCCAAATTAATGACTCCAGAGATACTGCAGAGTGAGTAGATCGCCCATCTCCGAGGGGACCTCAAGGTGGTAGAGAGAATCCTTGATTCAGAACCCTCACCACCACTGAGATCGCACGCTCTCGGGGCCATGTAGCATTCTAGACCCCCTTCTCCATGAAGGGGGGATGGTAGCAGGTGATCAAGCACCTTGTTTGCCTGAAACAGTAACTTGGATAGCCCAGCTCCCTAGGCTACATCAGATCGCCATGAATCCCAAACTGGAAGTCTTAATCTCAAAACAGAAGTCGATGTCTATGATTTGGATTTCTGAGTTAGTTTTCACAATTGATTTTCCCAATTAGATATGCGGACTCATAGTATTGGTCTATCAAGCTCACAACATTGTTGTACTAACCAAGGCCAACCCTGCTTGGTGAAATTGGGCTAGCCTAGACCATTCAGCTCAGGGCATTAAAGAGTATACCCCAGAGAGGATAAATCTTGCTGTCATAGAGAAACAAAGTGAGAAATTTCAAGTCCCTGCACTTAAAAAAATATATCTATATGTAGTTTAATTAAAACCTCTGCCATTTTATCCTGTATGCTAACTTATTTTCAGATTTCTATTTTACATAATACTGCGCTGGTTACCTGCCTACTGATAAATGTTACCTGGACATCTCATAGAAGTTTATTTCTCCTAGCATAACCTGAACATGTCTGAATCTGCAGGTTCCCAGCCTGTAGGTCTTATTGGTTTGTGCAAAGCCTCAAATCCTGGCCGTTTGTTTTCCTCGGGATGCAAATGGCTGCTTTTGGTGTGGGAGGGTGGAGTGGAGTGTAGGAAAGCTATGTGATCCTTTTACAATACTTGCATTGAGCCCAACCCCTAGTAATTTATTAATTTATATATCAATGTAATGAAATTAAAAATGAAATCCTGCCCTCAAGTCATAATTGATTTATGGTAATTCCTGGTGGGGTTTTGTTAGCAACAGACTGACAGAGGTGGTTTGCTGTTGCCTGCCTCTACAACCCTGGCCTTCCTTGGAAGTCTCCCATCCAATTACTAACCAAGGCTGACCCTTCTTAGCTTCTGAGAGCTGATGTGATCAGGCTCACCTGGGCTATCCAGGTCAAGGCATGTAATGAAATACTTGTATACAATTCATTTTTCTTTGTAAATACATTGGGGGTAAAACTGCAGATTTTCAAGCTGACTTGTTTTTCATTCTCTTTCTACCCCCCCCATCCCCCCATATTCCTGGCTTGGTTGAAAGATAATGTCATAACACTTGTGAGTGAAGGCTGGAAGCCCTTTGGTGGGCACCTCTATTACTTCTCTACTAAGGGAACCTACCACAGCAAGGCCACGGGAGACTGTCGTAATCGAAATGCCCATCTGGTTATGATTAATAGTTCCCAGGAGGAGGTGAGCATAATAATGGAACAGTTAAAAGGCAAGAATAACAGGGACTGGGACTGGCGCAATATAATTTGTCCATAAATGATCTGGAATTGGGGAGGGCAGCATAGTGGCCTGGCATGCAGATTATATCAAACTATTCAGGATAGTGAAAACCAAAGCAGACTGTCAATAGCTCCAGGAGGCTCTCTCTAAACGGGATGGGTGGGCGGCAACAACATGGCAAATTAAGTTCAGTGTAAATAAGTGTAAGGGGATGCATACTGGAACAACAGCAACAAAAAGTATTCTGATGTGCGTTGAACTGGCTGAAACTGAGAGGGGAAAGAGATCCCGGGGTTACAGGGGAAAGTTTGATGAAAATATCAAGTCAGTGTGTGGCAGTGATGTAAAAAGCAAAATTCCTGCTGAAGATTATTATGGAAGGGACTAAAAATCTTGTAATGCCCCTGTACAGAGTTATGGCATGGCCTCATTTGGAATATTATGTACAATTCTGATGTCATATCTCACAAAGGATATTACAGAGCTTGAAGAAATGTAGAAGAGGGCAACGCAAATGATTAAGTCATTGGAGAACCTTTCCTATGAGGTTTTTCAAGTTTAAAAAAGATAATTATGAAGAAATATGATAAGAGATTTATAAAATTATACAAGGGGTGGAGAAAGTAGATAAAGAGGTTTTTCCCCCTTCCTTTATAATCAGGGTTGCTTTTTGTGACAATTGTCACCTGCAGGGCTTTTTTTCTGGAAAAGAGGTGGTGAGTTGTCCTTGTAGAAAATGGTACAGAGCTTGAAGAAATGTAGAAGAGGGCAGCCCAAATGATTAAGTCATTGGAGCACTGGTGTGGAAGGCAATCTAAACTCCCCTCTGTCTGGAGATCAAGGGGCAGGGCCATCAGCCATGTGACCATTTTCAAGAGGTCCCGGAACTCCATTCTACCGCATTCCAGCTGAAAAAAAGCCCTGCTCAACTGTACTGAGAACCAGTACTTTTTCTTTCAGGTTGTGAGGGGACGTTTCAACAAGTTCCACCTTAGCCAATCACAGGAGCCTCAGCCAATCACTTTCAAATGCCAAGCAGTGCCTGACAACCTTAGTTCCAGTTAATCTGCAGTTGTTTCATTTAGTAACAGATTATAATGAATCTGCAGTTCTGTTACACCTACCAGTTTTACATAGTGAGTTTGTAGAATATGTTTAGTTATGAAACCCGCCTTGTAATTGTAACAGTGATTGAAATATTGACATGATACTAGCCATTTTATTTTCAGTTTCCTAACATGTAGTTTGCCTTTTTCATTGGTGCAGCATTTTGGAGACATTCTCATTAAACTGTATCAGCTGCAACCTTTTCCTTCTTTCCTGAGAGTTTACCTAGTCAAAAACCAACATAAAGAAAAAGAAAAAGGGACACTGTCTGGATGATTTTGGGAGAAGAATCTCACCCCTCATTCCTGGTAAAAACTTTTAGTTTGCGGTTTTTACAGGATTTTATAGAGGACGTTGCCAGATTTAAAGAGACAGGTTTCTGGATTGGACTTCTCGAGCTTAATGACCAATGGCAATGGATAAATGGTGTGAAACTGACAGGGGATAAATCGTGAGTATTTGAATGAAATTTCACTATGTTCAGAAATGTAGAATCACTTCTCAGAAATATATCTTTGTTGTGCTTTCCAGAGATTCTTTACTGAGTGCTTTTCATATCTGCATGCTCTGAAACTAAAATCCTCCTCAGGATTTGATATCCAGAAAATCTGTGCTTTCGTTTTAAAGTTTCTAACAAGCAGGGCTTTTTTTCAAGGGGAACGTGGGGGAACGGAGTTCTGGAACCTCTTGAAAATGGTCACATGGCTGGTGGCCCCGCCTCCTGATCTCCAGACAGAGGGGAGTTTAGATTCCCTCCGTGCCACTTCAGTGCCACAGAGATCAGGGGGCGGGGCCACCAGCCATGTGTCTGGAACTCTGTTCTACCACGTTCCAGCTGAAAAAAAGCCCTGCTGCCAAGTTGCAAACCACCTCCAGGGGAACTATAAACCCGCTCCAGGGCGAGGAAAGTATATGTCTGTGTATCAGAAAGGGGGGACAGCAAAATGAGGGCTTTGGCCTTCATGTCTCATTTGAGGTCTTCCAAGAGATATCTGGCTTGCCCAGCTGGAAACAGAAGGATGTATTTTATTTTATTTATGTGACTTACAGTCCGCCTTTCTCACTGAGACTCAAGGTAGATCACATGGTGTGAGGTTAGTACAATCAGTATCAAGGACATGTCCATAAACAATGCCATAGGGTAAATAAACACAAGTTTACAAAGACATAGCATTAGCAAGAATCCAATACAGAGCTGAAGAAATGCTGAAACAGAACATAGGCAATTCTAAGGCAAACATTAGAGGACATGGTGTGAATGGCAGCATTCTTAGCTGGATGCAGAAAAAACTTCTGAAGTGCACATTTTTATAAATAGAAGGCAAAATGGTGCAATCCTCCTTGAGTCTCAATAAGAAAGCTGGAGTATAAATAGCGTAAATAAAATAATAATAAAGTAAAACTGATTCAAATTCCAGCAGACGTTAATTCTGCCTTTCTAAGTGACGCACACATTCTTCACCATGCCTGATGAGAATCATTTATACCATTAAACCTGGAGGAACTCCCCTTGTGAATACATTTTCTACTTCTTGTCAAAACTAGTCCCAGAATATGAACAATCCATCATGAATGGAAATGGAGAGAGTAAAGAGCAGTCTTGCAAATAAGTGATTAGTGATATTACAGTGTACAGTAACTGTCTGGCTTGATTACTGCTGTCTTTACATTTCAGCTACTGGGCTATCGGGAATCCAAAAAAAATAGAACCCAAAGAATTTCACTGTGCAGAAGTACGAGGATGTAACAGCAAACTAAAATGCTGGTATTCTATCCCTTGCCATAGAGGAAAGTACTATATCTGTAAGATGGAACCTGAGCTAAAAATCTTTTAAGGTGCCTGAAACTGATTTCACATTCTCCATGCAAGAAGGAAAAATGAAATGCTATTTTAAAGTAAAAGCGAATGGCAATTCCAATCAACCTGCCTTCTTATGGAAACAGGATGAGAAACACTCAACTCGTCACTTCAGCACTCCTGGCTAGAAAAAAGAATGTACTTTGTGTGTTTCAAACACCAAGTCACACAAAGTGAAAGAGTAGCCATGTTCTGTTGTAATAAAGGAATATAGAACATCTGCTAATAACAATGTAGTGAATTTATGGTCTCTGGCTTATATTTTATAGCGAGAGATTGGTACAATCCTACCCAAAAAGATTAAGTAAAACTCCAACAGAATCAGGACTTAGTTCTGGTAATGTTGGAAATGGCAATACAGGAGCTTTGAGCCTTTCCACTATGTATCACAACCCAAAGTTCTTCAAATACAACTCCTGAAAATAATAGCACCAATATAGGTAACTGCTGCACCACAGCTCCTGCACTTGAAAATCAATACAAATAATTAATTCCTCCTCCAATCTCATCTTGTTCTACCAATTATTTCTATCCTTTGTTCAAAGCCTCTACTGTCACCCTGGCCTGTTTGTCTTAGGCCCTTTCTGCACATCCTTAAAGGGTAGGGTTCCCATCCCCCCACTTGGGGTGGGGAATCCCCCAATCCCCCTCCTCCACACTCACATACCTAGCCGGTAGGGGGGGGCACGCTCCCTGGGGTGCCCCGTCCCCTGGTGGTGCGGCACGCCCCTGGGTGCAGGGTGCACTCCTGCGCTGTGAGAGTGGGCGGCAGCGGCAGAGAGAAAGCAGGCGGCGGTTGCAAGAGCATGCCACTCTCACCGCCACCGCTGCAGCTGCCACGGGCTGCTCTCTCGCCGTGGCTGCTGCCATTCCTTTACAGCCAGCACTGGCAGGGACAAGGGGCGCGGTGGTGGTGGTGGCAACAGAGTGAGCTGCGGTGGCCACGGCCTGCTCTCTCTCTCGCTGCTGCTGCCACACCCCTCATCCCTGCCAGTGCCGGCTTCACAGAGGCGGCTGTGGCGACAGAGAGAGAGAGCAGGCCATGGCCGCCGCAGTTCGCTCTATTGCCGTGGCCGCTGCTGCCGCTGTGCTTCCTGTACTGGCACTGGCAGGGACAAGGGGTGTTGCGGCAGCAGCAGCGGCAGCAGCAGCAAGAGAGAGCTGCTCACTCTCTTCCTCGGCATGCGAGACTCTTGAATTACACTCAAATTACACTCAAATACACTTGAATTACAAAATACATTTGAATTACTCATGTGCATTTTGTCTCATGTGGTGAGACCCTGTGAGGCTCTCTACACAAGACATCTTACACAGGGACGCTCAAGTGAAAGATCTTACATTTGTTCTCCCATTGTAGATACACATGCACTGCTAGGGAGACAGAGTATACTTGAGTATAAGATCACACAGAAAGTAAGTCACTTGAGTGTCCCTGTGTCTTGCGTAGGGAGACTCTCAGTTACACATGTAAATAGTTTCTATCCTCCTTTCTGAACCCCCTCATTCCCCTATCCCTGGAAGCAAATGAAAGTGACTGCTTTTTTCCTTTTTCTTTCATGGGTGCTGGACTTACTACATTCAGTAAACACTGGAGTAAACTCTGTCAGGTAGAGAGTTGGGATTGAGACTACACTACTCTGCAATTCACCTCTGTTTCATTGTTAATTAAGAACCTAACCTTCATTTTTGTTCTGGGCAGTCCCACATTGGGACTGCGCATGACCAGGCCTGCCAACCAGAGAAGTTTCTATAGCTTCCATAAAACTCCACTAGGGAGCCGCTTCTCCCAGTTATGTGACATGTCTCAGCCCATTTCCCCACCTAAACAGTCATGTGACTATGTGGGAGGAGCAAGTCTTCCTCTCACTTCTCTCTTACCCACCATGATGGGAAGAACCTCGCTTGTCAGCTCTGTTAATTTTCAACATTGAATATTTTATTTGAAGAGAAAATTAATAAATTTTGGAATATCTTCACTCCTTCTTATGCCTTGTGTGTTTTGAGGAGGTTTTGAACTGGCTAGTTTGACTTCGTATGTCATAACTGTCACCCCTCAGATTACTTCAGAATGTATTGCTTCATGAGTTACACTGGATATGGTACTAAGATGGCCTACGCTGAGGAATAATTCCAACAGGCTCTGTTCCTCTGGTGGTTGTGTCAACTGCTATGGTGAAGTGTCTCCTCTGCTCTGAGAAATGAATAATCCAGCAAGCTACAACCTCAGGCAGCAAAATCAGCCACTAACAGGTGTACAATAAGCTCTGACCGCCCCCCCCCACAAGGCAGTTAAGTCATCTGTCACTGACAGGCATTTGGGAAGCTCCGACCTCAGGCATCTGCCTCAAGGAGACATTCAAGGAGCTATGACTCCCCCAGGCAGTTAAGTCATCTGCCGCTAAAAGGTGTCCACCGAGCTATATTCTGTCAGTTTTATTATTTATTTATTTATTTATTTATTTAAATTGATAAACTGCCCATCCTCAGGGGCTCTGGGTGGTGAACAACAGTTAAAATCAATAAAAACAAGAAACAAGTGGAATTGCTTGCCATGAAGGAGCGCCTATCTGGGGCTGCATCAGTAAGGTCAGAGCCAAGGGTGAAAAGTACTGTGCTTAAAAACGTCTTTCAGATCTGAGACCTTTTTCAGAGCCAAGATCCTTCAGATCCGAGACCTTCCTTGGATCTGAGACTTCCTTTGGATCTGAGACCTTTCTCAGAGCTGAGATTCTTTGGATCTGAGACCTTCTTCGGATCCAAGACAGTCCTTGGAATCAAGATCTCCTTAGGATCCAAGACCACCCTTGGATCTGTGACCTTTTCAGAACCGAGGCTTCCTCAAAACCAGAAAAACTGGCACTCTCGCCCTGATGCAAAACTCAATGGAGCCGAAGATCAGCTACAGGCACTGAGGTTGATGGTGTTGGCTTCAGTCAACCCGAGAGAGAGCTGCAGACTAGAACTGCACTTGGTTGCAGGACCCTCCTAGATGCCCGTCATTGGATCTGAGATCTATTTCCTTTTCTAGACATATTTGAATGCTTCTCTGAGCAAGTATTCACTATGTCTAGGATACAAGTCTCAACCAACTGTGGCCTTTTCTGGGCACGAAAAACCAGGCCGCTGTAGCACATGCTCTGGTTTCATCTAGATTAGATTACTGTTATGCTCTCTACATGGGGCTGCCCTTGAAAAGTGTTTGGGAACTTCAATTAGGGCAGAATGCTGCAGCCAGGATGTTCTGGAGTGGATGGTAGGGCCACATCCCTCCAGGTTTGGTTCACTTACAATGGCTGCCAAACTCTTTCCAGGCACAAATCAAGATGGTGGTGTTGACTAGAGATAGGCACAAACAAAAAAAAACACTCCAAACATCATGTTCATTGTTCATTGCCATCCATAAACAGGGATTCATGAACAACCATGAACATGGCCCTGTTCATGAACATGTTTGTGGTTGGCTGTTCATGGGGGCCAGCAGGCTCTCCTCCAGCCATTATCCAAGTCAAGATCCCTACTGCACCACTCCCAGAAACCTGACCTGAGCAGGCACCAGGAAAGGTACCAATAATAAATAATAGCTTGGCCCAGAGTCTGGCAGCATCCCTGGAACTTGAAGGGGTAGATCCCTATCCCACCACACAGAAAGAAAATTCAAGCTCCAATGAATCAAAATGCCAACAGCAACTGTCTCTCCACTGCCTGCAAAGTCAGAGCTAGAAGCCCCCTCCCCCCTGGTCTTTGCTCCCTTGTAACAAATTTGGAGCTCCACACTTGAAAGGAAGACCTGCCTATCAAGCTAAATTGGACTTAGATTGGTGTTTCTAGGGCAACAACAGGAGTTCAGACAATCCCAGGCTAAGTTGCCAAGGGAATTGATTGCAGGTGCCAAACTGTTTGGCTTGATGAACAGCAACAAACGAGGTTTGCAACGACCACCTGTTCGTTTAGAATGGAGCTTTATGAACAGCTTGTTCGACGAACAGTGGATTGGGCTGTTCGTTGCTTGTTTTTTGTTTGTATTGCTGTTCGTGCCCATCTCTAGTGTTGACATTTAAAGCCCTATATGATTCGAGACCAACACAGGACCACATATTACCTTATGAACCCACCTGATCACTGCAGTCATCTTCCAAGCCCCTGCTTTGAGGGCCCCCGCCTTCTGAAATTAGGCAACCTAGGTGAGGGCCTTCTTGCTCATAGCACCACAACTCTCGAACGCTTTCCACAGGGAGACTAGACTGTCCTCTCCTATTGCCATCTTCTGCCTGTGTGTGTGTATTATGTGCTATTAAGTTGCTTCTGACTTATGTCGACTCTATGAATGACTTTCAAAACTTCCTATTGTTTATCAGCCTCACTCAGATCTTGCAAATTGGTGGACATGGCTACCTTGATTGAGTCTAGCTTTCTCATTTTTGGTCTTCCACTTTTCCTAGCATTATTGGGCAAATCCACACGCCCTTGGCACATCCTGGTGTTGCTCTAAATGTTCACTAAACACCCAGAAGTATAGCGTCTTTCTAGCGCAATTCCTGAAATCGCGCTAGAAAGACGCTATACTTCCGAGTGTTTAGCGAACATTTAGTGCAATGCCAGGACACACCAAGGGCATGTGGATTTGCCCATTGTCTTTTTTAGTGTCTCTTGCCTTCTTATCATGTGATCAAAGTAAGATAGCCTCAAGCTCGTCATTTTAGTTTCCAGGGACAATTCAGGCTTGTTTCGAACTAGAACCCACTTATTTATCTTATGGGCCATCCATGGTATTTGTAAAAGTCTCTTCCAGCACCTCATTTCAAATAAATCAACTTTCAGTTCCTGTCAGCTTTCTTCACTGTCCAACTGTCACATCTATACATAGGCTGCTTCCACATATGTTGGATAATCCACTTTCAATATTCTTTAGTGAACATTTGGAACCGCTTTTCCATGTGTGAAACAAAAAATCCACTTCTAAAGAATTGCTAAAGTCCATTGAAAGTGCATTATTCAACATGTGTGGAAATGGCCTGTACAGTAAAGGGGAATACCATAGAGTGGATTATCTTGATTTTGGTCCCCAGCGACACAACCGTATCCTTAAGGAACTTTTCAAGTTCCTTCATGCCTGCTGTTCCAACAGTGCCATCCTCAGCAAGAGACACTCCAGCCTAAACTCATTCAAATGAATGGGTTTAGACCGGAGTAATTCTTCTTAGAATTGTGCTGCAAGTCTCAATCTGCCCGTGGTAAAGACTTTTTCTTCCTTTTGATTGGCTTTCCCTAAGTGAGCCCTCCTTCCTGGCCAATGTTTTAATTGTTGTTGTTACCTTTTGTAATTATTGGCTATTTTCACACTGTCTATAACTCCCACGAGACTCACGGAAGGCTGCCGTCTTCCTCCCGCGATTTTTAACACCATCCGATTACAAAACGCCGTAAATCACTGTTTGTGGCATTTTGCAAACAGATGGCATCAAAAATCACCAGCAGCTTTCCGTGAGTCTCGCATGATTTATATGCAGTGTGAAAATGGCCATTGTCAGTTCTGTTGTTAAATTATTAAATGTTATTAAATTATTTTAATGATGTGTTTATGTGTTGGTTTTGATAACTTTAATATGAAGTTTTCATTTCTAGCTGCCTTGGTAGCCCCATTAGGGCAGAAATATGGGGTAAACATTTTGTTAATAAACAAAATAAATAGGTACAATCAACATACAGCGCACAGGTATTGCAATATTTCACTAAAGAAGAACTGCCCTAAGTCTTCATCCAGCACCCTGTATGGTTCCTCAGAAGTTCTAGATTGAAATGACTCAACCGTGACCCAGAAGACACATCAGAGATCTGTGGAGTGAGTCACTGGCCATGTCCACACTGCTTACAGGCCACGGAACATCGTGCCAAGCTCCTGAAACAACAGCGTCTTCCTGGTGTGATTTTGCGAGAAATCGCACCAGGAAGATGCTGTTGTTCCAGGAAGTTGGTGAGATGTTCTGTGGCTGGTAAGCAGTGTGAAAACAGCCACTAGTGTGTCCTCCCACCTCATGCTCTAGTAGTGCTTCAAAGAAGAAGAGCAACCATTTGGATTCATCACAGCCTTACGATGGGGGGGGCAGGATTTGTCTTCTTAAAAAGATGCACTAATTTTCAAAACTGTTCATATAGAGTTTTATGCCACTTTGGGTCCCAGCCTTGGCAGAAAAGCCATCATTAAATCACTAAATATTATCCTGCTCTTTCTGGAATGTTGTCTGGGCAGAGGTAGGAGCCAATGAGAGAGAAGCATCAGACAAAGGGAGAAGTTCTGGAATGTGTAAAAGGGCAGGACAGTCGAAGCCACTGGAGGGAGAGCTAACAGCAGGAAGAAACTGAGGCCGACAGGAGAGAAACTGACTAAGGTGCCAAAGTTTCCAGAGGGGAAATGCTGGGAGAAGTTAGTCAAGAAATGTTACTGGGCAGAAAACCTATTAAATAAGGCAGTGAAACTCAATCTTTTGGTTCAAGAAATGGGCCATATCTTTAGTGATCCTTAAAATATATTCAGTAAGCTAGAAATAAGTCTACCTCCCAACCTGCTTTTAATTAACTTTGTTTTTATGTTTCTTGGCGGCCCTAAACTGTGTTTTAGAATTTGTTTTATTCATTTTTATAGTGGTTATTTTATTTATATTGTAAGCTACCTTGAGTTCCTACAAGGCAGAAAGGCAGCGAAGAAATGTTTTAAATAAAAAATTAAAGAACGAAACCCCCAATATAGTATGGGACAAATTGCAATACCTGTCTCCCTGCCCTGCCACACGTCTGGGTGACCTGACCTGTCCCAACTCAGAACACTTAAGATAATTGTTCCTGTTGCCACAGAGTCCCGCAATAAAATATACTGAGTATGGCCCTGCCAAGTCATTCCGTCCCTCCTCTAGAGTCACTTACGTTTGAGTAAATGAGGCAATTAGGTGTCCCAAGGAAATTTCTGTCCATCGTGAACAGCTAATCTAAGGAAGCTCACTTTCACCTTCAAGCGCTCTCAATAATCAATATCCCCTTCTTCCATTCCATGTTCATGTTAACTGTGACATATTTAGACTATAACATAATCAGAGAATTATGAACCAGTGTAGTAGTTAGAGTACTGAGCTAGGATCTGGGTGACTCAGGTTCGAATTCCTACTCTGCCATGGCAGGTTGCTGGGATACCTTGGGCCAATCACATACTCTGAGCCTAACATGCCTTACAGGATTGTTGTAAGAATAAAATGGAGGACAGTACAAGTGCTTTGGGTCCCTACTGGGGGGAAAAGTGGGGTGTAAAATTATAAATATATATAAAAATAAACTTTCCTCCCTCTTTTAAGCTTTAACCTCTCCTAAAACTTGCAGTGCAGAATAGCTCCCTCCCCAATCTGAAGCTAGTATGAGTCATGGAGGTGAGAGAAATTCACACTCAGACTCTATCCCAAGGAGTCTCCAAAATTGTTGCCATTGTGGACGCTTTCTGAATAGGTAGTCTGTGTCACAACAAAATGGCTGCCATGGAGAAACAACACTGATCATAAAATAGATCCCATGCAGGTTGGCTCTAATCACAAATAATGGTGTAGTGCTTAGTCTGTTGAACTAGAACTGAGAAACTGAGATTTTCCACTCTGATATGGAATCTGGGTGATCTTGGGCTAGTCATACACTCTCAACTGACCTAACTCCACAGGGCTATTGTAAGGATAAAATGAAGAAGTGGAGAATAATATAAGATGCTTTGGGTCGTCTGGTCTACCTGGTCTACTATTGTCTACATTTTGGGTAGCCGTGTTAATCTGTCTGCAGCAGTAGAAAAGGGCAAGAGTCCAGTAGCACCTATAAGACTAACAACATTTGTGGTAGGGTGTGTGAGCCTGTGAGTCACAGATACTTCAGGTATCTGAAGAAGTGAGCTGTGGCTCACAAAAGCTCATACCCTACCACAAATTTTGTTAGTCTTATAGGTGCTACTGGACTCTTGCTCTTTTCTATTTTCTACATCGCCTCCCCAACCTCAGCTAGAAAGAGAACCTTCTCAGCCTGTTACCTGAGGTTCGTTCAGGTGTGGAATGGCATGGATTGAACCTGGGGCTAGCTATCTTTGTGTAAAAAATGGGCTCTTCTGCTGAATATGTGTCTGGATGGACTGAATGGGAAAGGATATTCAAATGGAATCTATGAATTAACCATGGCTCACAAACTTCAGGTGTCCTGTTACCGCTGGAATGTAGCAATCTATTCTGGATTCTCCAGATAGTGGGTGGTCATTGTTGTTGTTGTTTTGCTTGAAACCGAGGCTGGAACAAGACAGTAGAGAATTCTTTAAGTCGATTTCATTCCAGTGGGATAATCCACTATAACTGCTCTTTGATTGGGAGTTTTGTCTGAAGGCTTATTGTGTGAACACCATTGTCTGTGATATGGTCCCACAGATAGCATGCGGAAAGAAATGAAATGCCAATTAGAATAAGCAAACAGAATGCCAATCAAAAAAGAATGTAAGTAGCTTCTACTTTTACTTCTCAGCCCCAGTTTACTTCTCAAGATGGGGGGCAAATAGATACTAAAATCTTTACTCCTTGATTTATTTGGCATTAGTGGCACAACAACATATTTTCTGGCAAAACTCAGAAGTGACATCAGTCTTATTTTGGAAACTAAAGTCTCCACACTTTATTTGAAGGAGTTGAAGGAATAAGAAGTCTTAAGCACTTGTTCAGTGAATATAAGCACATCATATCTGTACATGTGCACAGCTGTTTGTAAGAAAGAGCAAATACATGTTCACATTACGAATGAAACTGGGGGTACCATTACCTGGATAAATGTGGAGTTTGTATCACATTTTCTGCTGTATGGCCTGGCAACCAGCAAATGTGGAAGGTGGGAACATCTGGGTTGAAGAGGGGTAATTGGCATTGTTGTCAGAAGTTTGTTAGTGGGTCACAACCAGGCCTTTTTTGACCTGTGTTAGAAAGAGAAAACCAGCTATATTTTGGGGAAAAGAAATCTTCCCAAAGCTCACTCTCTCTGCAGAATAAAGTTGTATTTCCTGGGAAGATTTCACCTTCTGACACAGGGGACTAATAAGGCCATAAAAGTCGTTAATTTTTTGGGACTTTTGAAGAGTCCTCTGGCCTTTTACATATAAATCACCAAAAGAGCAAAGGTAATGAGGACCAAAGCAAACAGCTTATCTCTGGGGAGAACAGGATATCCCAAACCTATAGATAGTGTGGTGTGAACATTCCTTTGTAATGTACAATGTAGCCAAATGCATATCAAAGATGTAGTCTATCTTAGAGGTAAAGGATGTGTAGATTTGTGTTTATGTGAAAGACTCTCAACAGAACTGTCTGTCAAGAACAAAGACAATGTAATTGATTAGGATGTTAATGAAATAAGCCTTTGATATCTCCCTATAAAAGAGGGACGAACCAAGCACTCGGTACCCTTCACTTGCCAACACACAGAGGCTGGCTAAGAGCCAAGCCACACGTGATAAATGACACTTGCCTGGCAAGTGAACAGCCTCGTGTGTATTCCTCCCTGTTCACTTCACTACACGATCAAGTGGAGGGCAAGTGGAGGGCAAGTGAACAGGGAGGAATACACGTGAGTCTTTTCACTTGCCAGGCAAGTGTCATTCGTCACGTGTGGCTTGGCTGTCAGTCTCTCAGTTGTGCAATGGAGGGGTCCCAGAGCTCTGGAATGGGGGAATGTCTTTTTTGAAGACATTTTGTATAATATTGTTGTGTCTTGCATGCTAACTTGTATTCTGTATCTGTCTCTATAGTGTTCTAGTGTTCAGTGGGTTAGGCACAGGTTTGGTGCCTTGCCCAACTGCTTGTATTCTCTCTTATTCTTTAAAAATAAAAATTACCAGCTTTAGTTAAGAACTTTTCTGTGCTGTGTACATCGCCTTCAGCCAGATACTTAGACCAGCAATAGGGAAAGAGCAGGCAGGCTCTATTCCATCTCAAGCCTTTGGTGAGGGGCTACCCTAGCAAGAACCAAACTCTGCTGGTGGGACCTGATCCCAGCAGAGGTTTCCCGCAACAGGCTTCACTGGCACAATGACATCACTTCTGGAGCAACCCAGCAGTGACGTCAATGTGCTGGAGTTGCACTCTAGCATTTGCTCAGAACTCTAAGGTTGCTCAATCCAGTGACATCACTTCCGGATCTTCACCTGAAAGTGATGTCATTGCATCGTTTGACACTCCCCCATTCCCCTTTCCCCAAACATCCTGGGATTGACAGGCTTATGCGCCTCAAGGCTTAACTCCACAAGAAGATGCAGCAGGCTGAAGCTGTGACTAAAAGGACCTTGGGAAGGTCCTACCTGAAGCTGGCCTGAAACCTGGTTGAAGCAGGTGGAGGAGATAATGCTGGAGCAGGACTGTTAACGACACGAGTTGGCTGGTACATGTGATGACAGAGGCATTAATGTGACATTGCTGCATTTTCTGCTTGTTGGGTTGAAAAGTTGGAAGAATGAGAGTGGTCCCTGACTGTGAGACGTTTACATTACCGTATATAAATATTTTTCTCTTTCATTTCCGTAAGAGTTATTTATTAAATAGTATTTACCAGTTTGCAGGATCTGAGCAAGTCTGTTAAAGATAGGTATAATAAATAAATTATATTGATATATTGATATATATATATATATATATATATATATATATATATATATATATATATATATATATATATATATGCAAGAATGGTTGAATATAATGGTTATATACATCAATATTTATCTATCCATATATCAATCTATATTATTTATTTATTTATTATATTTATATTCTACTCTCACTGCAGAGAAGGTTCAGAGTGGATTACATCAGAGTATAAAAACAGGTATCATCATAAAGAACCATAAGTTACTAGCCTTGGAAGGGCACAATAAAATATTTGGATGGCATGCATATTTATGGTACAATAAGGTCAAAGCAGATGCTAGGTTTTTACAGCATTATGTGAGACGGAGTTTATTTATGGTTTGGCAAAAATATAAGAGATATTTAGATGAAGAAACCCCATTGTGGATTGTACCCGTGGAAGTTGTAAATCCTAAAACGGAATATAATGGCGAGGAGCAGATGACATACAAAGAAATTTTGAGAATGGAACAAAAAACAGTTACAATCAAAGCAAATGAAGAACTACCATTTCAATATGGGTGGTTTCAGTATAGACAAATTAAAGATTTGTATAATTCAGATTGTAGGAAAATGGGATTTAGATCAAAAAAATCAGAATTGGAAGAATGCTTGCTACAAGAGGGGAAAAATGATATCTAAGATATATAAGATTTTGTTAAAATAGTTTACGGAAGATGAAGTAGTAAAAGTGCAAATGGTAAAGTGGGCAATAAATTGTAACAAAGACATTACAATGGAAGCATGGGGACATTTGTGGAGAAATACATTAAAAATATCAACATGTACTAATATAAGTGAGAATGTTTATAAAATGATATATAGATGGTATTTAACACCAAAGAAATTAGCTTATGTAAATAGTAAAATGTCAGATAAATGTTGGAAATGTAAGAAACATGAAGGTTCGTTCTATCATATGTGGTAGTCTTGTGAAAAAGCTAAACAATTTTGGGGGAATATTGTTGATGCTATGTCAGATATACTACAGAAAAAAGTGAGTAAAAACCCAGAGTTGTTATTGCTATGTATAGGTTTAGAAAATTTTGCAACCCAAGATAGAACGCTAATGTTTTATATGATAACTCCAGCAAGGATGTTATATGCACAATTATGGAAGACACAAGAGATACTGACAATAGAAGATTGGATACAGAAATTGCTGTACATGGCAGAGATGGACAAATTGAAAAGGAAAATAAGAGAACAAGATTCAGAAGAATTTGTTATGGACTGGGGGAAACTTAAAAGATATTTGGAAAAGAAATGGGACGTAAGGGGGAAATGTTTTTTTACATTTCCAGCATTTGTTTGACATATAACTATTTGCATTTGCTAATTTTTTTGGTGTGTACCACCTATACATCATCTTATATCCATTCTCTTTCAAATTATTACATGTAGATATCTTCAATGTGTTCTTCCATAACAATTCCCATGTATCCATTGTGATTTCTTTATTAAAATTTATTGCTAACTTCACCGTTTGAGTTTTAACCATCTCATCTTCCATATATCATTTCAGTAAAAGTTTATACATCTTAGAAATCAATTTTATTCCCCCTCCAAATAATAACTCCTCTAATTCTGTATTTTAGTTCTAAAACCCACTTTTCTTTTTTCAAATTCAAATAAGTATTTAATCTGTTCATATTGCAACCAACCGTATTCAAATGGTAAATCCTCATTGTTCTTTATTTTAAAAGAATCTCTGTCCAACCATAGAAGTTCTTTATAGGTTATCCAATCTTCTCCCTTGTATATTTGGGTTTACAACTTCTGCTGGAACAATCCACATAGGTCTTTTCTCCCCAATAAACTTCTTGTACTTTTGCCAAATCATGAAGACATTATATTGTTGAAGGCTTTCACGGCCAGAGAACGATGGTTGTTGTGCGTTTTCCGTGCTGTATTGCCGTGGTCTTGGCATTGTAGTTCCTGACGTTTCGCCAGCAGCTGTGGCTGGCATCTTCAGAGGTGTAGCACCAAAAGACAGAGATCCCAAAAGACAGTGACACTGAGAGATCTCTGTCTTTTGGTGCTACACCTCTGAAAATGCCAGTCACAGCTGCTGGTGAAACGTCAGGAATTACAATGCCAAGACCACGGCAATACAGCCCGGAAAACCCACAACAACCATGAAGACGTTCCTTCTCACAAAACGATGCTGAAACATCCCATCTATTTTATGTTTGTCATACCATAAATATGCATGCCAACCAAACAGATTATTATGCCCCTCCAGAGCTAGCAATTTAAAATTAGATAGTTTTGCCCAATCCCTCAACCATATTAGACATATCGTCTCATGATACAGTCTCAAATTTGGTAATTGCAAACCACCCCTCTCTTTTGCGTCACACAGCACCTTCATCTTGATTCTTGGTTTTTTCCCTGCCCACACAAATTCTAATATTTTCCTTTGCCATTTATGAAATGATTCTTGTCTTTTACAATTGGAATCGTTTGTAACAAAAACATCATTCTGAGTAACGCATTCATTTTAACAACTGAAATACGCCCCAACAGTGAAAGTTCATTTTATTCCATTTCAACATGTCCCTTTCTATCTGTGACCACAATTTTTCATAGTTGTTCTTAAATAAATCTATATTCTTAACAGTTAATTCTATTCCCAAGTATTTTGTTTTCTGAACCACTTCACACTTTGTAACACTAATTAACTCCTCTTGTTTCTTTTTTGTCATATTTTTACAGAGCAGTTTCGATTTTGTTTTGTTAATACTAAACCCTGCCAGATCTCCAAATTCTTTAATTTTATCTAACAATAATGGTAATGTCTGGACTGGTTCTTCCACTATAAACATCACATCATCTGCAAACCCTCTGAACTTATATGAAAAGCCTTTGAGTCTTATACCTTTAATGCTGTTATCTTCTCTTATCTGCCTTAAAAGTATTTCCAACACCATAACAAACAGCAGAGGTGAGAGTGGACATTTTTCTCTTGTGCCTTTTCTTACCTCAAAATTTTCTGTCAAATCATTGTTTATACATAATGACACTTTTTGTTCTTTGTATATAGCTTTCACAGCCTCTATAAATTCTTACCCCAATTCCATCTTTTCCATTATCAAAAACATAAAATCCCAATTTAAATTGTCAAAGGCCTTCTCCGCATCCGCAAAGAAAAAGCCCACCTCCTTTTCAGGATGCTTATCATAGTACTCAATGGCATCCAGCACAACTCTCAAATTATCCCTTATTTGCCTGTTTGGTAAAAATCCAGCTTGTTCTTCTTCCACAAAGTCAATTAAAAATCTCTTAAACTTTTCCGCTAAAATTTTTGCAAAAATTTTATAATAATTATTCAATAAAGATATGGGCCTATAACTCTTGACATCTGTTAAATCTTGTGACTCCTTTGGGATCAGTGAAATATTGGCTTCATTCCATGTGTTTGGGAGACCTTTTTCCTTCATAATCTCATTCATCAACTTTTGTAGGTCTGCACCAGGCCTTTTTTCATTAATTTATAAAATTTTGCTGAAATTCCATCTGGACCCGGTGCTTTCCCTATCTTAGCTGACTCTATGGCTTCTAGAATTTCTTCTTCTGTAATTGGAGCATTCCCGTGTCTCTTTCATTGTATTTGAAATTTTAGGTAATCTTGCTTTTTCTAAATATCTATCTATTTTCTCCAAGTCTATCCTCCTTTTTTGAAATAATTTGGCATAATATTTGTAAAATGCTCTTTTTATCCCTTGGTGTTCCATTATCTCTTTCCCTTCCTCCACTATCTTTCCAATTACTTTTTTCTCCCTTTTCCTTTTCAATTGCCAGGCTAGATATTTCCCTGGCTTATTAGCCCCTTCAAAAGATTTTTGCTGTAAAGTCTTTACATTCCATTCCAACTCTTTATTTGCAAAGGCCCTCAGCTGCTCTTGTAGTATCTTTATTTCTTGAATTATTGTTTTCTTCCCCTGTCTTTTCTTTAACTCTTGCTCCTTCTTAGAATTTTTTTCCTGTATTTCTTGGATTCCCCCCCTTTCTTCCTTTGCTTACTGTTCAAAGTAGAAAGCAAAAATAGGGACCACCCTGGTGCAAGCACAAGCAAAATACAGAGAAAACCAGGGCTGTAAAGTGAAAACTCAATAAATACACATTAGGAACACTCAAATTATCAAAAATACAGTTATAATGTGTATATACAAAGTAATCAAAGTGCTAAAGTAATCAGGGTATGAGTATTACAACAACCATCCCAGTAAATACATCACAAAAGTGCTCACTGGCATAAAACAGTAAAGGGGGTGGGGTCACACAGGCACCTTCTAAGAATTATACAACCTAAAGGTAGCAACACTTAATTACAACCATATAAGGGTGCACACTGGCATTTCCATTCAATTAGGCAGCCATGAAGCGGTTTACAAGGAATACCGTCCACAGCAAAAACATTTAAACGGCGAAAATGTCCAATAACATCAAGCTGCAATTGAAGAGGATTGGCTGTGAAGAGCTGAAGGCGTCTCTCTTTGAATAAATTCCATATTTTCTTGACTCTGAAGAAGATCTTCATTTAATCTCCATCTAAATTTTCTAAATCCCTTCGAAACTTTCCACATCATTGGATTATGATCCGAACTCACCCTCGGCATCATCTCTATTTTCTTTGTCAACACACTTAACTCTTTTGTTGCCCAAATCATGTCAATTCTTGAAAAGGACTGGTGTCTTGCAGAATAGAACGTATAGTCTTTTATTTTAGGATTCCAATTTCTCCATATATCTTCCAAATTTTCTTGTCCTACCAGTTCAAAAAAAGATTTTGGTAACTTCCTTGTTTTTTTGTGAAGTGACTTTAATTTCCTATCTAACTGCAGATTAACAACACCATTAAAATCTCCAGCCATTAAAATTTGCTCATAGGAATATTGGTCCAGATTTTGAATTATCTCCTTATAAAAATCATCCTTAGCTCCATTTAGCGCATAAATTCCTAAGACCAAGGCCTTCTTAAAGATCAACATTATCTCTACTGTCAAATATCTTCCATCTTTATCTTTGAAAATTAATTTGGGATCCAGTTCTTCCTTTACATATATCACAACCCCTCTTTTCTTTTGTTTTGCAGATGCCAAAAATAATTCTCCTAAATGGCTGCTTCCACACATGTTGGATAATCCACTTTCAATACTCTTGAAACTGATTTTCTTTTCTTTTTTTTAATTTTTTTTATTATATTAGAAAACTCTATAATATCTATTACAATCAATTTCCTTTAAATATTCCAGTTCTAACCCCCTCCCTTTCCCCCCCTTTTGTTGACTTCCAACAGTTTTCCAACCCCTTATCCATTTTTCCCCCTACTCATTTCAAACTTATTTTATTCTATTAAACATATACTTTCACTCTCTTCTAAGCTTCTATTATAACACCGTGCTATCTCTATTCCCTTTCCCACTTAACTTATCAACTAAATGTTACATTCCTGGCATATATTCTTTAATAATAACAGTCATTTGTCTAATTTTATACTCCATATTCTATCTTATTTCGTTCTTGTCTCGTCAATATGGGGCAAACAATTTGTCCCTTATTCTACATAACTTTAAGTACTTCTATAAGCATTGTATACATTCACTGTAAGTCAATCAATTTAACTTGTACTCTATATGTTACTCTTTACTTCCTTGTATCTTATATTCATTCTATTTTAGTTATATAATTTCTCAATTATACGATTATCTGCCAGAAATAAAATTAGTTAATTTCTATCCTTATAATTCTTATAATAACACCTCTATTACTTAGTACTATATATAGTAATCAAATAAAATATTTGCTTAGAATTTCTCATTTAACTCTCCTCCCCTCGGTAAAGTCACTTCCCTCTTCTTTTGTTGTATTTCAGTAATTTTCAAACTGCCACAGTTCTCCTCCCACCTCCCATTTTTTCACCAAATATTGCTTCAACTTTTCCCAATCCATATTAAACTGTCCTGGATCAAGGTCTCTCAGTTTCCTTGTCATTTTGTCCATTTCCGCCATGTACAGCAATTTGTAAATCCAGTCCTCGATAGTTGGCACTTCTTGTACTTTCCACTTTTGCGCATACAAAAGTCTAGCCGCTGCTGTCATGTAAAATAACAATGTCCTGTATTGTGTCGGAATATCCTCCATTTCCAAGTTCAGTAGCAGGAGTTCTGGGTTCTTATTAACTTGAAATTGTAAAATCTCACTTATCACTCTTATTATTTCCCCCCAGTACTGCCTAGCTACCTCACAAGTCCACCACATGTGATACAACGATCCTTCATGCTTTTTACATTTCCAGCATTTGTTAGACATGTTCAAATTCCCTAACACAATTTTCTTTGGTGTCAAATACCAACGATAAATCATTTTGTAAACATTCTCTTTAATGTTAGTGCATGTCGTGATCTTCAATGTATTCTTCCACAAGTATTCCCACGCCTCCATTGTTATTTCTTTGTTAAAGTTTATAGCCCACTTCACCATTTGCACTTTAACTGTCTCATCTTCTGTGTACCATTTTAACAACACTTTATAAGTCTTAGAGATTTCCTTTTTATCCTCTTGTAAAATTACCTCCTCTAATTTCGAATTCTCCATTCTTACCCCTCCTTTCACACAGTCCGAGTTATAAAGATCTCTAATCTGTCTATATTGAAACCAATCATAACTTGGAGACAACTCGTCTTGCGTCTTTATTCTTAGTTTGGAAAATTCTATTCGTGTTATCTCCTTATATGTTAAACACTGTTGTTCATTATCGACAGTTCTCGGATCTATTACTTCATAAGGAACCACCCAGGAGGGAATTCCTTCCTGTAGGTAATCTCTATACTTCTTCCAAATTGTGAAGAGGCTTCTCCGAATGTAATGGTGTAAAAACATAGAGTCTGCTTTTACTTTGTCGTACCACAGATATGCATGCCATCCAAATATTTTTTTATATCCTTCTAAGGCCAGTAGTTTGCGGTTTTTGAGCGTCATCCAGTCTTTCAGCCACACCAAACAGATTGCGTCGTAGTAAAGTCTTAGATTGGGCAGTTGCATTCCCCCTCTCTCTTTTGCGTCTTGTAATACTTTCATTTTCACTCGAGGCTTCCTGCCTGCCCAAACAAAGTCCGATATTTTCCTCTGCCATTTTTCAAACTGCTTAGAGTCCCGAATAATTGGTATTGTTTGTAACAAAAACATCACTCTTGGCAACACATTCATCTTAACTACTGCAATTCTTCCCAACCATGACAAATTCAATCTATTCCATTTAATCAAATCTTGCTCTATCTGAGTCCACAGTTTCTCATAATTATTCTTGAATAGATCTATATTCTTTGCAGTCAGTTCAATTCCCAAATATTTCACCTTACTTGTTACTTCACAATCTGTTATTTCCATTAATAACTGTTGTTTTTGTTTGGTCATATTCTTGCATAATATCTTGGACTTCTTTTTATTTACATAGAATCCTGCCAAATCTCCGAATTCCTTGATTTTCTCTATTACCTTTGGCATATTCTCAATTGGATCTTCCACAATTAACATTATGTCATCCGCAAATGCTCTGACCTTGTAGGAAAAGTCTTTTATTTTTATTCCACGGATAGCATTATCTTCTCGAATCTGTATCATCAATATTTTCAAAACCAAAATAAACAACAGTGGAGACAACGGGCAACCTTGTCTTGTACCTTTACCTATAGTCAGTTTCTTAGTCACCTCATCATTCACCACAATTGCTGCACTCTGGTCTCTGTAGATTTCTTTCACTGCTCTTATAAATCTTTCCCCCATTTGTAGCTGTTCCATAGTGGCAAACATAAAATTCCAGTTCAAATTGTCAAATGCTTTTTCAGCGTCCACAAAGAAGAAACCAACCTCCTTATCACAACGCTTGTCATAGTATTCAATAGCATTTATAACTGTCCTTAAATTGTCTTTAATTTGTCTGTTTGGTAAAAAACCAGCTTGTTCCTCCTCAATAACTTCAGAAAGCCATCCCTTTACTCCTTCCGCCAATATCTTCGCAAAGATTTTATAATCATTATTAAGTAGTGAAATAGGTCTGTAATTTTTAACATTAGTCAAATCTTGTCCTTTGGGGATCAATGATATGTTAGCTTCACTCCAAGTATCAGGGATCCTTTGATCCCTCAAAACACCATTGATGACTTCTTTTAGGAATGGCACCAGTTCATTGACCATTACCTTGTAAAATTTGGCTGTAAGTCCATCAGGTCCTGGCGCCTTTCCCAGATTTGTTGACTGTATTGCCTTCCTTATCTCTTCTTCCGTTACTTCGCTATTCAATTTGTCTCTCCATCTTTCCGAAATTACTGGGAGCTTCATTTTCCCCAAGTACGTCGCTATTGAGTCTTTATTCACTTCTTTTTTGTTGTACAGTTTAGCATAAAATTTGTAAAAGGCTCTGCTAATAGCCGTCTGTTCCAGATATACTTTATTGTCCTCACATATTTTATTTATTGTCTTCTCCTTTCTCTTCTTCAATTGCCACGCCAAATATTTCCCAGGTTTATTTGCACCTTCAAACGACTTTTGATTCATTCTCTTAAGATTCCATTCCAATTCTTTATTATTCATTGCCGTCAACTGCACTTGAAGGATTTTAATATCCTGGTATATTTTCTTTTTCCCTGGCCTTTTCTTTAATTGTATTTCTTTGGCTTTTATTTTCTCCATAATCTCCTGTCTCTTCTCTCTTTTTTTCCTAGCTCTTCCATTTAAGTCCATTAGTATACCTCTAATTACTGCCTTATAAGTATCCCATACCTTATTAGTTGGTACTTCTCTATTAATGTTGTGTTGTATGAAGAACTTAGTTTCCCTTCTCAGCATCTTCATATTTTCTCCCTCTTGTAACAAGTCCTTACTTATTCTCCATCCTTTCCTTTTGGTTCTTTTTCCAAACTTCCACATAATTGGATTATGATCTGAGCCTACCATGGGCATTATTTCTACGTCCTTAGTCCAAAGCGCTAAGTCTTTTGAGGCCCAGATCATATCAATTCGTGATAACGTAGAGTGTCTCGCAGAGTAAAACGTATATTGTCTGCCTTTAGGATTCTGTCTTCTCCATACATCTTCCAAAGTTTCCTGTTGCATTAATACAAAAAAAGTCTTTGGTAGTAGTCCTCTTTTCTTTTGTACAGTTGGTGATTTTTTGTCCTGTTCCAAGTTTGTGACTCCATTGAAGTCTCCTGCAAGAATTATCTGGTCGTAAGAAAGTTCATCTAATTGCTTCCTCAAATCCTCAAAGAAGCTTTCTTTTGCTCCATTAGGTGCATAAATTCCAATCACCAACACTCTCTTTAAATTCCATGTACATTCCACTGCTAAAAATCTGGCTTCCACATCTCTCATCACTAATTTTGGCTGTAGCTCCTCTTTTATATACAATGCCACTCCCCTTTTTTTCTTTTTTGAGGCCGCTACGAAGTCATTGTCCAATTTATTCAGTTTAAGATATTTTACATTCTGCTTTCTAATATGAGTCTCTTGCAAACACACAATATCACATTTTTGTTTTAATAGCCAGTGGAAAATACTTTTTCTCTTATTCGGTGAGTTAAGTCCATTTACATTCCAAGATGACACTTTACACTCCATATTCATAACCTTGTTGTTGGTAAGCCCTTTTCATTGTCCCTCATAAACTTTTCCATTTCTAGTTCAGATCTGATGCGCTTTTTCACTCCTCCAAATTCAAAGGACATTCCTTCTGGTAATTCCCATCTGTACCTTATTTTCATGTCCTTCAAAGTCTGGACTAAGGCTTTGTATTTTTTCCGATCTAGCAACACCGATCTGGGTAACTCCTTCATAATAATAACTATCTTGCCATCAACCTCCAATGGTTCTTGAAATTGTTTACTCACAATCATTTCTCTTATATTTCTAGTTGTAAATTGCACAATCACGTCTCTTGGTAATTTCCTTTGGGTCGCAAATCTTGAATTTATTCGATACACCACATCTAGAATAGCCACAGTTTCCTCCTCCTCCTTTCCCAGGTATTCAGCTAACACCTCGGTAATCTGTTCTTGGGCCATCTTTCCTTCTACCTTCGGCAAGCCGCGAAACCTCAGCTGCTTCTCCATATGCTTGCTCTCCGCAACTGCCATTCTTCCCCTCATCACCCTCATCTCTGTTCGTTGCGTGTCTGCAAGGTTCTCCACTGCATTTTCCACTACATTGACTCTTTGCTGTGTCGCCTGCAGGTCATTTTGTATTATTTCCATTCCCTTCTTCACTTCCGCCAGTTCATTCTTTACTGTCTCTTTAACCTCTTTCACCAGCTCAGGTTTCATATCCTTGAGTTCTTTAATCGCTTCTGAAAGTTTTTTATCCAAGTTCTCTATAGCCATTTGCCACTCTTTTTTCGACATCGTGGGGCTTGCTTTACCTCGCTCCCACGAGTCCGCTCGCTTCCTTAACTCCGTGGCGCTTGGCTTAGTGTCCTTTTTTTTTTAAATGTCCCAGTCTTTTTGCAAAAAAGTCGTTTAAAGAGTCCAAAATGTCAGGCGTCTTTTCTCTATGGTTCCTCTATGGTTTTTGTAATCCAATATGGCTTACTTCCTCTTCCGCTGAAGCCGCAGCTCTTCCCCTTTCAAAAATGGTGATTCCCTTCTTCCTGTCATCCGGCAAGGGCCGCTCCTCTCCAGCAACTCTATCACTATTACGTACTTCCTGTTTCCCGACTTCCCACAGCAGTTCTCGCGATGGTAAAACTTTCTCACAGCCTGATATCTTCTTGTGACCACAGGTATGTAAAACAATAGTCCAAATTCTTTAATAACTCCGTTTAACTTAGTCCTTTTTCTAATATAGTTCTTGCCGGATCCTCCCCTCCTTCTAATCAATCTGTTGCAGTTTAAAAGTCTGCTTTAATGTTTCATTGCTTTAAGTAATCTGTCCCGTTTCAAGAGATAGTGATCTTTACCTTCTCCAATGCTTTTCGCGGGTTGTAATCGCTGTTTCAATCTCAGATTCCCATCAATTCTTCTTGTCCCTGTTGAAGCTTGGGCATGTAGGTCCTATGCCAACCGCATTGGCTCCAGAACTGCCGCAGAGTTTTTGGCCGCCCTGTCTTCGGGTGGGACCTCAAGGGTCAAGAGAGAGTCCATTGCGTAGTACCCCCCCTCGCCCGAGATCAACGCGCCCTGAGGTACTTGAGCATTCTATGCCTGTTCTCCGCCTGAGAACAGTTGGCCGCGGGGATCTTTTTGCCCCGCCGGCCATTGAAACGGCAGTCCGGTCAGCTCAGCACTTAGAGCTGCGTTAGACCTCCATGGATCCCAAACCGGAAGTCCCACTCTTGAAACTGATTTTCCATGTGTGGAACAAAAAATCCACTTCTAAAGGATTACGAAAGTGCATTGAAAGTGCATTATTTAACGTGTGTGGAAATGGCCATTGTAAGCAGATTTACTGTCTTGCTCTTTAATATGTGTTTCTTGCAAACATATTATATTACAATTTTGATTCTTTAACCAATGAAAAATTGCTCTAATTTTTTGTGGTGAGTTCAGTCCATTAACATTCCAAGATATTAATTTGTACTGCATAATGTTACTTTTTAACAGTTCCGGAAAGTCTCTTTCATTGTCAAGCAGAAACACTGTCATATCATGTTTTGACTTGATGTTCACTCTTTTAAATTGAAAATGAAAGCTCAATCTTTCAGGTATTTCCCACCTATTCCTTATACTCTTCTCTCTCAGTTTTCCTGTTAATTCTCGATATTTTTTTCATTCTTGCAAAATTCTCCTAGGAAGTTTTTTCATAATTCTGACTCTACTTCCCTCCATTACCAAGGGACTTGCATAATGCCCTTTTAGAATTTCTTCTTTCATTCTTTAGGTTGTCAGTTGTACAATTATATCTCTCAGTAAATTTTTCTGTTGTGCATAGCTGGAGTTTATATACCAAATCCAAGTTTACTTCTATTTCTTCTGGCTGCTTGTTTAAAAATTCTGCCAATATTGCAATCATCTGATCTTGCGCACTCTGCGTTATAGACTCTGGCACTCCCCTAAATCTCAACTGGTTTTCTGTGATTTTACACTCAATCACCACCACACACTCTTGTAGTATTTTATTTTCTACTTTTAAACTAGAGGTCTTTTGCTCTTGAACTGTTTGATTTGTTGACTGTAGTTCCTTCTTTATTTCATGTATATATTTAGACAGCTCTGTCACCTCTGATTTTATTAATTCTTTTATATTTTTAATCAAACTTTCCTCCATTCTTGGCATAGATTGGCCCAACTCTTTATTGCCATCTAACACTTTTTTTTCTAACGCTTCTATAGCAGTCTGCCATTCTTTATCTGCTTTCTTCACTGTGACTGGGCTAGCTTTTGTGCCACCCCAAGTGTCGGCTCTCTTTCTGAGCTCTGTTTTTAATATCCATTTCAATTTCTATTTTAAGCCAATCAGTGTTAATTTCTTTTATTTTAACATCTTATCAAATTTCACCTTATCAAAATGTCGGGCGCAATTTCTCTATGGTGACTTCCTTCTTCCTTTTTCCTTCTCGAAATGGCGAGTTTTCACTTCCTCTTGACCTCTCAGTTTCTCCATCTCGTGGTCTTTCCCCTCCTTTTCTTCCGTGTTCTTCTACGCTGTTTCCACTTCCTTCCTGAGTTGGCTCCTCTCTAGGCAAAAGGTTCACAGTGCTCAATGTCTTCTACAGTCTCGCAATGTTAACTCCATTTCCTCTCGTGTTCCCTCCCCTCTCTCACTGCTGTTATCGCCTCCAAAACCACAGGTATGTACAAATAAAACTGATTTTTCTTCTTTAACATTTTAAAATTCTAACAAATTTCCACAACTTCCTCTGGATTGTCTTCCTCCTCTTAACTAGCAGCTCAGTCCATTAGTTTTAATTTTTTTAGCTCTTCTGATCTTTAGTCCAAAAAATAAGATAGTAATCTTTACCTTCCTTTGTTCCATTTGGGTTGTTCGTGCTGTTTCTTACGTTCAAAATTGATCAGATTCAGTACTGAAGCTTGGTTTCTGATGATCTCATGCCAAAATTTGACTCTAAGAGCTCTGTAGACATTTTAGCTTGCCCTTCTTGGAGGGGACCTCAAGGCAGTGGGAGAAATCCTTTATTCAGAGCCCCCCGTCATGAAGATCACTCACTCTCTGGGTCTTGTAGCGTTCTGGCCCTTCTCCTGCCTGGCAAGGGGTGGCGGTGATCTAAGCACCTGGCTTGCCTAGAAGAGTCTCTCTTGATTGCCCAGCTCCCTGAGCACCATCAGGTCACCATCAATCCAAACTGGAAGTCCCAGGAGCATATCTATATCTAACAGAAGACTGTACCCAGTAGCATAGTCTGTAGTCCCTGTCCTTTACCAAGGAATTCTCCTGAGCCGTTTCTTATGTTGTTATATAGCTATGTTACATTATATGCCACAAAGGCATACCATTTCATCTAATTAATTCTCAAATCCTGCATTCAGGTATTCTAATTAATTTGTTTTCCAGTCGTGGGCTTTTGGGGGGGGGTAGTTGAAATATATTGAAAATTCTTATAATTACAGGAGAAAAATTTGGCCCAGTTCTGCCTTGGGGGTTAACTCACACAATGAACAGGGGCAGAGCAAGCAGGTGTTGACCCCTGGCATCGAATTTCTTTGAAAGGCATGCTAAGGCTGTTCCCAAGGGCCAGGAAATTTCATACTTGAAAATCAAGGCTGGAGCAGGATATGAGAGCATTCCAATCTTTACCCTGACTTCACTATAGTTGGAGAACCCACAACTACTCATTAAATATTGTGTTCATCCAAATGCATATTACTTGTTGAGGTATGATTCTACAGGGAGAAGGAGAAGATGAGATGCTAATCGGAACAAGAAAAAGGCATGGATCCGAAAAAAGGTAAGCTGCTTCCACTTCTGTTTTTGTCTGTTGACACCATCTCTATCCTTAGTTAATTCTTAAAGGGAGGGGGGTTGCTTTGATATTTGCTCCTGCTTTGTCAAGCATGTATGGGACAGGACAGAGAGTTAAGCTAAGGATGACAACAATGACGACATCATCATCATCAATTCAATTTTTAGCCCTCCCTCCCCGTTAACGGGCTCAGGGTAGGTTACATCAGACATTAATACAATTTAAAATCACAGTAAAAACATATGGTCATAACCAGGGGGTTTTTTTCTGGGAAAAGAGGTGGCGGAACTCTCAAGAGGGAAATAGTGAAGAAATACACGGGATTCTTTGAAATAATATTATTTTCACACACCATTTCTGAGTATTTGCAAGAGGTGCTGGAACTCTGTTCCACGGCATTCCTGTTGAAAAAAAAGCCCTGGTCATAATACATATAAAATTTACTGTTTGCAGTTTGTAATCCCCAAGATGGTGGTCTTTGTCCTTAAACATCGACCCCACCACATGGGGAGGGGGGAAGGAAAGGAAAGGAAGGTGGGAGCAACATTCGAGTCAGATTGAGTCGTATGTGGGGCCATGATGACAGCTGTAATTCCACCTTGGTCTCCTTCCCCATTTTCCCATTTCTGAGCTGCATTCTACCGGGCACAGCATCCAGCTCTGCTGCTCAAGTTGCCCAGCGCAATTTTAGCGAATCTGAAAGACTTCTCCTGGACTGTGCCTCTCAGCAGGCCGAGCCACCTTGACTCTCTTCAGATGCTTTAACTGAGCAGTTCTGACCTTTTTTAAAACTTGGGCACCATGTGCTGCCATGGGGATCTACGGGGTTCCATTCCTTTTACTGTCCTACTCAACATCTATAGTCCTAAACACTTTAATGTGAAGTTATGTGTCTGCCCCAGGTCTTGTCTCTCTAGGCTCCTGTCATTCCAAGTTGAAAATTGATTTTCCATGTGTGTGGGGATCCCATTAAGACTGGGACCCACCAATCCAGGAAAGTTTTCCCAGCAGGCAGATACTGACTCCGCAGTGCTTTTTCAGGTCAGGTTTTTCTTATGCGAATTTTAAGTTGTTTCATGACTTAATATTGTGATTTAGTTGTTCCACTCAGTAGGTGGAAGTGGTGTGAAGGCAAAGGGGATGGAAAGTGATGACAGCAGTGCTTTTTTTCCAGAAAAAGAGGTGGTGGAACTCAGTAGGTTGCCCTCGGAGAAAATGGTCACATGGCTGGTGGCCCCTCCCCCTGATCTCCAGACAGAGGGATGTTGAGATTGCCCGCCATGCCGCTGAGTGATGCAGAGGGCAATCTAAATACCCCTCTGTCTGGAGATCAGGGGGAGGGGCCACCAGCCATGTGACCATTTTCAAGAGATTCCGGAACTCCATTCCACCATCTTCCATCTGAAAAAAAAGCCCTGGATGACAGAGAGGAGGAAGCCGAGATAAGTGCAGTGGGTGGAGTATCCCTTCTGCAGTTATTCCCTCAGTGGTCTCTGCTTATAAATGGACAATACCTGTCAGAGGAGTAGGCAGTGCTCCAGTGTCCCAGTTGTGGAACTGGGGCAACATATCAGTGTAAAAAAATATCACTATAATTAATATACAACATGAATTGAAAATACTACCCATTTTGTTGTAATAACAACAACAACAACAATAATAGAATGTTATAATAATAACATTCATTTTATATACCACCATTCAGGACAACTTAACACCCACTCAGAGTGTTTTACAAAGTGTGTTCTTATTATCCTCACAACAATCACCCTGTGAGGTGGGTGCAGCTGAGAGAGCTCTGAGAAGCTTTGACTGATGCAAGGTCACCCAGCTGGCTTCAAGTGGAGGAGTGGGTAATCAAACCAGGTTCTCCAGATTAGAGTCCCGCTCTCTTAACCACTACACCAAACTGGCCTACTATGTCTATAAAATGAAATACTTCCTGAACATATAGGCAAGAGACTTAAAGTTAAGCCCTTTTAAGTAGGGATGAGTCAATATTTTCAATAAATCTATCTGCTAATTGTCCTGACCTAGATGGTCCAGGCTAGCCCAATCTTGTAAGATCTTGGAAACTGAGCAGGGTTAATCTGGTTAATACATGGATGGAAGACCATCAAGGAACTAGGGTTGCCAGGCAGAGGCAGGCAATGGCAAACCACCTCTGAGGGCCAAGCTAGAAGTGACAAATTACACTTGAATGGCAACCGAACAGACTCAATGGTATTCCTCTCTGTTCACTTGCACTCCACTTGATCATGTACAGTTCGGACAGTTCAGTGGATAGGGAACTGATTGGAGGACCACACTCAAAGAGTGGTGGTCAGCGGCGTTTTATCAGATTGGAGGGAGGTGTCCAGTGGGGTGCCGCAGGACTCGGTTTTGGGCCCAGTACTTTTCAATATTTTTATCAATTATCTGGATGAAGGAGTGGAAGGGCTGCTCATTAAATTTGCTGATGATACCAAATTGGGAGGGGTAGCAAACACCCAAGAAGATAGAATTAAAATTCAACAAGACCTGAATACTCTGGAGAAGTGGGCAGCTGTGAACAGGATGCAATTCAACAAAGATAAGTGCACAGTATTACATCTGGGCCACAAAAATGGGAAGCACAAATACTGGATGGGGGATACGCTTCTGGGCAGTAGTATATGTGAAAGGGATGTTGGGGTAAGAGTGGACTGTAAGCTAAATATGAGCAGTCAGTGTGATGCGGTGGCAAAAAAGGCTAATTCAATCCTGGGTTGTATCAAAGGGGCCATAGCGTCGAAATCGCAGGAGGTCATAGCACCTCTCTATACTGCCTTGGTCAGGCCACGCCTGGAGTATTGTGTGCAGTTATGGAGGCCTCACTTCAAAAAGGATGTGGACAAAATCGAGAGGGTGCAGAGGAGAGCGACGAGGATGATCAGGGGTCTGGAGACTGAGTCCTACGAGGAAAGGCTGAGGGCCTTGGCAATGTTTAGTTCAGAGAAGAGGAAATTGAGGGGGGACATCATTGCTCTCTCTAAGTATTTGAAAGGCTGTCATTTGGAGGAGGGCAAGGAGCTGTTCCAGTTGGCAGCTGAGGGTAGGACACGAAGAAATGGGCTTAAACTACATGCACAAAGGTACCGGCTGGATATTAGGAAAAACTTTTTCACAGTCAGATTAGTTCAAAAGTGGAATCAGCTGCCTAGGGAGGTGGTGAGCTCCCCCTCACTGGCGGTTTTCAAGAAGAGGCTGGATGAATATTTGTCAGAGATGCTTTAGGCTGATCCTGCACCGGGCAGGGGGTTGGAATAGGTGGTCTGTATGGACCCTTCCAACTCTATGATTCTATGATTCTATGATTTTATGATTCTATGTAGAGCCAAGCTACAAGTGACGCCTGACACAGGTTGGACACTTGTCAGCTTCCCTGGTCTTGCAGCTACGATGAAGAGCCAAGCTGTAAAACCAGGACACCTACATTTCCCATTAAAACTTGAGGGAAGCTGACAAGTGTACGACCTGTGCAAGGCGTCACTTGAGTCTGATCAGTTGCCATTCAAGTGTAATTCGTCACTTATACTTGGCCCTGAATGGCTCTTACCTTGAAAATCCTAAGAGGTCACTAGAAGTCAGCTGTGACTTGACAAGAAAAAAAAATCTGATCATTAAATTTACTGTGTCAACAGTGATTGTTTACTATTGAGCCAAACACCTCTCCAGGCTCAGACAAGAGGAAGTAGAGGTTTCCCTAAAGTCATCCAGCAGCTTAAAAAACTTCTCAGTGGCTAAAGCCAAGTACGAGAGCTCCTCACTAGGGGTGTGCAGTTTGGGTTTTGGAAAACCCGAAAAAACCCGAATCACCCCGATTCGGGTTGATTCGGAGAAACCCGAATCGATTCGGGAAAACCCGAATCGATTCGGGTTTTTCGAATCGCCATCACCCGAATCGATTCGGGGTGATTTGGGTTGATTCGGGTTATCTTTTTCAATGGGAAAAAGCCTCCCCAGGCTTCTCTGAAGCCTGGGGGAGGCATTTTCCCACCGAATCAAGCCAAAATTGGTGGGAGTCCTCCTCTAACTTCCCTCTAACAACCTCCCGAGTTTCAGAAAGATTGGACTTTGGGGGGCCATGTTATGGCCCCCCAAACCAGGTCCCCCTATCCTTCCTAAAAAAAGCCATAGCTTTAGGTTTCTGCTGCTCATCTTCATTCATTTTTTCCTATGGGGAAAAAATGAAGAGGCAGGCTTCCTTTGCCAGGGGTGGCATTTCGCATGCAAAATGCCCCCCAACCCTCAGGGGTCCTTCTCCCACCTTTCCTCCCACCCCCCACCAAGGCTCAGCCTGCTCCCACTTGAGGGGGGCATTTCATGGCCTCCCCAAGTAGGTGCTCTTTCCTCTACTATAGCTGGGGGAGGCTTGTCTTGCCAGGGGTGGCATTCTGCATGCAAAATGCCCCCCTACCCTCAGAGGCCCTTCTCCCACCTTTCCTCCCACCCCCCACCAAGGCTCAGCCTGCTCCCAAAGTACAAGTAGGCAAAGCATTGTGACACATTACACCATAGCCTCGGACTCCAGACATGTGAGGGAACATGGCACCCAGACGACATTCCCACCTCTCCCTGGGCCGAGGTCCCCACTGCCGAGGCGTAGGTAGTGAAATCACTGCCTGGATGCCTCGTCCGATACTGCTCTGTGGACAGACTACAAGGGTGCTCCACGAGACTCCTCCAAGTGAGACCCCTTCTCCAGACAAACTAGGAATAGTCTCTCCACCCTCCATTCCAGGCTCAGGAGGTTCAATCGGATTATCTCTGGGATCCATCCTTCCCAGGTGGGGGTAAGGGAGACCAGATGGGATTCTCAACAAAATGTCAGTTTATGGAATTCAAGTTACTCTGAATTCATCTCCCAACCCCTTGCTGCAAGAAATCCACGGTCTTGAGTCAAAAGGTTCTTTATTGGAAGATTACATTCATAGCACAAGTGTCCATAATAAATCCAAAGGCATCAAAGCTTCTGGCTGACATGGAGGTTTTGTTGAGACTGACTTGATAGATTCCAAAAGCAGTACATCACACAGTCCCTCAGAATTGCCCCCTCCCCCATTGCCCAACTACAGTTGCAGTATGGGAACGTGAGGGAGAACGTTTTACAAGGGCGGGGCTCACACTAGGTGATAAGGTGCCTTCCCTTTTCCCTGGGAACGCAGCTGGATGTCTGCAACCTGCGGACAGAAATGCACGGGAAACTTACAGCATGAGAAGGAATCTGAATACACCATGGAGTCACAATGGATACAGGCTCTGACACAGGTATTTGTCTCCAAGCAGGGAAGATTTCACATCTGTAGATGCTTTTCATTACTTTATAGATGATGGTGGATTGCTGATACACAAATCAGCTCAGAGCTATCTGGATTATTATTAGAGGGTGTAATCATAGTTTCCTGTTTGCTTTCCAACAGAATATAAATCTGCTCGATCAATTGACAAGCTGTCAAAAGGTCAGTGAAGTAAAATATACTCTACCATATGGTTTTATCATAGAGTTCCCGGTGACTCCTAGAGCTATGTCAGCCCCCGCCCTCTCTGGGTTTTTTTCCCCGGATGTAACATGATGGCGCATGCAGTGCTGTGAGGATTTAAAATTGTTCTCCCATGCCGCTCTGAGCAGTGGCAAGCAACAGAGGCAGAGGTGGGGGGTACTCCACTGGGGAAAATGAGACTCCTGCTGGTTCAACTGTTCCTAAGTAACACAAAACACATAGACTTGGATCCTGTGAGTAAGTTGTGCGTGAACTATGTAGCCTCTGCTGCAGAGGGTGTTTCCTGCTAAAGTGTCCTTTTGTGCGACATCCATGGTTTCCAAAGTGCCTTTGCACAAAGGAAAGTTTTAGTGGCAAAGCAGGTGTTCTGTGGCAGAAACTCATTCACAGATGAAAGCTGCAGATGAGAGAAGGCAGGGGTGGGGGAGGGGTGGGTCCTCAGCAGGGTATAATGCCCTAGAGTCCACCCTCCAAGGGGAAGTGATCTCTGTGGGCTGGAGGTCAGTTGTAATTCCAGAAGATCTCCACTACCACCTGGAGGCTGGCAAACCCTATTCGATGGAGGAGTTTGTCTCACTTGGTGAGGTTTGGAAAGCAAGTGAGACATCTTTAGATAGATTTAGAGATGGGTAAGGACCTCTTTTCCCCTTCCACTCCTTCACTTTGGCTGTAGACAAAGAGCCTTCAGCCTAACTGCCATGACAAGTATGGGGCTTTGCTTGCATTCATGTGTAACCTGTTTTGTTCAAGGGCAATATCAAATAAATACATTTATATCATTTGAGAACTGGGAGAGTTCATGTCTATGACAGTGTGATCCCACCTTGTGACACTTGCATTTATAAAAGATTACAATGGACAAACTTGAGGAAGAAAATATCTTATTTGGTACAATATAATAATAAAGCGTATATAACAACAATCATGTAACAAAACAGGCCTGTTTTACTCAAGCAGACGCAGGTCTCAGTGTTTCTGATTTCTGTAGGGTGGTCAGTCCCTTGAATTTAAGCAACTTGTACCTGTGCTCTACGTTGAGTTTTCTTCTGTTCTTCACAGGAGTCCCATAAAATTAATAGAGAGTTCATAGAAAGGAGTGTTTCTGAGGAGAGAGGGCTTCTCCCTGCAGCTTCAGGCCCTCCAGTCTCTCAGGGAAAACTGTGCCTTTTTTTCCTTATAAGGAACACCCCAACTGCCTATCTCCCTCTAGTGGGGAAGGGTTACATGTTTCCGAGGCACTCGCACTCCAGCCTTTGGTAAACCCCGTTACGGCCAGTAACTCAGACTGCATTACATGCACTTGCTCTACAAGCATAATCCACCGGCCCCCAGAAGGCTGGCCAGTCTCTCCACCCTAGGCTCCAACACCTCCAACATCGGTGTGGTCCCAGCTTAGTTGCTCTACCCGGGGTGGGGGCTAGTCTTGGGCTGCAAACTCCTCCGGCTTAACGTAATGCTCCTCAATGTAGCTGGCCTCTTCTTTCCACCTAAACTGGGGAATTACGCTGGTCCTCACAACGGTTGTCATGGGGGTCAGCATTGCCTCCCAGCCTGAACCCCCGTGGCTCGCTTCATAGCCTCGGACTCCTGACATGTGAGGGAACATGGCACCCAGACGACAGTCCCATCTCTCCCTGGGCCAAGGACCCCACTGCCGAGGAGTAGGTAGCGAAATCACTGCCAGGATGCCTCGTCCGATACTGCTCCGTAGACGGACTCCAAGGGTGCTCCACGAGACTCCTCCAAGTGAGACCCCTTCTCCAGACAAACTAGGAATAGTCTCTCCGCCCTCCGTTCCCGGCTCAGGAGGTTCAATCGGATTATCTCTGGGATCCATCCTTCCCAGGTGGGGGTTAGGGAGACCAGATGGGATTCTCAACAAAATGTCAGTTTAGGGAATTCAGGTTACTCTGAATTCATCTCCCAACCCCTTGCTGCAAGAAATCCACGGTCTTGAGTCAAAGGTTCTTTATTGAAAGATTACATTCATAGCACAAGTGTCCATAATTAATCCAAAGGCATCAAAACTTCTGGCTGACAGGGAAGTTTTGTTGAGACTGACTTGATAGATTCCAAAAGCAGTATATCACACAGTCCCACAGAATTGCCCCCCCCATTGTCCAGCTACAGTTGAAGTCTGGGAACGTGAGGGAGAACTTCTTCCAAGGACAGGGCTTAGACTAGGAGAAAAGGTGCCTTCCCGTTTCCCTGGGAACGCAGCTGGATATCTGCAACCTGCAGACAGAAATGCACGGGAAATTTACAGCATGAGAAGGAATCTGAATACACCATGGAGTCACAATGGATACAGGCTCTGACAGGTATTTGTCTCCAAGCAGGGAAGATTTCACATCTGTAGATGCTTTTCATTCGTTTATAGATGATGGTGGATTGCTGATATACAAATCAGCTCAGAGTTATCTGGATTATTATTAGAGGGTGTAATCATAGTTTCCTGTTTGCTTTCCAACAGAATATAAATCTGCTCGATCAATTGACAAGCTGTCAAAAGGTCAGTGAAGTAAAATATACTCTACCATATGATTTTATCATAGAGTTCCTAGTGCCTCCTAGAGCTATGTCAGCCCCCGCCCTCTCTGGGTTTTTTTCCCCGGATGTAATATGATGGCGCATGCAGTGCTGTAATATGATGGCGCATGCAGTGCTGTGAGGATTTAAAATTGTTCTCCCATGCCGCTCTGAGCAGTTGCAAGCAACAGAGGCAGGGGTGGGGGGTACTCCAGTGGGGACAATGAGACTCCTGCTGGTTCAGCTGTTCCTAAGTAACACAAAACACATAGACTTGGACCCTGTGAGTAAGTTGTGTGTGAGCTATGTAGCCTCTGCTGCAGAGGGTGTTTCCTGCTAAAGTGTTCTTTTGTGCGACATCCGTGGTTTCCAATGTGCCTTTGCACAAAGGAAAGTTTTAGTGGCGAAGCAAGTGTGTTCTGTGGCAGAAACTCATTCATAGATGAAAGCTGCAGATGAGAGAAGGCAGGGGTGGGGGAGGGGTGGGTCCTCAGCAGGGTATAATGCCCTAGAGTCCACCCTCCGAGGGGAAGTGATCTCTGTGGGCTGGAGGTCAGTTGTAATTCCAGGAGATCTCCACTACCACCTGGAGGCTGGCAAACCCTAATCGATAGAGGAGTTTGTCTCACTTGGTGAGGTTTGGAAAGCAAGAGAGACATCTTTAGATAGATATGGGTAAGGACCTCTTTTCCCCTCCCACTCCTTCACTTTGGCTGTAGACAAAGAGCCTTCAACCTAACTGCCATGACAAGTATGGGGGCTTTGCTTGCATTCATGTGTAACCTGTTTTGTTCAAGGGCAATATCAAATAAATACATTTATCTCATTTGAGAACTGGGAGAGATCATGGCTATGACAGTGTGATCCCACCTTGTGACACTTGCATTTATAAAAGATTACAATGGACAAACTTGAGGAAGAAAACATCTTATTGGAACAATACAATGATAAAGCATATATAACAACAATCTTGTAACAAGACAGGCCTGTTTTACTCAAGCAGACCCAGATCTCAGTCTTTCTGACTTCTGTAGGGTGGTCAGTCCCTTGAATTTCAGGAACATGTACCTTTGCTCTACGTTGAGTTTTCTTCTGTTCTTCACAGGAGTCCCATAACATTAATAGAGAGTTCATAGAAAGGAGAGTTTCTGAGGAGAGAGGTCTTCTCCCTGCAGCTTCAGGCCCTCCAGTCTCTCACGGAAAATTGCGCCTTTTTTTCCTTATAAGGAACACCCCAACTGCCTATCTCCCTCTAGTGGGGAAGGGTTACATGTTTCCGAGGCACTCGCACTCCAGCCTTTGGTAAACCCCGTTACGGCCAGTAACTCAGATTGCACTACATGCACTTGCTCCACAAGCATACTCCACCGGCCCCCAGAAGGCTGGCCAGTCTCTCCACCCTAGGCTCCAACACCTCCAACATCAGTGTGGTCCCAGCTTAGTTGCTCTACCCGGGGTGGGGGCCAGTCTTGGGCTGCAAACTCCTCCGGCTTAACGTAATGCTCCTCAATGTAGCTGGCCTCTTCTTTCCACCTAAACTGGGGAATTACGCTGGTCCTCACAACGGTTGTCATGGGGGTCAGCACTGCCTCCCAGCCTGAACCCCCGTGGCTCGCTTCATAGCCTCGGACTCCTGACATGTGAGGGAACATGGCACCCAGACAACATTCCCGTCTCTCCCTGGGCCAAGGTCTCCACTGCCGAGGCGTAGGTAGTGAAATCACTGCCTGGATGCCTCGTCCGAAACTGCTCCGTGGACAGACTACAAGGGTGCTCCACGAGACTCCTCCAAGTGAGACCCCTTCTCCAGACAAACTAGGAATAGTCTCTCCGCCCTCCGTTCCAGGCTCAGGGGGTTCAATCGGATTATCTCTGGGATACATCCTTCCCAGGTGGGGGTTAGGGAGACCAGATGGGATTCTCAACAAAATGTCAGTTTAGGGAATTCAAGTTACTCTGAATTCATCTCCCAACCCCTTGCTGCAAGAAATCCACGGTCTTGAGTCAAAAGGTACTTTATTGAAAGATTACATTCATAGCACAAGTGTCCATAATTAATCCAAAGGCATCAAAACTTCTAGCTGACAGGGAAGCTTTGTTGAGACTGACTTGATAGATTCCAAAAGCAGTATATCACACAGTCCCTCAGAATTGCCCCCCCCCCCATTGTCCAGCTACAGTTGAAGTCTGTGAATGTGAGGGAGAACTTCTTCCAAGGACGGGGCTTAGACTAGGACATAAGGTGCATTCCCTTTAGGGATGTGCGTTTCGGCTTCTTTCGGGTTAGCCGAAACATTTCGGAGAAAGCCGAAACGTTTCGGCTAGCCGAAAGAAAAAAAGCCGAAACGTTTCGGCTTCTTTCGGCTTTTTTTCGGCTTTTCAATGGGAAAATGTCTTCGTCTTCCCGGACGTCTGGGGGAGGCATTTTCCCACCAAATCAGCCCAAAATTGGTGGGGACCTTCCTCTAACGCCTCTCTAAAAACCCCCCAAATTTCACACCGATTGGACTTTGGGGAGCCATGTTATGGCCCCCCAAATCAGGTCCCCCTATCCTCCCATAAGAAAGCGAAGGAGCAGCATATTGTTAGCATGCTGCTGCTCATCTTCTTCATTATTTCCTACGGGGAAAAAATGAAGAAGCAGGCTTCCTTTGCCAGGGGTGGCATTTTGCATGCAAAATGCCCCCTTACCCTCAGGGGCCCTTCTCCCACCCCTCCTCCCAACCCCCACCAAGACTCAGACTGCTCCCACTTGGGGGGGGCATTTCATGGCCTCTCCAAGTAGGTGCTCTGCTCTCATCTCTACCACTGACAGCTGGGGGAGGCTTGTCTTGCCAGGGGTGGCATTTTGCATGCAAAACGCCCCCCAACCCTCTGGGGCCCTTTTCCCACCCTTCCTCCCACCCCCCACCAAGGCTCAGACTGCTCCCACTTTGGGGGGGGGCATTTCATGGCCTCCCCAAGTAGGTCCTCTCAGCCCCTAAAGTCCACCCCTTAAAGCCCCACACAAACCCAATTCCCCCCAGCTGCCACACACAGACCCAAATCCCCACACTAGCCCCTCACAGACCCAAATCCACCCCCACCTGCCCCACACCCATAACCCCAGGAACAGGCTGGCAAAGGCCAGCCCTCTCCCTTTGTTCCCTATGCTGGGAACTTCTAAACTCTCTTTCCCTGGGCAATTCTGCACAGCCCAGGGGTGCCACAATGGTGGGCACACTTCTGAGTGCCAGCTGGTCCCTGTGAAAGAGCACCTGAACCACAGACACCCTCCCTCAAATTCCCCCACCACCTACAGAGATGGCTGGCCAGCCAGCCCCATTGTTCCCTATGATGGGAACCAACTGCACAACAAAGAATAAAACACGAACAACACAAAATAAATTTCTTTAAATTATTTTCTCCCTTTCAAAGTACAAGTAGGCAAAGCATTATGACACATTACACCAGCAGTCCCCCAAACAGAAAAATTAACACAACTCACTTAACATCAGAGAATCACAAAAGCACAATTCCTTTCAAAAACACTTTATTTCTTGAACAGCTTTAGGATACACAGCAGGGGGGCGCACCAAAGGGCATGATAGAAGTGTACTACACAAAATAATACAACCCACTTCACCGTTTTTGACAGCAGTTCTGTTTGGGTGATTCTCTGATGTGAAGTGAGTTGTGTTATTTTTATGTAGTACACTGCTTTCATGCCCTGTTGTGCCTTCCTACTGTGTAACCTAAAGCAGTTAAGGAAATAAAGTGCTTCTGACAGCAATATTTTGGGGTGATTCTCTGATGATAAGTGAGTTGTGTTATTTTTGTGTAAGATACTGCTGCCATGCCCTTTCGTGCGCCCCCCCTGCTGTGTATCCTAAAGCTGTTCAAGAAATAAAGTGTTTTTGACAGGTATTGTGCTTTTCTGATTCTCTGATGTTAAGTGAGTTGTGTTATTTTTGTGTAAGATACTGCTGCCATGCCCTTTGGTGCACCCCCCTGCTGTGTATCCTAAAGCTGTTCAAGAAATAAAGTGTTTTTGACAGGAATTGTGCTTTTGTGATTCTCTGATGTTAAGTGAGTTGTGTTATTTTTGTGTAAGATACTGCTGCCATGCCCTTTGGTGTGCCCCCCCTGCTGTGTAACCTAAAGCTGTTCAAGAAATAAAGAGTTTTTGACAGGAATTGTGTTTTGTGATTCTCTGATGTTAAGTGAGTTGTGTTATTTTTCTGTGTGGGGGACTGCTGGTGTAATGTGTCATTATGCTTTGCCTACTTGTACTTTGAAAGGGAGAAAATAATTTAAAAAAACCTTTATTTTGTGTTGTTCGTGTTTTATTCTTTGTTGTGCAGTTGGTTCCCATCATAGGGAACAATGGGGCTGGCTTGCTAGCCATCTCTGTAGGTGGTGGGGGAATTTGAGGGAGGGTGTCTGTGGTTCAGGTGCTCTTTCATAGGGACCAGCTGGCACTCAGAAGTGTGCCCACCATTGTGGCACCCCTGGGCTGTGCAGAATTGCCCAGGGAAAGAGAGTTTAGAAGTTCCCAGCATAGGGAACAAAGGGAGAGGGCTGGCCTTTGCCAGCCTGTTCCTGGGGTTATGGGTGTGGGGCAGGTGGGGGTGGATTTGGGTCTGTGAGGGGCTAATGTGGGGATTTGGGTCTGTGTGTGGCAGCTGGTGGGGGAATTGGGTTTGTGTGGGGCTGTAAGGGGTGGACTTTAGGGGCTGAGAGGACCTACTTGGGGAGGCCATGAAATGCCCCCCCCAAGTGGGAGCAGTCTGAGCCTTGGTGGGGGGTGGGAGGAGGGGTGGGGGAAGGGCTCCTGAGGGCTGGGGGGCATTTTACATGCAAAATGCCACCACTGGCAAGACAAGCCTCCCCCAGCTGTCAGTGGTAGAGAAAAGAGCACCTACTTGGGGAGGCCATGAAATGCCCCCCCCAAGTGGGAGCAGTCTGAGCCTTGGTGGGGGGTGGGAGGAACGGTGGGAGAAGGGCCCCTGAGGGTAAGGGGGCATTTTGCATGCAAAATGCCACCCCTGGCAAAGGAAGCCTGCTTCTTCATTTTTTCCCCATAGGAAATAATGAAGAAGATGAGCAGCAGCATGCTAACAATATGCTGCTCCTTCGCTTTCTTATGGAAGGATAGGGGGACCTGCTTTGGGGAGCCATAACATGGCCCCCCAAAGTCCAATCGGTCTGAAACCTGGGAGGATTTTAGAGAGGGGTTAGAGGAAGGTCCCCACCAATTTTGGGCTGATTCGGTGGGAAAATGCCTCCCCCAGGCGTCCGGGAATACGGAGGCATTTTCCCATTGAAAAAGCCGAAAGCCGAAAGCCGAAAGACAGCCGAAAGAAAGCCGAAAGCCGAAAGCCGAAACGGCTGGCCATTTCGGCTTTCGGCTTATTCGAAAGAGATTCTTCTTTCGGCTTTCGGCTTTCGGCTTTAGCCGAAAGTTTTTGGCTTGCACACCCCTACTTCCCGTTTCCCTGGGAACGGAGCTGGATATCTGCAACCTGCGGACAGAAAGGCAAGGGAAATTTACAGCATGAGAAGGAATCTGAATACAACATGGAGTCACAATGGATACAGGCTCTGACACAGGTATTTGTCTCCAAGCAGGGAAGATTTCACATCTGTAGATGCTTTTCATTAGTTTATAGATGATGGTGGATTGCTGATATACAAATCAGCTCAGAGCTATCTGGATTATTATTAGAGGGTGTAATCATAGTTTCCTGTTTGCTTTCCAACAGAATATAAATCTGCTCGATCAATTGACAAGCTGTCAAAAGGTCAGTGAAGTAGAATATACTCTACCATATGGTTTTATCATAGAGTTCCCGGTGACTCCTAGAGCTATGTCAGCCCCCGCCCTCTCTGGGTTTTTTCCCCCGAATGTAATATGATGGCGCATGCAGTGCTGTGAGGATTTAAAATTGTTCTCCCATGCCGCTCTGAGCAAGCAACAGAGGCAGGGGTGGGGGGTACTCCAGTGGGGAAAATGAGACTCCTGCTGGTTCAACTGTTCCTACGTAATACAAAACACATAGTCTTAGACCCTGTGAGTAAGTTGTGTGTGAGCTATGTAGCCTCTGCTGCAGAGGGTGTTTCCTGCTAAAGTGTCCTTTTGTGCGACATCCGTGGTTTCCAATGTGCCTTTGCACAAAGGAAAGTTTTAGTGGTGAAGCAAGTGTGTTCTGTGGCAGAAACTCATTCATAGATGAAAGCTGCAGATGAGAGAAGGCAGGGGTGGGGGAGGGGTGGGTCCTCAGCAGGGTATAATGCCCTAGAGTCCACCCTCCGAGGGGAAGTGGTCTCTGTGGGCTGGAGGTCAGTTGTAATTCCAGGAGATCTCCACTACCACCTGGAGGCTGGCAAACCCTATTTGATGGAGGAGTTTGTCTCACTTGGTGAGGTTTGGAAAGCAAGAGAGACATCTTTAGATAGATTTAGAGATGGGTAAGGACCTCTTTTCCCCTCCCACCTTCACTTTGGCTGTAGACAAAGAGCCTTCAACCTAACTGCCATGACAAGTATGGGGGCTTTGCTTGCATTCATGTGTAACCTGTTTTGTTCAAGGGCAATATCAAATAAATACATTTATCTCATTTGAGAACTGGGATAGTTCATGGCTATGACAGTGTGATCCCACCTTGTGACACTTGCATTTATAAAAGATTACAATGGACAAACTTGAGGAAGAAACCATCTTATTGGAACAATACAATGATAAAGCATATATAACAACAATCTTGTAACAAGACAGGCGTGTTTTCCTCAAGCAGACCCAGATCTCAGTCTTTCTGACTTCTGTAGGGTAGTCAGTCCCTTGAATTTCAGGAACATGTACCTTTGCTCTACGTTGAGTTTTCTTCTGTTCTTCACAGGGGTCCCATAACATTAATAGAGAGTTCATAGAAAGGAGTGTTTCTGAGGAGAGAGGTCTTCTCCCTGCAGCTTCAGGCCCTCCAGTCTCTCACGGAAAATTGCGCCTTTTTTTTTCTTATAAGGAATACCCCAACTGCCTATCTCTCTCTAGTGGAGAAGGGTTACATGTTTCCGAAGCACTCGCACTCCAGCTTGCTCCACAAGCATACTCCACCGGCCCGCAGAGGGCTGGCCAGTCTCTCCACCCTAGGCTCCAACACCTCCAACGTCGGTGTGGTCCCAGCTTAGTTGCTCTACCCGGGGTGGGGGCCAGTCTTGGGCTGCAAACTCCTCCGGCGTAATGTAATACTCCTCAATGTAGCTGGCCTCTTCTTTCCACCTAAACTGGGGAATTACGTTGGTCCTCACAACGGTTGTCGTCGGCGTCAGCACTGCATCCCAACCTGAGTCCCCGTGGCTCGCTTCATAGCCTCGGACCCCTGACATGTGAGGGAACATGGCACCCAGATGACATTCCCATCTCTCCCTGGGCCAAGGACCTCACTGCCGCGGAGTAGGTAGTGAAATCACTGCCTGGATGCCTTGTCCGATACTGCTCCTTGTCCGATACTGGCTACAAGGGTGCTCCACGAGACTCCTCCAAGTGAGACCCCTTCTCCAGACAAACTAGGAATAATCGCTCCACCCTCCGTTCGAGGCTCAGGAGGTTCAATCGGATTATCTCTGGGATCCATCCTTCCCAGGTGGGGGTTAGGGAGACCAGATGGGATTCTCAACAAAATGTCATTTTATGGAATTCAAGGTACTCTGAATTCATCTCCCAACCCCTTGCTGCAAGAAATCGACCGTCTTGAGTCAAAAGGTACTTTATTGAAAGATTACATTCATAGCACAAGTGTCCATAATTAATCCAAAGGCATCAAAACTTCTGGCTGACATGGAGGTTTTGTTGAGACTGACTTGATAGATTCCAAAAGCAGTATATCACACAGTCCCACAGAATTGCCCCCCCCCATTGTCCAGCTACAGTTGAAGTCTGGGAACGTGAGGGAGAACTTCTTCCAAGGACAGGGCTTAGACTAGGAGAAAAGGTGCCTTCCCGTTTCCCTGGGAACGCAGCTGGATGTCTGCAACCTGCGGACAGAAAGGCACGGGAAACTTACAGCATGAGAAGGAATCTGAATACACCATGGAGTCACAATGGATACAGGCTCTGACACAGGTATTTGTCTCCAAGCAGGGAAGATTTCACATCTGTAGATGCTTTTCATTAGTTTATAGATGATGGTGGATTGCTGATATACAAATCAGCTCAGAGCTATCTGGATTATTATTAGAGGGTGTAATCATAGTTTCCTGTTTGCTTTCCAACAGAATATAAATCTGCTCAATCAATTGACAAGCTGCCAAAAGGTCAGTGAAGTAAAATATACTCCACCGTATGTTTTTATCAAAGACTTCCTGGTGACTCCTAGAGCTATGTCAGCCCCCGCCCTGTCTGGGTTTTTTCCCCCGGATGTAATATGATGGAGCATGCAGTGCTGTGAGGATTTAAAATTGTTCTCCCATGCCGCTCTGAGCAGTGGCAAGCAACAGAGGCAGGGATGTGGGGTAATCCAGAGGGGAAAATGAGACTCCTGCTGGTTCAACTGTTCCTAAGTAACACAAACCACATAGACTTGGATCCTGTGAGTAAGTTGTGTGTGAGCTATGTAGCCTCTGCTGCAGAGGGTGTTTCCTGTTAAAGTGTCCTTTTGTGCGACATCCGTGGTTTCCAATGTGCCTTTGCACAAAGGAACATTTTAGTGGCGAAGCAAGTGTGTTCTGTGGCAGAAACTCATTCATAGATGAAAGCTGCAGATGAGAGAAGGCAGGGGTGGGGGAGGGGTGGGTCCTCAGCAGGGTATAATGCCCTAGAGTCCACCCTCAAAGGGGAACTGATCTCTGTGGGCTGGAGGTCAGTTGTAATTCCAGGAGATCTCCACTACCACCTGGAGGCTGGCAATCCCTAATCAATAGAGGAGTTTGTCTCACTTGGTGAGGTTTGGAAAGCAAGAGAGACATCTTCAGATAGATTTAGAGATGGGTAAGGACCTCTTTTCCCCTCCCACTCCTTCACTTTGGCTGTAGACAAAGAGCCTTCAGCCTAACTGCCATGACAAGTATGGGGGCTTTGCTTGCATTCATGTGTAACCTGTTTTGTTCAAGGGCAATATCAAATAAATGCATTTATCTCATTTGAGAACTGGGAGAGTTCATGGCTATGACAGTGTAATCCCACCTTGTGACACTTGCAGTTATAAAAGATTACAATGGACAAACTTGAGGAAGAAAATATCCTATTTGGAACAATATAATAATAAAGCGTATATAACAACAATCATGTAACAAGACAGGCCTGTTTTACTCAAGCAGACCCAGGTCTCAGTCTTTCTGACTTCTGTAGGGTGGTCAGTCCCTTGAATTGCAACAACTTGTACCTGTGCTCTACGTTGAGATTTCTTCTATTCTTCACAGGTGTCCCATAACATTAATAGAGAGTTCATAGAAAGGAGTGTTTCTGAGGAGAGAGGGCTTCTCCCTGCAGCTTCAGGCCCTCCAGTCTCTCATGGAAAATTGCGCCTTTTTTTCCTTATAAGGAACACCCCAACTGCCTATCTCCCTCTAGTGGGGAATGGTTACATGTTTCCGAGGCACTCGCACTCCAGCCTTTGGTAAACCCCGTTACGGCCAGTAACTCATACTGCATTACATGCACTTGTTCCACAAGCATAATCCACCGGCCCCCAGAGGGCTGGCCAGTCTCTCCACCCTAGGCTCCAACACCTCCAACATCGGTGTGGTCCCAGCTTAGTTGCTCTACCCGGGGTGGGGGCCGGTCTTGGGCTGCAAACTCCTCCGGCTTAACGTAATGCTCCTCAATGTAGCTGGCCTCTTCTTTCCACCTAAACTGGGGAATTACGCTGGTCCTCACAACGGTTGTCATGGGGGTCAGCACTGCCTCCCAGCCTGAACCCCCGTGGCTCGCTTCATAGCCTCGGACTCCTGACATGTGAGGGAACATGGCACCCAGACGACATTCCCGTCTCTCCCTGGGCCGAGGTCCCCACTGCCAAGGAGTAGGTAGCGAAATCACTGCCAGGATGCCTCATCCGATACTGCTCCGTGGACGGACTCCAAGGGTGCTCTGAATTCATCTCCCAACCCCTTGCTGCAAGAAATCCAAGGTCTTGAGTCAAAAGGTACTATATTGAAAGATTACATTCATAGCACAAGTGTCCATGATTAATCCAAAGGCATCAAAGCTTCTGGCTGACAGGGAAGCTTTGTTGAGACTGACTTGATAGATTCCAAAAGCAGTATATCACACAGTCCCTCAGAATTGCCCCCCCCCCATTGTCCAGCTACAGTTGAAGTCTGGGAACGTGAGGGAGAACTTCTTCCAAGGACAGGGCTTAGACTAGGAGATACGGTGCCTTCCCGTTTCCCTGGGAATGCAGCTTGATGTCTGCAACCTGTGGACAGAAAGGCACGGGAAACTTACAGCATGAGAAGGAATCTGAATACACCATGGAGTCACAATGGATACAGGCTCTGACACAGGTATTTGTCTACAAGCAGGGAAGATTTCACACCTGTAGATGCTTTTCATAAGTTTATAGATGATGGTGGATTGCTGATATACAAATCAGCTCAGAGCTAACTGGATTATTATTAGAGGGTGTAATCATAGTTTCCTGTTTGCTTTCCAACAGAATATAAATCTGCTCGATCAATTGACAAGCTGTCAAAAGGTCAGTGAAGTAAAATATACTCTACCATATGGTTTTATCATAGAGTTCCCAGTGTCTCCTAGAGCTATGTCAGCCCCCGCCCTCTCTGGGTTTTTTTCCCCGGATGTAATATGATGGCGCATGCAGTGCTGTGAGGATTTAAAATTGTTCTCCCATGCCGCTCTGAGCAGTGGCAAGCAACAGAGGCAGGGGTGGGGGGGAATTCCAGTGGGGACAATGAGACTCCTGCTGGTTCAACTGTTCCTAAGTAACACAAAACACATAGGCTTGGACCCTGTGAGTAAGTTGTGTGTGAGCTATGTAGCCTCTGCTGCAGAGTGTGTTTCCTGCTAAAGTGTCCTTTTGTGCGACATCCGTGGTTTCCAATGTGCCTTTGCACAAAGGAAAGTTTTAGTGGCGAAGCAAGTGTGTTCTGTGGCAGAAACTCATTCATAGATGAAAGCTGCAGACGAGAGAAGGCAGGGGTGGGGGAGGGGTGGGTCCTCAGCAGGGTATAATGCCCTAGAGTTCACCCTCCGAGGGGAAGTGATCTCTGTGGGCTGGAGGTCAGTTGTAATTCCAGGAGATCTCCACTACCACCTGGAGGCTGGCAAACCCTAATCGATAGAGGAGTTTCTCTCACTTGGTGAGGTTTGGAAAGCAAGAGAGACATCTTTAGATAGATTTAGAGATGGGTAAGGACCTCTTTTCCCCTCCCACTCCTTCACTTTGGCTGTAGACAAAGAGCCTTCAACCTAACTGCCATGACAAGTATGGGGGCTTTGCTTGCATTCATGTGTAACCTGTTTTGTTCAAGGGCAATATCAAATAAATACATTTATCTCATTTGAGAACTGGGAGAGTTCATGTCTATGACAGTGTGATCCCACCTTGTGACACTTGCATTTATAAAAGATTACAATGGACAAACTTGAGGGAAAAAACATCTTATTTGGAACAATACAATAATAAAGCATATATAACAACAATCTTGTAACAAGACAGGCGTGTTTTACTCAAGCAGACCCAGATCTCAGTCTTTCTGACTTCTGTAGGGTGGTCAGTCCCTTGAATTTCAGGAACATGTACCTTTGCTCTACGTTGAGTTTTCTTTTGTTCTTCACAGGAGTCCCATAACATTAATAGAGAGTTCATAGAAAGGAGTGTTTCTGAGGAGAGAGGGCTTCTCCCTGCAGCTTCAGTCCCTCCAGTCTCTCACGGAAAATTGCGCCTTTTTTTCCTTATAAGGAATACTCCAACTGCCTATCTCTCTCTAGTGGAGAAGGGTTACATGTTTCTGAGGCACTCGCTCTCCAGCTTGCTCCAAACGCATTCTCCACCGGCCCGCAGAGGGCTTGCCAGTCTCTCCACCCTAGGCTCCAACAACTCCAACGTCGGTGTGGTCCCAGCTTAGTTGCTCTACCCGGGTGGGGCCAGTCTTGGGCTGCAAACTCCTCCGGCGTAACGTAATACTCCTCAATGTAGCTGGCCTCTTCTTTCCACCTGCAGCTTCAGGCCCTCCAGTCTCTCACGGAAAATTGCGCCTTTTTTTCCTTATAAGGAACACCCCAACTGCCTATCTCCCTCTAGTGGGGAAGGGTTACATGTTTCCGAGGCACTCGCACTCCAGCCTTTGGTAAACCCCGTTACGGCCAGTAACTCATACCGCATTACATGCACTTGTTCCACAAGCATAATCCACCGGCCCCCAGAGGGCTGGCCAGTCTCTCCACCCTAGGCTCCAACACCTCCAACATCGGTGTGGTCCCATCTCAGTTGCTCTACCCGGGGTGGGGGCTAGTCTTGGGCTGCAAACTCCTCCGGCTTAACGTAATGCTCCTCAATGTAGCTGGCCTCTTCTTTCCACCTAAACTGGGGAATTACGCTGGTCCTCACAACGGTTGTCATGGGGGTCAGCACTGCCTCCCAGCCTGAACCCCCTTGGCTCGCTTCATAGCCTCGGACTCCTAACATGTGAGGGAGCATGGCACCCAGACGACATTCCCGTCTCTCCCTGGGCCGAGGTCCCCACTGCCGAGGAGTAGGTAGCGAAATCACTGCCTGGATGCCTCGTCCGATACTGCTCCGTGGATGGACTCCAAGGGTGCTCCACGAGACTCCTCCAAGTGAGACCCCTTCTCCAGACAAACTAGGAATAGTCTCTCCGCCCTCCGTTCCCGGCTCAGGAGGTTCAATCGGATTATCTCTGGGATCCATCCTTCCCAGGTGGGGGTTAGGGAGACCAGATGGGATTCTCAACAAAATGTCAGTTTAGGGAATTCAAGTTACTCTGAATTCATCTCCCAACCCCTTGCTGCAAGAAATCCACGGTCTTGAGTCAAAAGGTACTGTATTGAAAGATTACATTCATAGCACAAGTGTCCATAATTAATCCAAAGGCATCAAAACTTCTGGCTGACAGGGAAGCTTTGTTGAGACTGACTTGATAGATTCCAAAAGCAGTATATCACACAGTCCCTCAGAATCCCCCCCCCATTGTCCAGCCACAGTTGAATCCTGGGAACGTGAGGGAGAACTTCTTCCAAGGACGGGGCTTAGACTAGGAGATAATGTGCTTTCCCGTTTCCCTGGGAACGCAGCTGGATGTCTGCAACCTGCGGACAGAAAGGCACTGGAAACTTACAGCATGAGAAGGAATCTGAATACACCATGGAGTCACAATGGATACAGGCTCTGACACAGGTATTTGTCTCCAAGCAGGGAAGATTTCACATCTGTAGATGCTTTTCATTAGTTTATAGATGATGGTGGATTGCTGATATACAAATCAGCTCAGAGCTATCTGGATTATTATTAGAGGGTGTAATCATAGTTTCCTGTTTGCTTTCCAACAGAATATAAATCTGCTCGATCAATTGACAAGCTGTCAAAAGGTCAGTGAAGTAAAATATACTCTACCATATGGTTTTATCATAGAGTTCCCGGTGACTCCTAGAGCTATGTCAGCCCCCGCCCTCTCTGGTTTTTTTCCCCCGGATGTAATATGATGGTGCATGCAGTGCTGTGAGGATTTAAAATTGTTCTCCCATGCCGCTCTGAGCAGTGGCAAGCAACAGAGGCAGGGGTGGGGGGGAATTCCAGTGGGGACAATGAGACTCCTGCTGGTTCAACTGTTCCTAAGTAACACAAAACACATAGGCTTGGACCCTGTGAGTAAGTTGTGTGTGAGCTATGTAGCCTCTACTGCAGAGTGTGTTTCCTGCTAAAGTGTCCTTTTGTGCGACATCCGTGGTTTCCAATGTGCCTTTGCACAAAGAAAAGTTTTAGTGGCGAAGCAAGTGTGTTCTGTGGCAGAAACTCATTCATAGATGAAAGCTGCAGACGAGAGAAGGCAGGGGTGGGGGAGGGGTGGGTCCTCAGCAGGGTATAATGCCCTAGAGTTCACCCTCCGAGGGGAAGTGATCTCTGTGGGCTGGAGGTCAGTTGTAATTCCAGGAGATCTCCACTACCACCTGGAGGCTGGCAAATCCTAATCGATAGAGGAGTTTGTCTCACTTGGTGAGGTTTGGAAAGCAAGAGAGACATCTTTTGATAGATTTAGAGATGGGTAAGGACCTCTTTTCCCCTCCCACTCCTTCGCTTTGGCTGTAGACAAAGAGCCTTCAGCCTAACTGCCATGACAAGTATGGGGGCTTTGCTTGCATTCATGTGTAACCTGTTTTGTTCAAGGGCAATATCAAATAAATACATTTATCTCATTTGAGAACTGGGAGAGTTCATGTCTATGACAGTGTGATCCCACCTTGTGACACTTGCAGTTATAAAAGATTACAATGGACAAACTTGAGGAAGAAAACATCTTATTTGGAACAATACAATAATAAAGCGTATATAATAACAATCATGTAACAAAACAGGCCTGTTTTACTCAAGCAGACCCAGGTGTCAGTCTTTCTGACATCTGTAGGGTGGTCAGTCCCTTGAATTGCAGCAACTTGTACCTGTGCTCTACATTGAGATTTCTTCTATTCTTCACAGGAGTCCCATAACATTAATAGAGAGTTCATAGAAAGGAGTGTTTCTGAGGAGAGAGGGCTTCTCCCTGCAGCTTCAGGCCCTCCAGTCTCTCAGGGAAAATTGCGCCTTTTTTTCCTTATAAGGAACACCCCAACTGCCTATCTCCCTCTAGTGGGGAAGGGTTACATGTTTCCGAGGCACTCGCACTCCAGCCTTTGGTAAACCCCGTTACGGCCAGTAACTCATACTGCATTACATGCACTTGCTCCACAATAGGGGTGTGCAAGCCAAAAATTTTCGGCTAAAGCCGAAAGCAGAAAGCCGAAAGAGGATTCTCTTTCATATAAGCCGAAAGCTGAAACGGCCAGCTTTCGGCTTCCGGCTTTCGGCTTACTTTCGGCTGTCGGCTTTCGGCTTTTTCAATGGGAAAATGCCTCCGGCGTCTTCCCGGACGTCTGGGGGAGGCATTTTCCCACCGAATTAGCCCAAAATTGGTGGGGACCTTCCTCTAACCCCTCTCTACAAACCCCCCATGTTTCAGACCGATGTTATGGCCCCCCAAAGCAAGTCCCCCTATCCTCCCATAAGAAAGCGAAGGAGCAGCATATTGTTAGCATGCTGCTGCTCATCTTCTTCATTATTTCCTATGGGGAAAAATGAAGAAGCAGGCTTCCTTTGCCAGGGGTGGCATTTTGCATGCAAAATGCCCCCTTACCCTCAGGGGCCCTTCTACCACCCCTCCTCCCACCCCCACCAAGGCTCAGCCTGCTCCCACTTGGGGGGGCCATTTCATGGCCTCCCCAAGTAGGTGCTCTAATCTCATTCTCTACCACTGACAGCTGGGGGAGGCTTGTCTTGCCAGGGGTGGCATTTTGCATGCAAAATGCCCCCCAGCCCTCTGGGGCCCTTCTCCCACCCTTCCTCCCACCCCCCACCAAGGCTCAGACTGCTCCCCAAGTAGGTGCTCTCAGCCCCTAAATCCACCCCTTACAGCCCCACACAAACCCAATTCCCCCCCAGCTGCCACACACAGACCCAAATCCCCACATTAGCCCCTCACAGCCCCAAATCCACCCCCACCTGCCCCACACCCATAACCCCAGGAACTGGCTGGCAAAGGCCAGCCCTCTCCCTTTGTTCCCTATGCTGGGAACTTCTAAACTCTCTTTCCCTGGGCAATTCTGCACATTTCAGGGGTGCCACAATGGTGGGCACACTTCTGAGTGCCAGCTGGTCCCTGTGAAAGAGCACCTGAACCACAGACACCCTCCCTCAAATTCCCCCACCACCTACAGAGATGGCTGGCCAGCCAGCCCCATTGTTCCCTATGATGGGAACCAACTGTACAACAAAGAATAAAACAAGAACAACACAAAATAAAGTTTTTAAAAAATTATTTTCTCCCTTCCAAAGTACAAGTAGGCAAAGCATTATGACACATTACACCAGCAGTCCCCCACACAGAAAAATAACACAACTCACTTAACATCAGAGAATCACAAAGCACGATTCCTGTCAAAAACACTTTATTTCTTGAACAGCTTTAGGTTACACAGCAGGGGGGAACACCAAAGGGCATGGCAGCACTATCACACAGTAGGAGGGCACAACAGGGCATGATAGCAATGTACTACAAAAAATAATACAACCCACTTTACCGTTTTTGACAGCAATTATGTTTGTGTGATTCTCTGATGTGAAGTGAGTTGTGTTATTTTTGTGTAGTACTCTGTTTTCCTGCTCTGTTGTGCCTTCCTACTGTGTAACCTAAAGCAGTTACAGTAATAAAGTGCTTTTGGCAGCAATTTTTGGGGTGATTCTTTAATGTGAAGTGAGTTGTGTTATTTTTGTGTAAGATACTGCTTCCATGCCCTTTGGTGTCCCCCCCCCTGCTGTGTAACCTAAAGCTGTTCAAGAAATAAAGTGTTTTTGACAGGAATTGTGCTTTTGTGATTCTCTGATGTTAAGTGAGTTGTGTTATTTTTGTGTAAGATACTGCTGCCATGCCCTTTGGTGTTTCCCCCTGCTGTGTAACCTAAAGCTGTTCAAGAAATAAAGAGTTTTTGACAGGAATCGTGCTTTGTGATTCTCTGATGTTAAGTGAGTTGTGTTATTTTTCTGTGTGGGGGACTGCTGGTGTAATGTGTCATTATGCTTTGCCTACTTGTACTTTGGAAGGGAGAAAATAATTTTTTAAAAAACTTTATTTTGTGTTGTTCTTGTTTTATTCTTTGTTGTGCAGTTGGTTCCCATCATAGGGAACAATGGGGCTGGCTGGCCAGCCATCTCTGTAGGTGGTGGGGGAATTTGAGGGAGAGTGTCTGTGGTTCAGGTGCTCTTTCACAGGGACCAGCTGGCACTCAGAAGTGTGCCTACCATTGTGGCACCCCTGAGCTGTGCAGAATTGCCCAGGGAAAGAGAGTTTAGAAGTTCCCAGCATAGGAAACAAAGGGAGAGGGCTGGCCTTTGCCAGCCTGTTCCTGGGGTTATGGGTGTGGGGCAGGTGGGGGTGGATTTGGGTCTGTGAGGGGCTAATGTGGGGATTTGGGTCTGTGTGTGGCAGCTGGGGGGGAATTGGGTTTGTGTGGGGCTGTAAGGGGTGGACTTTAGGGGCTGAGAGCACCTACTTGGGGAGGCCATGAAATGCCCCCCCAAGTGGGAGCAGGCTGAGCCTTGGTGGGGGGTGGGAGGAAGGGTGGGAGAAGTGCCCCAGAGGGCTGGGGGGCATTTTGCATGCAAAATGTCACCCCTGGCAAGACAAGCCTCCCCCAGCTGTCAGTGGTAGAGATGAGAGCACCTACTTGGGGAGGCCATGAAATGCCCCCCCCCCAAGTGGGAGCAGTCTGAGCCTTGGTGGGTGGTGGGAGAAGGGCCCCAGAGGGTTGGGGGGCATTTTGCATGCAAAATGCCACCCCTGGCAAGACAAGCCTCCCCCAGCTGTCAGTGGTAGAGAATGAGATTAGAGCACCTACTTGGGGAGGCCATGAAATTCCCCCCCCCCAAGTGGGAGCAGGCTGAGCCTTGGTGGGGGTGGGAGGAGGGGTGGGAGAAGGGCCCCTGAGGGTGAGGGGGCATTTTGCATGCAAAATGCCACCCCTGGCAAAGGAAGCCTGCTTCTTCATTTTTCCCCATAGGAAATAATGAAGAAGATGAGCAGCAGCATGCTAACAATATGCTGCTCCTTGGCTTTCTTATGGGAGGATAGGGGTACCTGCTTTGGGGGGCCATAACATGGCCCCCCCAAAGTCCAATCGGTCTGAAACTTGGGGGGTTTATAGAGAGGGGTTAGCGGAAGGTTCCCACCAATTTTGGGCTTATTCGGTGGGAAAATGCCTCCCCCGGACGTCCGGGAAGACGCCGGAGGCATTTTCCAATTGAAAAAGCCTAAAGCCGAAACGTTTCGTCTTTTTTTCTTTCGGCTAGCCGAAACGTTTCAGATTAGCCCGAAACGTTTCGGCTAACCTGAAAGAAGCCGAAACACTTTTGTTTCGGCTTTCTTTCGGCTTTCAGAAAGTCGAAATGCACATCCCTACTCCACAAGCATACTCCACCGGTCCCCAGAGGGCTGGCCAGTCTCTCCACACCAGGCTCCAACACCTCCAACATCAGTGTGGTCCCAGCTTAGTTGCTCTACCCAGGTGGGGGCCAGTCTTGGGCTGCAAACTCCTCCGGCGTAACGTAATACTCCTCAATATAGCAGGCCTCTTCTTTCCATCTAAACTGGGGAATTACGTTGGTCCTCACAATGGTTGTCGTGGGGGTCAGCACTGCCTCCCAGCCTGAGCCCACGTGGCTTGCTTCATAGCCTCGGACTCCTGACATGTGTGGGAACATGGCACCCAGACGACATTCCCGTCTCTCCCTGGGCCGAGGTCCCCACTGCCGAGGAGTAGGTAGCGAAATCACTGCCTGGATGCCTCGTCCAATACTGCTCCATGGACGGACTCCAAGGGTGCTCCACGAGACTCCTCCAAGTGAGACCCCTTCTCCAGACAAACTAGGAATAGTCTCTCCGCCCTCCGTTCCCGGCTCAGGAGGTTCAATCGGATTATCTCTGGGATACATCCTTCCTAGGTGGGGGTTAAGGAGACCAGATGGGATTCTTAACAAAATGTCAGTTTAGGGAATTCACGTTACTCTGAATTCATCTCCCAACCCCCTGCTGCAAGAAATCCACGGTCTTGAGTCAAAAGGTACTGTATTGAAAGATTACATTCATAGCACAAATGTCCATAATTAATCCAAAGGCATCAAACCTTCTGGCTGACAGGGAAGCTTTGTTGAGACTGACTTGATAGATTCCAAAAGCAGTATATCACACAGTCCCACAGAATTGCCCCCCCCCCCCCATTGTCCAGCTACAGTTGAAGTCTGGGAACGTGAGGGAGAACTTTTTACAAGGGCGGGGCTCACACTAGGTGATAAGGTGCCTTCCCTTTTCCCTGGGAACGCAGCTGGATGTCTGCAACTTGCGGACACAAAGGTACGGGAAATTTACAGCATGAGAAGGAATCTGAATACACCATGGAGTCACAATGGATACAGGCTCTGACACAGGTATTTGTCTCCAAGCAGGGAAGATTTCACATCTGTAGATGCTTTTCATTAGTTTATAGATGATGGTGGATTGCTGATATACAAATCAGCTCAGAGCTATCTGGATTATTATTAGAGGGTGTAATCATAGTTTCCTGTTTGCTTTCCAACAGAAAATAAATCTGCTCAATCAACTGTTAAGCTGTTAAAAGGTCAGTGAAGTAAAATATACTCCACCATATGGTTTTATCATAGAGTTCCCAGTGACTCCTAGAGCTATGTCAGCCCCCTCCCTCTCTGGGTTTTTCCCCCCGGATGTAATATGTTGGAGCATGCAGTGCTGTGAGGATTTAAAATTGTTCTCCCATGCCGCTCTGAGCAGTGGCAAGCAACAGAGGCAGGGGTGGGGGATACTCCAGTGGGGAAAATGAGACTACTGCTGGTTCAACTGTTCCTACGTAACACAAAACACATAGACTTGGACCCTGTGAGTAAGTTGTGCGTGAGGTATGTAGCCTCTGCTGCAGAGGTGTTTCCTGCTAAAGTGTCCTTTTGTGCGACATCCGTGGTTTCCAATGTGCCTTTGCACAAAGGAAAGTATTAGTGGCAAAGCAAGTGTGTTCTGTGGCAAAAACTCATTCATAGATGAAAGCTGCAGACGAGAGAAGGCAGGGGTGGTGGAGGGGTGGGTCCTCAGCAGGGTGTAATGCCCTAGAGTCCACCCTCGAAGGGGAACTAATCTCTGTGGGCTGGAGGTCAGTTGTAATTCCAGGAGATCTCCACTACCACCTGGAGGCTGGCAAACCCTATTCGATAGAGGAGTTTGTCTCGCTTAGTGAGGTTTGTAAAGCAAGAGAGACATGGTTAGATAGATTTAGAGATGGGTAAGGACCTCTTTTCCCCTCCCACTCCTTCACTTTGGCTGTAGACAAAGAGCCTTCAGTCTAACTGCCATGACAAGTATGGGGGCTTTGCTTGCATTCATGTGTAACCTGTTTTGTTCAAGGTCAATATCAAATAAATACATTTATCTCATTTGAGAACTGGGAGTGTTCATGTCTATGGCAGTGTGATCCCACCTTGTGACACTTGCATTTATAAAAGATTACAATGAACAAAGTTGAGGGAAAAACATCTTATTTGGAACAATACAATAATAAAGCATATATAACAACAATCATGTAACAAGACAGGCCTGTTTTACTCAAGCAGACCCAGGTCTCAGTCTTTCTGACTTCTGTAGGGTGGTCAGTTCCTTGAATTGCAGCAACTTGTACCTGTGCTCTACGTTGAGATTTCTTCTATTCTTCACAGGAGTCCCATAACATTAATAGAGAGTTCATAGAAAGGAGTGTTTCTGAGGACAGAGGGCTTCTCCCTGCAGCTCCAGGCCCTCCAGTCTCTCACAGAAAATTGCACCTTTTTTTCCTTATAAGGAACACCCCAACTGCCTATCTCCCTCTAGTGGGGAAGGGTTACATGTTTCCGAGGCACTCGCACTCCAGCCTTTGGTAAACCCCGTTACGGCCAGTAACTCATACTGCATTACATGCACTTGCTCCACAAGCATAATCCACCGGCCCCCAGAGGGCTGGCCAGTCTCTCCACCCTAGGCTCCAACACCTCCAACATCGGTGTGGTCCCAGCTTAGTTGCTCTACCCGGGTGGGGGCCAGTCTTGGGCTGCAAACTCCTCCGGCGTAACATAATACTCCTCAATGTAGCAGGCCTCTTCTTTCCACCTAAACTGGGGAATTACGCTGGTCCTCACAACGGTTGTCGTGGGGGTCAGCACTGCCTCCCAGCCTGAGCCCCCGTGGCTTGCTTCATAGCCTCGGACTCCTGACATGTGAGGGAACATGGCACCCAGACGACATTCCCGTCTCTCCCTGGGCCGAGGTCCCCACTGCCGAGGAGTAGGTAGCGAAATCACTGCCTGGATGCCTCGTCCGATACTGCTCCGTGGACGGGCTAAAAGGGTGCTCCACGAGACTCCTCCAAGTGAGACCCCTTCTCCAGACAAACTAGGAATAATCACTCCACCCTCCGTTCCAGGCTCAGGAGGTTCAATCGGATTATCTCTGGGATCCATCCTTCCCAGGTGGGGGTTAGGGAGACCAGATGGGATTCTCAACAAAATGTCAGTTTAGGGAATTCAAGTTACTCTGAATTCATCTCCCAACCCCTTGCTGCAAGAAATCCACGGTCTTGAGTCAAAAGGTACTTTATTGAAAGATTACATTCATAGCACAAGTGTCCATAATTAATCCAAAGGCATCAAACCTTCTGGCTGACAGGGAAGTTTTGTTGAGACTGACTTGATAGATTCCAAAAGCAGTATATCACACAGTCCCTCAGAACCCGCCCCCCATTGTCCAGCTACAGTTGAAGTCTGAGAACGTGAGGGAGAACTTCTTCGAAGGAAAGGGCTTAGACTAGGAGAAAAGGTGCCTTCCCGTTTCCCTGGCAACTCAGCTGGATGTCTGCAACCTGCGGACAGAAAGGCACTGGAAACTTATAGCACGAGAAGGAATCTGAATACACCATGGAGTCACAATGGATACAGGCTCTGACACAGGTATTTGTCTCCAAGCAGGGAAGATTTCACATCTGTAGATGCTTTTCATTAGTTTATAGATGATGGTGGATTGCTGGTATACAAATCAGCTCAGAGCTATCTGGATTATTATTAGAGGGTGTAATCATAGTTTCCTGTTTGCTTTCCAACAGAAAATAAATCTGCTCAATCAACTGTTAAGCTGTTAAAAGGTCAGTGAAGTAAAATATACTCCACCATATGGTTTTATCATAGAGTTCCCGGTGACTCCTAGAGCTATGTCAGCCCCCTCCCTCTCTGGGTTTTTCCCCCCGGATGTAATATGATGGAGCATGCAGTGCTGTGAGGATTTAAAATTGTTCTCCCATGCCGCTCTGAGCAGTGGCAAGCATCAGAGGCAGGGATGGAGGATACTCCAGTGGGGAAAATGAGACTCCTGCATCAGTGGTTTCTAATGTGCCTTTGCACAAAGGAAAGTTTTAGTGGCAAAGCTAGTGTGTTCTGTGGCAGAAAGTCATTCATATATGAAAGCTGCAGACGAGAGAAGGCAGGGGTGGGGGAGGGGTGGGTCCTCAGCAGGGTATAATGCCCTAGAGTCCACCCTCCGAGGGGAAGTGATCTCTTTTTTTTTTGAAAATTTTTTATTAGGTGAGTACAAATACAAATTAAATTTTTAATCAAAAACCTAAATATCAATTTTCCCCCACCCTTTCCCTCCCCCCTTTTTCTCAGACTTCCAACTGCTTTCCAACCCATATCTTATTCTATAACTTGCTTATCTATTTTCTCTATATATTTTTATATCCTATTTCTTTAATAGGCTAATTGATATCCATTAAAATCAAATATATTCAAAACTTAAACTTAACAATAATTGAAACTTCAATTTAAATGGTAAAGATCCCTATCTCTAATAATTCCCCCAATTAGTAACTTTCAAATTGCCATAATTTCCCTTTCACGTCTCACTTTTTCTCCAAATACTCCCTCAGTCTCCCCCAATCATTAAAAAATTCTTCAGAATTCTGGTCTCTCAGCTCTCTTGTCATTTTGTCCATTTCTGCCATGTACAGCAACTTTTGTATCCACTCTCCAATAGATGGTGTTTCTTGCACTTTCCATTTCTGCGCATATAGTATTCTTGCCACTGTTGTCATATAAAATAACAGTGTTCTGTGTTGCGTAGGAACATCTTCCATATTTAAGTTCAGTAGCAGGAGTTCTGGGTTCTTTATTATTGAAATCTGCAAAATCTCATTTATTTTTTCTAAAATATCTCCCCAGTACTGCCTAGCAACCTCACAAGTCCACCACATATGATACAGTGATCCTTCATGACTTTTACATTTCCAATACTTATCAGACATCTTAGCATTTCCATAAGCTATTTTTTTGGCGTCAAATACCACCTATATATCATCTTAAAAACATTTTCCTTGATACTGGTAGAAGTTGAGATCTTCAATGTATTTTCCCACAAATATTCCCATGCCTCCATCTTTATGCCCCTTTGACAATTTATAGCCCTCTTCACCATCTGGACTTTAACAATATCTTCTGTATACCACTTCAAAAGTATTTTATAAATTTTTGAAATTTTCTTCTTGCTTTCTTGTAGTATAACTTCTTCCAATTCTGAATCCTTCCATTTAATTCCATCTTTTGAACAATCAGAATCATATAAGTCCTTTTTCTGCCTATAGGGGTGTGCAAAGGCACACCGATTAGGGTTTCTCGTTTCGGGTTTACCCGAAACAAGAATCCGATTCGGATACAGTAAAACCCGAAACAGTAAAACGGCTAGCCGTTTCGGGTTTAGCGTTTCGGATATCGATTTGGGTTGTTTCGGGTTGTTTCGGGTTGTTTCTATGGGAAAATGCCTCCGTCTTCCCGGACGCCTGGGAGAGGCATTTTTCCACTGAATCAAACCAAAATTGGTGGGGACCTTCCGCTAACTCCTCTCTAACAAACCCCCAAGTTTCAGACAGATTGGACTTTGGGAGGGCATGTTATGGCCCCCCAAACTAGGTCCCCTTATCCTCACCTAAGAAAGGGAAAAGTAAGCGTCTTTTTAGCTTGCTGCTGCTAATCTTCTTCATTATTTCCTATGGGGAAAAAATGAAGAGGCAGGCTTGTCTTTCCAGGGGTGGCATTTTGCATGCAAAATGCCCCCCAACCCTCTGGGGTCCTTCTCCCACCTCTACTCCCACCCTCCACCAAGGCTCAGCCTTGGCCTCCCCAAGTAGGTGCTCTTTTCTCTACTACTTACAGCTGGGAGAGGCTTGTCTTGCCAGGGGTGGCATTTTGCATGCAAAACCCTCTGGGTCCCAACCCTCTGGGACCCTTCTCCCACCTCTACTCCCAATCCCCAACAAGGCTCAGCCTGCTCCCACTGGGGGGGGGCATTTCATGGCCTCCCCAAGTAGGTGATCTTTTCTCTACTACTTACAGCTGGGAGAGGCTTGTCTTGCCAGGGGTGGCATTTTGCTTGCAAAATGCCCCCCAACCCTCTGGGGCCCTTTTCCCACCTCCACTCCCACTCCCCACCAAGGCTCAGCCTGCTCCCACTTGGGGGGGCATTTCATGGCCTCCCCAAGTAGGTGCTCTCAGCCCCCAAAGTCCACCCCCTACAGCCGCACACAAACCAATTCCCCCCAGCAGCTACACACAGACCCAGATCCCCACATTAGCCCCTCACAGACCCAAATACACCCCCAGCAGCTCCACACCCATAACCCCAGGAATAGGCTGGCCACCCCTCCCCCTTTGGAAACTTCTAAACTCTCTTTCCCAGGGCAATTCCGCACAGCCCAGGGGCACCACAATGGTGGGCACACTTCTGAGTGCCAACTTGTCCCTGAGAAAGAGCACCTGACACACAGACAACCACCCCCTGACACCCCCACCACCTACAGAGAAGGCTGGCCAGCCTGCCCCATTGTTCCCTATGCTGGGAACCAACCTCACATCAAAGAATGAAGCACACACACACACAACGATACAAATTTAAAAAACTTTATTTTCTCACTTTCAAAGTACAATAGGTCAACACATCATGGCAAATCACACTAACCGTCCCCCACACAAAAGGACAACACAATTCACTACACATCAAAGAATCTTAAAAAATATTTTTTTTTAACAAACTCTAAATTTTTGAACAGATTCAGGTTACATAGGAGGGCACAACAGGGCATGGAAAAAGAAGTCCACTAGACAAAATTAACATAACTACTAGCTTCACACAACAAAACCACAACAAGGCCTTTCAAAAACTCCTCATGAACAGCTTAAATTTACACAGCAGTAGGGCAGAAAAGGGCATGATAACAGCATGCTTGCAGTGAGTCCCACTATTCAAACATAACAGAACTCAATAAACATCAGACAATCACCAAAGATTCAAAACATCTGTACAAGATGTGTGTAACACAGCGGGAGGGCAAAATGGGTCAAAAACACTTTTGTTCTTGAACAGATTTAGGTTACGCAGTAGCAGGGTACACCCACAGGCAGGTCAGCATTGTCTTGGTCAGAAAACAACACAACTATCATGAAATAAAAAACTTATTTGCTTAACCCCTCAGCACCTCCGCCATAACAACAAAAAACCACACAAAGACTTTTTCTGTTTCAAAATTTCTTTATCTCTATGCACGTGAGCCCATCTCCCAACCATCCCTCCATAACCAAACTTAATGGGGGGAAACCACTGCAACAAGGTCCAGCAGAACCAATGTCATTTCCTGCGGCTATGCTTTCAGTTCAGCCACAAAAAGCTGGACTGGGCACTGTTGCAGAGGTTTCCCCCCTCCCCCACACCAGCCTCAGCATTTACCTGGAAACATCTGTGAGAGATCATCAGTGGCTGGTGCCCAGCCCCAACTCTTCCCGCATTCTCCCCCCCCCAAGCAAACCAAACAGTAACATTTCAACTTTTTTTTTGTTTTTGTTTTAATAAATGAACATCTCAACTTTGAAAAAACATTATTACAACTTTTTTTTGGTTTTTTTTTAATAAATGAACATCTCAACTTTGAGACAGGGTCTGTCTCAGTGCTGGGAGATGTTTTGAATTCCCTTGGGGGGGGCTTCCAAATTGCTGGGTGGATTCCCTTTGCCACTGGTTCCTAACCACCCTCCCTCTACTGGCCGGTTTTAACTGCGTCTACAGGGTTTTAGACAGGGGAGAGCGCGATTCCAAAGGATTGGACTCGCAGAGGATGCAGGCCACAAGTTGGGCTCACCTCAGTCACTCTGGAAGTCCAGTCCTGAGAAATCAAAGAGGCGAGAGTTGACCTTCAGGAAGGTCAACTGCTCGACTCTCCATGGGAGAAGGCGAGTGCGATGTGGGCCGACAATGTCGCCCACATGAGAAAACACACGCTCGCTCTCCACGCTCGTCGGAGGGCATGAGAGCAGCCGCTGCACCTCGAGGGAGAGATCCGGCCAGACCGACTCCTTCTTGGCCCAGTAGCTGAGCGGATCGGTGGAGAGCGACTCGCAGGGCTCCGCGAGGTAGTCCCTGACCATTGCCTCCGCCGGATCCTCTCTCACGGTCCTCACAACCCCAGAGGGGACAAGGGCCCACCAGAGCAGCTCCATCTCCATCGGCACTCCGGTGGTGGCCGCGGGGGGGGGCTGTGCAGAGGGGGTGTCAGAGGGACCTGCACGGCAGGGCCCCTCTTGCGTCTCCCTTGTCGACAGGTGTCCCCTCGCGGCCTGCCTGCACCTCACCCAAGAGCAGAGCTCGTTTCTGGCTTGGGTGAGGTTCCCGTCCCGCTCGGCAAAATTGCCCTTTATGCGCGGGTCACACATGGTCGCCAACATGTATGACTCGATCTGCGTGAGAGGAGTTAGCCTGGCAACTATGCCATGCTGCAGCCTTCTCACCAGTGCGCGCACCGCTGGAAGGAGGTCAGCATGAGGCACAACCCGGTCTGCAAGGGTGACCAGATTCCTCTGGAGTGTGTGCACCAGGGGAATGACCAGACTGAGGGTCACCGTGTCTGACGAGACCACCACAGTGAAGTCCTTGAAGGGCTTCAGGACCTCCACTGTCTGGGTGACAGTGAGCCAATCCTCCCGGCTGAACTCACCCACCTGACTCGCACCGCGGTTCTCGGAGAGCCACGCGTGGAGTGCGGCCTGCTGCTCCACCAAGCGCTCAAGCATGGCGCAGGTGGAGTTCCAGTGAGTGCTTACATCAGTGATCAGAGCGTGCTCCGGCACACCTGTCCTGACCTCTGTCTGGTGCAGTTCGTGCGTGGCTTTCACGCTTCCCGAGAAGTGACTCGTGAGCCTCCGACATTTCTGGATCAGTAACTGGAGTTCACGAGTCCGGGTATCAAGGGGTTCCTTCGAGGGACTTCTGGTTTGGGATCCATGGAGGTCTAACGCAGCTCTAAGAGCTGAGCTGTCCATGCCGCTGTTTGGAAGGCTGGAGGGGCGCAAAAAGCCCGCAGCCACCTGTTCTCAGGCGGAGAACAGGCGAGTACACTTGTGCACCTGAGGGCGCGTTGATCTCAGGTGAGGGGGGGTTTTCACGCAACGAACCCCCACCCACCCTTGAGGTCCCACCTGAAGAAAGGTTGCCTAGATCTCTGCAGTGGCTCTGGAGTCAAATTTCTGGCATAAGACCTTCATGCCCAAGCTTCAGTGAAACGGCAAAGGGTTTTGGATTGAATTGAACAAAAGAAGCAGTGATTACAACCCAAGAAAAATGCCTAAGAAGGTAAAGATTGCTATCTCTTAGTACGGGACAGATTTTAAAAAGAATTAACTGATTTAAGTGGATTAAAGAACTGCTACAGATTGGGCATATAAGGGGGAAGATTCCGGCAAGAAAAATTTTGAAAAAGTAAATTTGCAAGAGAAGCTAGCGCGGAAATTGGACTATTGTTTACATACCTGCGGCGAGGAAGAGATAAGGGACTGTGAGAAAGTTTAAAAATCGCGAGAACTGCTGTGCAACGTAGGGGAACAGGAAGTACATCAAAACCATAAAGAGACTGGTGAGGAGGGACCTTGTCTGAATGCCGGAAGTAGGGCGACGCCATTTTGGAATAGGGCAAGGGAAGACCTCAATGAAAACGGAAGTAGGCCATCTTTGAAGAAGGTAAGCGCAAATACTTTAGCATAAAACCATAGAGAAAAAAGCCCGACATTTTGAATACTTTGAAACAGCGTTTAACAAAAACAAATTGGATTTGGACTTTTGCTGAAACCTGAACTGCACACCCCTATCTGCCTATATTGAAACCATCCATAGCAAGAAGCTAGCTCTTCTTCTCTTTTAATTCCTATCATATTCTGCTCCTGGATAAGAATCTTTTTATAGGACAGACATTGGTCTCTGTTATAAATAGCTCTCGGATCAATAATTTCGAATGGTACCACCCACAAGGGGATAACTTCACCCAAATGACTTTTATATTTTTTCCAAATTGTGAAGAGACTTCTTCTAACATAATGATGCAGAAACATAGAATCAGCTTTCAATTTATCGTGCCACAAGTAGGCATGCCATCCAAACAATTTTTTATAGCCTCCCAAAGTTAGTAGCTTACAATTCTCCAATGACATCCAATCTTTAAGCCAGACCAAACAAACTGCTTCATAATATAGTCTAATATTTGGCAATTGCAGTCCACCTCTCTCTTTAGCATCGCACAACACTTTCATTTTTACTCGAGGTTTCTTGCCCACCCATACAAAATCAGAAATCTTCCTCTGCCACTTTTCAAATTGCTTACTGTCTCTGATAATTGGAATTGTTTGTAATAAAAACATAATCCGTGGTAACACATTCATCTTGACTGCCGCTATTCTTCCCAACCATAACAGATTTAATTTGTTCCGTTTAATCACGTCTCTATCAATCTGCTGCCATAGCTTTTCATAATTATTCTTAAACAAGTCAATATTCTTGGCTGTAAGCTTAATTCCTAAATATTTTACTTTATGTGTTACTTCACAATTTGTGATTTCCATCAGTTCTTGTTGCTTTTGTTTGGTCATATTCTTACATAATATCTTTGACTTTCTCTTGTTGACATAAAATCCAGCCAGATCTCCGAATTCCTTTATTTTGTCTAGCAGCTTTGGCATATTTTGTATTGGATCCTCCACAATAACCATCACATCATCCACAAAAGCTCTAACTTTGTAGGTAAAGTCTTTGATCTTTATGCCTCTTATAGCCTCATCCTCTCGAATCTGAATCAATAGCATCTCCAAAATCAAGATAAACAACAATGGAGATAATGGGCAACCCTGCCTTGCACCCTTTCTAATTTCCAATTTTTTCATTAAGTCATTGTTGACTACAATTGCTGCACATTGGTCTTTGTAAATCGCTCTTACCGCTTGAATAAAATCTTTTCCCATTTGCAGTTTTTCTATTGTGGCGAACATAACACTCCAATTTAGATTATCAAAAGCTTTCTCTGCGTCCACAAAAAAGAAACCAACTTCTTTTTGACAGTGTTTGTCATAGTATTCTATCACATTTAAAACAGTTCTCAAATTGATGGTTGTTGGGGGTTTTCCGGGCTGTATTGCCGTGGTCTTGGCATTGTAGTTCCTGACGTTTCGCCAGCAGCTGTGGCTGGCATCTTCTTCAGGGAAGCCATTGAAATTCACAAGCATAAGCAAAACTTCAACAGGAAAGAAGAAACCTTAATAATGAACAGAGCATGGGCTCCAGTTTTGAAAAACACCAGGCCAACAAAACACTCCACACCCGACAATAGCCCTGCAGAGAAGATTAGCACATCAAGCACCAATCCATATGCAAAAGAACCTCCTCAGGATACAGTGAAGCCTCCCGCCATTAACATTCCACACCCTGGGAAACTCTTACAGAATGACTCAGCTCAACCCCACCCCTCCTGAGTAGATACAAATGACCTACATCTTTTCCACACTGTGACACTGAGAGATCTCTGTCTTTTGGTGCTACACCTCTGAAGATGCCAGCCACAGCTGCTGGCGAAACGTCAGGAACTACAATGCCAAGACCACGGCAATACAGCCCGGAAAACCCCCAACAACCATTGTTCTCCGGCCGTGAAAGCCTTCGACAATACATCGAACACCTCTACGGGGAGGAAACATTCCAACAGACCCGAAGATTGGAAACACTTTGGAACAAGAAAGCACATCTACTCTGTTCTTTGACCTTTCTTCTACGCTGCAGGGACACAAGAACCATTCCATCTTTTCTCACAACTAAAAGAATCTTCAAAACCACACAGGCGAACCACATTTATGACCGTCTAGAACAGGCCCTCTTACGTGAGAGAATCCACACTACCCGCAGAGAACTTGCTGCCACAGACAAGGAGCTATTTTGCTTGCATATCAACACCAGCCATAAAATGAGAAGTCAGGATTGGGACAAGGTCGATAATCTCACCTACAGGAAGATGGAACAAGTGTTTACCAACCACACATCCAGACAGAAGCAGAAGTTTAACAAACTACAGGAAAAAAGACAGACAAGCCCAATGCTCGACAATGCACGCATTGTCATCAACCTGACAGACCGTCAACTCTCACCAGAAGAAACCTCCATCTTGGCAAAGGGAGGAAACTTTGCAGTCACCCCCACCAGAATTCCTGTGGAAGACATCATTGCAAATGTAGAAGCTGCCATCCGTCATCTACCTGAAGAGGAAGCTGAGGAAATAAGAGGAGAGACAGCCAGGATTCTACGAAAGGCAAAGCTTCCCACCAGCAATATAACACGCAAGGAGAGAAATGCCATCAAGACCCTCAATGCAGATCCAGACATCATCATTCTACCAGCTGATAAAGGCAATGCTACAGTGATCATGAAAACGGAGGAATACAAAAAGAAGATTAAGGAACTCCTGGACCCCTCCACCTACAAAAAACTAAAACGAGATCCCACTTGCAAAATCACCAGGCTAACAAATGCGCTGATCAAGAATTCCTCACTACATCCCGACACGCACAGCAAACTATGCAAGACTGAAGCACAGCCACCTAGACTATATGGACTCCCCAAAATACATAAAGATTCAGTCCCACTCCGACCCATTGTGAGTGCCATTGGTTCACCGACATATGAATTAGCTAGACATCTGGCAGATCTCCTGCAGGACCACATCGGGAAAACCTCGTCTTACATCAAAGATTCAGCAGATTTCATCAACAAAATCAGTTCTCTGAAACTCAATCCACAAGACATACTTGTCAGTTTTGATGTTGTATCCCTGTTTACCAAGGTTCCAGTAAAAGACACTATTGCACTGATTAATCAGATTTTCCCAGAGGATGTAACAGCCTTATTCCATCATTGTCTGACAACCAGTTACTTCCAATGGGACAACGAATTCTATGAACAGATGGATGGGGTGGCCATGGGGAGCCCACTCAGCCCAGTTATAGCAAACTTCTACATGGAACATTTTGAAAAAACAGCTCTAGAATCAGCACCCCACAAACCCAGTGTATGGTTCCGGTTTGTGGATGATACATTCATCATTTGGAGCCATGGGGAGGAAGAATTGATGGAGTTTTTGAATCATCTCAACAACATCCACCTGAACATACAATTCACAATGGAGAAAGAAAGTGAGGGAAAACTCTCATTCCTGGATACCTTGGTCATCCGCAAAGCAAACTTTCAGTTAGGTCACAAGGTCTACAGGAAACCAACTCACACTGATCGGTACTTACACAAAAACTCCAATCACCACCCCCGACAGAAAAGAGGCATAATGAAAACATTAGTGGATCGTGCAAGACGGATATGTGAGCCGCGCTTTCTCAATGAGGAAATTAATCATCTAAACCACGCACTTCAGGCAAATGGCTACTCCAGAAATGAAATCCGAAGAGCAATCAAACCCAGGATGAATCAAACAACCAAGGAAAAACAGTCACCTACAGGAAAAGTGTTTTTGCCATATATCAAAGGAATTACTGATCAGATGGGAAAGCTTATGAAAAAGCATAACCTTCAAGCAGTATTCAGACCCACCCAAAAAATACAACAGATGCTACGATCAGCAAAAGACAGCAGAGACCCCCTCACCTCTGCAGGAGTATACCGTATACCCTGCAGCTGTGGACAAGTTTACATCGGGACCACAAAGCGTAGCATCCAGACAAGAATAAAAGAACATGAAAGACACTGCAGACTTGGACAGCCTGAAAAATCAGCAGTGGCTGAACATAGCCTAACTCAAACAGGGCACAGTATCTTATTCCAGGACACCAAAATACTGGACAACACTTCCAACTACTTTGTCAGACTGCACAGGGAAGCCATTGAAATTCACAAGCATAAGCAAAACTTCAACAGGAAAGAAGAAACCTTAAGAATGAACAGAGCATGGGCTCCAGTTCTGAAAAACACCAGGCCAACGAAACACTCCACACCCGACAATAGCCCTGCAGAGAAGATTAGCACATCAAGCACCAATCCATATGCAAAAGAACCTCCTCAGGATACAGTGAAGCCTCCCGCCATTAACATTCCACACCCTGGGAAACTCTTACAGAATGACTCAGCTCAACCCCACCCCTCCTGAGTAGATACAAATGACCTACATCTTTTCCACACTGTGACACTGAGAGATCTCTGTCTTTTGGTGCTACACCTCTGAAGATGCCAGCCACAGCTGCTGGCGAAACGTCAGGAACTACAATGCCAAGACCACGGCAATACAGCCCGGAAAACCCCCAACAACCATCGTTCTCCGGCCGTGAAAGCCTTCGACAATACATAGTTCTCAAATTGTCTTTGGTTTGCCTATTTGGAAGGAAACCTGCTTGTTCTTCTGCAATAAATTCCACAAGCTCTTCCTTTAATCTCTTGCAAAAATTTTATAATCATTATTCAGCAACGAAATAGGTCGATAATTTTTAACATTACATAAGTCCTGGTCTTCCTTTGGTATCAATGATATAATGGCCTCATTCCAAGATTCTGGAACCTTTTGTCCTCTTAAAATTTCATTCATTATCGCCTTCAAAAAGGGTACCAATTCATTTGCCAATGATTTATAGAATTTAGCCGTAATTCCATCTGGACCTAGTGCCTTGCCTAATTTAGTCGACTGAATAGCTTCTTTTATCTCCGTCTCTGTAATTTCTCCATTCAGCTTTTCCTTCCATTTTTCTGATATCAATGGTAATTTAATTTTATCTAAATATTGTTCAATAGCATCCAAATTTACTTCTTTCCTTTGATACAATTTTGCATAGAATTTAAAAAATGCTCTATTAATTGCTGATTGATCCATCAATGTCATTCCATTTTCTTGAATCTTAGTTATCACCTTCTTTTCTTTTTTTTTTCAGCTGCCATGCTCAATATTTCCCAGGTTTATTTGCCCCTTAGAATGACTTTTGATTTAATTTTTTCAATTCCCATTCCAACTCTTTATTCTCCATTGCTTTCAATTGTTCTTGCAAGATTTTAATTTCTTGATATAATTTCTTTTTCCCTGGTCTTTTCTTCAATTGTACCTCCTTAATTCTTATATTCTCCACAATTTCTTTCTTTCCCCCCTCTTTTCTCTTTTTATCTCTTGCATTTAAATCCATCAATACTCCTCTAATAACTGCTTTGTAAGTATCCCAAACTTTGTGGGTTGGAATGGTGTTATTCAAATTATACTGTATAAAGAATTTGGTCTCCTTTTGTGACAGTTCTAAATTACCCTTTTGCTGCAGCAAATCCTCATTTATTCGCCATCCTCGTCTTTTGTTGCATTTTCCAAACTTCCACATAATTGGATTATGATCTGAGCCTACTTTTGGCATTATCTCCACATGTTTTGTCCATACAACCAAGTCCTTAGAGGCCCATATCATATCAATTCTTGATAATGTTGAATGTCTTGGCGAAAAATAGTATACTGCTTTACTTTAGGATTATTCCTTCTCCAAGTATCCTCCAAATTCTCCTGGTCCTTAATTTCAAAGAAGGATTTTGGCAAATGTCCTCTTTTCTTTTGTGCACCCTTTGTTTTTTTGTCAACGTCTAAAGCCGTAACTCCGTTGAAGTCACCTGCCAAATTTATTTGTGAGTAAGTTAGTCCATCCAGTTGTTTCTGTAGATCCTTAAAAAAATTATCCTTAGCCCTATTTGGTGAATAAATCCCAATCAGCAAAATCTTTTGCGTATTCCAAATAATTTCCACGGCTATATATCTGCCTTCCACATCATTAAATATCATTTTAGGTTGCAGTTCATCTTTAACATATAAAACGACTCCTCTTTTTTTTTTGCAGCGATGAAGCTGCAAATTCCCTTCCCAATTTAACATTTTTTAAATGCTTCACATCTTGTTTCTTAATATGGGTCTCCTGTAAGCAAATTATATTACAATGCTGTTTAAATAGCCAATGGAAGAGAGTTTTATGTTTAGAAGGTGAATTCAGTCCACTTACATTCCAAGATATGATTTTGCATTCCATGATCAAATTCTGGATCTTTTAGGTAAGTCTTTTTCATTGTCCATAAAAAACCTCTCCATCTCATGACTGGACCTAATCATTTTCTTGACTGTTTGAAATTCGAAACTCAAACCCTCTGGTATCTCCCATCTGTATCTAATATTCAAATCCTTCAACATTTGAACCAATTCTCTATATTTCTTCCTTTCCAATGAAACTCCCCTAAGTAGCTCTTTCATTATTCGCACTCTCTTTCCAGCAATTTCCAAAGGGTTTTGAAACTGCTTACTCACAGTGTCCTCTCTTGTTCTTTTTGTTGTAAATTGCAAACCCTTGGTTTCTATCTTAAAAGAAGCAGACAATTTATCAACTTCATCTTCCATTACTTTCACTTTCAACTGCGTCGTTTGTAACTCCTTCTTGACCTCATCAATACTCTTGGTTACTTCTGCCACCTCCGATTTAAGTGTCTCTTTAAAGTCTTTCACCATATCCCTTATCATATCCTTAATCTCTTTATTTCCATCCACCACTTTCTTGTCCAAGCTCTCCAACGCCGACTGCCACTCCTTCTTCGACATCGTGGGGCTAGCTTTACCTCGCTCCCACGAGTCTGCTCTCTTCCGCAACTCCGTGGCAAAAATAATTTATTATTTTCAAAGTTAAGTCCTTTATTTAAAATGAATTCATCTCCAATTAAGAAATTCCGGTGTCCAAAATGGCAGGTGTCTTTTCTCTATGGTTTTGACTCGAAGCTTCTGCCCTTATCCTTCTCCAAGATGGCCCACTTCCGCTTAAGTTGAGGTCTTGCCCTTTCCCTTTTCCAAAATGGCGCACTTCCTTTTCCGGGTTTCCTTTAACCGCCACTTCCAGCCTGTTACTCTATTACTTTGACGCACTTCCTGCTCCGTCACATCCACACAGCAGTTCTCGCGTTTCTTCAAGTTTCCCACAGTTCACTATCTCTCTTAGACCGCAGGTATGTAAACAATAATTACTTTTCCACTCTAATTCTTCTAAATAACTTCTTTTTAACTCAGTCACTTTACCGAAGCATAACCAATAAGTCTTTAAAACTTAGCAATCTTTATCTTCCAAATTAATTCAGTTCCTCTTATCAAATTTCTTCTCAGAAAGAGAGATAGCAATCTTTACCTTAACAGTTCTGTTTGCGGGTTGTAATCGCTGTTTCAATGCTCAAAGTATTCCAAATTAGTCCAAATTAATTGCTGAAGCTTGGGTACGATGAGCTTATGTCAATTCAGTGACTCCAAAGCCGCTGCATAGATCTTTGCCATCCTTCATAGAGCGGGACATCAAGGCTGGGTGGGCGATCATTGCGCAGATCTCCCCCCACAGCCGAGATCAATGCACCCTCTGGATCCTGAGTGTTCACGCCTGTTCTCTGCCTGAGAACAGCGGGGCCATGGGCGATCTCGCACCCCACTAGCCCTCACAAACAGAGGCTCGGACAGCTCCGCTTTCTGAGCTGCGTCAGACCACCATGATCCCAAACTGGAAGTCCAAGGGGAACTGATCTCTGTGGGCTGGAGGTCAGTTGTAATTCCAGGAGATCTCCACTACCACCTGGAGGCTGGCAAACCCTAATCGATAGAGGAGTTTGTCTCACTTGGTGAGGTTTGGAAAGCAAGAGAGACATCTTTAGATAGATTTAGAGATGGGTAAGAACCTCTTTTCCCCTCCCACTCCTTCACTTTGGCTGTAGACAAAGAGCCTTCAGCCTAACTGCCATGACAAGTATGGGGGCTTTGCTTGCATTCATATGTAACCTGTTTTGTTCAAGGGCAATATCAAATAAATACATTTATCTAATTTGAGAACTGGGAGAGTTCATGTCTATGACAGTGTGATCCCACCTTGTGACACTTGCATTTATAAAAGACTAGAAACAAAGACTGTTGTAGCAAAAAATACAACGGGCTCTAGAAAGGGCAGGGGGCCTGGCTGGCCATTGCCCCCTCCCCAGCACCCAGATCTGGGGCAGGGGACAGAGGGCAGAGTGGCATGTCCACCTCTGGGCCCCCTGCCCTTGCCCCCATTGTAACTTGGGAGGAAGTGAGAGAGGTTTGTCCGCTGCCATGCCCCCCTTTGCCCCTGCGTGGTCCCCTCACCTCCCCATTGGGACTTGTAGGGTTGTCGGCTCCAGATTGGGACATTCCTGGAGATGGGGTGTGTGAAGCCTGGAGATATGTTGTAATCCTGAGAGATCTCCAGCCACAACCTGGAGAATGGCAACTTTAGGCTTTTGGGGGGCAAGGCAGGCAAGCCTGCCCCTCTGCCGCCCTTAATGATCATGGCTTTGTGGGGAGTGCATGCCCCTAGGGTTGCCAGTGTCCAAGTGGTAGCTGGTAATCTCTCAGAATTACAACTGATTTCCAGGTAGGGTTGCCAGCTCCAAGTTAGGAAATTCCTGGAGATCTGGGGGGTGACACCTGGAGAAACCTGGAGAAAGTGGGGTTTGGGAGGGAAAGGACCTCGACATGGCATAATTCTATAGAGTCCACCCACAAAAGTAGGTATTTTCTCCAGGTGAACTGATCTCTGTGGCCTGGAAACCAGTTGTGATTCTAGGAGCTCTCCAGCCACTACCTGGAGGCTGGCAACCCAATCTCCAGGCCACAGAGATTAATTCTCCTGGAGGAAAATAGCCCTTTCAGAGGGTGGACTCAATCATAAGTTGCTGAGGAGGCCCCTCTTCTCCTCCAGCCCCAGACTCTCCAGAATTCCCCCCCCAAACAAACACACACACACACACACACACACACACATAATCACAGCTTTGGGGAGGGAGCAGGAGAGCCGGGCTTGTACACCTCCGTGTCCCACTGCCCCTCCCCTCAGAATTGTTACCAGAACTGCTCTTTTATTATAATGGGGAATTAGCTGTAGCAGTCTGTAACTATTAATATTAAGCGAGGATCATAACCTATGTTTACGGAGGTCCCGATCCCAGACACTCTAGTGAAAAAGAGGCAGACAAGGAGTAAGGTCCAAACACGTGTATTGAGTGTAGCGTAAGCCTAGCTTGCACAATCATACAAAGAACATACAAGGTCTAAGAAATACAGAGTAGGAAATACAGAGACGTTCGCATTAGCTGGTTCCCAACGATGATAGGGGGAATACTCACTTATCCTGAAGCGAAGCAGAGACACAACAGCGAGGTGGCCCAATGCCAGCACTGGAACCACAGACGGACAGCAAGGAAGTCTGGATAGGGAATGGCCTGAGCACCGAGTGGTCTGGGAGACCAGCTTAAATACCCCAAAACGTACCCTGGGGCTGGTGCTGTACTTGGTGGTTCTCACAGTTTAAAACAAAGGGTCTAATGGGTCACTGAATGGCTTGGATGGGCCACTTTGGTAATCAGATTGTGATAAGTGACACCTCAGGAAGAGGGGACAAAAGAGGGAGGGGGAAATCCAAGTGGGCTGAAAGGATGTTCCAGCGGACAGGGCTTGTCCTGATGTCATCAGCTTTGGAATGCGGAGGTTTCTTTGAGATGCATTCTTTAAGTGCTTGGGATGGTCGGCACTTAGTTCCTTCTCCGGGGCGGCTCCTAAGATATGCAGAGCGGGGCGAGGGGCTCTCGCTGCGGACGTGGTGTGCCCGCTTCGCCGAAATGGCTTCTCAAAGCAGTCTCTTCCTCTGGGTCTTCTGGGTGCCTGAGAACATGGATGCCGGCTGGGCATAGCTGGGGCTGGATAGCAGGCTGCCCGGTAGCGAGGGCAAGCTTGGCGACCGGCCCGCGGGAGGCTCCAGGCGGGAACTGACCAGGGAGCGCCTAGCCAGGCTCGCTGGAGGTTTCCCCGGCAGGCGCCCGGCTGCTAGCAGCGGCTTGGGCCCATATGAGGCAGGCTTCCATGGAGGCAGCGGGAACAACACTTTAAAACACAGTCCAAGGCAGGGAACAGGCACGGTCCGTGGCAGATGGCAATGCAGGCACGGGGCACACTTGTAAGAAAGTCCAAACACACACTGGGAAATCCAGATACAGGTCTGGGCAGGGCTGCCCAGAAAGAGAGTTCTTTGTGCAGTTATCCAAACATGGAGTCAGTAAACTACACAGTCTATTGCAGCAGGGTAATTGACACGCAGGCAGGAAACTGACACGTGTATCAGAACACACACGTGCAAAGCAGTCTTTGGGTGTAGCAGTAAAACAGCAACGCAGGAAACTTTAGCACAGTTCATAGCAGGCTTCAAAGCAGGGGAGGGGGCCTACTTGGCAACAATTCCCCCCCTCGGAGACCCCGGGACGTCAGGCGCGCGGGTCTCCGAACTTGACTTCAAAGGCGAGGTGGTCGGCAATGTCCGGTGGTCGAGCTTCGAGCGAAGAAGGAGTGGGAAGGGAAGGAGGGGGAGGCGTCACTCAAAAATTTAGTTTGGAGAACCACCTAACCGAATAAGTGCAATTTAGATCAGCCAATGGGCTGCAGGTCTCTGGGTTCACACCAGGGGGTGTGCTAAGTACAATCGTCAGAATAAATAGTAATAATTCATAGCAATAGTAATTCATGCATATAAATAGCAATAATTCATAATTGTGTACATTGATTAATTCATGGATGAAGGTAATTCATATGGAATTCATGACGGGTTAAAAGCATTAGAAACCAGGAGCAATTAATATACATGGATCAATTCATGGATAAATAGATACATAGGATTAAAAGCAGGGACAATTAAAAGCAATTCATACAGGGTAAAGTGAAATGTGCAGGCATGGCATAATTCATCAAGGGTAGAGTAATTCATAAATGGCTAAAATCATAAATACATATATGTGATTAAAAGCAACAGTTCATGAAGTTAAAAGCAGCAAGAATAAAAGCAAGTGCGTGGAAACAATTCATGAGGGGGGGTAAGCGGCGGAAGGGTTCATGGGGGCCAGAAAAATACACTCTGTGATTAAAAACCAAATCAATAGGGCTGGATTAAAATCAAATTCATAGACTAGAACTGCCTCGGCGGAGGGAGTCGGGTTAAGAAGGCAATTCAAGGTTAAAATCAAATTCATAGGGATAAAGTTCATGGGCGCACTTGCAATAGATAGAGGGACTAGTTCGGGGCTAAATTCATGGGAGTAAAATTCATGGAAGCAATGGGAAGAAATTCATAAAACAATAGAGCAACAAAGATCACAGATGGCTCAGTCCGCAGTACAGCTGCTGGACTGGGTTGCATATTTACAAGAACAAGCAAGCTTAGTCCATGTGCTCCAAAACACACTTCCACCCCCCCTTGCTGTCTGCGTCAATCCGCAGGGCAGGGTCGGCTGGCGGCAAAAAGGGCTTTAGGCACACAGTTCTAGTCCTCATGGAGGTAGGGCCGCTGGCGGTCGTTCGTAGGCAGGCTGTGGGCTGGGAGGCAGAGAAACACGTCCCCCCCTAGTCCACAAGAGGGCCTCGGAGCGGTGTCCGGCAGCAAAGCGTCCATGGGGCTGGTCCAGGATCCGTACACATAATGAAACATAGTCATAGTTCATAACAACATAAGCAAATAAACAAGGGTTAAAGGAGGGCGCCAAGAATAACCATTAGGGCAAGAGGAGGTCTGGATTGTAATGGTCCAGACGGTAGGACAGTTGGAGTTGCTGGAGCTGTCGGCGGCTCCAACAGCCCAAATAAAGTAGTGAGGCACATAACAAAACTTGAAAGGCCAAAATAACGATGATTGGGTGCAAAGCCAAATTGTAAATTCCAGTGGCAGTGGGGCTCCAGCCAAAGAGGGTTTCCCACCACGAATGCTCACCGGTGGTCTTAATCCGCTGGACAAGATCCAAAATCTCCTTCCCGTTGTGGGACACAACCAAAGCAGTGGTGTCCCCGTCCCTCTGGATGCTCTGGAGGGTGCGGTGGAGCTGCGGGTGGGCCAGGAGCTCGTGGATTAGCTCCAGACCGATGCCAAGGGAGATGGGCTTCACATGTCGATAAATGGAGGGTGCCACCAGGATCTCTTCTTGGGTCCAGACCGGTACCGTGTAGGTGAAGTCGCAGGCTGCTACCGAAGACAGGTTGCAGAAGCAGCGGTTGACTCCCGGGATCACGGGCTTGAGCTGGAACGAGTTCAGGATCACAAAGTCGCAGGCCGTTCGCACGCAGGCACATCCTTTCCCAAGGTAGACCACAGCGGAGCTGTTCTCCTGGACGACCTCGAAAGGGCACTCATTGAGGGCGTCGACTTGCGGGGCTACACAGGGGTGATGCGGTGCAAAGGCTTGGTCCTGGCAAATGAAGCCGGTCTGGTCTCGATGCTGGCACCCTTGGAGGCTGACGAGCTGCCATCCGGTCGGGGTGAAGCGGGCCCAATGGTCGGGGTGGCGGGCGTAGAGGACCTCGGTGCCGCTGACTTGGAGTCCCAGAGGCACGACTGGATACACATGGAATGACTCGTGCGCACTGGCTGTTAATAAAAATAATTTAAGCTCCTGGGTGGTCGGTGAGAATGAGGAATTTACAAGAGACCACCAGGATTCAAGCTCCAGTTCTATGGGTGACAATTTGGGCATAATCAATCTTTTAATTTCTAGGGGCAAGTGCCCGTCCGTGGCTTGCCGAATTAGCCCCATGGCCACAGCCTGATTTAATTGTTGGGCTTGCATACATGCCATGGCTATTGACACGTTGCGTTCAAAAGACTGTGTCCCTTTGAGCAGCAGAGAAAAATCTCTTTCAATTTGACTCTCCCAGTTAACTAAAATGGAGCTGATCTCGTGTTGCCCATTCGAAATGGAATTTAGGGACTGCACCACCGGTTTACCTAAGTCAGAGATGCTAGTCGTGACATGGGCAAACTTATTAGCGAGAGTCTCTATGTTGACCGAATCCATGATTGCTAAGCCTCCGGCTGCAGGAGCAGTCCAGTCGGCAATGCTTCGTCTGGCACGCGAGAGAGAGAGGGAGGGATCGATCCACAGTTGTAGCCATGCATTCCAACCCTTGCTACCGGCCTCCAGATAGGGAGCGCACTGCGGCAGCCTCTGGGTTATATTTAGCTCAGCTAAGTCTATGCGGATCTCTTTTAAAGACATTTGCGGGCGGACTAGAACTCTCTCTCGAATGTCAGTTTTCAAAACATGGGAGCCCACTATATGCGTGCCGCCTTGGCTTAATCGTCCATTGCTAACAATCAAAGGGTCAATTTGGATGGTGTGGGTCTCCTGGGTCCGGATCAGCAGGGAGTAATTGCCTGGTTCATGAGTCAAATTTACAAAGAGCAGCCCAAGCCGGTGAAATTTCTCTACTAGGGGCTTGGTTTGGCATTCGGGCGTCTGTTGAACCAGAATCCAATCGGGTGGGCCGCGTTTGGCTAGGTCTTCCTCTTTTACAATCCAGGTCAAGTTCTCCCAGCGCTCTATAGCAAAGGAGAGAACTGTGCCTGAAGGGGGCGTGATAGTGACTGATGCAGATTCAATGGCAGTGGTGCCTAGTAGGATGGTCATTCTAAAGGGGTCTCCTGCCTTCCATACTGCGGCCGACACTAAAATAACTTCACAGTATGGTCCGAAAGCCTCAGTGACAAATGGCGAGGTTTCGAAGTTGGCAGGGGTGGTATATTTGTCTACCACCGGGACTGCGGTGGGGGCTGGCCTGATACGGGGAAGAAACATACAAGGAATCGGAGCAAGTGGTGACACTGTGTCAGTAGGCGAGTAGCATACTAGTTCCTGGGACATAGTTTTTACTCCCACACATAAAATAACAAGCTCTGGGGGTCGGATCCACTGCTCTTCGCAGCTGCGGAAGTTAGTGCGATCCGTGGGGGTGGTCATATTGCTCTGCTGCACAACTTTGCAGACCATCATTTCATTTCCTGCCAGGGTATTGATACATCTCCAATGTGGGTAGGGCATTAATTTGGACGGGCGTCCCTCTACTAGGGTGCCTGCCAGCACGAGCAAACACAGAGTAGCCAGGTGCCTCATCTCCTGGCCTTCTTTTTCCTTTCTGTAGTGAAAATATCCTGGGGAAACCTGCGGATATAAGTACAGGTTCCCTGAGTTTCTTGCAGCAAAATAAAATAAATGAAGTGAAGTAGGGAGAAAGAAACGGGAGGGCGTTTTTCTGCCAGCACTGTCTATTAGGCGGGGTTCGAACGAGAAGTCCCAGAGCACTAAGCGAGCCTTCCAGCTTGTTGCTCTGGGGAACTCCTGTGCGAAGGTTTCTTTCTAAAGCGTGTATATTTCAGAGGGGAAACGTCTTTGCGTTGGGCAAGGGTCGGCTGTGCGTTAGGCGGGATTATGCAAACTCGCCCCAGGGGTCCCTGGGTGCTTAGACTATGTGGCCTTCAGGTGCCCCTTGCTTGGCGGCGGGCTATTTTTATTTTGCGGGCTGAGGGGTGTTGGTCCGGCTCGGCCTGGCCTTGCCGTTTTAAAACGAAAAAAAACTAAAGAGCGGCTTCCATTAACTATAAGGGTTGCTGCAGACGGGGGCCCTCGTTCTAATTTTCAAAAATAGGCCTTCGTCATATGTTTGCAGGACAACCAATTTTTGGAGGGACTCCCTCGGGAGGCCCCATTTTCTGGTTTAGGAAAAAAAAAACGATACACCGGGCAAAAAGGAAAAATACACTGAGCAAAAGGAAAGTGCACTGAGCAAAAAGAAAAATACACGGAGCAAGAGGCATACGGGTGTGGGGTACTTTTGGGTTGCCCTCACTTGGAAGGCCTGGCAGGGCTTCATTAAAACTTCAACATGTCTCCCCCCCTTCTTTTCCCTTGTGCGTTACGGGCAAGGGAAAAGATTACGTGGGGCGGGCGGCTGCTGGCGGAAAGGGCCGAAGTGGAGCCGAAGGTGCTCGGCGGCGTTTATCGAAAAGCGGCGGAGGCGGCCGAGATCTGCCGGCGCCACTGGGACTGGGTTATTCTGGGGTCATCTTGGCGCAGGGGATCCTGGCTATGTAAATGAGGCACGCTGCCCCTTGTGCGTGGCGAACGCACCCCAATAACATATTCCAGCGGTAACATATTTACAAAATACTGGCGGGTCTTTTACTTTTGCACTAAAGCGTACTGGATGGTGGCGCCGTATAGCAACTCACCGTGACGGATATGAACATTAGTAAAAGAGGGATGTTGGGCTATCTGGGGGACCTTTTCCAGGGGAGGCACGGCCCTCAAAGCCAAAGCCGACCATCATGCGAAAGCGTGGGTCTGGCAGGTGAGACCCCGAATCTACGTAGATGCGGGATCTTCACCAGCACGGCGGGTGATATATTTTCGAATACAGGGATCACCTTATTTGGTGGTTCCACTATGTTCGAAAGAATGTATGCACCCTGGGCTAAAGCCTCTCCAACCACTTTCACACACAGCAAATCTCTTTTGCCTGTGCAATTTTTTTCCCGAACATGCGGCTTACAATCCAATTAAGAATCACTCTCGGTGGTGGTCCTATTTGGCTTTGGTTGCCGTGTCTTCCCCAAGGGTCCCAACTGTGGGGCCCGCCTAATGAAGTTAAAGAATAGAATTGGAAAAACTCTTGACATTCACATCTACATCTACATATTCTACTGTTTCATTTATACTAAAGCTACAAAGGTCTGGTCTAGGGGGACACAGGGTATCTCTGGCCCAGGGTGAAGGGATATCTGACGAATCACTGGGCAGAGGGGGGCTGGGCTGGTGGCGGTTCCCCCAGGGTCATACACAGGAGGGGCGTTTTGCAGCGGCTTCCCTTTCCATTCTTTTAACTGAGAGGCGTGAAAGTATTTTAGCCACGTTCCTCCTGTCCTTCTCTGGATGGCTACCTGATAGACAGCTGGGGAGACTCTTTTTATGATAGGGACTGGGCCTTGCCACTTGGCTGCTAGTGAGTGCGCCTTTTGCGAAAACTTCCTGTACAGAACGAGCTGTCCTTCCTCCCACTGCCTGGGGTTCCTGACCCATCCCAATTTGCGGTCCATATCCTTCTGAGCTGTGCCCAACTTCTGGGCCACTTGCATGTGGACGGCGTGTATGGATGAGAGCAGGTCTTGGACCCAAGCATCATTAATCACTACAGGCTGCATATCGGAAGGGAGCTGCGTATCTAGCCAGAAGGCTTCCGGGAGCTGCATTCTTCGCCCTGTCATTACCATATGGGGTGTGAGCCCGTGAACTGCAGTAGTGCCTCTAATGGCCATTAGGATTATGGGGAGTTTTTCATCCCAGTCTCTCCCGGAGGAACGAACCATCTTGCGGAGAGCCTCCTTGAGGGTCCGGTTGGTTCTTTCTATGGCGCCCGAAGCTTGAGGGTGGCCGGCTATGTGGAACCGTTGCTGGATGCCTAGTGCTTTACAAAGCTCCTGTGTAACTTCTCCGATAAAGTGTGAGCCTAAATCGGAGTCCATGACTCGCACAATGCCCCATCTTGAAAAGACATTGTTGAACAGTAGTTTGGCTGTGGTGGCTGCATTGTTGCGCTTGCACGGAAACGCTTCGACCCATTTGCTAAAGGGGTCTATGACAGTGAGGCAGTAGCGATTGCCGCGAGCAGTGGGGGGAAGGGGGCCGATAAAGTCAATCTGTATGCGAGCCCAGGGTCCATCAATTCTCTGATGCTGGAGGGGAGCTCTAGGTCCGGTGGGGTCTGCATTGACCATAGCGCAGGACAGACAGTTGTCTACCCATTGCGCTACTTCGGTGCGCATGCCAGGCCACCAACCAACCTCTTTTACCCTTTCCAGAGTCAGATCCTTGCCTCGGTGTCCCTGCTCGTGGACAAACTGAATTAAGTCAGCCCTAACTTCCAATGGCACTACCCAATGGCGTTCGCCGGCTGCATCTACTGCCCAAACTATGCCTTCCTCTTCTCTGATCATGAGTCTCCCTGTCTGATCCCTTCCTGCGGTTAGGAGGTCAGTTATTTCTGGGTCAGATCGCTGCAGTTGTGCTAGGTCTAGTGTTCCTGCGGTTCCCTGAGCTTGGTTGCGGGCTTGTGCCCGAGTGGTGACAGGGCGGAGGGGACAATCGGTGGCAGATTCCGGTAGGGGAGCATTTTCAGTGGCGGCTGCCTTGGCTGCAAGGTCTGCCTGGTCATTCCAGTAAGCGGTCTCTGAGTTCGTCTTCTGGTGTCCCTTGACATGGGTCACCTGCGTTGGGCCTGAGCGAGACTGGAGGAGTGCTGCTACTTGCTGCCATAGCTGTAGGTGGGCTACGGGCTTCCCATCGCTAGCTCTCCACCCCTGATTCTGCCACACCGGGAGCCAGACCGTGGCGGCTTTGGCCGTCCAATCCGAGTCTGTGTAAATGGCAAGTGGGCTTTCTGGGGGCTCAAACTCAAGCACCGCCAGAAGCGCTTGCACCTCAGCCGCTTGGCTGGAATGGGGGCGGGCTGGACCTTTGAGGGTATGGGCGTCGCTCACTCGCACGGCGCCGTAGCCTGTCCGAGGGGAGCCTCCAACGTGAAAGGAGGAGCCGTCACAGAACCAGCATGTGAAGCCGTTCTGTCGGGCTTCCTCTAGCGGGACTCCCCAAGTGACTGGCCAGGCAACCTGTGGTGGCGGGTCCAGGGGGCACTCGTGCTCGGTCCCGGTTACCAATAGGCCATAAGGGGCTGGAGGCTCGGTGGTCTCCTTTTTAAATTCTACTCCGCGGTTGACCAGGGCCAGAGTCCACTGTGCTATGCGGGCGTTTGAGACTTGTCCGTCTTGTATTTTTCCCGATAGGATATATTTGAGGGGCGTGTGAGTGGTTTGAACTATTGTACGTGAACCTCCTATGATAAATTCCCAATGGGTCAGACTCCAAACCAGAGCAAGGCATGTCTTCTCGCATGGGCTAAACTTAGTTTCTACTGCGGTTAGGTTGCGAGAGGCATAGGCTACTACTCTAGCGGTTCCTGCTTGCTGCTGGGTGAGCGTGGCTCCTATGCTCTTGTCTGATACTGCTAACTGGATAAAGAATGGCTGAGTTACATCTGGATGGGCTAGGGCCGGGGCTGCGGCCAGGCTGCGCTTGAGCTCGGCTAAGGCTGTCTGTTGCTCCGGTCCCCACTCCCAGGGAGTGTTCTTCTTGAGGAGAGCATAAAGGGGGCGAGCTTTGTCTGCAAAGGACTCGATGAAGTCTCGGGAAAAGTTAAAAGTTCCTAGAAGGGCTCTGAGGGAGGGGACATCGGTGGGTGCAGGCAGCTTGGAAATGACCTCCATTCGCTGGGCGTCCGGGGTGCGACCCTCGGGTCCCAGGGTCAGACCCAGGTACTTGACGCTGGTCTGAACCAATTGGGCCTTTTCCCTGCTTGCCTTGAACCCAGTCTCGCGGAGGAGTTCCAGGACTTCCCTGGTGATTTGGCGGGCTAATTCTTCCGTGGGGGCGTGGACTAAAATGTCATCCACGTAGCTCAGTACGTGGGGCCTCGAGGAGGGTTGGAGGCGTTCCCACATCTGAACTACATGGGCATGACAAATGCTGGGGCTGGAGTGGAATCCCTGGGGGGTCCGCTTGAATGCGTATTGCTGGCCGCGGAAAGTGAACGCGAACTTGTACCAGCAAGACTCATGCAACCGGATGGAGTGGAAAGCATTGGCCAGGTCTATGACCGAGTAGAACCGGGACCCAGCGGCAATGGCCGTTAGGATCTCATTGTACTTGGCCACAACCGGGGCAACTGGAGGGGTGGTGGTATTCAGGGCACGGAAGTCGACCGTCATTCTCCAGGTCACTCCATCTGCTTTCAGAACTGGCCACAATGGGGCGTTGCAGATGGACTGCATCGGGAGTATGACGTCCCACTCAAGGAGTCCTTCTATGGTCTTGGCTATCCCTGCCTCAGCTTCTGCTGGGTACTTGTACTGTCTTTGGGGAGGGGGGTCCTTTCCTTCAATCAGGACGCAGGCGCCCTTCACTATCCCACACTCGGCTTTGTCAGTCACCCACACTTCGGGAAAGTCCTGAACCCAGGGGTCTCCTGTTATGGGGGCGAGAGGAAGGGGGGCCTTGAGGGCTGCGCATCGATGGACCGCATTAACAAAGTCTGGGCCTCCCGGGATGCGCCACAGGAGCCCGTTTGCTAAGTCAATGGTCAGTCCCTCGGCACGGAAAAATGGCATGCCCAAAAGTCCATCGTCTTCTCCCCGGTTTGCGCACGCCGAAATCCGGGTGGCCAGGTTCCCAACGGAGAGGGGGATATCCTGCCAGACCGGGGATTCCTGCGTGCCGCCTCCAAAACCGGCGAGCTGCATGGTAGTGGGGGTCTGGGTGCCCTTTGTGACTAAGGTGGGCCGGAGTATATTAAGTGAGGCTCCGGTATCTATGAGGAGGGTGGCAGGCTTCTTCTTTTCCCCGGGAGTCCCGATCCCTGCCTTCACTGTCGGTCTCCCCCATGTGTCCGGCTTTAGTTTGGCAACTATGCCCACGGAGGGAGACTGGGACTCGGGGCAACCCTATTCTGATCCTGCACCCTGATCGGTGGAAGCGGCGCTTCCTCTAAAGGGGTTGTTGGGGCTCGGGCGTTCCCGAACCGCAGCTATCGGGGGACTCGAGAAGGGAGGGTCTGGCGGCAAAGGGGGCGCCGACGGAGGTACTGGGGGCTGTTGCTGGTCTTCCCACTCCATGATCGCCTTCATTAGAACGGACGTGGGCTTTCCGTCGAAGAGCTCCATATTCGCTCCAATGTTTTTGAGGCGCATCCAAAGTTCCCAACGGAGGGAGTCCCTGGACTGGGGCGTGCTGCCGCGGTCCCGGTAGCCCTCGTGGTCGCCCTGCGATGCTCCCCAAGCGTTAGACTGATCTGGAGGCGGGTAGACCTGATGGTGGTACGGGTGTGATGCTCGCGAGTGGGAAGGGGCTATGGGTGCATCCTGTAGTCGGGGCTCGTGGGGTCCTTGCTGGGAGGAGGAGGAACTGTAACTCGGGGCGGGCGCAAAGGAGACTCCCGGGCGGTAGTCCCTCGGTCCCCTTCCCCGGTTAAAGCTGCCGCTCCTTCCCCTCAGGATTCCTCCCCTTGCCTCCGGATACGGGCTGCGTCCCTGTGGTCGGTATTGAGAGTGGGGGCCATGATTGGCATAGGTGACTGCACTTATCGGCTCGCTCTCCTTCCTACGAGAGGCCGGGGGCTTCACATGGCGGATGGCGCCGGTTTCTCGCAACAGGCCAGCAATGCTTCTGATGCGAGCTTCCAGGTCTCCCCATGAGATGCTCCCGGGCTCCACTCCTGCTAGTGCTAGGCGGGTGGTACTATTGAGTCCATCTAAGACTGCTCTCCTGAATTCTAACTCGTCAAAGTCGGGTACATCGCTCGCATCTAGGTCCACTTCGTCTGCTAGCTCAGCGAGAAGCTGCTTCCTAGCTAAGTATGCCTCTGGGTCCTCTCCAGGTTTCTGGGACTCCGCAATGTACAGGGCTTTCAAACTCTTGGTGGGCCACAGGAATGCACAAATTTCTTTAATTGCTCCGTACTGACTGCGGGTGGCTAACCTTCGGTTAGAAATATAGGCATTGAGGGCCGAGACTATTTCAGGGGCAGCGCATTGGCGGGCCAGCTGGGCCACATCGGAACCACTAGCGGAGGGCTGGGAGGTGGTCACATGGGTGAACCACTGGATGGCCGTGTCTCGGTTTAGGGGTCCCATGCGGTCTGCTATGGCTTGGAGCTCATCGGGCCTCCAATTGCGGGTTTCCTTAACGACCCGGTCCGTTTTCCTGCCATCCTCGTCCATGGATACAATTTCCTTGGTGGCTATTGGGTGGAGGGGCTGTGGGACTTCCGCAGGCTGGGGCGAAGGGGGTGACCAGTTGTCGGTACTACCTTCGGGGAGGGCCAAGAGGGCTGCGGGATGCACGGCGGAAATTACGGCCTGCTGCATTCCCAGGTGCTGCTTTAGGGCCTCTAGCTCCCTCTTACAAGCGGAGTGGTCTGCTGCGGCTATCTTTGCGACTTTCTGCTCTGCCATGAACTGGGCAGCGTGGGTTAATTTGGCAATTTTCTCCTGTCCTTCAATTACTGCGTGCTCAGCCATATCGGCACGAGCGGTGGCTACTTCAGCCTTGTGCTGGGCGTCCTGGAGGGCAGCGGCTAGTCCCTGCTTCTCCAGCATGAAGTTAACGCGTTCTGAACGCCACTCGGCTGCTTTTTCCTCATGTTCCTTCTTTTCTCTCCTTAGCTTTTCTATCTCCTGTTCCTGCTCTTCCTGAGCTACCTGTAGCTTATTAATTAGGGACACGCTGTCCTGTAGGGCGGTGAAAAGTGCCCAAGCTCCATACCTATCCTTCTTACTTGACCTGGGTTTCTCCTTCTCGCAAAAATCCTGGAAGGCGCTTCTAACTATTTGGAGCGGGTCGGGTCCCTTGAAGGAACCGGCTTCCCAAGGGCAATCTCCCTTCTTAACTAGCCACTTCTCCAGGCGGGGCACGGTGGGGGCTGCCCGGTACATTTTCCTTTTTAGTTTAAGGCTGATCACGGGGGAGGTTAAAGAGTGGATCAGCGACACCAGGGGTGGGGCGATTAAAGCTGCTCAAGGGTTTTAACAACTTCTTCCTCTCTATGTCCCTTTTGGGAGGTTTATCCTTCCCTCAGGTCCTCAAGGGTTTTTACCAGGGGGGGTTTTAAGGTTCTACTTTTAGGTTCACAAGGGGATTTTTAAGGGTTCTACACTCGGCTCTTCTCCACCGGGGGAGAAGGGAAAATTCCTATTCCCGTTTCAAGCTTGCCTACAAGCCACGGGACCAGGAAAAGTTTACTGGCTCAGAAGGTGCTCTCAAGCTCTCTAAGCCCAAGAACCAAAACGCTCAGTGCTCCTAAGCCTCTGCCTAGAAGCTAAAGCTCAGGGGTCTCCCAAGCCTATACTCGGAACACCAAAGCTCAGGGGTCTCCCAAGCCTATGCGCTCAGAAAACCAAAAAGTGTTCCCAAGCCTCTGCCCGGAAACTGCAACTAAGGGGTCTCCCAAGCCTCTGCTCAGAAGCTGCAAATGCTCTCAAGCTCTCTGCCCAAGAACTGTACTCAAAGTGTCCCCAGGCCTCGTGCTCAGAGACAAACGGTTAAACTGTCTCCAAGCCTCAACCAAAAGACTGAAAGCGCTCAAGGACTGCCTCTGCACGTCCCCAAGCAAAATTGCTCAGGAGTAAAGCTTACTGTACTCCCAAGCAGAAAAGCGCTCAAGAGTCCTACTAACTCTCAAGCAAAAGTGTGCCCAAGAGTCCCACTGACTCCCAAGCGAGGTGCGCCCACGAGTCTGACTTAAAACTCGCAAGCGGAAAGGCGCCCAAGAGTCTAACTTAAAACTCTTAAGCACGGTGCGGCAGGCTGCCGCGGGGCTTCAGGAACCTGGCTTTAGATTCCCAAAGCTAAACTGACTGAACAACCAAACGGACTAACAATCCCTTCACGTTTCCTCCGGAGCGGGGATTGAAGCCTAAGTGCTGGCAGGAACGGGGTTTGGACGGACTTAGGAGAGACGGGGGAGGGCGGAAAAGAATTTTATATGTGCTGCTTCAGGATATATATAAATCTATAGAGCCTACTTCTGGGATCCCACCCACATAGACGCGTTTAGGCGGCCCGGAAGGTGGCCAGGAACTTCACCAGTTCAGAGGTCCTCACCCACAGTACACCGGTTATAACGGCTGGAGGGCCTCGCGGTGCACCACAAAAGGCAAGTAGTCCAAAACTGGCTGAAGGAGGAAATGGGGGAAAAGCCAACCCACAAGATAGAAATGCTCGCTAGAGCCACACACATTCACACTTTTAATTCCCTGAGCTAAATTGCGCTCTTTACACTGAGGTCTGGAAAATTTTCCTCTAAGTCAGTTCGCTGAAAACACGCGTGTCGACTCACGTGCATTCACACGAACTGGGTTATGCCCGCATCCTCCACCAGTAAACTGTTACCAGAACTGCTCTTTTATTATAATGGGGAATTAGCTGTAGCAGTCTGTAACTATTAATATTAAGCGAGGATCATAACCTATGTTTACGGAGGTCCCGATCCCAGACACTCTAGTGAAAAAGAGGCAGACAAGGAGTAAGGTCCAAACACGTGTATTGAGTGTAGCGTAAGCCTAGCTTGCACAATCATACAAAGAACATACAAGGTCTAAGAAATACAGAGTAGGAAATACAGAGACGTTCGCATTAGCTGGTTCCCAACGATGATAGGGGGAATACTCACTTATCCTGAAGCGAAGCAGAGACACAACAGCGAGGTGGCCCAATGCCAGCACTGGAACCACAGACGGACAGCAAGGAAGTCTGGATAGGGAATGGCCTGAGCACCGAGTGGTCTGGGAGACCAGCTTAAATACCCCAAAACGTACCCTGGGGCTGGTGCTGTACTTGGTGGTTCTCACAGTTTAAAACAAAGGGTCTAATGGGTCACTGAATGGCTTGGATGGGCCACTTTGGTAATCAGATTGTGATAAGTGACACCTCAGGAAGAGGGGACAAAAGAGGGAGGGGGAAATCCAAGTGGGCTGAAAGGATGTTCCAGCGGACAGGGCTTGTCCTGATGTCATCAGCTTTGGAATGCGGAGGTTTCTTTGAGATGCATTCTTTAAGTGCTTGGGATGGTCGGCACTTAGTTCCTTCTCCGGGGCGGCTCCTAAGATATGCAGAGCGGGGCGAGGGGCTCTCGCTGCGGACGTGGTGTGCCCGCTTCGCCGAAATGGCTTCTCAAAGCAGTCTCTTCCTCTGGGTCTTCTGGGTGCCTGAGAACATGGATGCCGGCTGGGCATAGCTGGGGCTGGATAGCAGGCTGCCCGGTAGCGAGGGCAAGCTTGGCGACCGGCCCGCGGGAGGCTCCAGGCGGGAACTGACCAGGGAGCGCCTAGCCAGGCTCGCTGGAGGTTTCCCCGGCAGGCGCCCGGCTGCTAGCAGCGGCTTGGGCCCATATGAGGCAGGCTTCCATGGAGGCAGCGGGAACAACACTTTAAAACACAGTCCAAGGCAGGGAACAGGCACGGTCCGTGGCAGATGGCAATGCAGGCACGGGGCACACTTGTAAGAAAGTCCAAACACACACTGGGAAATCCAGATACAGGTCTGGGCAGGGCTGCCCAGAAAGAGAGTTCTTTGTGCAGTTATCCAAACATGGAGTCAGTAAACTACACAGTCTATTGCAGCAGGGTAATTGACACGCAGGCAGGAAACTGACACGTGTATCAGAACACACACGTGCAAAGCAGTCTTTGGGTGTAGCAGTAAAACAGCAACGCAGGAAACTTTAGCACAGTTCATAGCAGGCTTCAAAGCAGGGGAGGGGGCCTACTTGGCAACAGAATCATGGCTTTGGGGGGGGAGAGGAGGCCAGGGAAGCTTCCATGCCACTGACCTGCCCCCCAGGATCATGGCTTTGGTGGAGAGAGGAGGCCAGCGATTGGGGCACTGCTGGCAAGGAGCATGAGGGGGATGGCTCCAGGCTCCTCCACCAGGAAGCCACCCCGATCGGGGAGCTGCGGGTGGGATGCTCACAGGGGCTAGCGGGTTGAGGCTGCTCTGCCCGGCAGCCACCCCATCAGGGTGCTGTGGGTGGGAGGAGCATGGGGGTGGCCCCTCCAGCCTTCTCCACCCAGTAGCCACCCCGATCGGGGCCTTGAGGCCGTGGAGCGCGAGGGGGCGGCACTCCAGGTTCCTCCGCCGGGCAACCACCCCAGTCGGGTTGCTGGGCAGAAGGCGCAGGGGGACCAGTGGTTTGAAGCTGCTCTGCCCGGCAGCCATCCTGATCGGGTCCCTGCTGGCAGGAGATGCACGGGGGCCAGTGGTTCCAGGCTCCTCTGCCGGCAGCCACCCCAATCAGGGCACTGCAGGCAGGAGATGCACGGGGCTCATGGTTTGAGGCTGCTCCACCTGTCAGCCATCCCGCAACGCCGGGGGAGTATAAGTGGGCGGCACTCCAGGCTCCCCCGCCCAGCAGCCACCCCAATCAGGTTGCTGCGGGTGGAAGGCGCACGGCGGCCAGCAGTTCGAGGCTGCTCTGCCTGGCAGTCACCCCAATTGGGGTGCTGCGGGCGGAAGGCGCATGGGGAGGGTCAAAGGTTTGAGGCTCCTCCATCCTGCAGTCGCCCCAATGTGGCTGCTGGCACAGGGCAACTCCATATCCCTGCTAGGGGCGCACTTCCACGCCTGCTCAGTGGAATCAATGTGAATCGTCAAAACCCGCTAAGATAATTATGTTATAGGGTTACAATGAACAAACTTGAGGAAAAAAACATCTTATTTGGAACAATACAATAATAAAGCATATATAACAACAATCATGTAACAAAACAGGCCTGTTTTACTCAAGCAGACCCAGGTCTCAGTCTTTCTGACTTCTGCATGGTGGTCAGTCCCTTGAATTGCAGCAACGTGTAGCTGTGCTCTACATTGAGAGGTCTTCTGTTCTTCACAGGAGTCCTAAAACACGAATAGAGAGTTCATAGAAAGAAGTGTTTCTGAGGACAGAGTGCTTCTCCCTGCAGCTTCAGGCACTCCAGTCTCTCAGGGAAAAATATCCTACTATATAATTCTCTTAACGTCTTACCCGACGACTCATATGGATGCTGGTGTGCATGCCCGGGCGTACCAGCATAAAAGGGCACCAAGGAAGGCTGCAGGCGAGCTAGCCTGGCTGGAGGAAGAGGGTGGCACGGGAAGAGCGATGCGGTCAAGCGCCAGAGGAGCTGGGACGACGGCCAAATGCCTGCCCACTTGGAGCCCCGCGGCACTGCTCTCGGCAGGGCGTGAGCAGGCAAGACGGGGCACCCTCGGAGCCCCGCTGCGCCACGCAGCATTGCTCTCGCCGGGGGCAGAGCGGAGGCAAAACGCCCCGAGCCCTCGAGCCCTGCCGAACTGCACCGGGGACGGGGAGGGGGGAGGCGAAGCATCCGCCCCCCTTGGAGCCCTGCCGCACAGCCCAGCGCTGCTCTTGCCGAGGGCCGGGCAGAGCCCTGCCAAGCCGCGCCTCTTGGCAGCTCTCTCAGCGGGGCCCGGGCAAGTGAAACACCCCTGGAATGAGCAGAGTGCCGCGGCTCCGAGGGCGACGGGTGCTGCGCCTGCCCGGGCCCCGTGGAGAGTGGCACAGTGGGGCTCCGAGGGCAAGGGGCATTTTGCTTCCCTGGCCCTGCTGAGCCGCGCAGCACTGCTCTCGGTGGGGGCCAGGCAGAGGCAAAACGCTCCTCGCCCGCGGAGCCCTGCAGAGGCGCGCCGCAGGCGGGGAGGCAGGAGGCGAAGCGCCCCTTGCCCGCGGAGCCCTGCCTAAACCGTGGAGCGGCGTTCTCAGCGGGGCCTGGGCAAGGGAAAAGCGGGGTGGTGGCACTCCAAGGGCGATGGGCACTGCGCCTGCCTGGACCCCAGCAAGAGTGGCGCGGCAGGGCTCAGAGGGCGAGGGGCATTTCGCTTCCCCGGGCCCTGCTGAGCCACGCCATGGCGCCCTCAGCAGGGACACAGCGATGGGGCGGGAGCAATATGCCCTTCACCCTGCCAGGTGTCAGACTGTGGCGTGCCAGCAGCTGCAGTCTACCTGACCTTCTGCAAGAAGACAATAGTCCCTTGATTCCAAAAGGCTTTATTGTTGATAGTCAGCATACAGATGGAGTCCACATTCCAAAACCATATTGGTCTTGACTGAACCCAGAAATTGTCAGGAATGGCAAGCATAGAAATGGTTACAAGATAAACTTTCCCTCAAGCCCAACCGCCCCTCCTGTTTTCTAAACCACCGGTCAGGCTGTGGGAAACGAAAGCTGTGAGAACTGAAAGCGTCTCAAGGACATTCAGGAAGGTGCGAAGATAACATTCTTGTCTCCTCTCCCAGCCTCTGGTCTGGCACCTGGAAGAAACAGAAACTAACTACAAAAAGTTAATATGGTGTCTCTTTGGTTATACTTATAGAACCTGACATTCTGCCCCCCTTAAGATCCCCCTCCCCCCGGCTTGTTTGGATATTGCAGATGAAATTTTTTGGTGAGCCTGGGGGCTCTGACATGAATTGAGTCCACCCACTCATTGTGGCCGGGTTCAAAGTCTTTCCACCTCACAAGGTAGTAGAGTTTTTGATGTTTGAGTTTGGAGTCCAAGATTTCCTCTACTTTGTAGTGTATCTCATCATCAATCATAGTAGGAATTGGAGTTGCAGAGGGATGCCACTGATTTGGGTCATGGGCTTTTTTCAGTAGACTAACGTGAAAAGTCGGGTGGATGTGGTGTAAGTTCTTTGGTAAATCGATTTCAACAGTCACTTTATTAATTACACTTGTGATAGGAAAAGGTCCCATATATTTGAAAGCTAATTTGCGGCTGGTTTGTTCCATCCTTAGATTTTTTGTTGAAATGTACACTTTGTCTCCAGGGTGTAATTCCCAGGTGGCCACACGATGGCGGTCTGCGTATTTTTTGTAATCCTGTTTGGCTTTGTCTAGATGGACCTGAATCAGTCGCCATTGTTTCGCTGTCTCCTTCCACCAGGTTTCTACATCTGGGGAGGTTTGGGTGTGCGGTGGCGTGTTAAAGAGGAAAGGATTGGCATCATATCCATAGACTATTTTAAATGGCGTTTCCCCTGTGGAACTATGGAGGCTGTTGTTATAACTGTATTCCGCGAAATGTAATAGGTCTATCCAATTATCTTGTTGGAAATTAATATAACATCGGAGAAATTGTTCTAATATCTGATTAGTTTTTTCCGACTGCCCGTCGGATTGCGGATGGTAGGCGGAGCTAATCCCTTGCTCCATTTTCAGCAATTGTAAGAGCTCCCGCCAGAAGTTTCTTAGTGGAAGGAATGGTGGTGCAAGGAATAAAATGGGCTTGTTTTGAAAAAAGGTCCACCACCACTAAAATGCAGGTATGCCCTCGAGACGGTGGTAAATCCATGATAAAATCCATGGAAATGACTTCCCAGGGTCTATTTGGCGTTTCCAGGGGTTGTAACAGACCTGGGGGGGTTTCCTTTTCATGATTTGGCGCTGATACAGATAGGGCAAGACTTCACATATTGAGATACATCATGGCCACCAGAATTGCTTCTGTACTAAGTGCAAAGTTTTTAAATAGCCGTAGTGGCCAGCTGTAGGAGCATCATGACAATGGTGTAATACCTCTTGTCTCATACTGGCAGGAATATAGAATTTGCCATTCCACAGCCATTCTCCCTCCTGCGTTTGTGACACTTTGTCTTTGGGGGCCGCCCCGCCTTCCTTTTCCACCTCGCTTTTGATTTTTTCTCTCCACCCCTTTTCCGTGAGTTGTTTTTTTGCTGCTTGGCTGTGAGTGGTGACTGCGCCTCCTAGTTGCTTTGGGGGAAATATTGTGTCTATGTTTTTTTCCCAGTTGCTTTTTAGTTGAGGCATGCATGAAAGGGCGTCTGCTAGAAAGTTGGCTTTGCCCGGGATGAATTTCAAAGTGAAATTGGATTTTGAAAAAAATTCTGCCCACCGGAGTTGTTTAGCATTGAGTCTACGGGATTGGCGGAGGGCGTCTAAGTTTTTATGATCCGTCCACACTTCGAATGGGTGTTGCGCCCCTTCTAACCAATGTCTCCAAGTAGAAAGAGCAGCTTTGACTGCAAAAGCTTCTTTCTCCCATACATTCCAATTTTTTTCTGCCTCTGTAAATTTATGGGACAAGTATGCATATGGTTTGAGTTTTTTGTCTTCCCCCCACTGCAGTAATACCCCCCCCCATGGCTGTGTCACTTGCATTTACTTGTATAACGAAGGGGCGGGTTTCATTGGGGTGTTGGAGGACCGGTTCTGATACAAATCGCTGTTTGAGCTGTTCAAAAGCAGATTGGCATTCAGATGTCCATTTTAATTTAGCTGAAGGTTTCTTTGCCTGTTCCCCTTTTTGTTTTGTTTTTAAAAGTTCTGTTAGGGGAATAGTTATTTAGGCAAAGTTTTCGATAAAGTCTCTGTAAAAGCGAACCCCAGGAAGGACTGCAGCTCCTTGCGAGTGGTAGGGGTTTGCCAATTTTGCAGCGCTTGGATTTTGACGGGATCCATTTTTAGTCCCTCCTTTGAAATGCTATAGCCCAAGTAATCCAGTTCTGTTTTATGGAACTCACATTTTGACAGTTTGATGGGCAATTTATTGCACATTAAGGTGGTGAGCACTTCTCTAACTAATTTAACATGTTCTTCTTTAGTTTGCGAATAAATTAACACATCATCTAGGTACACCACCACTCCTTTATATAAAAACTTGTGCAACACTTCATTTATCATGGACATGAAAACTGAGGGGGCCCCAGATAAGCCGAAAGGCATAACGAGGTATTCATACTGTCAGAGGGGCGTATTAAATGCTGTCTTCCATTCATCCCCCTCTTTTATTCTTACATGGAAATATGCATCTTTTAAGTCCAATTTAGTAAAGATCTTACCTTGCGCCACGACGTTGAGTAGATCCTTGATGAGAGGAATTGGATATGCGTTCGTGGACGACACCACATTAAGACCTCTAAAGTCAGTACATAATCTCAAGCCCCCATCCTTTTTCTTCACAAAAAGTACTGGAGCGGCATGGGGGCTGCTAGCTGGTCAAATATATCCACGGGCTAAATTTTTGTCGATAAATTTCCGTAACTCCTCTCTTTCCAGGGGGCTCATTAGATATAGTTTTCCCCTTGGCAATTCCATCCCTGGAATAATTTCCACTGCGCAATCGGTTCTCTTGTGAGGAGGCAATGTGTCGGCCTCTTCTTCACTGAAAGCTTGTTGCAGATGCCGGTATTCTCTGGGAATTTGGTTAATTTCCTCCTTGGATAGAAGGGCTTCTTCCATTTGGGGGTGATTTTTACCCCACTCCTTTTTCCATGTATGATTTTTACAATAGTCTCTATTTATTTCGATGACTCCGGTAGTCCAGTTGATGTTGGGGTTGTGATCCCACAACCAGCGACTGCCCAGAACGAGTGGATATTTAGCAGCTTGGCAAATTACAAAGGATCTTTTCTCCCAGTGCTGTCCCACTCCTGTTATGATAGGTTCTGTTTCGGTATTCACTGGGTTCATATTAGAGCCATCCATTTGTTCGAATATAATTGGTATTTCTAATTCCTTTATTTGAACTGCCAGTCCATGCACCAATGCAGGTGCGATAATGTCTCTGGAACAGCCCAAGTCTATGAGGGCTTGTACTCTAATATGCGTTTTTCTGTCTGGATTGACTAAAACCACTGGAGCAAATAATACGGACCCCTTTTCCCTCACCGTACGCGGGATCATTTTCTTTGGGATCTGCCGTTTGGGTCCTTTCACAACAAATCCATCTCGTTTCCTGACAGTGGACTATAGGGGCTTTCCTCTTCCGTTTGGGCTTCTTCTACGGTTTGAATTTCAAAGTCCATAATTTCTTCCAACTCCAGCCCCCTCTCAGGTGGGTTTCTCTTTCCTGCCCCTCGGCCCCTGGTTCCTCTAGGCGTTGGAGTTGGGTGATATGGAAGAGCCGAGGTAGTGGTGCGTGCCGGTGGGACTGGTGTAGGTTGCATGGTTCTCAGAGGGCATTGTGCTGCGAAATGCCTGCTCTGTCCACATTGTAGGCAAAGTCCTTGCCGCCACCTCACTTCCCTCACTCCCCGACTTGCTACTCCTGAGCCTTCCCCCCCCCCGTGTGATGACAGGGGTTTGTCTCGGGGCGGTGGCCTGTTGCTGAGTTACTAGTCGCACTTGCTGGATGCGATTTTCTACTTTGCAATCCAGCTGAATCCACCCCAGCAGGGTTGGGGTCTGTCTTTTTTTACGGTCCGAACTGCAGCCGGCTAAGCAGCAGCTTTTTCGTGAAAAAATGGAGGCATGTCACATTCAGTGAGCCACCAGTTCCTGAGGAAGTAGTTCAGACAAAAGCTGTAGCTTAGCTGGCTGCAGTTCGGACCGTCAGTGACAAACCTCCTCGGAAGAAGCCAGGGGATCCAGTTCTGGGGCTAATCTGATATTGATGGACATCTCTTGAGCCTCCTGGTCTTCCACTGGGGTGATCCCTGGCTCCTCCTGGTCATCCTACTGGGAGTTTGTTCCTGAGATGGAGTCCAGCCCAGGAGGAGTTCTGACAATGGGAAGGGGTCCAGCTCAGCTCCCATCAGATCCTCAGTTCATGTCCAACCGATTCTGTTGTCCTTGTTGAAAATAGGGATGCTCGTGTTCTGTTCACTGCTAGCTAAGAGGGAGCTGAAATTCACAGCAGCTGTAGCTGAAAAGGACAGGTGAAAATGTGTTTTGTTATTAGGTAAGCTACTAGGTTCAGGAAGTTCACTATTGCTTATCTAGATTAGTTGGAATACGGCTACATATTTGTTAACTAAAACATAATTTTCTTCTCTCTTGTTCTTTCAGAACCAAGCGAACTCCCTGCAACTCGTGGCAACAAAATCTTAGCATCCAGGAGGCTCAAAAATTTTATTGTGTTTTTAACCGTATTGCTGGTGGGCTGTGTTGCTGTGATGCCTGTTATAAGTAAGTTGAACTCAACTAGTACAGAAAAAGATTTCAGAATTACCTTGGCTAGCTTTACTTCAATGTCAAGAATTCTTTCAAAAAGAATGAAACAATCCAGTCTCTACAAAGCCTTTTGATTTCCTATTGATTTCAGTAAGTGAGTGGAATAAACAAGACTATATGTTTGCTCATGAATAATGACTCTCTTGGGCACTTAGGTTTGAGTTATATCATTTAGACCACCCCAATCCTCTTTCATTTACTGGCTAACACAGTTGTATAAACTGTATCTTGCTCCTTTCTTCTCCAAGATCACTTGCTGGTAGAGATTACCCTTCTCCTGACACTTCCCAAAGCATCTCTCTATAAAGAGCATAATGGTGAGGGACTGAAAGGACAGGTTTGGAGCTTGGGAGTGCTGCTCAATCTTCCTATGCTCAAACTTGTGGCTCAAATTGTGGTGTGATCTGAAGAAATTTAAAGTACGGTTTGTAGAAACGTGGTGGTGGAGAGTGGCCTCAAATCATAGCTGACATATGGCAACCCCTGGTAGAGTTTTCATGGCAAAAGACTACCAGAAGTGGTTTGCCATGGCTTGGCTCTGCAACCCTAGTCTTTGTTGTAGGTCTCCAATCCAATTATTAACCAAGGCCAACCCTGCTTAGCTTCTGAAATCTGATGAGAACAGGTTTACCTGGCCTATCCAGGTGAGGGCTATAGAAACATAGGTATAGTGAAATAATGAAGTATCTTCAGATGATTGAGGAAAACCTCTTATGGTGTTTTCAAGGCAGGAGATGAGGGACAATGTGATTTGCCATTGCCTTTCTCTACATAATAACACAGATTTTTCTTGGAGGTCTCCTGTCCAAGAACTAACAGCCCAGCTTATCTTCCAGCTGTTAATCATTGGCAAGTAAATTCCCTAGTTCTCCACGGCAATCACACAGGTGAATTGGTTAAAGTAATGCTTATTAAAAATTCTATTCATAAAATCTAGACATTTGGTCTATTGGTCTGAAATTTAGCATGAAGAATCTGTGTCAGAGTGTCAGTTTTCTTGTCAGTTCTCTAGCCAGGGTTACACCAACAAAATGCCAGACTGTGGAATCCCAGTTATCTAGAGTTCGTCTCCCCCCTTCTGCAAAAAGCACAAAGTTTCTTGTTTCCAAAAGGTTTATTGAAAGACTGCTCAGGATACAGGTGTCCATATTCCAAAGGCCCAAAGACCCTTGGCTGAATGAAAGCTTTGTTGAGAATGACACATAAAACGAAAGTAGCAACACTTCAGATACCCATTCCCAGCCTCCCCCCTCAGTCCTGTCTGCGAAGGCATGAGAAGAAGCGGACATCAAGGTCGTTGGCCGGAATGGGCTGATAAGGACTCTTTGCTCCCATGGATATGTGCAGCCTGGGCAACACCTGGGGAGGAAAACTAAACAACTACAGATTATAGCACAAGTTAATATGGCATAACCCTGGCTAGACAACTGACAAGAAAACTGACACTCTGATAATCTGGTTATTTGAAGTGAAATGTTTGTGTACTCTAACTGCTTGTAGGAATATTTTGAAAACCTTTATTCAGGCCTTTTGCTTACCTGATTTGTGGCTAATTTATGTGTGCAGCAGTTATTTTTACAGGATTTTAAAAAATTGATTGTTTATTTTTATAAATTACCTTTCCCAACCTATCAAGATGGCAATTAAAGGATACAAATATTTGAATAAATAAATGTAAAAAAGAAAACATCTTTTGGGAATTATGAAAAATAATATAATAGCCTAGGCAGTCATTCCAAGTGAACAGTTATTATCAATTGTTCAAATATATTAAAAGTATTTTAATTAATTAATTTTATTTATTTGGAGTTGCATTTCCAGACAGTTTTGTATGCAAGTCAGATATGGTTTTTGGTTGTTGTGGATTTTCCGGGCTGTATAGCCGTGGTCTTGGCATTGTAGTTCCTGACGTTTCGCCAGCAGCTGGGGCTGGCATCATCAGAGGTGTAGCACCAAAAGACAGAGATCTCTCAGTGTCACAGTGTGGAAAAGATGTTGACAGGTCATTTATATCTACTCAGGAGGGGTGGGATTGGGCTGAGTCATCCTGTAAGAGTTTCCCAGGGTGTGGAATGCTAATGGAGGGAGGCTTCACTGTATCCTGACGAGGTGCTTTTGCATATGGATTGGTGCTTGATGTGCTAATCTTCTCTGCAGGGCTATTGTGGGGTATAGAGCGTTTTGTTAGCCTGGTGTTTTTCAGAACTGGAAACCATGCTTTATTCATTCCTAAAATCTCTTCTTTCCTGTTGAAATTGTGTTTATGCTTATGAATTTCAATGGCTTCCCTGTGCAGTCTGACAAAATAGTTGGAAGTGTTGTCAAGTATTTTAGTGTCCTGGAATAGGATACTGTGTCCTGTTTGATACTGTGTCCTGTTTGCCTCTCTCAGTTGGACTTGTAATATAGGATGTAGTCGGCCTCGGTCTGCCATATTGGATAGCTACCTGTGACATAAAAACCACAAGGCCCCTGGATTAATGCAGCCTAATCTGTAGCAGGGGGAATTCCAGCCAGAGTTGCTGAGTCCCTTTAAAGTCTTTGTTCCAACGGCTGAGGGGGCTCCCCAGCCTCAAGACCTGTTTTGTCCTATAAGAACCAGGGCTCTTGCCCCATTCAAATTGTGCTCGCTTACTGGATCCAAGTGCTGCTCCCTTGGGCCCACTTTCCTAAATTGGATTTTTAAAAATTTAAATCAGATTTTTAAATTTTAAATTGGATTTTTTAAATAAAATGTTTTTTGAGAAAAATCTATCTAAAGATAGTTTTCTATTTAAAATATATTATAATCCGAAGGTTATCATCATGAAACAAGGAATGTTTTTAATTATGTAGCGTGAGGCTGTGTATTCATGCAATGTTTAAATTTTTTGGTAAATGAATTCCATTGCCATGCTCTTCCAGAGGTTTCTGTAAGATTATTGGGCAGTTTTTCTATCTAGAAGGTACGATCACAGATGCTTGGTTTTACAGTTCACAAAACTGTGAATTTGTATCTGCAGAGATCACATTTCCCTTCTTCACAGCAAAAGGTTATAAAATAAACATGTGCAGTTTAGAAAAGACCTTAATCCCATTGTTCCTTTGCAAATCTTTGTACACAGAAACAACCCATTTCCTCTTAAGTGCTAAGTTTCAAAAAATTCAATGAATAGAAGATTGTTGGGAGTAGACATAGATCTGCGCAAGAAGCTAAGTGTGAGGAGTCTTTATGTAGAAAAGAATGAGTCTTTATGTAGAAAACCATGATTTAAATCTATCTTACTGACTAGTAATTTAAATCATGATTTAAATTGATTTGATTTAAATCAAATCCATCCTGGTAGAAAGGGAGCAATAACCTAAGAAGTGTTACCAGGCTGAAATAAAAGAATCATCAGTGTATTGTCGAAGGCTTTCATGGCCAGAGAACAATTCATAGAATGAATAGAGAGTACTGCCGGTGGATGTAGTGATAACCAGTAGCATAGATGTTATGCAAGTTCTAGGGCAAAGAAGTCTTGATTCTTGGCAGGTTGGTTTCAAGTAGGGGTGTGCAATCCAGTATTCTAATTAGGTTAAAGTTACCGAATCAGGGCTGTTTCAGTTTTTTTTCAGTATTACCAAAACGTTTTCTGAATGCCGAAAAATTTCGGTAATACCGAAATAGAGATTGCCAAAATGATTTGGCCATTGTTTTCAATGAAAAAAACCTTATCCCAGCTTTCCAGGAGTTTGGGGGGGCATTTTCTGTCTGAATTACACCAAACTTGGTGGAGACCTTCTCCTAACTCTCCTGTAACTACCCCCATGTTTCAGAAAGATTAGACATTGGGGGGCCATGTTATGCCCCCCAAACAAGGTGCTCCCATCCTCCTACACTCTCCATGATACTCTATGGGAAAACAAGTCATCTTTCTAGGTGGCTTGGGATGGCATTTTGCAACCAAAATCCACCCAACTTTCAGGGGACCTGCTCCCACCTGTCCTCCCAAACTCCACCAAGTTTTAGGCAGATTCCACTTTAGGAGGTCATTTAATGGCCTCCCAGAGAAGGTGCCCCTATCCACCTTCACTCCATTATTATCTATGGGGGGAAAGAGAGAGGCTTGTGTGGCTAGGGGTGGCATTTTGCATGCAAAATCCCCCCAACCTTCAGGGGCCCATCTCCTACCTGTCCTCCCACCCTCCACCAAAGCTCAACCAGATCCCACTTGGGGGGCCATTTTATGCCCCCCCAAAGGTGGTTCACCTGCCACACCACTTTGTCTTTCTACTGTGGAGAAGACTTCCACACCACAGAAACACATGGGATCGGGGTTGCTAATGGCCACAGCCACAGTCCACCTGCACTCAAACTGCCAAATACCACACACACCCTCCCCAAAACCTAACCTCCCCTATCCTGTGGCCAGCCACTTTCTATTGATTCCTGTTATGGTAAAATCTCCCACAGCAGGAACCCACAGAATGTGGCATCTATGGCCACAGGCAGTCCCCCTTTTAAATCCACCCCCACAGCCCCACACTGACCCAAAGACACCCTCCCCAACATTCCCAGACCAGCCACTACCCCAGGAGGAGGCTGACCAGCCATCACCCGTTGTTCCCTGTGATGGGAACTTTTAAACTTTCTTTCCCAGGGCAATTATGCACAGCTCAGGGGTGCCACAATGGTGGGCACACTCCTGAGTGTGAGCTTGTCCCTGTGAAAGAGCACCTGAACCACAGACACCCTCTCCCAAATTCCCCCACCACCTACAGAGATGGCTGGCCAGCCAGCTCCATTGTTCCCTATGATGGGAACCAACTGCACAACAAAGAATAAAACACAAACACACACTGAATAAAGTTTTAAAAAAAATATTTTCTCACTTGCAATGTACAAGTAGGCAAAGCATTGTGACACATTACACCAGCAGTCCGCCCCCACAGAAAAATAACACAACTCACTTAACATCAGAAAATCACAAAAACACAATTGCTGTCAAAAACACTTTGTGTCTTTAACAACTGTAGGTTGAACAGCCGGGGGGGGGGGGGACACCAAAGGGCATTCCAGCATTCCCCTACACAGACACAACTCACTTCACATTAAAGAATCACAAAAACACAATTGCTGTCAAAAACACTTTATTTCTTGAACAGCTTTAAGTGCAGCATCTTTGGGAGGCCATAAAATGCCCCCCCAAGTGGGATCTGCTTGAGCCTTGGTGGAAGGAGGAAGGACAGGTAGGAGATGAGCCCCAGAAGGTTGGGGGCATTTTGCATGCAAAATGCCATCCCTAGCCACACATTTATTTTCCCTTTAGGAAATAATGGAGGAAGGGGAGCTAAGAGCAGCATCTTTGGCATGCCATAAAATTGCTCCTCAAAGTGGGATCAGCTTGGGCCTTGGTGGAGGGTGGGAGGACATGTGGGAGCAGGTCCCCTGAAGGTTGGGGGCATTTTGCATGCAAAATGCCACCCCTAGACACACAAGCCTTTCTTATTTCCCCCATAGGGAATAGTGGAATGGAGGTGGATAGGGGCACCTTCTTTGGGAGGCCATTAAATGGCCCCCTGAAGTGGAATCTGCCTGAAACTTGGTGGAGGGTGGGAGCAGGTGGGAGCAGGTCCCCTGAAAGTTGGGTGCATTTTGGTTGCAAAATGCCACGCCAAGCCACCTAGAAAGATGACTTGTTTTTCCCCATAGAGAACCATGGAGAGTGTAGGAGGATGGGGGTGTCAGACTGTGGCTTGCTAAAAGTTGTAATCCAGACTACCTCTTGCAATGAGACACGAGTCCATTGGTTTCAAAAGATTTACTGAATATAAACAACCATTATAGTCCACAATCCAAGATACTAGGATCTTGGCTGATACAGAAGTATTGTTACGAATGACAGGCAAAAGCAAAGGTACAGAAAAGTGGAATCTGCCTGAACCTTGGTGGAGTTTGGGAGGACAGGTGGGAACAGGTCCCCTGAAAGCTGGGTGCATTTTGGTTGCAAAATGCCACCCCAAGCCACCTAGAAAGATGACTTGTTTTTCCCCATAGAGAACTATGGAGAGTGTAGGGGGATGGGGGCACCTTGTTTCGGGGAATAACATGACCCCCCAAAGTCCAATCTTTCTGAAAATTGGGGGGTAGTTAGAGGAGAGTTAGGAGAAGGTCTCCACCAAGGATGTTGTGATTAGGACAGAAAATGCCCCCCCCCCCAGACTCCCGGAAATCCAGGAGCAGTTTTTTGCATTGAAAACAATGGCCGAATCAAGCCGAAACGCGAATACCGAAATGCCTTGCCGATTTGGTATTCTCTGCATACCGAAACGGTTTCCTGATTCAGTTAAAACCGAATCAGGTTTACCGAAACAGGCAGGCTTTGCACACCCCTAGTTACAAGTACAGTTCTTTTTCTGCTAGCAATATTCTCAGCCCAAGCTCAAAACTTGGGGGGAATCAATGAACTCCATAGGTGATATATTTAGGAAAAAAAGAGGTACTTTTCATTCAATGAATAGAGTGCACTGCCGGAGAATGTAGTGAAAGCCACTAGCATAGGGGTGATACAAGGGGATTAGACATTTATGGAGGAGACATCCATTAATAGTTACTATCCAATGTTGACTAAAAGGGACCTCCATGTTCAGAGGCAGTATCCTCTGAGTACCAGTACAGGGAGGCAACATCGGGGGAAGGATTTGGCCTCTATGTCCTGTTTCTTGGCTTTGGGGAGCAACTGGTTGGAAACTGATCGGAAATAGGATGCTAGACTAGATGGACCACTGGTATGATTCAGCAGGGCTCGTCTTATGTTGTCTGGTTTGCACACCTGGCTTTAGAATTGAATGTTCTGCCTACCAATGAGGAGTAATTGCTTTTCATAATGAAAAATAGTTTTTCATGTGGAACCATCCTTTTCCCTCAAGCAACGACTGTTTTTCACACTTTAAACATTGAGCTGGGACTTTTGCAAATCTGAATGGCTAGTTATTTCTTCCAGAAAACCTCCTGTGGGCTTCATGCTCAATTAAATGTAAACGACCTTTTTGCATATTATGGAATATGCAGGTTGAATACAGGGTTCACCCCTGTGGACTGTATAACTGTCAGATGAAAGTTGGGGATTCTCTGCCTGGATAACTGTGACACTCATGGCGAATGGGTTTTGGCCTCTTTCCATGCTGTTTTCCTTTTCTGAAACAGTCCCAGAAGTGAGGCCCATCCACGGGTGGGCTTCCCTAACAGTCCATGTAATGTGATAGATCATTTCAGGTCAGGAAGGAGGCACAGGGGAAGGTTGAAGTCTGTTCTCCACACGTGCCAAGGCCTTATTCTAAATCTGGCACCACATATATGGGAAAGGAGCAGGGCTTTTTTTCTGGGAAAAGAGGTGGTGGAAGTCAGTGGGTTATCCTTAGAGAAAATGGTTACATGGCTGGTGACAGAGGGGAGTTTAGATTGCCCTCCGTGCTGTAGCGCGGAGGGCAATCTAAACTCCCCTCCGTCTGGAGATCAGGGGGCGGGGTCACCAGCCATTTGACCATTTTCAAGAAGTTCTGGAACTCCATTCCACCATGTTCCAGCTGAAAAAGAGCCCTGGAAGGGAGAATACACAACTCATGTCTGTTACACAGGACACAGTGTGGGGACCCTCTGCCCAAGCTAGGTACTCTGTAATATGTATCAGAGTCTCAGATGTCACCATGCTAAGGACCACTCACATGGTGTCTCTTTAAAACAATGATCCTGTCTATAACTAAGATGAGTTACTTACCAAAAGTCAAGACTGCCCCACTTCAGAAGCCTGGAAAATGAACATTCATGGTAAGTGCCAACCTTTCTTTCAAGTTCCTTCAGAGTTTAGCTAGGTTCCTGGCTCACAGTGATCTAAAATTTCAGGAGGAGGAATCTTTTCCTACCTATTGTTGCCACAAAAGCACTGATAACCACAGGATGCTCTTCTACACAGTTGCCTAGACATATTCACTGACAGAGAGTAGAAATACACATTGTGAATTAGTGGGGATACTCAAGTGCAGGATTTTATGTGTCGTCTTGAATTCAAGTGCAGGCTGTTCTTGCTCAGCACATGTGAATGCCGCTTTCACAGGAGCTCCCTTTGGTGGGATTGCATCTGCAAGTGCCTCTGGAGGAAAAGAGCACCAATTCCACTCTGTTTTTGCTGTGAGAACAAGTACTGTAGGCTCTTTTGACTTGCCAATTTACATTTCTGTAAGGTGTGAGAAAGGGTCAAGATCTGCATTTCAATGAATGGATGTGGGGGAATCTGGGATACTTTTAGCAGTTGAGGAGCAAACTGAAGTATGACTGTATGAGAGAGAGCATGGAAAGTTGGGGGCACGAACGTGAAAGGAGGTTCCCTTGAACGTTCCTAAGTACTTAATACTGTGTATTTCCACCCTGAGCCACCCCAGTTAATTACCACCTCCTGGTCACCCAGGTTGGCCTCAATGGCTGCTCAGAAGTGGTTAATTTCTGCAGGGCCTCATATACCAGGATCGGAACACATGCTCTTGCCGACGTGACACATGCCTGCTCCCCAGCAGTTAGGTAAAGACAGTCAGCCCCAGCTCAAAAGACTGTTGTCAAATCATGATACTGAAAACAACTTCCAGGGCTTAGACTGCATCTCTGGGGCAGCGGGTGGGGCCACGGTCCCCCCTAGCAAAAGCAAACTGTGTCAGAATGGTGTTTCTTTTCTTCCTTTCTTTTTCTCAGATTATATTGAAAAGGCATCATTAAATGAACTACTTAATGCTGTGTCATTGATTCAGACCAGCATGGGACGTTTCAACGAGACCTACAAAAACATGTCAGGTATGTAGTTTCCAAGGGAATGCTTAGGACTTCCAGTCTCTGTGAGAACTGCCCTGGGAAACTTATTTCTAGTCTGAGGGCCAAACTACAAGGGATGCCTGACACAGGTTGGACACTTGTTATCTTCCCTCAAGTTTTGATGGGAAATGTAGGCAGCTTGGCGGAATGTTGGACAAGTGACAGTTGAAAAGTCCACTGGATAGCAGTTGGAGAGCCAAGCTGCAAGACCAGGATGCCTACATTTCCCATCAAAACTTGAGGGAAGCTGACAAGTGTCCAATCTGTGTCAGGCGTCACTTGTAGTTTGGCCCTGAGATGCTCACTAGGGGAAAGTAGCTGAGGTTGAAGTGAGAATGTGGAAGATGGGTTGATCACTCACCAGCACTTCACCAGTTCTTTGTTCACATTTTGTTCCAAAATTGCTGCAAAATGGCAAGTCCTGAACATACGAAGCAGCCTCGGCAATTGGCCCATCTGTCCTAATGTTGTGTATTTCTGCTAGCAACATCTGTGCAGTCTCTTAAGCTAAACTCTTTCTCAGCTCTGCTGTGTTTGATTGAATCTTGAACTTTCACTGAGTTCAAGTTCTACTGAATCTTGAACTTGTACTTTCACTGAGCTATGGCCTGCCTCGGCATTTGATTGCCAAATTTTGAAACATTTAAAGTCTATGGGAAGAAGGAACTCTGCTCTGGTTAGGCCTCAGCTAGAGTGTTGTGTTCAGTTTTGGGCATCACATTTTCAGAAAGATATAGACAAGCAGGAATGCGTCTGGAGGAGGGCAACCAAGATGGTGAGGGGTCTGGAGACCAAGTCCTATGAGGAAAGGTTGAAGGCGCTCAGTATGTTTAGCTTGGAGAGGAGACAACTGAGAGGTGATATGATAACCATCTTCAAGTACTTGAAGGGCTGCCATATAGAGGAGGGCGTGGAGTTGTTTTCTGCTGCCCCAGAAGGTCGAACCAGAACTAATGAGTTGAAATTAAATTGAGTTTTCGGCTAAGCATTAGGAAGAACTTCCAGACAGTTAGAGTGATCCCTCAGTGGAATAGGCTTCCTCGGGAGGTGGTGGGCCCACTTTTGGGTCAAGAAGCAATTTTCCCCTGGCCAGTTTGACTAGGGATCCTGATGGTGCTTTGCCATCTTCTGGGCATGGAGTCAGGGTCATTGAGTGTAGGGGTGAGACAGGTATTTGTGAATTTCCAGCATTGTGCAGGGGGTTGGAATAGATGATCCTAGAGGTCCCTTCCAACCCTGTGATTCTATGATTCTATGAAGCTCTTACTGATTGTGAGGTCCTGTTTTGCCTGCCACTGCCTCCCCATGCTCTGGCACCGACAGTGAGTTCCCTCCACCTCAGACTGGGCAGGGACAGGGGTTGCAGCACCAGTGCCTGTTTCCTGCCAGCTGGTCTGGGAGCCTTCCTCTCTCTCTCTCTCTCTCTCTCTCTCTCTCTCTCTCTCTCTCTCTCTCACTCTCTCTCTCTCTCTCTCTGCACCCTGCTCCTGGCCAACTCTTCCTCCACGGCATCATTGGGACTTCTCTCCTTTATAATGCCCCTCTACCCCACCTCCCACACCCATCACCAATCCCCTTGCGTGCCCTTGCTCCCAGCTGTGCTCTTCCCTGGTCCCCTCCCTCCTATTAGTTTCTGCCCCTGTCCTTCCCCACCCTTGGCTTGCCGCTGGCTCCCCCGCCCCTGGCCTACCATCCCCCCCGGCGGGGCCAATCCCCTCCTGGGGTGGCTGGTCCTCCAGCTGCCCATCATACTGGAGAGCCATCCCAGGCAGCTCCCAGCCAATAGAGCGTCAGGAAGGGTAGGCCCTCCATCTGCCTTCCGGCCACAGCTTCCGGGCCCGCCCACGTCCCGGGGTGGGCCTTGCCTGGCCACGGGTTGACACCTCCTCATGCCACCGTGCTATCAGTGGCACCTCCCCGCTCATGAAGCGGTCCAGCCACAGCTCTGGCGGCGGCGGTGGTGGCAGCTGCGACAGCGCCACATCGCTCGGCATCCCCATCAGCCCCTCCTGGGGCTTCCTCGCCAGCCCGCCACTCCGCCACTCCGCCCCCTTGATGTTCCCCCACCCGGGAGACATTGGGGCCCCTGGTAAGTGTTGGGGGTTGCTGGGGGCTGCGTGCCCCGGTAGCAGCGTTGGTGGGGTCTCGGTGGGGGCAGGCTGGGCCCAGGCTGGGGTGGGCGAGGCCTGCCCCAGACACAGATCTATCAAGGTCAGTATTGTCTACTCTGACTCGCAAGGGGGCTGGCTACTACACTCTTCCAAGATACAAAGAACCGTTGGGACCTATCAAATATATCTAAAAAGCCCAGAACATAGACGTGGAGGCCTGCGTAGCTGTGAGAGGCCAAAGACTGCCAGTTGGCTTGCAAGGTGAGGGGGGAGGCAAGCCCTTGCTCTGGTTCTTCCCTGCCCAATTCTTATGAGAACTGTTGGCCTCATATTGGACCAGGGACCTCTAGGATGGGAGTTAGGCTTGCCAGTCCCCACAGTGGGGGTGGAGGATCCCCTGCCACCTCTCACCTGGTCAATGAGGGGAGGAAAGATGAGGGAACTTGGTGGCAGGGACGAAGTGCGTTCCCATGTGCACCCACGTGGAGACACCCATGCACATAATTTCTAGCTTGACGCAGAAGTAATAGATCGTGCTGGGGCTGATTGAGTGAAAATTGCCTCCCAATTTAGTATTGGGGCCGATTTTCACTCAATTGGCCTCTGCATGACCTATTACTTAGACATTGAACCAGTAGAAAACAGCAAGGGTCCAAATAGCACCTATAAGACTAACAAAAATTGTGGTAGGGTATGAGCTTCTGTGAGCCACAGCTCACTTCTTCAGATACAGCTAGAATGTGAGTCCATCTGTCTTTATATCATGGAAGTGGAGTGATTTCAGATCCCGAATGACAATAACTGGTGAATGACAATAGCAGGTGTCATTGGATAGGATGGGGTATGAAAGGGGTAATGGGTGAGGAGAAATCAACATTGGTGATGAGACAGGAAGCCTAGGTCTTGATTCAATCCAGGTGAATGCATTGTCTTGACCTTCATTATCTGTTTCAATTAGCAGTCACTCTTTCTAATCTCGCTTTGAAATTCCTCTGCAGCTCACATTCTAGCTTTATCTAAAGAAGTGAGCTGTGACTCACGAAAGTGCATACCATACCACAATTGTGGTTTAGTCTTAGAGGTGGTACTGGACTCTTGCACTTTTCTACTGCTCCAGACGGAACTATCACAACCACCCATCTTGATCTATCCAAATTGCACCAAGAATGATGTAATTCATGATGCGATAAGGGGCTCTCGGGAAGCCCCCACATGGCTCCCCCCTGCCCACCCATTTGCCAGTTTTGCCCCCCAGGAACCTGTCAACCATAATGGGAGATGGTCTAGTGAAAAGGAACAAGCCCCAGAGGAAGCAAGAGGCAGCTCTTTTCACATCACAAGACAGGAAGGTTGATAGGTGAGGAGGAAGTGAACTAGAAACCCCTGCCTTCTGCCCCTGAGCCTTCGAGGGCTTCCAGATGCTGACACTGCAGGTTTCTTCATCCTTGTCTGAGGCCCCTAACATAGTACTCCCATCACAATATTTTAGAATTCATGCATTTATTTGTAGTTTCAGTTTTGGCTGCTTAGGTACCTTTCAGGAATGTTCAATATTTATTTTCTAGGTAAGTACGTTGTTATGGGTAGCATTTGTGCAGGAATGGGGAATCGTGGGGTGCATTGCTGTAATAATCTGAATGTAGAGACATATTGCTATTTGTGTAGAGTGGGTCACAGAGAGTCTCTCTACATGAGACATCTGACATATGAAGAACACATATCAGGAGATGCAATGTTAGCCGGGAAGGGTAGTTTAAAAAGACAGAGCTGGCAGCAGGGCAAAGGCTTTGCTGTACATTGGAGCTGTGTGAAGGGGCTGTGAAACGCCAGAAGGGAATCTTCAGCCCATTACAACCTCTCTAGATCCATGTCTGATTCTGGAAGGCAGCTCCAGCCCATTTCCATTCCTCGCTGCCCTCTGGTTGCAATCCCACACAGTTTTAGACTGAAACGGTGAGATTGACAGAGCCTTGGAGGAGGCAAAGATGAAATTAACAAACCATCTGAGGAGTGATCTCTGCTCTGTCTTGTTAAACTGTACTTCCTGGCTCACATTGCATCTCCCTACATTTGACAAGCACACACCGAAGCATCTCATGTAGAGAGACTCTGAGCCTCAGGTGTGAAGGAGAGTATTTGATGTGCTAGGACCAAATTTTGCTATGTGGCATCAAAGAAGAAGGTACTAAGCAGGCTCTCTTTCTCTACCTAAGGACTGCAGTCACTGAAAATGGTTCCTTTGCATGATCAAAGTAGAGGGTAATAGAATATTAAAAAGTCATGGAGCTTTGAGATCCCCCATGTTGTATTGTTGCATGTCTTTTAGAGCGAGAGGTACTGATTGGCGCATTCCAACTAGCGGATGATCTGGCCCATAGGAACCAAGTAAATGCAAACCTTACCAGGGCAATCAGTAAGTTATTTATAGATCTTAATGTAGAAAAATCTGTATTCTGCTTGCAAGTCCACATTTCAAATAATTTTCAACCATTTTAAGTATGTGTTTCTTGAAGCCTACTTTTTCGTTTTCATTAAACGATCATATTGTATCCTTTTATTTGGGGAACTGAAAATTTTTCCATGTAATGAAATGACCCTTCAGAATCTTTACTTTCTTCTGAGTTCTTAAATTTCCCTAATGGAGAATCGTTGGAAGTATTTTTGACACTATAAACAAAAACCTCCTCCTCCTCGAACTATACAGGAAACTGCCTTATGCTGAGTCACACTCAAAGGAGAATCTCACGATTAAGATGAGAACCAATTAGGAAAATCAATCATGAAAGCTACCTAAGATGTCCAAATCAAGTGCCAAAATCATTTCATAAGTACATAATAAATACATCAATCAATAATTAATTATTGCGACTAGTCCATATATTGTCACAGTCACGGGGTCCAAAGCAGCATGTTGAGAAATACGCAAATTAGAGATCCTTTGTTTATTCTATTTGTTTGTTTATTCTATTCAGAGGATCATAACAAATCCACTTTTCCAATCCAAAGCTGCTGTTGTATATTTTAATGCTAAACAATTCTTTCTTTATAGAGCAAAAAAATTAAATAGGACGACCCCTAAGCTAGTCATATTAAATTTTTTTGCTCTATAAAGAAAGAGGTTGACTTAGTGAATAACTTTGTGTACGTGTATTTCTTGATATACGGCACAAAAAATATTAATTAGACACAGGGTTGGCTTTAAATGCTTTATTAAATGATTTTTTGTTCTCGATTTGGATATCTATGGTTAGTTTTCACAATTGATTTTCCTAATTGGTTATGCGGACTCATGGTATTGGTCTATCAAGCTCACAACATTGTTGTACTAACCAAGGCCAACCCTGCTTGGCGAAATCGGGCTAGCCTAGACCATTCAGCTCAGGGCATTAAAGAGTATACCCCAGAGAGGATAAATCTTGCTGTCACAGAGAAACAAAGTGAGAAATTTCAAGTCCCTGCACTTAAAAAAATATATCTATATGTAGTTTAATTAAAACCTCTGCCATTTTATCCTGTGTGCAAAGCCACAAATCCTGGCCGTTTGTTTTCCTCGGGATGCAAATGGCTGCTTTTGGTGTGGAAGGGTGGAGTGGAGTGTAGGAAAGCTATGTGATCCTTTTACAATACTTGCATTGAGCCCAACCCCTAGTAATTTATTAATTTATATATCAATGTAATGAAATTAAAAATGAAATCCTGCCCTCAAGTCATAATTGATTTATGGTAATTCCTGGTGGGGTTTTGTTGGCAACAGACTGACAGGTGGTTTGCCGTTGCCTGCCTCTACAACCCTGGCCTTCCCTGGAGGTCTCCCATCCAATAACTAACCAAGGCTGACCCTTCTTAGCTTCTGAGAGCTGATGTGATCAGGCTCACCTGGGCTATCCAGGTCAAGGCATGTAACGAAATACTTGTATACAATTCATTTGTCTTTGTAAACACATTGGGGTTAAAACTGCAGATTTTCAAGCTGACTTGTTTTTCATTCTCTTTCTACCCCCCATCCCCCACCAATGTTCCTGGCTTGGTTGAAAGATAAATTCATAGCACTCATGAACAAAGGCTGGAAGCCCTTTGGCGGGCACCTCTATTACTTCTCTACTATGGCAGCCTACCACAAGAAGGCCATGGGGGAGTGTCGTAATCGAAATGCCCAACTGGTTATTATTAATAGTTCCCAGGAGGAGGTGAGCATAATAATGGAACATTTAAAAGGCAAGAATAACAGGGACTGGGACTGGCACAATGTAATTTGTCCATAAATGATCTGGAATTGGGGAGGGCGGCATAGTGGCCTGGCATGCAGATTATATCAAACTATTCAGGATAGTGAAAACCAAAGCAGACTGTCAATAGCTCCAGGAGGCTCTCTCTAAACGGGATGGGTGGGCGGCAACAACATGGCAAATTAAGTTCAGTGTAAGTAAGTGTAAGGGGATGCATACTGGAACAACAGCAACAAAAAGTATGCTGATGTGCGTTGAACTGGCTGAAACCGAGAGGGAAAGAGATCCTGGGGTTACAGGGGACAGTTCGATGAAAATATCAAGTCAGTGTGTGGCAGTCATGTAAAAAGCAAAATTCCTGCTGAAGATTATTATGGAAGGGACTAAAAATCTTGTAATGCCCCTGTACAGAGTTATGGCATGGCCTCATTTGGAATATTATGTACAATTCTGATGTCATATCTCACAAAGGATATTGCAGAGCTTGAAGAAATGTAGAAGAGGGCAAAGCATTAAGTCATTGGAGAACCTTTCCTATGAGATTTTTCAGTTTAAAAAAGATAACTATGAAGAAATATGATAAGAGATTTATAAAATTATGCAAGGGGTGGAGAAAGTGGATAAAGAGGGTTTTTTCCCCCTTCTTCTATAATCAGGGCTGCTTTTTGTGACAATTGTCACCTGCAGGGCTTTTTTTCTGGAAAAAGAGGTGGTGAGTTGCCCTTGTAGAAAATGGTACAGAGCTTGAGGAAATGTAGAAGAGGGCAGCCCAAATGATTAAGTCATTGGAGCACTGGCGCACTGAAGTGGCACGGAGGGCGATCTAAACTCCCCTCTGTCTGGAGATCAAGGGGCAGGGCCATCAGCCATTTTCAAGAGGTGCCAGAACTCCATTCCACCGCATTCCAGCTGAAAAAAAAGCCCTGCTCACCTGTACTGAGACCCAGTACTTTTTTTTCACGTTGTGAGGGGAAGTTTCAACAAGTTCCACCTCAGCCAATCACAGGAGCCTCAGCCAATCACTTTCAAATGGTGGACTGAAATGTAGAAAAGAAATAAAGGAGGCGATTGGCAGTTTAACTGCCAGCCAACTGACAGAGTGAGAATAGTCGGATTTTGGAGTCAGAAAGGTTAGGGGGTCTGCTGGTCGTTTTGAAGATAGGTAGGATTTGGGTGCTGTTCCTGTCAAAAGCAGTTCAAATCCTTTCTATTCCATGATATAAGTCTGAATCAGTCATACAGAAAACCTGCTTTGCCACTGTTATGCTTTCTCAAGGCCCTAGCTCCCCAGTACTTTTGTTACTGTAATACTGAGAGGATGGAGAAAAGGAAAACAAAGAAACAACCAAGCTACCCATATCATTAAACCTGTTTCTTAGTTGTTTTAATCCAGCCTACTGCTTGGCTCCTTCAAGCTTAGTATCTCCTCGTAAGAGGCCAAGTGAATGCTGAGCAGCACCCTGAATCCAGGCACAACCGTCATTGAAGATGAGAAGACTCACAGTCAAGCTACAAGTAATGCCTGACACAGGTTGGACACTTATCAGCTTCCTTCAAGTTTTGATGGGAAATGTAGGCATCCTGGTCTTGCAGCTGTAATGGAGAGCCAAGCTGTAAAACCAGGACGCCTACATTTCCCATCAAAACTTGAGGGAAGCTGACAAGTGTCCAAACTCTGCCAGGTGTCACTTGTAGCTTGGCTCTCGGCAGTCCTGATCCCGAAACTTAAAAGTCAACAAAAGAAGTTTGTAGAATGTGAAACTTAAGTCCCTAGTTTCTAGGTCTGGAGATGGGGTGTTGTCAAAGTCAGTCCACCCGACTCCGCCAGAGAAAGAGAGAGCGTACCCTCCAAGACAGCCTCATAGGAAGGGGGAAATTGGTAGAAATTGGTACAACTTTAGATATGAGTACTGGTACCTTTTTTAAAAACTAAAAAAGCGCTGTCTCGTAGAATACTAGAACCCTGGGGCATTCAATAAAATTGATGGGGAATAGGTTTAGCATAGACAAAAGGAAATAATCCTTTAGGCAACAACTAATTAAATCATGGAATTCACTGTGTATGAAAGTAGTGTTGACCATGGTCATGATGAGCAACTTTAAAAGAGAGTTAGACTCATGGAGGATAGATTAATCGATGGCAATAACAAGTTATGGTGGAAAAAGAGAACTGTCATATTCAGAAGCAGGAATGAGAAATGCCAGATGTTCAAGCTGGATTCAGAAAAGGAAGAGGCACCCAAGAATTGAGATCACACTACAAATTGATGATGGCCAATGAAACATAACAGGGAATTTCAGAAAATAACTCAGCCTGTGTTTTATAGATTACAGCAAGGCTTTTGACTGCATAGATCATGAAAAGCTATGGAGAGTCTTAAAAAACTTGGGGGTGACACAACAACTGATTGTTTTGATGTGCAACCTGTACTGTTTGGACAAGAGGCTACTGTCAGGACAGAATATAGGGAAACAGAATGGTTTTCAACTGGCAAAGGTGTCAGACCAGGATTCATATCATCTCCCTCCTTGTTCAACTTCTATGCAGAGCATATTATAAGGAAAACGGGATTAGATCTAGAAGAAGGTGGAGTGAAAATTGGTGGGAGGAACATGAACAATTTGAGATATGCAGATGCATATTGCATATTGAGATATGCATATTTCTAGCAGAAAATAGTGAAGACTTGAAATGACTACTGGTGAAAGGATTAAAGGAGAAAGCGCCAAAACAGGATTACAACTGAACATCAAGAAGACAAAAGTAATGACTACCGAGGAACTACACAATTTTAAAGCTGACAATGAGGAAATTGAACTTATTCAAGATTCCCTGTTCCTTGGCTCAATCATCAACCAACAAGGAGACTGCAATGAAGAAATCAGAAAACGATTGAGACTTGGAAGAGCAGCTATGAGGGTGCTAGATAAGATCCTTAAAGATAAAGATGTCTCTCTAGGAACCAAGATCAAGATAATCCAAACTATGATATTCTCCATTGCCATGTCTGGATATGAAAGTTGGACAGTAAAGAAAGCTGACAGGAAGGAAATTGATTCATTTGAAATGCAGTGCTGGAGGAGAGTTTGGACAGCCAAAAAGTCAAATAACTGGGTACTAGATTAAATCAAGCCTGAATTCTCCTTAGAAGCTAAAATGACAAGACTAAGGCTATCGTACTTTGGTCACATCATGAGAAGATTCTCTGGAAAAGTCAATAATGTTAGGAAAAGTGGAAGGCAGCAGGAAAAGAGGAGGACCTAAAACGAGATGGCCGCATCTTCCAGTTTTCAGGATCTGAGCAAGTTTGTTAAAGATAAGACATTTTGGAGGTCTTTCATTAATAGGGTCACCATAGGTCAGAGACGACATGACAGCACATAACACATGCATACTTCCACAACCTAGTGTTGGGAGGCAGAATCAGTAGAAGGCCTTGACTTCCGTACACAGCTTTTGGGCCCTTCAGGGCAACTGCTTGGCTGCAATGTGGAAGAGGATGCTGGCAGACCACAGGTCTGATCCAATAGGGCTCTTCTTATATTCACATAACAACAACAACCACAACCACAACCACAACCACAACAACAACAATATGATTTATATACCATCCTTCAGGACAACACCCACTCAGAGCAGTTTACAAAGTATGCTATTATTATCCCCACAACAACAATCACTCTGTGAGGTGGGAGGGGCTGAGAGAACTCCTAGAAGCGGTGACTGACCCAAGATCACCCTGCTGGCTTCAAGTGGAGGAGTGGGGACTCAAACCTGGCTATCCAGATTACAGTCCTGCTGCTCTTAACCACTACACCAAACCCAATCTTTGGGTTGCTTATACAATTTTGCCACAGCTCCTGGATTCCTTGTACCTGGATATCCTGTTGATTCTGACGGAGCAGAAGGAAGTCTGAAGTCTCAGGGACAACTTTCCAGCATCTGTGTTCTGGATGGGATTTGTGGGGTGTCTTACCTATCTTTTCAGAAATATAGAGGCAGGAAAGATGGGAAACAAGCAGTCAGTCAGATAAAGGAGTGCTAATCCTAAAGCAACACTGATTTACGTAATGCTGCAGTTCACCCCTTGCAGCTCCCCTAGACTGCTGGTTGCTTGCCAGTTCCAAAACCATAACCACAACCTGAATTTGTAGGGAACTCAAATTGAACCTGCATGCACATATATACACCTGTTGCAGGAAAGAGCCAATGGACATCCACTTTACAAATGAAAGTAGGGGTCAGTTTTCTTTTTTCAAACTATAAAGCCTAAAATTTGTTACATATTTGAATGTGTGTCAGTTAGGGTTGCCAGCCCCCTGGTGAGGTCAGGGATCTCTCATCCCCACATCCCATTTCCTACTGATACTTGGAGTGCCTGTGAGAGGAAAATAATTTTAAAATGCCCATCCGATCAATGGCATGACATCACTTTAAGAAATGACACCAATGCTCTTTAGGAATCATTAGAAAATCTGTGGTAAAATTAGAGTTTTCAGCAATTTGTAGAGAAGACTGATGTCACTTCCAGAGAAAACCTGTAATGAATTATATTTCTCTCTAGGAATCACCAGAAACTCTTTGGTGTTACCATAGATTTTTAACCATAGAGTTGTCAATGATTCCTAGAGAGGTATGATGTTGTTACTTCCAGGTTTTCCATGGAATTGATGTCACAAAGTTGCTGATGGCTGCCTTCCATGTCCTTGCCCCTCAGTCTCCTGCAGGTTGCCAAACAGTGCCTGACAACTCTAGTTCCAGTTAATCTGCAGTTATTTCATTTAGTAACTGATTATGATGAATCTGCAGTTCTGTTACACCTGCCAGTTTTACATAGTGAGTTTGTTACTCTGTAGAATATGTTTAGTTATGAAACCCGTCTTTAGTTATGAAACCCACCTTGTAATTGTAACAGTGATTGAAATATTGACATGATACTAGCCATTTTATTTTCAGTTTCCTAACATGTAGTTTGCCTTTTTCATTGGTGCAGCATTTTGGAGACATTCTCATTAAACTGTATCAACTGCAACCTTTTCCTTCTTTCCTGAGAGTTTACCTAGTCAAAAACCAACATAAAGTAAAAAAAAGAAAAAGGGACTGTCCGAGGCCCAGTGCGCTGGCCTCGGACTGGGACAGCCCCCACCCCGCTGGCGACAAACCCCGCACTATTTACCTCGAGGAGGGGGCTGGGGACATCCCTCAGGCCGCGGTCTCCTGAGGGTCCGCTGCCACGGTAAAATTCTTGAGGAGGGCCGTTGCTTCCTTCAAGCTTTCTGCGTGGCTACACGCGACCCACTGGCGGGCCTTCGGAGGCAGGATATTGAGCAGCTTCTCCAGGACCACCTGGTCCATGATCTTCTTTCCCCCCCCTCTGTTGTGGGCCGCAGCCAGCGGTACGCAGCATCACACAAGGCGTTAACCAAGGTCCTCAGCCGCTCAATTTTTTGGTACATGAGGAACCGGAATTTCTGTCGGTAGAAGTCCGGGGTCACCTCGTACCGGTCGAGGATGGCGGCTTTCAATAGCTGGTAGTCTATGCTCTCTTCTTTCGGCAAGGCCTTCAGGGCAGCTTGGGCTTCCCCTGTCAGGTAAGGCCCGATGATGAACGCCCATTGATCCTCGGCCACTGGGTAGCTTCGGCCATGCGTTCGAACACCTCCAGATAGGCGTCAATCTCATCACTATTGCATAGCTTAGTCAACTGAAAGGGGGCCCTTCGGCTGAGCCTGAGGGCAGGCACAGCTCGGCCCGTCCCAAGGGCTTGGGCCAGTCCTTGGAGGAGTGTGCCTTGGGACTCCTGCTGCTGTGCTGTCAGGTCCAGCAGGAGCCGCACTTGTTGCTCCGCCATCCACTGGCCCAATTGGCTCAGGTCCAACGCAGGCGGGGATGTGGGCTGACCGGCGCTGCCCGCCGCCCCGGCGGTTGTCTAACCCATTGCTGTTGCTGTCGGAGGCAGGGAGCCCGGGTCTGATGCGGGAAGGGGAAAGTCGCTGGACGCAGGTAGGAGTGGGACCTCGTCCATCTAGGCGATGTCGGTAGGTGGGGCCGTGGGTGCCTCACAGTGGGATCCATGTCTGCATTCTCCACCACAATGTCACGCTTCGAGGCGCCCCCTAGCGGTGGCAGCGGCGGGTCCGGACAGGACAGCCTCGGCGGGTCTGTCCTGAGGGCCTTTGCTGGCTAGGCAGGTCCCTGGCGGGGAGTGAGGGCTCCTTCCCCAGTTGGCCTCAGACTGGGTGGCCCCTGTCTGAACCGGCAGGCCAGTCAGCACTTGGCTCCACCCTGGCCAGCTGCACCTTAGCTTCAGGGCAGTCTGGCTCTCTCTCTCAGCACCAACAATAGCAACGGCAGCATCCTCCTCAGCCAGCCTCCAGAGCCCTCTTAAATACTCCCTCAGGCACCTCTCAGCCCCACCCCCTCTCCCATGCTCCTCGGCCCAGGGTCAGTCCTACCACCTGGGCCAGGGGCGGCCATGCCCACCGGGCGCACCTCCCCCTAGCCCATCGGTGGGCTGCTTGATCGGCTGACTTGCCTCCCTCTACTCCCAATGGCCCACCGCCCTCCCTCTGCTTGATGGGTGGCAGGTTCGGCCTCTCCTGGCCACGCTTGGGCGGGCCGACCTTCGCAGGCAGCTGGCTGATTCGGACTGGTCCCGCCCCTTCTTCCTCCCCGCTGCCTCTGGACGTGGCCCTGGCCAGCCGTGGACGCCTGTGCTGGCATCTGGTGGTGCGACGCGGCAGGGCCAACACAACCCGTCCTGGCCCTCTTCCTCATTGTGGCCTCGCCGCCGGGGCCGCTTTGACAGTTATGGAGGCTGCTGTCTTCCAGCACAGCCGTCTGTTCGGCCGCCCGAGGCCCCTGGTGGTGGTGCGGCGGCAGCAGGCGGGCCCACCCAGGCGCACCTGCTCGGGGCTGGTGCCACATCCTGAGGGAAGTCCCCGGCCCCCTCCTTGGGGTATGTAGTGCGGGGGTCATAGCCAGCAGGTTGGTGGCTGCCCCAGTCCGAGGCCAGCGCACCGGGCCTCGGACACCCCTCCTTTGCATTGTGTTGGTCTGGGCTTCGCTGGTGAACATCCGGGACAGGAAATCGGCATTGGCATTCAGCTTCCCTGGTCTGTGCCATATCGAAAAGCTGAAAGGCAGGAGAGACAGGTACCATCTTAACACCCTGGCCTTGTGGTCTTTCAGCCGGGACATCCAGACAAGGGGGGCATGGTCCGTCACGAGAGTGTAGGGGTTGTTGGTGAGGTAGTATTGTAAAGCCCCGAAAGCCCATTTCACTGCGAGGGCTTCCTTCTCCACGACGGCGTACTTCCACTCGGCTGACTGGAGTTTTCGACTAATGAAGAGGACGGGGTGCTCCTGCCCATCATAGTCCTGGGACAGGACCACCCCTAGGCCGGTATCAGTCTGGAGGACAAAGGGCCACACGAAGTCGGGGTTCCAGAGGATGGGGGATCCCAACAGTGCGGCCTTGAGGTCTGCAAAGGCCTGCTGTCGTGGCGGGGTCCACTGTATCTGATTTGGCTGGTCCTTTCAGAGGCAGTCGGTCAGGGGGCTGGCGCGGCTAGCGTACTGGGCGATAAACTTGCTGTAATAGCCCACCAGCCCCAGGAACCCCCTCAGCTGTTTCTTGGTCCTTGGTCGCAGGCATACTTCCAGTGTCGCCACTTTGTCCAGAAGGGGTTTCAGTTGTCCCCGCCCCACCAGGAAGCCGAGATATTTCAATTCCTGGAAGCCGAGGCTGCTCTTGGTGGGGTTATCCTTCAACCCTGCGTCCCAGAGGGCTTGCAGCACTTGCTGGAGGTGGCGTAGGTGAGACGAACAGTCGGGGCTGTAGACAAGGATATCGTCTATGTAGGCTGTGGCAAACCCTTGGCACTGTGCCAGGGCCCGATCGACCAGCCGTTGGAATGTTGCAGCTGCGCTGTGTAATCTGAAAGGGATGACCTGGAACTCAAACAGGCCTTGCGGGGTGGCAAATGCCATCTTCTCCTGGTCCCTGGGGGCCATAGGGACCTGCCAGTAGCCCTTGCTCAGGTCTAGTACTGAGAGGTAGCGGGCGGCCCCCAGCTGGTCAATGAGTACGTCGGCCCGGGGCATGGGGTACGCATCGAACTTTGCTACCTTGTTTACTTCCCAATAGTCGACGCAGAACCACACGGAACCATCCAGTTTCGGGACTAGGACGATGGGGCTGCGCCATTCGCTGTGTGACGGCTGGATTACACTGAGTTGCAGCATTTCCTCCACTTCCCGCGCTACAGCCTCCCACTGTTTCTGGGGGAGTGGTCTCCAGGTTGCCTGGGCGCCCTTGCTCAGGGCCGTGGGGATGGCGTGCTCTGTGAGGTTGGTGCATCCCGGCCGGGTGGAGAAACAACCTGGCAAACTGGCCAGCAGGTCTCAGAGCTGCTGCTGCTGTTGGGGTTCCAGCGCCTCATTGAACCCTGGCATGATCTCCTCCGGCTGGCAGTCGATCCAGGGAAGTTCCCCAGTCGGGGGTCCAAGGGGTCATCTGCCAGTTGGCAGTCCCCTTGCAGTCGCTCCTGCCACCCCTTCAGGTCGTTAATATGCAGGTGTTTGGTCTGTTGGAGGGAGGGGCCGCATTGGATCTCATAGGAGTGGGACCCCAGCACCCGCTTGACTCAGAAAGGGCCTTGCCATGGGTCGCCTTGCCGGGTGGGCCCAAACACTCACTGACTGACCAGGATGCGGTCCCCCTCCTGGAACATTCTCAGGCGGGTCCCCCTGTCATACCGGGCCTTCTGTGCTGCCTGCACTCTCCCCAGGTTCTGTCCGGCCAGCATCCTAGCTGCCTCTAGCCGTTCACAGAGGTCCTGTACATACTCTGGGGCTTGTTGCCCTGGCTGAGGTTGTTGGGCCACCCAATGGCCTTCCATCACTTCCAGGATCCCCCAGGGGTTGCAGCCATACACCAACTCGAAGGGGGAGAAGCCGGTTGAGGCTTGGGGGAACTCCCAGATGGTGAAAAGCAGGGGGTCCACGAAGAGGTCCCACTGGGCGGGGTGGTCATGGGCCAGGTGTCGCAACATCTTTTTGAGCGTCTGGTTAAACCACTCCACTAGGCCATCTGTCTGGGGGTGGTAAATTGACGTAAAGATTTGTTGCACCCCCATCGTGCGGCACAGATGGCGGGTGATGGTGGCTGTGAATGAGGTGCTGCAATCCGTGATGAACTCTCACAGGATCCCCACCTGGGCAAAGAACCGGACCAAGGCACGTGTCACTCCAGGTGCCTGCATGGTCCGCAAGGGCACGGCCTCGGGATACCGGGTGGCATAGTCCACAAGAACTAGCAGGAACCGACACACCTGGGCGGTCCGCAGCAGGGGCCCTATGAAATCCATGGCCACTCTTTCGAAGGGTGTACGGATCAGGAGGGTCAAGGGGGCTCGAGGCGGCAGACAGCTAGAGGTCCGCTGATAGATCTCGCAGGTCCAGCAGTGGGCTTTCACGTCCTGGGATACTGACAGCCAGAAGAATTGGGCTAGCAGGCCAGGGTGTTGCTTGGGCCCTGGTGTCCGGCCCAACTATGGTCATGGGCGTGGGTCAGGACGGCTTGATGATAATCTTGAGGGACCAGGAGCTGTTGGACCTCGCTGTCCTTCATCGTTGTGACACGGAACCACATGTCCCCAAACTGAATTACCCGGGGCACTCTCCCAGCCCACCTTGCATCCGTCACGACCCCCTCACTCACTGCCACGGCATCCTGGAGGCCACTGAGGGAGGGGTCATCCACCTGGCGGGCGATGAAGCCGGGGTCCGCAGTCCAGTCCTGGGGATCCATGTCCTGACCAGGTCGGCGGGGGGGGGCGTCCGTCCACTGTGACGTCTGTTGGCAGGGCCTCCTCGGGGCCCCTAGCAGCGTGCAGGTGTTGGTGGAAGCTCGGAGCGTCACGGCCCAGGAGGATGGGGTAAGGCAGGGCTGGGACTCAGGCCAACTCCACCTCCCAGGTCTGGCCCCGGCAGGTCAGGGGGACCCACACCACTGGATAGGTCTCCGAGTGGCCATGGAAACAGGCCACCAATGTTGAGCGGACGACTGGCAGGTTCGGGGGCAGCAGGTGGGTGCGGATCATTGACACCAAGCTGCCACTATCCAGGAAGGCGGAGAGGCACCGGCCTGCCACCTCGACCAGTTTCAGGAGTGGCGGCGGCTGCGGGGGCCTGGCAGTCACCGGGTAAGCCTGTTCCCAGCCAGCGTCACACTCCATGAGGACAGTCGCGGATGAAGTGACCCCGGTCCCGGTCCTCTGGATCCCATGACCCCTTCAGAGTAGTCTCGGGCCCGGGACCTGGCAGGGGCCAGCTCCATGCCCCTTCTCGTCCGGGGGTCAAGGTGGTGGCCCAGGCGGGTCCCATCCAGGGCCCCGGATCTCGCCCGCCCTGGCCTTGGGGCCTCTGGAGGTCGGGGAGAGGGTCCCGGGGTGTCCGGCCCAACAAGTCAGCCCATCAAGCAGCCCACCAATGGGCTAGGGGGAGGTGGGCCCGGTGGGCGTGGCTGCCCCAGCCCAGGTGGTAGGACTGACCCTAGGCGGAGGAGCATGGGAGAGGAGGTGGGGCTAAGAGGTGCCTAAGGAAGTATTTAAGAGGGCTCTGGAGGCTGGCTGAGGAGGATGCTGCCGTTGCTATTGTTGGTGCAGAGAGAGAGAGACAGACTGCCCTGAAGCTAAGGTGCAGCTGGCCAGGGTGGAGCCAAGTGCTGACCGGCCTGCCAGTTCAGACAGGGGCCACCCAGTCTGAGGCCAACCGGGGAAGGAGCCCTCACTCCCCACTGGGGACCTGTCTAGCCAGCGAAGGCCCTCAGGACGGATCCGCCGAGGCTGTCCCTTCCGGACCCGCTGCTGCCACCACCAGGGGACGCTTTAAAGCGTGACAGGGACATTGTTTGGATGACTTTGGGAGAAGAATCTCGCCCCTCATTCCTGGTAAAAACTTTTAGTTTGTGGTTTTTACAGGATTTTATAGAGGACATTGCCAGATATAAAGGGTCATATTTCTGGATTGGACTTGTCGAGCTTAATGAGCAATGGCAATGGATAAATGGTGTGAAACTGACAGCTAGTAACTCGTGAGTATTGGAATGAAATTTCACTATGTTCAGAATTGTAGAATCCCTTCTCAGAAATGTATCTTTGTTGTGCTTATCAGAGGTTCTTTACTGAGTACTTTTCATATTTGCATGCCCTGAAACTAAAATCCTCCTCAGGATTTGATGTCCAGAAAATCTGTGCTTTCGTTTTAAAGTTTCTAACAAGCAGGGCTTTTTTTCAGGGGGAACGTGGGGAACAGAGTTCCGGAACCTCTTGAAAATGGTCACATGGCTGGTGGCCCCTCCGTGCTGGGCGATCTAAACTCCTCTCTGTCTGGAAATCAGAGGGCGGGGCCACCAGCCATGTGACCATTTTCTCTGAGGGCAACCCACTGAATTCCACCGCCTCTTTTCCCAGAAAAAAACCCCTGCTAACAAGTTAATACCAGAAACCAGCTGAAATGTAACTGCACTGAATATTTGACAGAAGAGTTAGGGATACTAAGAACTTTGCCATGAGCATATTTGGCAGGTGAACATACCATTTTCAACAGCCATGATTACTTTTGAGTAGAATTTGGATCGCCTTGCCACAGAGCCGTCCAGCTCAAGCAGCAGGCTAAAAAGCTTTTGTCGCTTTGCAGTAGCTATGGTCATGGAGTTTCATTTTCTTCTCTCTTGCAGCCATTTCTTCATCTTTGCAGTAAGTAAAATTAATTCTCCCCAAGGCCACGAATGCTATGTCAAGTAATTAAATGATGCAGGGGTAGACTATAACTTTCATAAATCTGTACAAAACCACAGTGTAGCACAGTGATTAAGTGGTTCAGCTGCGAATCAGTACTCTACTGATTCAAATCTCACTGCTGCCTTGAGCTCAGTAGGTGGCCTTGAGTAAGCCATTCCTCTCATGCCCACCTCCCCAGCTGTATTGTGTGGATAATAATAACACCAGGTTTTTCTTTCTGGGAAAAGAGGTGGTAGAACTCAGTGGTGGAACTCAAGACTGCACAATGATGTCACTTTGGGTCAACTGGAACAAGGGGGGAATTTTTTAAAGTTTAAATTGCCCTCGCGAAAAAGGACACATGGCCAGTGGCCCCGCCCCCTGATCTCCAGACAGAGGGGAATTTAGCACAGAAGGAAATCTAAACTCTCCTCTGTCTGGCTATCAGGGGGCGGGGCCACCGACCATGTGACCATTTTTAAGCAGTACCAGAACTCCGTTCCACCGTATTCCTGCTGATAAAAAGCTCCAAATAATACTAGCTTGTTCACTGCTCTGGGTGGGACACTAATCTGTCTAGAAGAGTGGTATAGAAGCACAGTTGTTGTTAATGTTAATTGTATTATGTGTATATTTTAACTTGGTTTTAATTGTTTGAATGATGTGCTTTTGTTGGGTTTTAATAATTTTTAAGATCTATTTTTATTATGTATGTTTTTAATATGTTCGATGCATTGTTGGCCCTGATGAGGGTGGAAAGGTGAGATATAGATGTATTTAATAAGAAGAATAAATTAAATAGGGCATGCATATTACATCTGTTCTGCCATCACTCCACAGGTTACCAATTGGTTTCTGTGTTCAATTAAAAGCACTGATTATCACATACAAAGGCCTTCATGGCAAAGTGCCCACATATTTAAAGGTCCACCTCTTTTGATATGACCCATGTGGCGGATACTTTCATTTTAGCAAAATCTGCTGAAGGTACCATCCAGAAAATGACTAAGAACAACAGCTGCTTGTACCAGCGAATTTTTTCTTGTGGCTCCCATCTTGTGGCACAGCCTGCCTGATGTCAGGGAGGCACCCACATTACTATCTGTTCGCAGAATGTGTAAAACATAACTGTCCAGGGGGTCATTTTTATCAAGGAAATAGGTCTGTAGTAAAATAGAATTGTTCTGGAGGATGCTTTTATAAAGAGACAAGGCCTGTAGTTGGTGGCACTGTCATTGTACTTCAGCTATTGAGCTGGTCCGGGGAGAGTTCTAACGTGCAGACCTTAAAGATTCTAGCTTTCAAAAGTGTTCTATTAACAGTTCATATCAGTGCAGACGTGGTGCTAATGGAGTACATACTATATTCATTAGCTAAATCTATTCAATACTTGCAGAGAAAAGGATGGATTCAAAAGGTGATACAAAGAGTGGAAGAGATGTCATAAAAACACCGTTTCTTCTCTTCCTTAGAGGAAATTGGCTAAAAGGAGTTAAGAGACTACATTTCCCAGAAATCTGTTCTTAAAGACACAGACCCAATTCCCTATTGATGCCTGTTGCAAATACATAGGCATTTCTATTCTGTTATATCAGCACAGGCACTGTTTGTTGTATGCATTATCTTGTTCTTACTGCATCGTTTCCTAGTTTCTAGGAAACAAGTTTCAGTTTTTGTATTTCTTATGGTATTTCATGTCTTATACTAAGGGGGTGCATATGAATATTCCTGAGCCATAATCAGACCTGAAATTCCCAGTTTTGTTTCATCTCGGGGATATCTAAAATGACCCTAAACACTTCCAAAATTCTGGGAGTAATGAAAATTTGTCTAACCATAATTTCAGGAGTGTTTCAGGTTGCTGATAGACAGCAGTAGTGGTGAAGGAGGAGAGAGCATGCCACAGCTGGTCAGTAGTGCAACAGCCCTTTAAATGCCCCTTAAACTGTAAAAGGCCAGTGTGACTGATGTGGGAGTAGGGAGCAGACCCCAGCTGGTACACTGAGCATTTTCTCTTCGAATGCTCTTTAAACTTTAAAGGGCCATTATTTTCAGTAGGCAGTAGACGTGGCCTCTGGACTCTGGAGGCCAAGGCTGCCAGTTGCCCATAGACCTTTTATTGCCTATTGTAATTTTGTCTAGATTTTAGCAGATGTGCAATGAGAATTCTTGCAATGTATTTAAAAGTCTTCTAATGTGTAGTTTCCTTCTTTATCTTAGATATTTTTAACTCACATTACTATTATTATAGTTTGTTGTCTTTTTTTTTAAAGAAACATTTTATTGGCTAAGTTGAGAACAGACATAAAAGAAAAAATATACATTTCACTATTTCTTTCTCCTATTGAGTGCAAATTTATCCCCAACCCACCCTTTCCCTGCCCCCCCCAATCAGACCTCCAACAGCGCTTATACCCTATAATTCATACATTGTTCCCTCTAATTCTATTATTTCCCATAATGTTCAAAGGTAAAGTTACAATCAATACTGAATTCAACAAATTACATAATACTCATCAAAAATTATCCATAGACCACAGTTGGTCTTTTACATCCCAAGTCTTTTCCAAATAATCTTTCAGTTTTCTCCAATCCATCAGAAAATCATTTGAACTTTGTTCTTTTAGCTTTCTAGTTAATTTATCCATTTCCACCATATACAAAAGTTTTTGTATCCAATCATCAACTTCTGGTATATTGTCATGTTTCCAATATTGTGCATACAACAATCTTGCCGCTATAATCATATACCATAATCATGTTCTATCCCTTACATTTATAGTTTCTAAATTAAGTCTTAACAAAAACATTTCAGGATTTTTCTGCAAATTACAGTTTGTTGTCTTTATCCTGACTGGATTCTTTTTACGTTGGATTGTTATATTCAAACACTGAGTTCTTTTCAATGAAACAAAAATTAAAAAGAAAACGAAGCTCCACTTGGTATTTGCTGCAAACCAAACTGACTTTAAAGTGGCAGCTAAAGGATTCGTTTAAAAGCTGGAAACCCTGGTCAGGATTTTTCTTTATTAAGAGTCAAGGCAGGGTTTAAAAGGTTACCTGCAAGGAAGGGATAGGACTGAAATTCAGTGACAAGGTTTTACAGCATGTTATCTTTTTTCAGTGGCTATTGAATATAGCTAAATGGGACCACCATGAAAGTATTATTTGCTTATTTATTTTTAAAAAATATGTATCTCTCTGCTCCAGAGAACTTGTCTGAGGAGACTTACAAAATAAAACATAATAAAAACATAAAACTTTAAAAGTTACTAATTAAAATCTAGCATTAAAACTCAGCCAGAGCATAATAATGTAGATTATTGAGCAGTTTAAAAGAACAATTTACAGATTAAAAACACACTATAAAATGGTGTTAAAAGACTGCCTAAACTGCAGTGTTTGGCACTGAAAAGAGAGCAACTGAGAGCCAAGCTACAAGTGACGCCTGACACAGGTTGGACACTTGTCTGCTTCCCTCAAGTTTTGATGGGAAATGTAGGCATCCTGGTCTTGCAGCCTGGCTCTCCATTACAGCTGCAAGACCAGGACACTGACATTTCCCATCAAAACTTGAGGGAAGCTGACAAGCGTCCATCCTGTGTCAGGCGTCACTTGTAGCATGGCTCTGAGAGCCAAACTACAAAAGACTCCTGACACTAGTTGGACTCTTGGCAGCTTCCCTCAAGTTTTGATGGGAAATGTAGGCAGCTTGGTGGAATGTTGGACAAGTGACAGTTGAAAAGTCCATTGGACAGCAGTTAGAGAGCCAAACTGCAAGACCAGGATGCCTACATTTCCTTTTTTTTTTTGTTAATTTTTTTGGGGGATGGGTTCACATACATTCCAAAAAGCATTTAACAACAAATATTCCCCCTTTCTTGACATATGCTATCCTACCCCTTCCCCCTTCTCCTTTTCTGAGTTGACTTCCAACAACACTCTGATCCTTTTTCTTCTTATTACTAAATCGAAGTTATATTTATCCCTACTATTCAAGGCAAAGTAATAGCTTCTATATCAAATCTACTTCTTAATAACTATCAAGAGACCACAATTGACCTTTCACATCCCATTTCTTCTCTAGGTAATTTTTAAATTTCTCCCAATCAACCACAAATTTCCTTGGATTCCGTTCTCTTAACTTTCTTGTTAATTTGTCCATTTCCGCCATGTGCAACAATTTTTGAATCCAATCTTGAGTTTTTGGTACCTCTTCTGGCTTCCAATACTGTGCATACAATAATCTTGCAGCTACTGTCATATAATAAACTAATACCCTATCTCTAATATCAACGTTTTCCATATTTAAACCCAATATTAATAACTCTGGACTCTTTTCTACATTGCTTTTCAAAATTGATTACATTTCAGCAAAAATCTTAGACCAAAACCTCTTGGCTTTTTCACAGGTCCACCATATGTAATACATCGAACCTTCATGTTTTTTACATTTCCAGCATTTATTGACATTTGATTGTTGGCATTTGCTAATTTTTTTGGTGTTAAGTACCATCTGTACATCATCTTGTATCCATTTTCTTTTAAGCTGGTAGATGCTGATATTTTCAATGTGTTTCTCCAAAAGTATTCCCAAGTGTCCATTGTAATTTCTTTATTAAAGTTCATTGCCCATTTTACCATTTGGACTTTGACTGTTTCATCTCCTGTATGCCATTTCAGTAAAAGTTTATATATTTTAGAAATAATTTTTAGTCCATCTCCCAACAAAAGTTCCTCTCATTCTCCATTTTTCTGTCTAAAACCTCTTTTCCTTTTATCAGATTCAAATAAGTCTTTAATTTGTCTAAATTGCAACCATCTATATTGAAATGGCAACTCCATATTATCTTTAATCCTAAACTCATTTCTATCCCACTTCAGCAGTTTTTGTAAGTTATCCATTCTTCTCCTTTATATTTCAAACTTGGATTCACAACTTCAGCTGGTACTATCCACAAGGGTCTTTCATCGCCCATAAACATCTTATATTTTTGCCAAACCATAAAGAGATTCTTTCTGACATAGTGATGCTGGAACATAGAGTCCATTTTTTGTTTATCGTACCATAAATATGCATGCTATCCAAACAGCTTATGTCCCTCTAAAGCCAACAGTTTATGATTAGACAATTTAACCCAGTCTCTTAACCAAGTCAAACATACTGCCTCATGGTATAGTCTCAAATTAGGTATTTGCAAGCCCCCCCTTTCTTTTCTATCACATAACACCTTCATTTTTATCCTTGGTTTCTTCCCTGCCCATACAAATTCTGCAATCTTCCCTTTGCCATTTCTCAAATTACTTTTTGTCTCTTACAACTGGAATCGTTTGTAGCAAGAACATCATTCTGGGTAATACATTCATTTTAACTACAGAGATATGACCTAACAGAGATAGATTTAATTTATTCCATTTAACCATATCTTTTTCTATCTGAACCCATCATTTTTCATAGTTGTTCTTAAACAGATCTATGTTCTTAACTGTCAAATAAATTCCTAGATATTTTGTTTTCTGGACCACTTCACAGTTCGTTAATCTCATCAACTCCTGTTGTTTCTCTTTTCTCATGTTTTTACAGAGCAATTTTGATTTAGTTTTGTTTATAAAAAACCCGCTAAATCTCCAAATTCTTTAATTTTGTCCAATAAAATCAGTAATCTCTGGATTGGCTCTTCCACTAAAAACATCACGTCATCCGCAAATGCTCTAAACTTGTATGCGAACCCTTTGTTCTTTATCCTTTTGATATCTTCATCTTCTCTTATTTGCCTCAATAGAACTTCTAACACCAAAACAAATAGCAAAAGTGAAAGTGGACATCCTTGTCTAGTACCTTTTCTTATCTCAAATTCGCTGTTACATTGTTATTTAAACATAATGTCGCTCTTTGGTCCTTGTAGATTGCCTTCATTGCCTCTATATAGTATTCCCCCAAGTCCATCTTTTCCATTGTTATAAACAAAAAGTCCTAGTTTAAGTTGTCAAAGGCTTTTTCCGCATCTGCAAAGAAAAAGCCTATCTCCTTATCGGGGTGTTTGTCATAGTATTCTACTGCATCTAAATCCACTCTCAAATTGTCTCTGATTTGTCTATTAGGTAGAAACCCAGCTTGCTCCTCTCCCACTCAGTCCATTAGTAGTTTTTAAGCCTTTCTGCTAATATCTTTGCAAAAATTTTATAATTGTTATTTAATAAGGATATTGGACTATAATTCTTCACATCTGTTAAATCTTGTAACTCCTTTGGAATCAATGAAATAATTGCTTCATTCCAAGTGTCTGGAAATCCTTTTCTTTTCAAAATCCCATTCATCACCCTTTGTAGGGAATGCACTAGGTCCATTTTCATTATTTTATAAAACTTTGCCGATATTCCATCCTGACCCGGCGCCTTCCCCACTTTAGTTGATTCTATAGCATCCAGAATTTCTTGTTGCGTAACTTGAGCATTTAAAATCTCTTTCATTTCTTTTGAAATCTTTGGTAATTTAACTTTTTCCAAATATTCATGTATTTTTCCTAATTCCACTGTCCTTTTTTGAAATAACTTTGCATAGTATTTATAAAAGGCTCTCTTTATGGCTTGATGCTCTACTAATTCTCTCCCATCTTCTATTATTTTGCTAACTATTTTTTCTCATTCCTCTTTTTCAATTGCCAAGCTAAGTATTTCACTGGCTTATTTGCCCCTTCAAAAGATTTCTGCTGTAACATCCTCAGCTTCCATTCCAGTTCTTTATTAGCAAAGGTCTTTAGCTGCTCTTGCAATAATTTAATTTCTTGAGTTATTACTTTCTTGCCCAGTCTTTTCTTTAGTTCTTGTTCTTTCTTAGAAATCTTCTCCTGAATTTCTTTAAATTTCTCCTCACTTTTTTTCTTTTCTCTGTTGTTCACTGTAATCAATATCCCTCTCATCACTGCTCTATACGCATCCCATACCACATGTGTTGGTACTCCTTGATCCCCATTATATTGGAAGAAGTATTTTGTTTTCTTTCAAATAAATTCCACATTCTCTTGGTTCAGTAAAAGATCTTCATTTATTCTCCATCATATTTTCCTGCAACCACTCGAGAGCTTCCGCATTAGATTGTGGTCTGAACTCATTCTTGGCATAAACTCTATTCTCTTCGTCAAACCACTCAACTCCTTAGTTGTCCAAATCATATCAATTCTCAAAATGATTGATGTCTTCCTGAATAAAATGTAAAATCCTTAACTTTAGGGTTCCAGCTCCTCCATATATCCTCCAACTTTTCTTGTTCCAATAAATCAAAGAACGATTTTGGTAGCTTCCCCGATTTTTGCTTTGCCAACTTTAATTTCCTATCTAAATGCAGGTCAACCACACCATTGAAATCTCCCTCTATTATTATTTGCTCATATGCATAGTGATCCAAATTTTGTGTTATCTCTTCAAAAAAATCATGTTTGTCTTTATTTGGCACATATATTCCCACAATCAAAGTCTTTTTGGAATTCATCATTATTTCTACCACCACATATCTTCCATTCTTACCTTTAAAAATTAATTTAGGATCCAATTCTTCTTTTATATATATCACTATTCCTCTTTTCTTTTGTTTGGCAGCTACCAAAAATTCTTTCCCTAATTGTCCATTTTTTAAAATTTTTGAATGTTGCTCCTTTATATGTGTTTCTTGCAGACATATTATATTATAATTTTGTTTCCTTAGCCAATGAAATATAACTTTTCACTTTTGTGGTGAGTTCAATCCATTAAATTCCACGATTTTAATTTGTACTCCATCGTGCTATTTTCTGTCTGATCTGGGAAAGTCCTTATCGTTTTCTAGCAAAAACAAGTCCATATCCTGCCTTGATTTGATAATGATTCTTGTAGATTAAAACTGGAAACTCAATTCTTCTGGAAGTTCCCATCTATACCTTATATTCTGGTCTCTCAATTTTTGTGTCAATTCTCTATACTTCTTCCTTTCCTGTAAGATCCTTCTGGGAAGCTCTTTCATTATTCTCACTCTATTTCCATCCAGTGACAGAGGGTTTTCAAAATGCTTTTTCAGGATTTCATCTTTCACTCTTCTAGTTATTAGTTTGTTAGCTTTTACCTTCAGCTAGCAGTTTAACTATGCGAAAGGAGGGGGACCTTTAACATATCTTGAACCAAGCAGAAACTTTCCAAATGAAAAGAGAGCAAGGATACGACACAGGCCTGGACATAAATTCAGTGAGTTTTATTTAAAACATTTTGCATAGGTTACAGAGACTTAAAATCATGGTACAGCATGGTCTTAGCAGTACAATAGCCTAGTACAGCAAAGCATAAGAATAAGGCATAGTGAATTGTCTTACCAATCCTGGAGATGTCCCAGAGGTTCCCGTTGGTAGAGAGAGAGTGGGAGAGCGCTTCACCAACCTGAAAGGAAAAGGAGAGAGATAGCAAGGAGATATTTGCACTAAGATCATGACATCTGTAAATGGTCAGGTCATTCTGATCTCTCAATATTTGCCATCATTACTCATATGAATAACACGCATCAGCAAAAAGCCCCTAGATTTTAGCTTATTGCCACGTATCCATCCAAAGGTTCATCTAGACTCCATTTTGTTTGGTTCAGTATATCCTGAGTTCCTTATGATAGCGTAATTGAGGCCTTATGTGATTGATATAAGCATAATGATTGCTAGTGAATTTCATATAGAGCTATAGTGAGATTGATTGAGCTGTGAATATATGGATATATGTATGCATGTATATGTGTTTTCAGCAAAACAATCATGTGATTAGCGTTAGAGAGATGTTATAGTCAAGGCAGCGTTCCTAAGTGACTTGGACTTGCATTTCTAAGTGTACTGGGCTGGCTCTGCAGATGGACTGTCAGAGTTTCCTCTTGAAAACAGCAGAGGGTCTTAAAAAGAATCTTTCTTGCTGTGGATTTTACTCATTTTCCTCTCTTTAATTGTGTTCTCATAACTGCTAATGTGTGTACAGTGTTCTCCTTCTAAAGACATAAGAGTAGATGTAAGAATTACTGTGTTTTAACGTCTTGAATCTTAAGAGTCAGAAAAAGGAAAAAAGATTGTCCTTTTTAAAACCCGTCAACCCCCCCCCCCTTCCTTCGGCCTTTGTGACACTGTTTAGCATGATCAGATCTTGGCCAACTGACAAAATACTGACCTGCTATCGATCTTTGCTTCTGTCCACTGGCTAATGCAAACAAGCAAAAGCAAACATCACTTGTCCTTTCCTTGTTCAGAGAACATGTCATTTGGAATCTATCCAGATGAGACACAGCTTTGTGCCTGAAAAATAATATTCTGGTGCTTTCCATACTTAAGATGGATTCCAGGATCTGATCAAAGGATAGGCTGGCTTCACTATACAGGAATACAACAAGTTGAACAATAATATCGCTTGGTAAATTCTTTTGTTGCACATAGCTGGAATCGACTCTGTAGGCTAAATCCAAGCTTGCTGTTATTTTCCTGGTTGCATATTCAAAAATTCTGCCAAAATTTCTGTTATTTGCTCTTACACACTCTGTATTGTAGTCTCGGGGACACCCCTAAATCTCAGCTGATTTTCCGTAATTTTGCACTCCATTACAGCCACACGTTCCTGCAGTACTTGATTTTCTGCTTTTAAATTAGTTGTCAAATCAGTTCTTTGTTCCATCTCTTGAACTGTCTGATTTGTTACCTGCAGTTCTTTCTTAACCTCTTCTATATTTTTTGACAGCTCTGTTACTTCAGATTTCACAAATTCCTTTATATTCCTTATCAAACTTTCTTCCATCTTCTACATAGATTGACTCAATTCTTTGTTACCCTCCAGGACTCCCCCCCCCCAATGTTTCTAAGGCAGTTTCTATGGCTACCTGCCATTCCTTCTCCACTTTCGTCATCACACCTGGGCTTGATTTTGTACCACCCCAGGTATCCGCTCTCCTTCTAAACTCCGTTTTTGTTTTCCAATTTATTTACTTAATTCAAATAATTCAAAGTCTATTTTTAAAAGTCTTTTTTTAAAAAAAATTTTTTTATTGGATTAGATTATAATATCATTCAGTACATTCATTACCCCCTTGTAAGTCTATTTCTAACCCCCTCCCTTTCCTCCCCCCTTTTTAGTTGACTTCCAACAGTTTTCCAACCCTTCGTCTATTTTATTACTTAATTACTTAATATCTCATATACCCTGTTAAACACACACTTAATACTCTTTTCTCTAAGCTTATTAAATCTCTACTAAAAATATCTCTATATCTCTATGGTACAAGTTTCCCTTTAAATACCTCAGGAAAACCATATATTCTACCTAAAATAATGCTAGCATAATCATATATATTAGCAATCAAGATATTAAAAATATAACATTGCATCCATTTTACTTTCCGATTATGTAAACTCTTTACTTTCCACAATCCTCCTGATTCTAATATTAACTTAAACTCTAATATTCTATTACACACCCATCTTTTACTTTTTCTTGTTCTGAGCTTATTTTAAGTCTATAAGGTAACTGTTATACTCAAATATCTATTATATACTCTTTACTTAAACTATATATTGTACATAATATCTAGCTAGCTTAATCTTATATATCTTATGTATCCATAGTAAAACATCTATTATTTAATACTCTATAATTTTTACTTTTATCATAACCCCAATAGTAGCTTATATTTCTATAATTATATTCCCCCTTTCTCGGTAAAGTCACTTCTCTCTTCTTCTTCTATTACATTTCAATAACTCTCAAACTGCCACAGTTCCCCTTTCACGTCCCATTTTTTTTCTAGATATTGTTTCAATTTCTCCCAATCTGCATTAAATTGTCCTGGATCAAGATCTTTAAGTTTTCTTGTTATTTTGTCCATCTCAGCCATGTACAGCAATTTATAAATCCAATCTTCTGTAGTTGGTATTTCTTGTACTTTCCATTTCTGCGCATATAAAAGTCTTGCTGCTGTAATCATGTAAAATAACAATGTTCTATACTGCATTGGAACATCTTCCATTCCCAAGTTCAGTAGCAGCAATTCTGGGTTCTTATTTATTTGGGTTTGCAAAACCTCATTAATTACTTCAATTATATCTCCCCAGTATTGCTTCGCTACCTCACAAGTCCACCACATGTGGTATAATGATCCTTCATGTTTTTTACATTTCCAGCATTTATTCGACATATTAATATTTCCTAGCGCAATTTTCTTTGGTGTCAAGTACCAATGATAAATCATTTTGTAGACATTCTCTTTAATACTTGTACATGTTGTAATCTTCAAAGTCGTTTTCCACGGGTATTCCCATGCCTCCATTGTTATTTCTTTGTGAAAATGTATAGCCCACTTCACCATCTGGACTTTTACTGTTTCATCCTCTGTAAACCATTTTAAAAGTACTTTATAAATCCTTGAAATTTCCTTTTTACCTTCTTGAAAAATTACATCTTCTAATTCTGAATTCTCCATTCTTATTCCTCCTTTCAAACAGTCCGAATTGTAAAGATCTCTGATCTGTCTATATTGAAACCATCCATAACATGGAGACAGCTCTTCTTCTGTTTTTATTCTCAATTTTGAAAATTCTACTCGAGTTATCTCCTTGTAGGTTAAACATTGCTGCTCATTATCAACAGCTCTCGGATCTATTCATACGGAACCACCCAAGAAGGAATTCCATCTTGTAGGTAATTTTTATACTTCTTCCAAATTGTGAAGAGGCTTCTCCGGATATAGTGGTGTATAAACATAGAGTCTGCTTTTACTTTATCATACCACAAATATGCATGCCATCCAAATGTTTTTTTGTATCCCTCCAAAGCCAATAACTTGCGGTTTTTCAACGTCATCCATTCTTTTATCCATGCCAAACATATTGCTTCGTGATATAGTCTTAGATTGGGCAGCTGCATTCCACCTCTCTCTTTAGCGTCCTGCAATACTTTCATTTTCACGCGAGGTTTCTTGCCTGCCCACACAAAGTCCGATATTTTCCTTTGCCATTTTTCGAATTGTTTGGAGTCTCGGATAATTGGAATTGTTTGTAACAAGAACATCACTCTTGGCAATACATTCATCTTTACTGCTGCAATTCTTCCCAACCATGACAAATTCAACTTATTCCATTTTATCAAGTCTCGCTCTATTTGTATCCACAATTTCTCATAGTTATTCTTAAATAAGTCTATGTTTTTCACAGTTAGTTCAATACCAAGATATTTCACCTTATTTGTTACTTCACAGTCCGTTATTTCCATTAGTTCTTGTTGTTTCTGTTTAGTCATATTCTTACATAGTATCTTTGACTTCCTTTTATTTACATAAAATCCTGCCAAATCTCCAAATTCCTTTATTTTCTCCATTACCTTTGGCATGTTCTCAATTGGATCGTCCACAATTAACATTATATCATCCGCAAATGCTCTGACCTTGTAGGAAAACTCTTTTATTTTTATTCCTCGGATTGCATCATCTTCCCGTATCTGAATCATCAATATTTCCAAAACCAAAATAAACAACAATGGTGACAAAGGGCAACCCTGTCTTGTACCTTTACCTATTGTTAATTTTTTAGTCACATCATCATTCACCACAATTGCTGCACTCTGGTCCCTATAAATTTCTTTCACTGCTCGTATGAACTTTTCTCCCATTTGTAGCTTCTCCATAGTGGCAAACATAAAGTCCCAGTTCAAGTTGTCAAATGCTTTTTCAGCGTCCGCAAAGAAGAAACCAACTTCTCTATCACAACGCTTGTCATAGTATTCAATAGCATTTATAACTGTCCTTAAGTTGTCTTTGATTTGTCTATTTGGCAAAAATCCAGCTTGCTTCTCCGCAATAAATTCAGACATCCATCCTTTTATTCTCTCAGCCAAAATCTTCGCAAAGATTTTGTAATCATTGTTCAGCAACGAAATTGGTCTATAATTTTTAACATTGGTCAAATCCTGTCCCTCCTTAGGAATCAATGATATATTAGCTTCTCCCCAAGTATCGGGGATCCTCTGATCTCTCATGACTCCATTAATCACTTCTTTCAGGAAAGGCGCCAGTTCATTAGCCATTACTTTATAGAATTTAGCTGTTAGTCCATCTGGACCTGGTGCCTTTCCTAATTTTGTTGACTGAATTGCCTCTTTTATTTCCTCCTCTGTCACTTCCCTATTCAATTTTTCTCTCCAGCTTTCAGAAATTGCAGGGAGCTTCATCTTTTCCAAATACCTCGTTATAGAGTCTTTATTCACTTCCTTTTTTTGGTACAGCTTTGCATAAAATTTAAAAAAAGCTCTACTAATGGCTGCCTGTTCCAAATATGTCTTATTCTCCTCACAAATTTTATTTATGATTCTCTTCTCTTTTCTTTTCTTCAGTTGCCACGCCAAATATTTCCCAGGCTTGTTTGCACCCTCAAACGACTTCTGGTTCATTCTCTTAAGATTCCATTCCAATTCCTTGTTATTCATTGCCGTCAATTGTTCTTGTAGGATTTTAATATCCTGATATATCTTCTTTTTTCCCGGTCTCTTCTTAAATTGAATCTCTTTGGCTTTTATTTTCTCCATAATCTCTAACCTCTTCTCCTCTTTTTTCCTTCTAGCTCTTGCATTTAAATCCATTAGTATGCCTCTAGTCACTGCTTTATAAGTGTCCCATACCTTATTAGTCGAAACTTCCTTATTCATATTATGTTGTATAAAGAATCTGGTCTCTCTTCGTAACAACTCAATGTTTTCTTCTTCATGCAAAAGATCTTCATTTATTCTCCATCCTTTTCTTTTATTTCTTTTCCCAAATCTCCACATAATTGGGTTGTGATCTGAGCCTACCATAGGCATTATTTCCACATCTTTAGTCCATAACGCTGTCTTTGGAGGCCCAGATCATGTCAATTCGTGATAAAGTAAAATGTCTTGCAGAATAAAATGTATATTGTCTAGTTTTGGGGTTCTGTCTCCTCCACACATCTTCTAAAGTCTCTTGTTCCTTTATTGCAAAAAAAGACTTTGGTAGTAATCCTCTTTTCTTTTGTGCAGTTCCTGATTTCTTATCTTAATCCAAGTTAGTAACTCCATTGAAGTCTCCAGCTAAAATTATCTGATCATAAGATAGTGCATCCAGTTGTTTTCCCAAGTCCTCAAAAAAATTTTCTTTTGCTCCATTAGGTGCATATATTCCAATCACCAACACCTTTTTTAAATTCCACATAATTTCCACTGCTAAATATCTGGCTTCCACATCGCTCACTACTAATTTTGGCTGTAATTCTTCTTTTATATACAACACCACACCTTTTTTCTTTTTTTTTGAAGCAGCCACAAATTCACTTCCCAATTTTGCAAACTTTAAATACTTTATATCTTGCTTTTTAATATGGGTTTCTTGCAAACATACAATGTCACATTTTTGTTTTAATAGCCAGTGGAAGATATTTTTCCTCTTATTAGGCGAGTTAAGTCCATTTACATTCCAAGATATTATTTTACACTCCATAATCATAATCTTGTTATTGGTAAGTCCTTTACATTGTCCCTAATGAACTTTTTCATCTCCAATTCAGATCTGATGCGCTTTTTAGCTCCTCCAAATTCGAAGGACAGTCCTTCTGGTATTTCCCATCTATATCTTATCTTCGTGTCCTTCAAAATCTTGACTAAATCTTTATCTGGGCAATTCCTTCATAATAATCACCACCTTGCCGTCGACCTCCAATGGGTCCTGGAATTGTTCACTCACAATCATTTCTCTGATTGTCTATTTTTAAAAGTCTGATCAAATTTAAGTTTTCAAAATGTCAGGCACAATTTCTCTATGGTAACTTCCTACTTACTTCCTGGTTCCTGAAATGGCTGGCAATCAATTCCGTTTTAACTCTTGTTCCTCCTTCTCGCAATTTTTCCTTTGTTTTGTTTCTGCTGTCTTCTCTCCTGGTTCACTTCCTTCTTCCTGTTCTTGCTCTTCAGATTGGGACCCTCTAGGCAACTCAGTCACTGCTCCCCAATTCAGTCTGCCCTCTCACGATATTTACTACATTCGTTCTCCAACTCCCTCTCTTTTCTCAAGGCTGTTATTTCTGCCCCGACTGCAGGTATGCATAAACAAAAGTTATTTTCTCTCTTTTAAGGCTTTACGATTTATCAAATTGCCTCTTTAGTCCCGAAATCGTTTCCTTTTTTACTTTTTAGTCCCTTCAAACTGCTACTTTAAATTTTAAATGGGTCTCTCTTCTGCTTTTAACTCTGGAAAGTAAGATATCAATCTTTACCTCATTTGTTCCTTTTGGGATCTTTGTGTTGTTTCCTTCATTTCAAATTGTACAAATCTGATATTGAGGCTTGGATTCTGGCGATCTTATGCCAGTAGTATGGCTCAAAAGAGCACTGTAGAGATTTTAGCTTGCCCTTCTCCAAGGGGACCTCAAGGTGGTGGGGGAAATCCTTTATTCAGAACCCTCCCGCCACCGAGACCACACACTCTCAGGGTCTTGTAGCGTTCCAGCCCCTCTACTCCCTGCAAAGGGGAGGCAACCGGTGATCCAAGCACCTAGCTTGCCCAAACAGATAGTCTTGATATCCCAGCTCCCTGGACCACATCAGATTGCCATTAATCCAAACCAGAAGTCCAGGACGCCTACATTTCCCATCAAAACTTGAGGGAAGCTGACAAGTGTCTATCCTGTGTCAGGCGTCACTTGTAGTTTGGTTCTCAGATACCAGATGGCTACTGAGGGAAGGGCATTCCATAGGCAAGGTACCACTGTTTATGACAACCCACTTCACCTCTGAATTTGTGGAGCAGAGCTTGTGGTTTAGAACTTAACTGGCAGAGTGGACAATATGGGCGGCAGTCCTTCAAGTATCCCAATACCAAGCCATTTAGGGCTCTAAAAGTAAAAAACAGCATTTCAAATTTTTCCCAGAAATAAATGGGCAGCCAATGCAGATCTTCCAGCACCAGAGTGAAACTGTCCCTGAATCGAACCCATGACAAAAGCCTGGCTGCCACATTTTGACCAGATGAAGCTTCTATTTTCTAAGGCAGTCCCATGTACAACACATTAGAGCAATCTAACCTGGATGTAATTAGAATGTGGATTACCTTGAGCAAGCTTTTCAAAGAATAGCTATAGCTGATGTAGCTATAGCTGATGTATCAGCTCAAGCTGATAAAAGGCACAATATGTCACAGATGAGACCTGGGCCTTCAGCTGTAGGGCAGGATTTAACAAAACTGCTAAGCAGGGCTTTTTTTCTAGGAAAAGAGGTGGTGGAACTCAGTGGGTTGCCAGCACAGGGACAACTCTTGGTGGGAGGTAGTGCCCCTGTTACCACATGTTCATGTGCAAAGTGCATGCTTGCTTCCAGGGCCAATGATGTCACTTTGGGTCAGCAGGTATGTGGGGGGGGGAGTTTTTAAAAGTTTAAATTGCCCTCGGCAAAAATGGTCACATGGCTGGTGGCCCCATTCCCTGATCTCCAGGCAGAAGGGAGTTTAGATTGTCCTCCATGCCACTTAAGTGGTGCAAAGGGCAATCTAAACTCCCCTCTGTCTGGAGATCAGGGGGCGGGGCCACCAGCCATGTGACCATTTTCATGAGGTTCCGGAACTCTGTTCCACCACGTTCCAGCTGAAAAAAAGCCCTGCTGCTAAGCTACAAATCTCCTCCTTCAGGGGAAAATATAAACCCCTTGCAGGGCAGAGGAAAGTATATGTCTGTGTATCAGAAAGGGGGGACAGCAAATGAGGGCTTTGGCCTTCATGTCTCATTTGAGGTCTTCCAAGAGATATCTGGCTTGCCCAGCTGGAAACAGAAGGATGTATTTTATTTTATTTATGTGACTTACAGTCCGCCTTTCTCACTGAGACTCAAGGCAGATCACATGGTGTGAGGTTAGTACAATCAGTATCAAGGACATGCCCATAAACAATGTCATAGGGTAAATAAACACAAGTTTACAAAGACATAGCATTAGCAAGAATCCAATACAGAGCTGAAGAAATGCTGAAACAGAACATAGGCAATTCTAAGGCAAGCATTAGAGGACATGGTGTGAATGGCAGCATTCTTAGCTGGATGCAGAAAAAACTTCTGAAGTGCACATTTTTATAAATAGAAGGCAAAATGGTGCAATCCTCCTTGAGTCTCAATAAGAAAGCTGGAGTATAAATAGCGTAAATAAAATAATAATAAAGTAAAACTGATTCAAATTCCAGCAGACGTTAATTCAGCCTTTCTAAGTGACGCACACATTCTTCACCATGCCTGATGAGAATTATTTATACCATTAAACCTGGAGGAACTCCCCTTGTGAATACATTTTCTACTTCTTGTCAAAACTAGTCCCAGAATATGAACAATCCATCATGAATGGAAATGGAGAGAGTAAAGAGCAGTCTTGCAAACAAGTGATTAGTAATATTACAGTGTACAGTAACTGTCTGGCTTGATTACTGCTGTCTTTACATTTCAGCTACTGGGCTATCGGGAATCCAACCCAAAAAAAACAAGGAGTATTTTACTGTGCAGAAGTACTAGGATGTAGCAACAAACTAAAATGCTGGTATTCTGTCCCTTGCGATAGAATAAGAATGTTTGTCTGTAAGATGGAAGCTGAGCTAAAAATCTTTTAAGGTGCCTGAAACTGATTTCACATTCTCCATGCAAGAAGGAAAAATGAAATGCTATTTTAACGTAAAAGCCAATGGCAATTCCAGTCAACCTGCCTTCTTATGGAAACAGGATGAGAAACACTCAACTCGTCACTTCAGCACTCCTGGCTAGAAAAAAGAATGTACTTTGTGCGTTTCAAACACCAAGTCACACAAAGTGGAAGAGTAGCCATGTTCTGTTGTAATAAAGGAATACAGAACATCTGCTAATAACAATGTAGTGAGTTTCTGGTTTCTGGTTTATATTTTATAGCGAGAGATTGGTACAATCCTACCCAGAAAAATTAAGTAGAACTTCAACAGAATCAGGACTTAGTTCTGGGAATGTTGGAAATGGCAATACAGGAGCTTTGAGCCTTTCCACTATGTATCACTAGAGACGGGCAAGATCCACATTGCGATAGAAAAAAACCCCACGATAATGGCGATCATGCTGTCATGAACTGGCAGATCATGATTGTCCATGGCCAATGATCCAGTGGTCGGGAGAGGCCTGGATCGGGGCGATCAGGCTCGGATCAGGGATCCAGACACTCAGGTGCCAGCAATCTATTCCCTGGCAACGGAGCCAGGGGAATGCCTGAGCTGTGTTTGCCCTCCTTCTGTTGCCCTGGAACCCCGAATGGAAGCCCAGCTTTCCTTGATCAGCAGGGCTTCCTTCCAACCACATAGCAGCATAGCAGTCACCAGTTGGGAGAAGACACCCAGGGGAGGGGGAAGGGGGTGTTCTGTAGCCATGGGTACTCCAATCTCAACCCTGCAAACCTTGATAGGCAGCTCTGATGGCCAAACACAGACCTTCTGCATTGCTGAATGGGACCCATGCCTTGCTGAATGGGACCCATGCTGAATGGGACGCATGCCTTGGGCTCCCAGGCTGGGCTTCACTTTCTGCTAGCGGTGGAGTGGGAGAGAGCTGTTGCTTGCCACCTGCTAGCCTTTGGAGAGAGAGAGAGAGACAGAGAGAGTACAATTGTGCTTGGCTTTAGTGGATAGGGATCTATCTCCTCTGGTTCCAGGGCTGCTGCCTGGCTCTGAGGCCAAGCTCAGTGGGCACCTCAGCTGAGGGCTCACATTAGTTCCTGATCTGTTCAGGTCTGTGGGAATGGTGGGCTAGGGGTCTAGTCCCTCCATCCCTCTGGTGCCAGGGCTGCTACCAGGCCCTGTTGCCAAGCTCAGCGGGCACCTCAGCTGAGGGCTCACATTAGTGCCTGATTGGGTCAGGTCTCTGGGAGTGGTGGGTTAGGGCTCTAGTCCCTCTCTCTCTTTCTATTTTTACTGTTTTTAACTTTGTAGACTGTTTTTAACTTTGTATTGTGATGGCCTTTGGCCATATACAATTAAACCTTCTTCTCTCTCCCTCTCTCTCTCTCTGGTGCCAGGGCTGCTGCCTGGCCCTGTTGCCAAGTTCAGTGGGCACCTTGGCTGAGGGCTCATATTAGTGCCTGATCGGGTCAGGTCTGTGGGAGTGGTGGGCTTGGACTCTAGTCCCTCTCTCTCTCTGGTGCCAGGGCTGCTGCCAGGCCCTGTTGCCAAGCTCGGTGGGTACCTCAGCTGACGGCTCACATTAGTGCCTGATTGGGTCAGGTTTGTGGGAGTGGTGGGCTAGGGCTCTAGTCCCTCTCTTTTTCTGGTGCCAGGGCTGCCGCCAGGCCCTGAGGCCAAGCTCAGTGGGTACCTCGGCTGAGGGCTCTCAATGTCATCTCCTTCTCCTCAGTTGTTGTTTGCTGGCACTATGAGGCTCCGGGTGGGGAACAAGAGTGGCCATGGGGGGAAGAGCAGAGATTGTCCCGGTTGCAGAACGGGAAGCAGTGCTGCGCAGGGCTCTGGAGCAGCAGAGACTCCTGCTTCCCCAAAATCACCAGTTGAGGCTGTGGAGGAGGCCCAAGAGGTCTTGCTGGTGGCGGAAGAGGAACTCCTAAAAATTTTGGGGGAGGAGGAGGAGGAGGCCAAGGGATCCTTTGAGGAATGGTTTGGGTTTGAGGAAATCTCCAGCCTGTCCCCATCCCAAACTACCGATGCTGCTGTCCCTGCCTGCACTCCACCCACCACTCAGTCTTCCGTTGCCAGCACCGTGGCACAGCCAGCAGCAACCCTTCATGCTCCCTCCCCTGGAACCGTAAGTGGGCCACAGTTCAAGAGCAATGTTTGGAGGCACTTTCGGGCCCTTGGTAATGACCCCCTCATGGTGCGGTACTGTGTGTGTGAGGGCCTAGTGCGGAGGGGCAACAATCCGCAGCACCTGTCATCGTCAAACCTCACTCGGCACCTAAAGAGGCACCACCCGAGCCTGTGGCTCCGTTCTTGGGCAGTGAAACATCTGTCGGGGGGGGAGGCAGAGGGCCGCCAGTGAGTCTGATCCAGGATCGGTGGGAGGGTCTCTGGAATGCACCCAGAGCAAGAAGCCTTGCCCCGAGGGTGCGGCTGGGGGGAGCGGAAGTGTCAGACTATGGAATCCCAATTATCTAGAGTTCGTCTCCCCCTTCTGCAAGAAGCACAAGGTTTCTTGGTTTCAAAAGGTTTATTGGAAGATTATGCTCAGGATACCGGTATCCACAATCCAAAGGCTTGAGACCCTTAGCTAAACAAAAGCTTTGTTGAGAATGACACATGAAACGAAAGTAACAACACTTCAAACACCTGCTCCCAGCCTCCCCCCTTAGTCCTGTCTGCGAAGGCATGGGAAGACAAGGACGTCAAGGTCTTCGGCTGGAATGGGCTGATAAGAACACTTCACTTCCATGGATATAGGCGGCCTGGGCACCACCTGGGCCTAGAGGGAGAAAAACTAAACAACTACAGATTATAGCAAATTAATATGGCATAACTCTGGCTAGAGAATTGACAAGCAAACTGACACTGACATTAAGGCTCAGGCAGGCCACCCTGGGGGAAGTTGTTCCCTTGGGGTCAGGGGTGGTGCCGCTGAAAAAGGTGAGGTCAAGGGCTCAGGAGGCGGGCGTTCGTGCGGTGGCGCAGGCAATCGCCCTGCAAGGCTTCCTCCTGTCGGTCGTGGAGGCCATGGGCTTCCAACTGCTGCTCCAGCACTTTGCCCCATGGTTCTCGATGCCGTCACGGTGCACCGTTGGGCATCGAGTCGTGCCCACCCTGTACGAGGCAGTGTGAGACATGGTAAACAGAGATCTGTCAGCCGCTGAGGGCAGAACAGTCCACTTCATGGCCGACCTGTGGAGCAGCTGCCATCACAGGTACCGGGCCATCACAGCTCACTGGTGGCAACCAGAGGACCCCCGCCTCCCCAGGCCAAGATCTGGCAGCTGTAAAAAGGCGTCCAAATTGAGCCCAGGCTACAGGGCAGTTCTCCTTCAGGCCCGGGGGATGGATGAGGTCCACACCGGGAAGAACATCGCCACCACCGTCAAGGCGGCTCTGAGGGAGTGGACATCCGAGGTGGAAGGGTTTGTCCATGGTTTCATGGTCACAGACACGGGTGCCAACATGTTGGCAGCCTTGAGAGGGGCATCCCTCCCAGGCATGGTGTGCATGGTGCACAAGCTGCACCTGGTGATGTGGGACGTGCTCAGGCTGGGGAGGAAGCTGAGGGACAGCTGGGATAAGGGAACCTTGCAGTCACGCAGTCTGCTGGACAGCTGCTGTCGCATTGCTTCCCACTTCTCTCGCAGCATCAACTTATCCTGCGAGCTGATCCAGAGGTAGAGGGAGGAAGGACACCCCGAGCACCAACTGTTCCAGGACCTGCCCACGCGCTGGAACTCCACCTACAACATGATCTGTCATCTGGTGGAGTAGAGGTGCATGGAGTAAGACATCCAGTCCTCGTCGGATGTGTTGAGTAGGGGAAAGGAGTTGGGCCTCAGCTCCATGGACTGGAGAGTCCTTGACCAGATGTCTCGGATCCTCAAGCCCTTCAAGGATGTCATGGAGCTCTTGTGCTCCTATCAGGCCAGTCTGGGTCAAGTCCTCCCTCTCATCCATGGCCTTGACCAGTTTCTGGTCCAGGAGCTCCAACAAGGGCAAGAGCTACTCCCAGTGTCCGGGACTTTGTCCAGACATGCATTGCCGAATGCCTGCATCCTCTCCACTGCGAAGCACCCTACCAACTTGCCTCCCTATGTAACTCCCGCATCAAGGGCAGCATCGCCACGCAGGTGGGGCAGATGCAGCAGTGGAAAAAGGAGCTCCGCAGAGCGGTGCTCCGTTTCCAGAGACAGAGGGCAGGAGACAAGGAATGGGGCAGCGGCGAGGGGCAGGCGGTGGAGGAGGAAGGTGAGGGGCAGGAGGTGAAAAGAGAGCCAGGCCAGGGAAGAGCCACCCCAACGGACACCTTCGATCTGTGGGCTTCGTCGGTGGGCAGCATGGTTGGCCTCAGCATGGCGGGCAGGTCCCACCTAGTGGAGGACTCGGCGGGGGCCATGGTGCGCAAGTACCTTTCGGAGCCCACCGAGCCCCCCCCCATGCCAACCCGTTGCAGTATTGGGTGAAGAAATTGGACCGCTGGCAGAGCTGTCCATTGCCGCCACCAACATCCTTTCCTGCCCTCCCACCAGCGTGCAGAGCAAGCGGGTGTTCTCCCACCTGGGAGACCTTTGTCCCCACCGCGCACGTCTGCACCCGGACCTGGTGGACATGTTGACTTCATCAAGCTGAACTTCAACCTACTGGTGTACCCTCCCATGGACCTAGACCTCCCTGGGCTCTGAGCCACTCTGGGGTTGTGGCCGGCCCAGCTCATCCACAGCAGGCTCAAGCCTCTCTCAGTTCTCGGGGCTGCTTCCATGGATGGTGACCCTTTGCCCTCCTCTCCCAGACAAGTTCCCATTCCCTCTTCACACCTCTCCCTCTCTGGATCTGTTCACATACCTCCCAACCTCTCCTGTCTTTCCCATCCCATCCTTTCCATGAGGGCAGGAAGGTGCGGTGCTGCCCGCTGATGCCGCTGCTGGCCACGAGGAACAGCTCTGCTGCTGCTGCTGATGTCAGAGTGGCACCATACGGTCCTCCCCCCCCTTCCATGGCACCTGGTGTCCCCTCTGAGCAGGGGGGAATGGGTCCCTCCCACCCTTTCCATGAAGGCAGGAGTTTGGATGCTGTCTACTGCCGCCTGTTTGAACCCCCAGGGGCAGCTCAGCTCCCCATGCTGAGATTGACAGGTTTGAGCTGCACGTGCACCCCTATCCGTGTGCTCCTGCTGTCTCTGTGCTTGGGGGGAATGGGAGCCAGAAGCGATAGCTTGGCTCTCAGTGTCTAATTTCTGAGAAAAAGCTGGCTGTTAACTGCTGTATAGTCTGCACTCCCAAGTTATCAACTGTAACCTTATAAATGAATGGGCCTGGAGAGACTGTGGGTCAAACCACACAAGACAAAATACACTTGAATTACAAAATACATTCGAATTACCCATGTGCATTTTGCCTCATGTGGTGAGACCCTGTGAGGCTCTCTACACAAGACATCTTACACAGGGGCGCTCAAGTGAAAGATCTTACATTTGTTCTCCCATTGTAGATACACATGCACTGCTAGGGAGACAGAGCATACTTCAGTATAAGATCACACAGAAAGTAAGTCACTTGAGTGTCCCTGTGTCTTGCGTAGGGAGACTCTCAGTTACACATGTAAATAGTTTCTATCCTCCTTTCTGAACCCCCTCATTCCCCTATCCCTGGAAGCAAATGAAAGTGACTGCTTTTTTCCTTTTTCTTTCATGGGTGCTGGACTTACTACATTCAGTAAACACTGGAGTAAACTCTGTCAGGTAGAGAGTTGGGATTGAGACTACACTACTCTGCAATTCACCTCTGTTTCATTGTTAATTAAGAACCTAACCTTCATTTTCGTTCTGGGCAGTCCCACATTGGGACTGCGCATGACCAGGCCTGCCAACCAGAGAAGTTTCTATAGCTTCCATAAAACTCCACTAGGGAGCCGCTTCTCCCAGTCATGTGACATGTCTCAGCCCATTTTCCCACCTGAATAGTCATGTGACTATGTGGGAGGAGCAAGTCCTTCCTCTCACATCTCTCTTAGCCACCATGATGGGAAGAACCTTGCTTGTCAGCTCTGTTAATTTTCAACATTGAATATTTTATTTGAAAATTAATAAATTTTGGAATATGTGTGTTTTGAGGAGGTTTTGAACCGGATAGTTTGACTTCGTATGTCATAACTACAGATGGGCACAATTGGAATCATGATGTGAAAAAACCACCGATAATGGCATTTGCGCCATCGTGACTCAGCTAATCGGTTCCGTCCACGGCAACCGATCCAGCGGTTGGGGGTTTGCTTTTTCAGGACTTGATCGGATGGATCAGTTTCTGTTTGGAATTGCAGACACTCTGGCGCCAGTAATTTATTCCCGGGGCAATGAGCCAGGGGAGTGAGCTGTGTTTGCCCTCCTTCTGTCACCCTCGAAACACGAATGGAAGCCCAGCTTTCCTTGATTAGCAGGCTTCCTTCCAACCATGGAGCAGCAACCCAGGGGAGGGAGGGGGAAGGGGGTGTTCTGAAGCCATGGGCACAAAGGAAAGGCAAAAGGCAGCGCGGGTGGTTGGGAGGCCGCCTGCACCATTTGCCTTTCCCCAGGACAAGGGGCACATGGGCAAGCCGGCCACCCCTTGTCTTGTGGGGCAGGTGAACGGTGCAGGCAGCCTCCGAGCCACTCACACTGCCGCCAGCTCCACAGTGCACCAGGACAGCTGGCTTGCTGTGTAGGCGGGGGGGGGGCAGCCCAGGAGTGTGCGCGCACGTGCACGTGCAAGAGCCTGACTATGGTTGCCCTGGGCGCTGGCAACCATAGTTCCGACCCTGGGAATGTCCCCTCCCTGATGGGAGGCAGCTCGTTCCCGGGTTAAAAACTCCCCCCCTCTATTCTAAGTGTGTGTGTGTGAATGTCCCCTCCCTGGCGGCTGCTACCACCAACCTCCATTCCTATATCGCTGGAAACAGCGGAGCGCCCTCCTGCTTTGGCCTCCCCGATTCCCGATTCTGGTTCGGAAATGGGACTTGATCGGTTAAACTCGGTGACCTTGGTTCGTCAGTGGCCCAGATCCATGAACGGCTTGATCAGTATTTTTTTTTGGATCGTGCCCATCTCTAGTCATAACTGCCGCCCCTCAGATTACTTCAGAATGTGTTGCTTCATGAGGTACACTGGATATGGTACTAAGATGGCCTACGCTGAGGAATAAGTCCAACAGGCTCTGTTCCTCTGTGGTTGTGTCAACTGCTATGGTGAAGTGTCTCCTCAGCTCTGAGAAATGAATAATCCAGCAAGCTACAACCTCAGGCAGCAAAATCATCAGCCACTAACAGGTGTACAATAAGCTCTGACCGCCCCCCCCCCAAGGCAGTTAAGTCATCTGCCATTAACAGGCATCCAGCAAGCTCCAACTCCCAGGCAGTTAAGTCTTCTGCCACTGACGGGCATTTGGGAAGCTCTTACCTCAGGCATCTGCCTCAAGGAGACATTCAAGGAGCTATGACCGCTAAAAGGTGTCCACCGAGCTCTGATATTCTGGCAGTTTTATTATTTATTTGTTTATTTATTTAAATTTATAAACTGCCCATCCTCAGGGGCTCTGGGCAGTGAACAACAATTAAAATCAATAAAAACAAGAAACAAGCTGAATTTCTTGCCATGAAGGAGCGCCTATCTGGGGCTGCATCAGTAAGGTCAGAGCCAAGGGTGAAAAGTACTGTGCTCAAAAACCTCTTTCAGATCTGAGACCTTTCTCAGAGCCAAGATCCTTCAGATCCGAGACCTTCCTTGGATCTGAGACTTCCTTTGGATCTGAGACCTTTCTCAGAGCTGAGATCCTTTGGATCTGAGACCTTCTTCGGATCCAAGACAGTCCTTGGAATCAAGATCTCCTTAGGATCCAAGACCACCCTTGGATCTGTGACCTTTTCAGAACCGAGGCTTCCTCAAAACCAGAAAAACTGGCACTCTCGCCCTGATGCAAAGCTCATTGGAGCCGAAGATCAGCTACAGGCACTGAGGTTGATGGTGTTGGCTTCAGTCAACCCGAGAGAGAGCTGCAGACTAGAACTGCACTTGGTTGCAGGACCCTCCTAGATGCCCGTCATTGGATCTGAGATCTATTTCCTTTTATAGGGATCTTTGAATGCTTCTCTGAGCAAGTATTCATTATGTCTAGGATACAAGTCTTAGTCTTGTTTTTCGTTAGACCAGAGGGCAAGGAATAAGCACCTACTTGGATTCAATTTCCATCATAGCCTTCCTGTCCTTGGAATGTCATGCACCATCTTCGCTGGTTACAGAAGTAATGCATTAAATTTACCAACCAATAATGTACTCTACCCACCACTCACAGTGAGGGCAGAAAACTTGATGGACTGGACAAAACCAATATTCTGCCTCAGTTTGTTAAATCTGTGCATCGCTAAATACGAACAGAACCACAAGTGACAAAAGGCACAGGTTGGACACTTGCCAGCTTCCCTCAAGTTTTGATGGGAAATGTAGGCAGCTTGGCGGAATGTTGGACAAGTGACAGTTGAAAAGTCCATTGGACAGCAGTCGGAGAGCCAAGCTGCAAGGCCAGGATGCCTACATTTCCCATCAAAACTTGAGGGAAGCTGACAAGTGTCCAATCTGTGCCTTTTGTCACTTGTGGTTCTGCTCTACAATGGCTACCTTCCCTATCATGGGGAGAGGCTGTCATCTTATATCATTGACCTCCCAGTGTGGAACCCTATTGTCACCCTGTTACTAATGGGAACTATAACATTGTCTAAGCAGCAGATGAATGCAGGTAGACATGCTGTAGATGCCTCACCAGGGGTACAACAGAAATGACATTTTGGGGGTGTTATCCCTGACTTAGATTTCCGGACACCCCCTCCCATGGCTAAGTTTGGAGCAGATGACTCTGTTTGGGGCTACGTCCCTTCTTTTCTCAGATGAGAGGATTTCTCAGTAGAAAAGAATTCTCTTGGGGTCACTGTAACACAACTAATCAGTGTTACAGCATCCCTCCAGTTCACCACCATTACCTCAGATGGGAAGAAGGGTTCTGTATAGTCCTGACTCCTGAAATCATCACAGAACTCACAATCACAAAGACCTTAGGGTTCTTCTTTGACAACCTATTTCCTTGAACATGATCAATGACATTTATTTTCAGGTCTTAGACATAATGGACAATGACCACAATTTAGAGTTTAAAAAGGGGGAAAGTGTCTATGTATATTACTTACTGCAACTGCAAATAATTCTTCATTAGCATTAGAGAAAGAAAATTGGTTCCTCAAGGCAAAGGGCCCATTCAAGGAACTCCAATTATGTTTTTATTAGTACTTCAGAAAAACATGGATGTTTTTGGCCTATACCAGATTTTTGACAGCTTGCTGTACTTAAAAGATTAAGGATAGAAGGGTAAAATTCTCCTCTTTACTGTCTCTTTTAAAGGTTAATTGTTGGGTTGCTACCCTGGACTTCGGGAACAATTAGAGCCAAGCCATAAGTGACGAATGACACTTGCCTGGCAAGTGAACAGACTCACGTGTATTCCTCCCTGTTCACTTGCCCTCCACTTGCGCTCCACTTGATCACATAGTGTGATCACATTTGTCACGTGTGGCTTGGCTCTTATTCCCATATCTTTATCAGGGGCATTTGCAGTTATTAGTTGTGATTCAGTTACCAAGGCAGGATACTCTATACACAGTTCTCCCCTTTTTTGTTTTTCTTAACAACTTCTAGAGTGTTCACCACAGTGGGGGGAAAGATCAAAACGGGTGCCCACCCAGAGTTGTGGCCACAGAGGCGCAACGTTGGACTCCATGAGTACCAAGATCATCCTGCCCTTAGGCAGGACTCAGACAAGTGACTCCAAATCATCTGGAGCAGACAGAGATTGCTGAGATGGATGGTACCTCTTACCATGTTAAATATATAAATTTGCAAAAGTGGTTTCTGAGAAATTTTCAGGTCATTCCTCACATTTCTTTATCCATAAATTTGTCCATCCCAAGACAAATCTTCAGGACCCTTCAAAGGTAATAAGTAAGTAAGTAATAAGATAGACAAAGGGTTGGAAAACTGTTGGAAGTCAAACAAAAGGGGGGAGGAAAGGGAGGGGGTTAGAAGTAGATATTTACAAAGGGGGAATGTTTGTATCGAATGATTATATATTCTAATCCAATAAAATTTTATTAAAAAAAAAAAGTTAGTTCATGGGTGTATCCTTTGATACTAGACAGCGCCATGCTATCCCAACAACTGATGCTTCATTGCAGAGTTGGAGTGCACATTGTGATGATGATATTCTATAGGAATGAATGGTCTGACAGTGAAAGAACATTACATATTTATTATATGTAACATTACATATTACATACATACTGGAATTCAGAGCCATACATTATGCTCTTGTTTCATCACAGATGTGTGTTGGGGCAAATCTATTCAAGCCCAAATGGGCAACGCCATGGCAATTGTTACCACAAGTGGGAAAGCACAGCGTCGTTAACTTTTGGGCAGAGACTAGGGTCTTCTGCAGTTGGACAGAGGTTGGAAGGGGTTGCTTCGCCCACATAGTCATGTGACTTTTTAGGTGAGAAAACAAGCTTGAAACGTGACTGGGAGAAGCAGCCCCCTAGTGGAGCTTTTATGGAAGCGATAGAAACTTCTCTGGTTGGGAGGCTTGCTCATGCGCAGTCCCAATGTGTGCCTGCACAGGTATGTACAACCCTGTTTTCACAGAGAGGAAGCAAAAGCGGTGGAAGGCAGGAGAGAGAGAGAGAGGAATAAGCATGCTCCAGCAGAATGCAATGCTGATGCTGCCTTTTGATGGAATAGGTGACTTAGCATGCCTTGGACATTGGAGACACTGCATGTCTCTCTCTGTGTATGTGTAACATTGTGCTTCATGGCCTTCCCAAGGGAAGGATGTATTTTTTACCACTTCTGCTGCCAGGGAGGGTAATTAAAAAAAAATATTTTTAGGGGCATAATTCTTGGCTGTCGCTATTCCTGAACCACAAAATGCCCCACAAATGGATTTCTGGAACAGTATCAATCCTCCCCAGATTTCAGGATAATGAAAATCATGCCACTTCTTAAATCTCAACATGGCATTAAAATGAAGTGAATGCTCAGGATCTGTCCCTTCCAAATTCTGCAGGCTCTTCCCCTATACCGAACAGCTTATTTCCAAACTCATAGCCTCACTGGTGAAAAGAGGCCAGGGCTGGTGGATTACAGAGTGAAAGTGGAGAGTGGCCTAAGGGCTGGTCATCTGACACCTCTCTGCCTAGTCTCTACCGAAAGTGCCCCCCCCTACTACATCAGTACATTCTGCAACATGGATTTGGAGGACCTATGTTGGGTGAAAGAATAATGTGTTATAAAGTACCTCCATATGTTTATCCAACTTGATTTGGAACCAAGCTGAATTTTCTTGAGTGTTTGTACTTACCTGTGTGAACTACAATTGCCCTGGTAATTGGGCAAATACAGTAGAGTTTTTACCCAAATACCAGAGCAGTTCTGGTGTGGCAGCAACATGATGATATCACTACTGGAAGTGATGCCATTACATTTCTGAAGCATGTGGTCTGGCAATTCTGCTTCTTCTTTTTTTTAATAGAAATTTTATTGAATGGGTTAACATATTACACAATACATACTCATTTACCCTTATAATTACAGTATATGCCTCTCATCCCTTCCCCCTCCCCCTTTTCCCTTTTTGACTTCCAACAGCACTAAAAACCCTTAATTTCTTATCGTTATCTCTACCCTATTATCTAAGATAAAGTTCATGTTCATTCTCATGGCTCATATTACTTAATAACTTTCTAAAGTTCACAGTTGTCCTCTCACATCCCATTTATCTTCCACATAGTCCTTAAGCTTCTTCCAGTCAGTTAAAAATTCATTCGGATTCTGCTCTCTCATTTTCCTTGTCAATTTGTCCATTTCCACCATATGCAACAGCTTTTGGATCCATTCCTCAACTTCTGGTATGTCTTCTTGTTTCCAGTATTGTGCATACAAAATTCTTGCAGCAACAGTCATATAATATAACAGAGTTCTGTCCCTCATGTTAACTTCTTGCATATCCAATCCTAGCAACAGCATTTCCAGGCTCTTCAACAAATTACATTTCATAATTAACAGCATATCTCCATAAATCTTAGACCAAAACATTTTGGCCTTTTCACAGGTCCACCACATATGGTAAAAGGAGCCCTCATGTTTTTTTACATTTCCAACATTTATTTGACATTGCACTATTTGCATTTGCTAATTTTTTCGGTTTTAAATACTATCTATAAATCATCTTATATCCATTCTCTTTCAAATTGTTACTTTACTGAAGACATCCGCTCCGGGGTGGAAAGAGTCGAGGGTTCCCAGAAGCCGTAAGGAGAGACAGGCTCCCAAGAGGGAGTGCGGCAAGCTGGAGGTACGGAGGTAATGCTGTCATCTGGTGGGGTGCAAAAAGGAAGAACGGGAGACTCTTGGGGGCCCCCTGGCCCTACAAGCGTCCGGTTGTCTCGGCTTGTTTCATACACCACTTCCTCAGGGGCTGGGCACATACCACCATGCAATGTTATTTCTCTACAACACAAATCATGTACATTCCTATTGAGTACATTACATTCTATTAGCCCTCATCTAGACCCCCTCCTCCTCGATCAACTTACCCAACTCTCCTAGACATCCAAACAATTTCAAAATTGTTTTTTGGAGAACTCTCTTTAAAGAATTGATCTGTAGAGCATTTCTACATAACTGAAACTTTGGGTTGAGGGATTTTGGCACTGTACAGACATCTTTGTATCACTTGGGTTTGTATATTATTCATTGTATATTACCCAATGGGTACATATTATTCAAGAACTTTCCTTTAATTATCTGTTGTATTTAATAACACTGCACAACTCGTATTTGGAGAATTCTTTATTTTGAAAACAAATTGCATTTTGATACTTTGAGACTTTGGTATATATGTTTCACATTGTATAGCCTTGGTCTCTTGCCGCTTGTCAGCTCTCATTTGGCTCTTGTGATGAAATGTAAGCATGAAAACTCTCTCTTGGGCTGGCCTTGAAGCTATGAGCTCATTTTGCACCTGTGTGTTTTAATTCCACCTTTGAAGACTGCAGAGTCGTCATGAGACGGTACTTATCCAGAGAAAGGCCTTTGTAGCTTAACCAGGCCTAGAAACCTGAATCAAAGGTTTCGAGAGCCAAGAAACAGATGGAGATATGTCAGTTTCTTGACACTCCAGGTGAATCAAGAGCACTGAGACATCTCTCTTGCTTTCCAAGCCTTGCCACATGGGCAGCCCAATCCTAACAGGGGCAGGGAAAGTGAATAGGAACCGAACTAAGGCTTGTGACGGCATATCTGGTCCTTACGCCCGTGTAAGTGGCCCTCTGTCCATGCTGGGACATGGCGCTGGCCCACCGGCGGGCCAGCACTGGCCCAAGCCACCGGCGGCCGGGCGGATGCGCAGGAGCGGCGTAGAGCCCCACGCCGGCGCAGGGGGGGCGGGGTGGAGGGCAGGGTCGGAGTTAGTCCACTCCCTAAGCCCCTCCAGAAGTGGGAACACCCACAGCGGTGTAAAAAAGCTACGCCATGGAAGAAGGCGTAGCCCATAGGCGCCCATGGGACGGCGAAAAACCTGCCCCCTCTCCGAGCGCCCAGCCCCGCCCCCAGGGCCCGAAGGAGCATAGGATGAGAACTATCCCAGGGACCAATCAGCGTGCGTGGCTGGCGTGGATGAGCCCCCCCTCCCCACACCCAATCATCTGCGACTGCACCCTATAAAACATCCGGCCAGCGGCACCCAAACCCCTCAGGTAAGTGAGCACTTGGCCGGAGGCTCTGTCCCTCTGTCCATGTGCTGCGTGGCGTTGCCTCTTTGAACACCGAACGGGGGTGAGGGCATTCATGGTGGCAGGCACGGAATGCACTCGGGGGACTTTGCGAAAAAGTGGGGAAACTTCCTGTAAAAGGGAAGGAGTGCAAATGTCTGGCTAACCCCCTTTTTACCCTGGCAGGAAGAACGACTCAACATCTAACTGGACTCATGCAAACTAGTTGCCTCCAACTAAGCACAAACAAATTAACCCTTCCGTGACAGAAGGGAATGACACTTGGCGAACTAACTGCAGCCTCTCCTGTTTTCTTGTAGGTATCCTAACTCTGGAGTTCCCGCCTGGCGATGAGTGACGGAGCGCTGACAGGTGAGGAGGAGGGGGGAGGAGGGGGGCCCATTCCACAGATTAATGCAAACTGCCCCTTCACCTGAACCCACCCGCTCACTTACCACTTCGGGTGAGGCCCAGCAGGGGTGGGGGGGCGATCATGGCCACCTCTCGCTGCCTCAGAGGCAGTCGCCCCAAAAACTGCTTGTGACCAGGTGTTTGTAATGACCAGCTCATTTCCTCCCATAAAGGTAAAGGCTTGCCAAGGTCGAGTGCATCCTCGCCAGACTGTTGTGCATCAGCTGGTCGCTGCTGCCCTCGACTATGTGCACCCTTCCAGGTGGCGGAGTGTGGGGCTTGCCACGCCAGTGGAATGAGGCAAAGCCCACATGTGTCTTTTTCTCCCACAGGCATGTCCAGGGCATGGCTGCTCTCCCAAGTTCTGCCCTCCCCAAACATCCATGACAGACGATTAGCTGCAGTCCAGGAAGCAGTTTCGCGCCGCGGCCTGCATCTCAGCCCTGCCCCTCTGAGCGGGAAGGAGGGCTGTGTGGAATGCTTTGGCTCCCTTGCTAGCCTAAAATCAAGCCCGCTTTTTCCAGTGCAATAAAACGAATTGTAAAACAACTACCTTCAGTGTCTGCGAGCCTGACTTTGTTCCCAGCCCCTCCCCCAACACTCCCGTCACATATCTCCACCTGCACATCATTACAAATGTATCTGACAGACCCCATTCTGCCTCCCCGCCTCCTCCTTCCCCTCACGGTAATGTCAGGCAGAAGGTTGGGGCAGGGCATGTCTGCGGGGAGGGGGGAGCCACCGAGGGCATTTAATCCCTGGTAGGACAAGCAGCTGGCATCTGATAAGCCAGGGAGAGGGTTGCCTGGGGGAGTGCTGCAAGGGAGCGGGAGATGGCAGGGGAAATGGTCTGCTCACTCGAATCCTAGCCCCATCAGTGAAGAAACTAGGGTAGTGGCAGGCGGATGCCATATCCCGGGCAGGAGGTCCCGCGCGCCCGGGGAGGGTCGCTCCCATTGCAGCCGCAGCCACAGCAACACAGTCCCATGAGCGGCCACCTCCTGGAGTGGGTTTGGCCCCTCGGGTGCCTGCGGCAGCCCCATTGGTCATTCCAACACCCTCCACCCTACGGCATCCCACCTCGCAGCCAATCCTGTGGGGCAGTTGCCAGGCTCCCGCGCCAACATGGCGTGGTTATTGGGGGGGAGGGGTGTGTCCGAGGCTGCGAGTGGCTCCACCCTGGCCCGGCGCCATTTCTTGCTTTCAGCATCTGGGGCCACTTGCGTTGCCCTACCGGGGCGTGGGAGCCACTCCTAGGCTGCCAGCCCCACCAATCCTGCAAGGGAGGCTGCAGGCCCCACCCACAGGGGCAGCGGAGGAGCACGCCATCCGCACAAAGTGGCCGAAACGCGGGAGCCCAAGGTCCCCCGGCTGGCAGCCACTGTGCGCCGCCCTGCCCAGGCCATGCAGGCTGGGTGGCCACCCAAGACCCCGGAAGGACTCCCCCCACTGGCAAGTTGAGCAAGCACCCCAGCTCAGGGCGGCATGCCTGGTGGGGCAGGTGTGTTAGGACGGTATGGAAGACATGCCAGAGCGGATCCTGGCCAGTCCTTGTGCATCCCCCCCTCTTGGAAGGGATGCGCTGTCAGCATGTGGCTGGTCATGTGCTCATGGTGCCAGACCACGGACGGCAGGATATGGCTGGCAGATATCTGAATTATTACAGGAAGACATGGGTCCATGGGCAGATGAACTTTATTCCCAGACCCGTGGCACACCATAGGGCCAGGCCCAAGGGTTGGCATGTGGCAAGGATGCACCTGAGTAGCACTCCTCCTACACGCCTCCCCTTTCTCACATCTGCTGGGGGGGGATGGTATAATAATAAAGACTGTTTTCTGTGCAATGGGTGTCTGTGGTCTTTGCCTTGGGATGGGGACACGGACCGCTATGTCTGCCTGTTGGTGGCAGCCTCAGGCTAACCCTCCCCTTCAGCGCCACTTGGTGGCTGTTCCCTGCTGCCAGGACCGTCTGCTGCCCTGGATTCCTCATGGCAGGGCGCCTGCCCGTCCCATGCCAACATCTCTGGACACAGCCACCATGGACTTGACACTGCATTGGGCAAACAGGGGAGAGGCTCCTCAGACCATGGCCACCCCTCTCCTTTCCAACTGTGAGCTCCGCTCAATGCACGAGCCGAGCCGAGGCAGTCTGCCGGCATGGGCGTGGTTTGCCTGCTGCTCTGGGGCCTGGCCGGGATCGTGTGCTGCCCATTGGCTGCGCCTTTCCTGGCCCCTCCCCCTGCCGCTTGTCAGGAACAGCACCCTTTGGCTGTGCCTGGTGGCGTCCGCACATTAGACCCGCCCACAACACTTTCTGGTTCTCCCAATTTGCATCTCTGTGCCGCTGCCAGCACCACTGCCACTGCACTTTGCTTGGCGCCGCCGCCACTCCGCCTGTGCAGCCATGCTGGCGTTGGGGCCAGCCATAGGATTGCGCAGTTAGAGAGATCTTGCCACTTTCTTGGGATCCATTTCTGAAAGGTTTTGAAAGTAGCAAGATCTGTCCAGAAAACCTCTCAGAGGAATGTCATGATATTCAACATAATAGCCAGGGTGCTTTGGTTGTACAGGGCTGGGTCCACTTTCTAGGACTCTTCTAAAGATTTTGCATGCTCAGGTGTCCCCAACACGGTGCCCATGAGCACAGTTGAGCCCAATGACATCTTTCCTTGTGCCTGCACCAAGTATTTTTAGAAAGTGGTTGGGGCCAGGTGGGGCTTTTGTCTAGCAAGGCTTCTGATTGGCCATTGGAGATTTGATACGCTGTGCAGATTTTAAAAAATATTACTTTGGTAGAAGCTGCTTCCACAGCAAAAGTCTTCACTGTGTGACTGAAGGTAAGCTGTAGCAGCATTTTATGTGGCTGGCTCCATCTTGCGCAGCAGCTATTTTGTGGTAACTATTTAGTTGTGTGCCCACCACACTTTGTTAGAATTCCAAATGTGCCCGCAGGCTCAGAAAAGTTGTGGAACCCTGCTTGAGCCAGATGTTGTCTTAGTGAGCTCAGACTCAACCATGTTGGGTAACTAGCCCCAGCCTCATATTCCTTTAACCTCATTTTTGCTCTGAGATTCTATAAAATATAGCAGACAATTCTGGATCTGGCAAAGGTAGTCTGCCACGTGCTAACGAAAAAGGGAGAGAGTGATGCCAACAAACTTTTTTGTACTGATAAGTCAAAGGTATATAGGTGGCTACACATAAGTTACCCCAACAGATCAAACAGGAACTGCCTGGAAGTGGTTTACGTTGAGTAAAATGTTGGAATATATGTTGCAAGGTCTGACATTCAGTCATTATGGGGTTACTGTATTTACTCACTGTGCTATTGTTTGTTTTGACCTGGAAGAGAACCTGGCACAGAGCCAATACCCTGGAAGCCTGGGGAAACTGAGATGTGTTTGTAAACTGTTATTGGTCAATAGGTCAGGTGATTTTCTTTCAGGGTCAAGAAGACCAAGGAAGAATCCCCATTGCTATTATCTCTTCTCTTTGTACTCGTGGTCAGCAAAATGTAGCTCATAGGATTTTTTATTTTGTAGCCATCCTGTGTACCTTTTTCCCTTTAGAAGTAAATGTTTTTTTAAAAGCAAACAGACGTTTGACTCTCTATTGAATCAAGATCTATTGCACCTCTGATTTTAAACTATTTTTAACCCTTTTCTCCCAACATAAAAAGCATGGTTGGAGCATAAGCCCCGACCATGTGCCCCACAGTCTCATTTCTAATAGCCCCCTGCTGCCGCCACAATGCAGTTTTAGCTCAAAATGCCCAGCATGCCTCTGACAGAGAGAGAGGACTTGGGGCTAGGGTTGCCAATGCCCCCCCCTTATCTCAGAAGAGGAGGATGGGCTGCTGCGAGGCAGGCAAGGGGAGTGCCTCTCATTGTAGTGGAAGGTTTGGAGAGCCTATTCTTAAAACAGGGAAGTACAAAGTCCTGGACTTAACTGTAGGGAAGCTGGAAGTACAATGTCCTGGACATAAGTCTCTGTCCTGCCCCCACACACTCTTATCCCAGGGCAAGCACAAAGCAGGAGCAAAGATCAAAGCAACCCCATCCCTCCAAGATATAACTAGGGATAGAAATGGTGTAATCCTGTGAAGACAAAAGAGAAGTGGAAGCACCTTTTTCGGTAACATGCCTTTTTCTTATTTTGATTAGCCTCTCATCTTCTCCTTTCTTCTCTCTGTGGAATCATATCACAATGCTATTTGAGTACCATGCCTTCAGATGAACACAATATTTAATGAACAGTTGCAGTGTGTTCTCCAACTGCAGTGAATTCAGCATAAAGTGCACTCTAACATCCTGTCCAACCTCAGTTTCTAACTGTGAGATTTCCTGCTGCTTGGGCAGTCAGAAAAAGGCTATTGCATTCCTTTCAAACATATTAAATATATACAAAAATTTGTATAAAGTTTGAGCTAAATATTTTTCTGCAGGAGAAGAAAAAAATCCTCACACCAGAGATACAGGATCGCCTGTAAGACAAAACAATTCAACATACCAAAATATTTCCAATTATTTCCATTTTTCATTGATTTCATTAACTTTGTCCATTCCATTACATGTATATAAACATGAATTTTGGTCAGATCTTAACATGCCATTCTTTTAATCTGGGGATTTCAGAAGATTCCAAGCATTTGACACAAGCCAGTCTTGTGGATACTAAGGGGCAGAACAGATTTCTTGTTTCATGAGAAACAAGTTTTTTAAATGTTAGAGGCCCAATTTTGGGATCCAAAGTAAGATTGGCTTTCAATTATTTGTTTACATTATCTGTATGCAGGGCTTTTTTTCTGGGGAAAGAGGTGGTGGAACTCAGTGGGTTGCCCTCGGAGAAAATGGTCATATGGCTGGTGGCCCCGCCCCCTGATCTCCAGACAGAGGGGAGTTTGGATTGCCCTCCGTGCCGCTCTGTGTCACTAAACTCCCCTCTGTCTGGAGATCAGGGGCAGGGCCACCAGCCATGTGACCATTTTCAAGAGGTTCCGGAACTCCGTTCCCCCGTGTTCCCCCTGAAAAAAAGCCCTGTCTGTATGTAGAGTTGATCAGACTTCTTTCACAACCACCAATAAATCAGAATTACTGTAAACCATGGCTCATCTTTGGGATAGATACAACTGAGTTAGCATTTGGTAGCATTTTGCTCTTAACATCATACATGTTTCCTAAATATTAATAAGTAGAGATGTACCTAAGTATTTTCACAGTTATAAAACATGAGTAGGTTTGTCCATTTTATTTTTTAAGAATAATTTGTTCTACAGAGTGTCTGGTGAGTATACCTCTAAACTAGGGATGCCAGACCCCTGGCGGTGGTGGGGAATCCTCTGCCTCCCCACACTCCACCCCCCAGTTACCTGGCCAGTGGGGAGGTGCACCTTCCCTGTGCGCTCTCCTGCGATGCTGCACACTCCTGTGTGCAGCAGCCTCCTGGATTGGGCCCGTTTTGGCCCAGATCAGGGCTGCTGCAGAGCGCAGGAGCACTTCTATGCTCCACAGCGGCCCAAAACGGGCCTGTTTAGGCCCAAATTTGGCTCATTTTGGGCCAATTTTTGCATGGATCAGGCCCGTTTGGGGCCACTGCAGAGCATGAGAGCACTCCCGCACAACACAGCAGCTCAAAATGGGACCGATCCACACCAAAACAGGTCCAAAACAAGCCCAATTTGGCCCAAAACATGCCCGTTTGGGGTCGCTGTGGAGCACAGGATCATTCCCCTGCTCCATAGCAGCCCCAATCCAAGCCCCTGCAGAGCATGGGCACACTCCCAGGAGCCATGTGATGCTGTCACTTCCTGGATGACGTCATCATGCACCCACCACCACAAGAGGTAAGTACAGTCCCCTGCAGGGAGGTTAAGAGAGACTGGCAACCCTACTCTAAACCAGTATGGTTTTGTTTTTCAAATTACATATAGTAGGCAGAACTCCTTAAAGGAAAACTTTTAAAGAAAGCTTGTAGGGGAAAGAGGCCAAATTGGGAGTAACTGGCTTAGCTCTCTGCCATGTCCTACATCCTCTTATCCTGGGGCAATGGCAAAAGTATTTGAACATACCTAGAGATGTAAATTGGGGCTGCAGAGAAAATAAAAGCAGAAGCAACTTACCTTCTTTTTGGGCTGATATTCTGTTTGCTTATTCTGATTGGCAGCTCATTTCTTCCTGCATGCAATCTGTGGGACAATATCACAGATAATGGTGTTCACACAATATGCCTTTATACAAACTTCCCACTCAAAAAGTACTTACAATGGATTGCCCAACTTGAATGAAGTCGACATAAAGAACTCTCTACTATCTTGTTTCAGCTTTTGTTTGAAGCAAAAAAAATCTCTCACTATTTGGGGAATCCAGACTAGACGGTTAGATTCCAAACATAACGGGACAAATGAAGTCTGTGAGTCTTACATATTTCACTTTAATTTCCTTTTACTTTAAATATCCTTTCCCACTCAGCACATGCTCAGCAGTAGAGCTTTACACAAAGGCTGTTTCCACACGGTTTACCTTGTTCTGGAAAACAGCGAAATCTCGCACAAAATTGCACGAGAAGACGCTGTTATTGCGCGAAATTGCGCCAGAAGACACTGTTACCGTGTGAGAAAACATGATACCAGTGTCTTCTTGTGAGATTTTGTGTGAAATTTCACTGTTTTCCAGAACAAGGTAAGCTGTGTGGAAATGGCTAAAGATGGAACCAGGTTTCATTTGGCCGTTTCATACTTGAAAGTATCTCAGGTTTCAGTTTGGGAAGGTTCTCGCTCTACTTGAGGACTGGGAGAACAGCTCCCAGTCAATGTTGACAGTAGCAGACCAGGTGGACCAGAGGTTTTTCTTATTACAAGGCATCTTTGTGTGAGTTGTGCTCTTTCTCCATCCTTTTGCAGGGGGAAGGAGGAGAAGTCTGTGGGTTGCCTTTGTGAGTCTCTAATCTGTGTCTTCCATAACAACTACATTAAAACAGGCCCTGCTGAGGTGCTGGGTAGAAATTAAAGCGCTTGGAAGTGGAAGCAATTCAAACTGCTTGCAGCGAGCCATGCGCCTTGAATCTGGCCGTAACACTTCTGCTTCCACCAGCGGCCTTGTGGCTGTATGAGGCTTCACATATGCTGCACTTTAATATTGGATCACAGAAGAAGTGGATTAGAAAATATTCAAAGCGAATTAGAAAAATGTTTGACTGATTTAGAAGATGAGAAATAAATCTTAGTTCAACATAATAAAGCTTAGATACAATACAGGAAATGCCTCTTTTACCTGTTTGATTGATTTGTATCAAATACACAGAAATCTTATATATGGAGGTTTCACTTTTAGAAAAGAATTACTGAGCATTTAAAAAACAGGCTGGAAGAGTTTTTCTCAATTTAATATCACACCTGGAATAAGCTTACAGGTGATTTAGGATGCAAAGCATTCATGAGAGAGATGATCATACATTTTGCAGCATATGAAAAAAGATTATGAAATGTAAATAAAGACAACTGGCTTAAGGCAATTAAGATGTTATAATCTAAACAAAGAAAATTTGAATGAAGATATCAGTTTAAAAATTATAAAATCAGTTGGAATTAATGAATACTCAAGAGGTGGATCCTTATATTTCAGCAAGCAGTATCTTTTTGAAAAAGATAATAAAGCTGATAGGATGTTGATGTTGAGTCACTATTTAGCTCAGAAAAAACATCAAATAATTCCCCCAGTATTTCCTGAGTCAGAGCAAAGGCTAAGTAAATATGACAAAGAAACAACTTTAGTAGTATGTGAATATTATCCAAAATCATACGAATCCAATAAACTTTGTCTGAGCAGTTTCTTTTGACCCTCCATGCATCTGACGAAAAGAACTGTGATTCTCGAAAGCTTATGCTACAACAAAATTGGTTAGTCTTAAAGGTGCTACTGGACTTTTTTTTACTTTGTCCTAACGAGATCCAAGATTTTATAAGGAAAATAAAATGATGGTTGTTGTGGGTTTTCCGGGCTGTATTGCCGTGGTCTTGGCATTGTAGTTCCTGACGTTTCGCCAGCAGCTATGGCTGGCGTTTCGCTGCTGGTGAAACGTCAGGAACTACAATGCCAAGACCACGGCGATACAGCCCGGAAAACCCACAACAACCATTGTTCTCCGGCCGTGAAAGCCTTCGACAATACATCGAAAATAAAATGTTATAAATCATCTGAAGAAGATAAAGAGAATATAATTACCATTCAATAAATACAGGAAATTATTAAAGATTTGAAAGAAAATAAATGTCCATGCCCAGAAGGTTTAAAAGCAGATAATTCAAATATTAGCAAAGCCTTTAACTGATACATTGAAAAGCTATTTATAAATTAGTATTCTACCTAACTCTTGTAATGATGCTACAATTATATATGTATATATAAACCAAAAAAAGAGAGTCTTGGGGCACCTTTCTTGCCATATCAAATTGTACTGATAGATCTAGCTGCTATTTTTAATATCTTTATATAATGCTTTTAATGTTTTATGATAATGTTTAATGAAATGTTTTAAATGTTTTTAATGCTGTTATCCTCCCTGAGCCTGCTTGCGGGGAGGGCGGAATATAAATATGATAAAATAAATAAATAAATAAATCAACAGCAATTGATCACCTTTATCCAGTTGTAGCCAGAGATCATCACATAAGGCAACTAGTGCCATTTCAATCCCATATCCAGGTCTGGAGCCACATGGAAACGGGACACTGGGTTTTGGGATAGGTAGGATCAAGATTAGAGGAACAGTTGAGAGCCCCGATAGCATACATAGGTCATAAATGGAGCAGGGTGAAACTAGTACCAAGACATGCATGCCAATTTCCGTAACCCTTCTCCAAAATTACAAAATGGAAAGAAATAAAAAATACCCCTGGCTGGCATTGCCGCTCTCGCATTCAGAGAGAGATGACCCAAACTTCTGAAGTCGAGGGACCTACTCTTCCACTGAGGTTCAGGAGAGGCAGAGCAAAAAGCTACCTCAATTCACAGTCCACAAGTATTTCAATATTTCACTAAAGGAGAAGTGCCCTAAGACTTTACCAATAACAAATTAAAACCCTGGAGGTGTAATTGATTTATAAAAACATTTCTGAAAAATGGATTTTTATATTGTTTGTCTGTGAAGAGTGCAAAGTGCCAAAGTGCTATGCGAGACTCATTTCCAGACCATTGAACATCTTTTAAGTATCAGTAAAGTTTGGGACCATTTATACAAACTAAAAGATTGAATTTCAGTTCCTCATTTGTTAACCCCAGATGTGCCCTCCGCCATTTTACCTGACCACAACTCTTCATACCTTGTGCAGCTGGAAGCATGGAGAGGCTCCATCTTGGATATCAAGCCTGAGAGTTATGATAGGATATGTACAGTCAAGAAGTGTGAGGAACTAGTGGATGAGGAAGAGTCCAGTAGCACCTATAAGACAAAACATTTGTGGTAGGGCAAGAGCTTTCGTGAGTCACAGTACCCGAAGAAATGAGCTGTGACTCATGAAAGCTCATATCCTACCACAAATTTTTGTTCGTCTCAGGGCTCATTTTGGCCAAGATTGGGGCTGAAGGCCCAGATCGGGTCGGTGCCGGCTGAGTGAAGCCGGCCCCACCCGACTCTGATGGGATCCGGGCTGTTTTGGCCCCGATCCGGGCTGAAACGGGTCCAAAATGGCCATTGTTGGCCATTTGGGGCCATTTCGGCCTGGGTTGGGGCTGAAATGGCCCGGATTGGGGCCGAAACAGCCCAGATTGGATCGGTGCTGGGTGAGGGAAGCCTTCCCCCACCCAGCACCAACCTGGTCCCGGCCGTTTCGGCCCCAATCCGGGGCGTTTTCGGCCATTTGGGGCCTGTTTCAGCCTGGATTGGCCCCCATCCTGGCCCCAAATGGGCACTTTTGGCCATTTGGGCCATTTTCTGCCGGGATTGGGGCCAGAACTGCAGGGATCTGGTCGGTGCCAGGGGGGACCCTCCCCTGCCCAGCACTGATCAGTCCAGGCTGTTTCGGCTGTGATCCATGTTGAAATGGGGCCAAAATTGCTATTTTTGGCCATTTGGAGCCCTTTTCGGCCGGGATCAGGACCAAAACTGCCATGATTGGGTCAGTGCCTGGTGGAGGACCCTCCCCTGCCCAGCACAGACCCAATCTGGGCTGTTTTGGGCCTGATCCAGGCTAAAACGAGCCCAAAATGGCTGTTTTGAGCCATTTTGGGCCTGTTTTGGCCTGGATTGGGGGCAAAACGGCCCTAATCGGGCCACTGCCAGGTGGGAGAACACTCCCCCATCTGGCAAGAGCCGAATCCTGGCCATTTTGGCCTGATCAAGGGGTGTGGCATATGCTAATGAGTTATGCTAATGAGTTCCTGCCCAATTATTTTTCTACATTAATCTTATCAGTGCTACTGGACTCTTGCTCTTTTCTACTGCTACAGACAGACTAACATGGCTATCCATCTTGATCTATCTCCAGTGCACCCAACTGTAAGGTATGGTATATCTTAGAAATGATCTTGAGTCTGACTAAGGAGTGAATGAAGAGAGTTTGTTTAGGAACTACAACTTTGATAGAAAGCAAAGAAACAGAATAGATACTACCTTGCTAAACTGGGAGAGTCTTCCAGGAAGAAGCAGGAAGTAGCGTAAGAATACCAATCTGGAGACCTGCAAGAAGAACGGAAGAGAGGAGGAAAGAAGGATCTTATTTTGCTATCTGTCAGATTTGCTGCCCCCTGCAGGTATTCTGTGTCTTCTGTCTTCTCTGCACACGAGACGTTGCATTTCCAACACGAGGAAGCTGACTGACTCCTATGGGAACTCTTGACACTCCTGTAACACAGCTTTTTTCTGTGACTTGCCAAATGTCCCACACACCCTGGCGGGGATTAACAACTAAATTTTGCAGGACAGTAACTAACCTCTTCAGACCATTTGAGAATCTCCCTTACAGGTGAGACATCTCTGGAGTGCTGGAGGGAGGGAGGCTTTCTGTGACTCTGCGGAAGATCTCATTTGGCAGATTCCCTTTGCAAACGCCAGCTTGGATTATAGGCGTCTTGTGTTGCTTGGGAAAATGAAAGTTGAAACACCCTTTCAAAGGAGCCTCTGGGCTGGAGGATCTCTGGGAGAGGGCCAGTTTGCAGGCATGGAGGGGACAACAGGGCATGGAAACATAGTGGCCATTTCCAGATGGTTTACCTGCACCCTGTACGTTGCACCACGTTGCGGGGAAAACGCGATATTTCGCGTTTTCCCCGCAACGTGGCGCGACGTACCGGGTGCAGGTAAGCCATCTGGAAATATAGGCCGTTTCCACACACGTTAAATAATCCACTTTCAATACGCTTTAGTGCACATTTGTAACTGATTTTCCATGTGTGGAACAAAAAATCCACTTCTAAAGGATAACTAAAGTGCATTGAAAGTGCATTATTCAATGTGTGTGGAAACGGCCAGTATATCGGAAGTGAAAATGTTAATGATGCTTTAATTGCCCTTGAAAAAGCCAGTGTGTGCAAAACAAACTCGGCCAACAGTTTGTCGGGCTGACTTGGAACTGTGAGCTTTTCATGGGAACCCATGAGATTTGAAGTTACAAGCCGCTGTGCTTTGTTAGAAGTCACTACACAACTGAGGAGAGTGAAGAGCCACGGGAGGAAAGACCTAATACCAACCTTGAAGATATAAACGGATTGCACTTTATACAGACTGAGCTTTGCCTGTATTTATTTATTGCTGGTTAATATTGTATTTTGGAAGTAATTGCTATTTATGGACTTGCATTTATTGTCATATGCAGTGAAGTGTAAAATAAGTATGAATGGATGTTGTTCTATTAACAATAAGCATTGAGCACTTTCTATAAATAGCACATTGTACACATGACAGGCTTAAAGAACCTAGTATGGGAACTTTGTTTTGTTAGCTGCTATAGCAAGACAAATATTTATGGACCTATCCAGAAGTAGGTGTGGTTCACACTTGTAGAAGAATTGAAGGGACAGAGGCCGGAGGTGGTAGAATGGAGTGCTCCACTTCATACTACAGATCTCAGCTTGCGAACAGAAAATGACCACAGCTGGAATGTGGTTCCAAATGTTATCTTCCACCTCTAGTCCAGTCCTCTTTCCTTGTAGGTGTTAAGGCTTCCAGCCCCTTTCCCTGAATTACTCTTCTGGAGAGAAGGAACAGCTATCAAAGTGGTTTTGAGTGAGTACCCACTGTACTGTTTGTGACAACTCTCTGCATTTCAGATTGCCCTGGGTTCACCACATGTGAATCCATTCCAGGATTTACAGTGGACTGGGAGGACTAGGAATAAGGCTGTTTTGAGGGCTAGGAAGAACCTAGACTCCCAAACACTGCACTGGCAATCCTAAGGGCCCATTCCTGAAAGTAACAGGATTGTTCCCTACATTGATTAAATCTGTGCTGTCTCTCTCTTCTCACACTGAAAAGCCTTTTGCTATTATGCCCTGCAATCCCAACAAGCCAATCTCATTACAGCACTTGTATAGCAAAATATATGCTCATGACGCAGTCAATCAGCGCAGGATCTATGTTTTATTCAATCAGTCACTCAGTCCAATTACTTAATGACTTCCATCAATCCTTACTTGCACTTGGTTTGCTGGTGACTGAATGCAGGGCTGGTCAGCAGCTCAGTTCCTTGGAGAATGTTTACTAGTTGGGTACCATTTCCAATTGTACCTTTTAATATGGTTTGGCCCACCTTTTCTGTGCTTCTGAACTTCTTTGTTTTAGGTGGTGGATTTCACAAAATAACTCCTTTTGCTGTGATTCTTTAAACTTGAATACTTAAACCTAAGTTCTTCTGTATTCTGTAGCATGAAACCAGAAATATCTCTGGAAAAACATGTGTGGAGGTGCTGGACAAAAATCCAAAAACGAACAATGTTAATATTATGCTCTGTTGCAAATATTTCTGTAGAGTGGGGAAATGTATTTTATCGTTTAGGCATCTCTTTATGGAATATACGTTTCCTTTGAAAAGGAATTGGGAGGGGCAGGGAAGGTCTTTTCCATCAAATCATTGCTGATTTATGGCAACCCCTGCTGGGACTTACAAGGCAAGAGAGTAACAGAGGTGGTTTGCCATTACCCGGATCTGCAACTTTGGTCTTCTTGGGCGGACAGGGCACAAGGAAGGCATAACTTGCAAAAATTAAAGTTGCCAAGGCTGCCAGTGTCAAGCAACCTAACAAAATGAATTGCTTACTAGAGAAGTCACATCTTGCCAGTTTTGTTGACAACAGTTCCTATAGATTTGATCTGAAATGACAATGACATAAAGGAAGTTGGCCAGATTGGTTATATATCCTCCCAAATCATTCTAATTATTTGTAGCACAGTGGTTAAGCGGTTGGGGTGCGAATCAACACTCCACTGGTTCGACTCCCACTACTGCCCTGAGCTCAGCAGGTGGCCTTGGGTGAGCCAATCCTCTCAGCCCCAGCTGTATTGTGGGGATAATAATAACACTGACTTTGTTCACCTGAGTGGGACACTAATCTGTGTAGAAGAGTGGTATATAAGTGCAGCTATGATGATTATTATTAATGAGATTCACAGCCCAAATTCTAGCCATATTTACTTTCAAGTAAGACCCACCTCACAAGAAGATAGATCAAGATGGGGGAGCCGTGTTAGTCTGTCTGTAGCAGTAGAAAAGAGCAAGAGTCCAGTAGCACCTATAAGACTAACAAAATTTGTGGTAGGGTATGAGCTTGCGTGAACCACAGCTCACTTCTATAGATACAGCTAGAACGTAAGTCCATCTGTCTTATATCTTGGAGAGTGGAGTGATTACAGAAGCTGAATGATAATAGCCAGTGAATGACAATGGCAGGCGTGATTGAGTAAGGTGGGGAATGCAGAGGAGTAGAGGGTGAAGAGAAATTAGCATTTGTAATGAGACAAGAAGCCTATGTCTCGATTCAGACCAGGTGGATGCATTGGCTTGAACTTTGTTATTAGTTGCAATTAGAATCATAAAATCATACAGTTGGAAGGTACATCTAGGGTCATCTAGTCCAACCCCCTGCACAATCAGGAAACTCAGTTACCTCCCTCCCCCGCCCACGCACACCCAGTGACCCTTTCTGCATGCCAAGAAGATGGCAAAACATTGTCAGGATCCCTCGCCAAACTGACCAAGGGAAAATTGCTGCCTGACCTCGAGGTTGTGATTGGCCTTACCCTGGGCATGTAATTCAGCAGTCTCTCTTTCTAGAGCGGGACCACAAGTGACGCCTGACACAGGTTGGACACTAGTCAGCTTCCCTCAAGTTCTGATGGGAAATGTAGGCATCCTGGTCTCGCAGCTTCGCTCTCTGTCTGCTGTCCAATGGACTTTTCAACTGTCACTTGTCCAACATTCCACCAAGCTGCCTACATTTCCCATCAAAACTTGAGGGAAGCTGGCAAGTGTCCAACCTGTGTCAGGCGTCACTTGTGGTCCCGCTCCTAGTCTCCCTTTGAAATTCCTCTGCAGGATAACTGCTACTTTTAGGTCAGCAACTGAATGTTCTGGAAGGTTAAAATGTCCCCCCGCTGGTTTTTGAATGTTTTTGTTTCTGATGTCAGACTTATGTCCATTCATTCTTTGTTGAAGGGACAAGCCAGTTTGTCCAACGTAGAGTGTGGAGGGGTTTCGATGACACAAAAAGCTGCCTTAAACTGAATCAGACTATCAAGGTCAGCATTGTCTACTCTGACCAGCAGCTGCTCTTTAGACTCTCAGCCTGTTTTTCACACCACCTCCTACCTGATGCTTTCACGCAGAGATGCTGAGACTCGAATGTGGGACCTTCTGCATGCAAACCAGAGGCTTTCCCACAGAATCACGCCAATGGAATTTATTCCCAAATAAGTACTCACAGAATTACAGCTTCATTGGTTAACATTCTGGCCAGCTAGCTCTTAATGCTTTTGCTCTAAAACCCTGCTCCCCACACCAAAAAAAAAACATTTTTACAGCCTTTATTGAATCATCTCTTAAATTGTAATCTAATACACGTTAACCTCTCATACAAAATTCATGTCCTACCAGGAGAGATTAAGGTTTATGAGACGAGTAAGCAAGGGATCAAACCTTAAACAGATTTATTGTATCTCATCAACAGATCTTATTTGATCACGTCAGCAGCCAGAGTGCAACTTTGGGGGAAGGGCAGGAAGCTGTTCAAAATCCCTCAGCTTAAGCGAGGAAATGCATGCTGTGATTTAGATGATTTCTGCCTCCGATGAGAGGTAGCTAGGAACATGATGGGAATTTTCGTTTTTCAAAAATGAAAGCTGAGGTTCTTAAGAAACGTATGTTGTACCAGCAGGCAGCCTAAGATCCCAGAAATGGGATGCTGAGCGCCAATTCTTTCAAAGCAGTCCTAAGCAGAGCTGCCCCATTCTTATTCCACCGAAGTCAACGAGCTTAAACGAGTGTAATTCCCTTTAGGACTGCGCTGAGTTTCTTCATCAGCAAACAGAGCAAGGCTGTAGTAACATTAACCTTTGTCCGTGACAATTTTATGTTGTAATAACTGGGTGAAAACAAAGTTTTCTGGTTTCACATTCCGCTTCTTTCTGCATAAATGTAAAACAAACAAACCCTCTTCCTCTGTTTGTCCTCCGCCACATCCATTTTTCAGAAGGGGGTTGGGGAGTGACAGGGAAGAGAAAAGCAACCATGGGTGAAGGTTGACTTTGTCACTTGGTGGAGCGTTAGGAAGCTTCTTGCTGCTTTGTGGCTCAAAAGCAGGGGTCATTTCGTAGAAAAAGAGCTGGAGGAACTCATTAGCATAACTCATTAGCTTATGCCACCCCTCTTGCCATCACCAGAAGTGTGTCATTAGCATGACTGATTTGCATATGCCACACCCCCTGACATCACCTGTTCTGGCTGTTTTGGACCCAATCCTGGCCATTCAGGGCCGAAATTGGGCCCAAAATGGCAAAAAGGGGCTGAAAATGGCTGAAAAGGGGGCCAAAATGGTCAGGATCGGGCTGCTGCTGAGTGGGAGAGTGATCCATCACCCGTCAGAGGCCCGATCCAGGCCGTTTTGACCTCAATCCAGGCCAAAATGGGCCCAAAATGGCCGAGAGTCAGGTGGGTGAGGCCACCTGTCATGTGACCTCTTTGGGGAACTGCTGGAACTGCGTTCCTGTGCGTTCCCCCTTGAAATAAGCCCTGCTCAAAAGCAAAACCCCCCTTTCCACCCAAACCCCTAGGGATGTGCAGAGGTGATGCCAGTATCCACACCTACTAATCTGGCCCCTACCAGTGAAAGAGGGGAATGAAGTTTGGGGTAGGGCTTGGATGTAAAGTACAGGGAAAGAAATGTTAGATAAGCATCTACCCTCTTGGTTTCCAGTTTGATGTAGGAAATACTCTGGCTGATCTGCCTCCTGGGCATGGCCTACTCTGCTCCCTGCAGCAAAAGAAGATAAGACAAAATCCTCCCCAAAGTGGCACAATATGGTAGATGGTGCTGTCCATGATTGGTGGTACAGTGAGCAATTGATGCTACGCTTACATAAGCACCCTGCTCTCTCTCCTAGAAATCACCTGCCTTATCACTTCACTTTTGTTGAGTAGCAAACCACGTTCTAAGACACAGATCCATCAGTACCATAGTCAGCATCCGTCAAGGATACCTTAGATGTTTTGTTGTTGGTACTAAATCTCATTTAAAGAATTTATGATTATCATCTTCTAGCAAATAGTGTCAGGTGGAGAGGTCTGCGGCAGAAGAGCAAGATTCGAGTCTGGTAGCACCTTAAAGACCAACTAGATTTCTAGAATCAATGGTCCCTTCTGCAGAAACAAGTTGGAATGCAGATATCTTCCTACTTGTATCTGACAAAGTTAGCTTGACTCTCAAAAGCTTATACTCTAAAAATCCTGTTGGTCTTTAAGGTGCTACCAGACTTGATTCTTGCTCTTATTCTAGCAGATATGTTCTTTAAACCTTTAATTCCATTTCTGCATGGAAAAACACACAGGGCTTGCTAAACAGATGGAAGGCATTTTGAGTTGTGCTGTGAGGAGGAAGTATCTCACTGATTTCTAGAGATTCTCTCTAAGCTGCAGCCCCTATAACAATTACAGAAGATCCCATGACCCCCAGAAGCAGCTTTGTATTGTTGTTATTGTTGTTGTTATTAATTCATTTATAGTCCACCTTTCTTGCCGAGATCCAAGGCAGATTACACAGGGCAAATGAGATACGATATAACCAACTGCTAGGACGTTAATTAACTGAGCAAGTACCATAATGAACAACAGATTCAATAGGGTACAGTAGCAGGAAATTTGAAAACAAGCATAAAGTTGAGCACAGAGATTAAATCTTCTGAAACAATGCATAACTAATTTACATGGCATGTAAATTGCGCAACAGGATTGTCGCTATGTTTTATTAACTGAAATTGTTTTTAATTACTCTCTTATCTTGTTTTATATTTTGATGTGATTTGCTCTGAGTAGAATACAAGTATAATAAATAAATAAATGAATAAATGAATATGTTAAGGAATGTGGAAACTCCATAGTGGTGCTTATCTGCATTAGCAAACAGTACCCAGTAGTGTAGCATATAGCCCCTATCCCTACAAAAGCATTGCTCTAAGCTATTTCTTATACACTGGACTAGGGTTTCCAGGTCCTGTTACAATTCCGGTGGGCGAGGGGAGCCAGCATTGCCCTTTCTAGACATTTCGTGCTCCCAGCATGGTGCAATAACATTATTTCCAGGAGTGATGGCATTGTGCTGTGCTGGAAGTGTGTCCACTGCAGTGGCCAGAAAGTTTTTTGCTCCCATTCCCTGGGTCTCCCCCACTCCTTGCTGGCCAGGCAAGTGGAGGAGGGGGGCAGAGGCTGGGAGTGAGGTTCCCCTGCCCCCACTGGGGGACTGGCAGCCTTACTGATTCCACCTCTCTTAAAGGGCCAGGACATCTTTTTTTCTCCAGGCACCTGCCAATCTTAACCTGAGACAAAGAATGTATGTGCCCTATGCTAAATGTTGTGAGGCAGTTGTGTCACATAAAATCAGGACAAAGATTTCTTTGAGTCTACAGGTACGTTCTACTGGTGGGAAGACTTCAAGCATATGTATGAAAAGATACTCATTCAGCTGTAGCATATCACGATTTGAATTAAGAAGTTTCATTGCCTATCAGTGTGTTGACTGCATTCTGCATGAGATTAGTAGTCTGTTTACAAATAGGACTAATGGAATTTCTTGCCATCCCTGTGAATTACTAGTCCATCATCGTCGTCGTCGTCATCAGCAGCAGCATCCCAGCTTTCTTACTGAGAATCAATGTGGATTACACAGTGCGAGTGAAAATACAATATAATCGACAGCTAGGACATTCGCTGAGCAAAGTAAAATAATGAACAACAGAACATTCAGTGAAAGAGATACAGTAGGGTACGAGCACAGAGATGAAGTCTATCTGAAAGAAAGCAGAACTAATTTCCATGGCATGTTTCGCAGCATGGAAACTTCCTCTAGTAGGTGCATATCTACATCAGCAGACAGTACCCAATAGTGTAGTTTTTTGGCCCTCTCCCTGCTGAGGCATCTCTCCAAGCTATTTCTTATGACACAGTCCTATAATCTGGGCTTCAGGCTTATGCAGGCAATTTTCCTCTTTTTAATGGAGTCATGGCAGCTAAGTCACTAAAACGGATTGCCTGGTCTTCATCGCCGGTACTGCCTGTATTTTACTTCCAGGTGCTTTCCCCTCAGTCACCAAAATGGAATCGTTTCTTTCTATGTACCACAATACAACACCATATGTATATAATGCATGCATATACTTCTTCAGTATGGTTTCTTTAAGGACATCTTCAGAATAATAAATTCCAGGGGTCATTTCATAGAAAAAGAGCGGTAGGAACTCATTAGCATAACTCATCAGCATATGCCATGCCCCTCGCCCTTGCCAGAAGTGTGTCATTAGCATAACTGATTTGCGTATGCCACACCCCCTGACCTCACCTATCCTGGCTGTTTTGGACCCAATCCTGGCCATTCAGGGACAAAATTGGGCCCAAAATGGCAAAAAGAGGCTGAAAATGGCTGAAAAGGGGCCCCAAATGGTCAGGATCGGGCTGCTGCTGAGCGGTAGAGTGATCCACCATCCATCAGAGGCCCGATCCGGGTGGGTTCAGTCCCAATCCAGACCAAAATGGGCCCAAAATGGCCAAAAATCAGGTGGGCGGGGGCACCTGACATGTGACCTCTTTGGAGAACTCCCGGAACTGAGCTTCTGCGTGTTCCCCCTCAAAATGAGCCCTGATAAATTCTATTATGAACATTGCATGACTGAGTTATTCTTTTGTGGAATTTGAATCAAACCTTGAATCCTTAGTTACTGCTCACCCAATGTTAGTTTTGGCCTAGATGTGTGGGGTTCATTTCCTTTCCAAGCAATATTTAAGTAGACCGAAGAGGTCACCAAAAGTTCGCTTTCTCAGTCAGGAAGCTGGCCATTCCAAAGAATTGCCTGATAACCATGTGCTCTAAATAAATTGGCTTCATTATTGGGTCTGTTGGCTCATAGTTTGCTATTTTACAAGGCACTTATCCAGTGAGCAAAGGGATATATATCCGGGGGTCTCAGAAAGATTAAAAAAGGATGTTCGGAATGATATTGCTCACTTTAACCCTGTGACTCATCATGAGAAACCATACTTGAGCCTGGAACAGGAGGAGTATGAGATTCCAGTTACGGGATGCTGAATGAATTGCATTCGCAACTTGCGATTCAGGTTTTCATGTAAATTGTGTGTCATCATTTTTAATTTTTAGTTGGCTACGGGCTCAAAGGTAGAAGTGTCCTGGGCCTCTCTGGACCTCTGAGGGGTCCTGGCATTGAAGATTGTTCAGAAGCTTCTACTGAGGGGAGAGCAATATCCACGGATATCATTCCAACCTCTAGATACCCCTCCCCCCAGGAAGGACCTTGAAGGGTGCGGGTTTTTAACATTGGGTCAGGATTCCCCAAACCCAACTTGGGTTCCACTCAGGGCCAAGCTACACATGACGAATGACACTTGAACGGCAAGTGTATTTCTCCCTGTTCACTTGCCCTCCACTCAATCCACTTGCCCTTCAAGTGTCATTCGTCATGTGTAGCTTGGCCCTCAGCCACACAGCAGCTGCAGGTAGGGCTGCCAGGTGCCCTGGTGGGGGCAGAGGATCACCCACTCCCACCCTCCACCACCACCCCACCATTCACCTGGCTGGTGAAGGTGGGGGAGGCGGAGGAACAGGCTTCCTGGGTGTGCTCCCAGGCTTTGTAGTGGGCTGATTTGGGCCCCCAAATAAAGGAAAGACGCAAACAATACTATACAGAAGAGATGGAAGGATGACGGATTCCTTCAAAGATGAATGTTATGACCAAGAACCAGAAATCAGAGAAAGTAAAGTGAAAGCAGCCCTCAAAGCAATTGAGAGAAACAACAAACATGCTGAGAAAGTTAAGTGCTGGGGGTCCCCCCCCACCCCCAACTGGGAGAGTAAAGGGGCCTGGCGACCCTAACTGCAGGGAATGGCTTTTAAAAATAAATGAGAGCTCAAACAGGCTTGGAACACTGCTGTGGGGGGAGGAAGGGCTCCTGCCTCCCCCCCCCAAAGCCATTTTCCTATGCCAAAATAACACTGAGGGAGTTTTATTACTCCATTTTCACTGCTACATGAGGAATATTCTGTGTATGTAGAGCAGCAAAAATGGAGAAATAACTTCCCCTCATCCAGCACTATTTCGACATGGGAAAATACTTCGGACAGGAGGCAGGAGCCTTTCCTCTCCCCACGGTAACATTCTGAGGCCAAATGGGTTCTTTTTATATTTTAAATAGCCATTACCCGCAGCTACTATGTGGCTGTGGGAAACCTGACTTGCGTCCTGGGAACTAAAACCCACACATCTAATTAGGCCCGAAGAGGTCAGATGAAGACTCTGGGCAATTTTACACACATAAACACAGCCACAGTTTGAGCTCACTTTTTTAATTTTAAAAAATGGTAGATGTTTTGTTTTAAAACGTTTTATAGCATTATATGCAGCCTAAGGTGACAATACTGGCAGAAAGACCGAGTGTGCTATTTACAATTAAAAACAAAAGTTTGACTTCTTCAGTGTAATGACAATGTGCTGACAGCGCTTAGCATTTTGTATAGCACTTTGAACCTGGGATATGCCTTTTTAAAATTAATGCTCCAAGTTTTAGCCGCCACTTCCCCAAATCTGTTGCTTGAGGCAAATTTTCCAACTTTTGATTCCCCTCACCTATGATCAGGGGTCATTTCATAGAAAAAGAGCTGCAGGGACTCATTAGCATAACTCATTAGCATATGCCACACCCTCTTGCCCTCACTGAAAGTGTGTCAGCATAACTAATTTGCATATGCCACACCCCCTGACCTCACCTATCCTGGCTGTTTTGGACCCAATCCTGGCCATTCAGGGCCAAAATTGGGCCCAAAATGGCAAAAAGAGGCTGAAAATGGCTGAAAAGGGGTCCAAAATGGTCGGAATTGGGCTGCTGCTGAGTGGGAGAGTGATCCACCACCCGTAAGAGGCCCGATCCTGCCCATTTTGGGACCAATCCTGGCTGTTTTAGGCCCAATCCTGGCCATTTTGGGCCCAATCCAGGCCAAAATGGGCCCAAAATGGCCCAAAATCAGGTGGGCGGGGCCACTTCACATGTGACCTCTTTGGAGAACTACCGTAACTGCGTTCCTGCGCGTTCCCCTTCAAAATGAGCCCTGCCTATGATTATCAGCACATCTTGTTTAGGTGTACGATCAATTTCTTTTTGGACACTTGCGTAAAAGTGTCCTCACCATCTGTAGTCGGGGCACAAACTTGAATGATGGTTATGTTAATAGGCCTTTCATGAAGTCTGATTAATATTGATCAGTCAGACTTTGCATTATAGCTCTTGACTGCTTGTGCTATGTGTCGCATACTATTTCTCTGAGTTTGTCATTTCCACAGTACAACAATTTGTCGTTTTCTGACTGAAAATGTTCTGAGTTGGTCCATATTAGTTCACCCAGGCTTGCAATGTTTAAATGTTCCATTTCTTGTTTTACTATTTCTAGTTTATCTGGCTTCATACTTCTCATGTTCCATGTTCCTGTTATGTGTGTTGCAAAGCTTTGGATGCTCCTTTTGCATCTATTCACATCAGCAACTGGATGTCCTTTCGGCTTTAATCTGGTCCCATTATTAAGAACAGCACCATCCGTACTTGTCCTCTGCTCTTCCCCAGTAGCCAACTGAGTGCCATCCAACCTGGAGGTCCTGTCTTCCAGCACTATGGTCGCATACACACATCTTAAACATTGTGTAAAATCACGCAAAACTCATGGAACGAGCCGTCTTCATGGTGTGATTTCTGACGTCATCGTGCCATGAAAACAGAATCGTGATGGAGTGATGTCAGAAATCACGCCATGAAGACGGCTCGTTCCGTGAGTTTTGTGTGATTTTCTGCGATGTTTAAGACGGCCTATATCTTATTTCATTTTGGATTGTCTCATCATAGGGTTTCAAGGTAAGAGATTAGCAGAAGTGGTTTACCATTGCCTTCTTCTGCTTTGCAGTACTAACCAGGGTTAGTTGAAGTGACACTGCCGTTGTCTGTGAAAGGTCCTCCAACAGTGTCACCTTCCACTACTGCTGCTGCCTTCAAGAATTTTTTCACTCCCATCATCATTGGAACAGTCAGTTCTGTTCATGTGACCATTGATTCCTGAAGGGAGTGAATGCATCTTAGGGCCAAGCTACACATGACGAATGACACTTGAACGGCAAGTGGATTGAGTGGAGGGCAAGTGAACAGGGAGAAATACACTTGCCGTTCAAGTGTCATTCGTCATGTGTAGCTTGGCCCTGAGTCTGGTGTCTCAGCTTTGACCATTTGGCCTTGAGTGACTCTTCCAGAAGTTTAGACTCTTGACCAATCCCGCACTCCTGACGGTATTGCTCTTGGCTTCACTGACACACTCAAGCCCCTTCACCATGTTAAGGTGTATATCCAAGAGGGGGGCTTTTAACAAAGGGAAGCACTTTTTTATATTACATATCTAACTTGCAAGCCCTTCCTCTCACTCCAGATACAAAAGATTGGCTAAGGTTCAACAGTGGTGGTGAACAGTATCCCTTTATAGTCAGAGGTACTCTGGTAATTCAAAAAGTTACAGTTATACATATTCAATATGAACACGTGTATCTTATTCTATGTATGTGTTTGGTGGACTGGCACAGAGGGCATGTAATAGTCATGTCATGTGGCTCTTTTGGTTGATGGTAATTGCAATTGTGGTTCTCTGTGAGCCATGGAGTGAGTAATGCTACATTAAAGCTTGGAGCTCTAACACTGAGACATAAAATGAAAACCAGATCTCAGCACTCAAACTACAATTCCCAGTGTTGTATCTATGAAAATGTAGGCACAGTTTCAGAAAGATGATTAAAACAACAGCCTCTCCATTCACAAAATATCTGTAGGTATTCTGGAAAAGGAGAAAGTTTTTGATTTCTTTTTGTTTCTAGGTTGCGAGGTTAGATTCTGGCAATCGTTGCTGGCATGGAATTCCGTAAGTATAGGGGATCTGTCCCCTCGGACCAATGGAACTTTTGAAACGCCATGTCTTTAAGCCAGGTTTCCCTAACAGATCAATAAATGTGGGTTGTACTCTCTATGCACAAAATACAGATGAAAATTTTTGTTAGACCCACAGATTTTATTGGTTCTCGCTCAGGTCAATTCACATACATCTCATCACCTTGCATAAGACAAATTTGCCTCTTCCCATTCTATACAGCCCAATAGTTAAGGGCTGCTTCCACATGAGGTTTTGCTCTGGCTTGGCACTCAGTCTGGAGTGAGGATTTTTGAAGCATCTGTATGACATGGTCCCTAAATCATCCACTTTCTGAGTTTTCTCTTGCTTTGCCACTACCTTTCCCAAACCTGATTTGATATCTTTTTGGAAGAACTGGCATCAGAGTATGTTTGCTATGCTATGTGGACAGGAAATTGTATTTTTGAAGGTTTCACCCACATCAGTTCTCTTTTCTTTGTCTCAGTCTTCTGTGGCTGCCATTTTCCCCCCAAGCCACCTGACAGGCTTTTTTTTTTGCTTAAAAAATTATTTGCTAAATTACTATAGCATTATAACAATGGCCATTTTCACACTGCTTACTGGCCATGGATCATTGCGCCGAGCTCCCAGAACAACAGTGTCTTCCTGGAGCGATTTCGCACGAGAACTACCGTTCTCACGCGAAATCGCACCAGGAAGATGCTGTCGTTCCGGGAGCTTGGCACAATGTTCCGTGGTCAGTAAGCAGTGTGAAAATGGCCAATGTATTATCATGATCTACTTGTCTCTCTGAATCCCTAGAGCCAGTTTGGTGTAGTGGTTAAGAGTGTGGGACTCTAATCTGGGGGGCCGAGTTTGATTCCCCACTCCTCCACTTGAAGCCACCTGGGTGACCTTGGGTCAGTCACAGCTCTCTCAGAGCTCTCTCAGCCTCACCCACCTCACAGGGTGTTTTGTTGTAGGGATAATGACATACTTTGTAAACCGCTCTGAGTGGGCATTAAGTTGTCCTGAAGGGCAGTATATAAATTGAATGTTGTTGTTGTTGTTATTTTGAAAGATAAGGCCTTTTATGTTGTGAAGGTGCAAGTGGAAATTCCCCAATTTTCATCTTATATCTCAGCAACTGAAAGACTGCAAATTTTAAAAAAGAAAAAGCATTCTAGTGGCATGATGGATTGTAGGGGTGGGGTGGGGAGCTGATAGGGAAAAGTATGTTCCAAACTCCCCGTGTGTATGCTCCGGAGCCAGTGCGAATGTCTTTTGTGTTCTCAGCAGTGATGATGCCAATGAAGAATCCTCTCTATGAGGATGAAGCCAATATCAACTTCCCAAGCCAGTGCTCTTGCATGCAAAGGGGAAGCAGGAGGTAAGTTGAGATGCTATTCTTTACATCACTGCTGAAATGCCCTCTCTCTTAGAGCCAAGCTACAAGTGATGAATGACACTTGAATGGCAAGTGAACAGACTCACGTGTATTCCTCCCTGTTCACTTGCCATTCACTTGCTCTCAGTGGAGCGCAAGTGAATGGCAAGTGAACAGGGAGGAAGACATGTGAGTCTGTTCACTTGCCAGGCAAGTGTCATTCATCACTTGTAGCTTGGCTCTAAGGGCTAAGCTACAAGTAAAGAATGACACTTGAACGGCAAGTGTATTTCTCCCTGTTCACTTGCCCTCCACTCAATCCACTTGCTGTTCAAGTGTCATTCATTGCTTGTAGCTTGGCCCTGAGTGTCAAGGGAGTGCAGAGCTTACTATCTTTTGTTTTATTTATTTATTTAAAACATTTCTAGACCACCTTTCTACCCAACTCAGGGACCCCAGTGTGGTGAACACTAAAACATTTCAAACTTTAGAGTGTTTGAACACACACACATACACACAATGTATATATGTGTGTATATGTATACATATACATATTTGGAGGTGGAAAGTGCCCTCAGGTCATAGCTGACTTATGGCAACCCCTCATGGGGTTTTCATGGCAACAGACCAACAGAGGTGGTTTGCCATTGCCTGCATTAAACCCAGCATAGTTTTATCTATGGTTTTACATGAAAATGATCAGATTTTTGCAGAAGATAACCTATTAAAAATGCCAATTCAGTTAGTATGTCAGTTTTGATTGGAAGAAATCTCATGAGGACATATGGGGAGAATTTTACCATTGCTATGGCAATCTTAATTCATTTTAATTCATTTAATTCATTTTAATTCATTTTAATTCATTTTAAACATAGAGTTCATTAGGAAATGTTAGCAAATTAATTCTTATCGCTTTTCTGTGTTCCGTCTTTGTAGGATTTATATTAATAATCCTATAACATAATTGTCTTAGCGGGTTTCAGATGACTCAAACTTATCCTGGAGTGTCTGCATGGGTGCACCAGGATAAAAAGTGAGCCCCGGAACACTGCCTCCGGAGGGCGCCACTGGCAGCGGACGGTCAAGCGAGTCTGCCTGGCCTTCTGCCACTGGGCTACGTAGCCCAGCTGGAGGAGGAGGGTGGCGCAGGAAGAGCGATGCACCTGCAAGCCCTGGCAGAGCTGGGACGGGGGTGAAGCGTCCACCGTCCTGTGAGCCCTGCCGGAGCTGGGCCACACCGCTCTTGGTGCAGCTGGGACGAGGGTGCAGGAGCAAAGCGCCTGCCGCCTTGTGAGCCCTGCCGGAGCTGGGCCATGCCACTACTGTCGCCACAGCTCTGCCAAGAGCGGCGTGCCACAGCTCCAGCGGGGCTCACAAGGCTGCAGGTGCATTCCCGCTGCGTCTCAGCCCTCCCCAAACCCCCCTTGCCCTTCCACTTGCCAGTCCTTCCCAGATCCCTCTTGCATCTCAGCCCTCCCCAGACCCCCCTTGCCCCTCTACCTGCCAGCCCTCCTCAGACCCCTCCTGCATCTTAGCCCTCTCCAGACCCACCTTGCCCCTCCACCTGCCAGCCTTCCCCAGACCCCTCCTGCCTCTCAGCCCTTCCCAGACACCCCTGCCTGCCCTCTAGCCCTTCCCAGACCCCCTGCCTGCCTGCCAGCCCTTCCCAGACACTCCTGCTTGCCTGCCAACCCTTCTCAGACCCTCTGTCTGCCTGTCAGCCCTTCTCAGACCCCCCGCACCTGCCCTCCCCAGCCCCAGCTTTCTAGAGCCCATTGTATTTATTTGCACAACGGGCTTTGTTTCTAGTCATATATATTTTGATATCTTGCTTCTTTTAAAAGATTAGAGTATATTTCAATAAAAATAAACTCTAGAAGGACTCTACATGTCTTGACGGAAAAAAGTTTTGCAAGAAGAGCCTTATAAATAATTTTGTACTGATAAGCATCACTGGTTAGAAAGCAAGTTCTGTTTTGCAGATCTTAGCTAAGTGCTGAAAGCTGTCCAAGAGTAAAGACAAACCTTTAGTCTGAGTTGGTGGAAGCCTTATTAAGACATGGATAAAAGTCTGTTACAGAGGGACCAAGCCAAATAAAGTTTCTTTTACCCAAGCTTTTAACTAAAAGGTGTTTTAACTTTTGTGATTGTTTTACTATCTTCTTCTAGCCTAAGGACTGTTTTTAGGTTGATCATTGGTGGTTTTATGCAGTTCTTTTGCTCCTGGCTTGTTATTAAATAGTTTGCTTTTACTAGCGATGATTTATGTTTTTATTTTTATGATTTTATGGTATAGTTTTTCCTTATGAACTGTCTAAAGGAGGTCTATATGGATAGGTGATATATAAGAGGTTAAGCGGTTGGGTTGCAAGTCAGCATTCTGCTGGTTTGAATCCCATGACTGCCATGAGCTCAGTAGACGGCCTTGGGTGAGCCATTCCTCTTAGAGTCGCTCTACATGAGACATCTGACATGTGAATAATAACATAATAACAACATTCAATTTATATACCGCCCTTCAGGACAACTTAATGCTCATTCAGAGCAGTTTATAAAGTGTGTTATTATTATCCTCACGACAATCCCCCTGTGAGCTGGGTGGGGCAGAGAGAGCTGTGACTGACCTAAGGTCACCCAGCTGGCTTCAAGCGGAGGAGTGAAGAACGCGTGCCGGCCGGGAGATGCAATGTTAACTGGGAAGGATAGTTTAAAAAGACAGAGCTGCCAGCAGAGCAAAGGCTTTGCTGTACACTGAAGCAGTGTGAAGGGGCTGTGAGATGCCAGAAGGGAAACTTCAGCCCATTATAACCTCTCCAGGTCTAAGCCCAGCTCTGGAAGGAAGCTCCAGCCCATTTCCATTCCTTGCTACTTGCAATACCCCACAGACTGAAGAGATGAAATTGACAGAGCTTCAGGAACGTGAAGATGAAATTAACAAACCCTCTGAGGGGTGATCTCTGCTGGCTCTGTCTTTTGTGTCTTCTTACACTTGACGAACACATGCCAAGGCATCTCATGTAAAGAGACTCTCAATCTCAGCTCCCCAGCTGTATGATGGAGACAATAACAATACTGACTTTGTTCAACACTCTGAGTGGCCGCTCATCTGCCCAGAAGGGTGGTATATAAGCGCAGTTATTATTATTACAAATTCTTAAATAAATATATTATTTATTTATTCAGTACATTTTTATCCCACCCTTCCTCCCGCAAGTTTAGGGCTGTGTACACAGTTCTCCCCTCATCCACTGTATCCTTACAACAGCCCTGTGAAGTAGTTGGTCAACCAGCTGTTGACTAAACTGCATGTGGTCTTGAACTTTTGTCTCGCTGGCAAGGACTGTTTCCCGTGATCAAGTGTGACTACGAAACAGAAACGTAACCAGAATTCTGTCAGGACACCATCAGGGATACTACTGATTCATGCATGGATTTTTCCATTCGACACTCTGGACTCTGAAAAGGTTTAACATTCGGCTTAGACCATCAGCATATAAATTGTAGCTCCAGCAAATTGTAAGGAGCACATTACATATTTCTTGTCTTGAAAGCTTCAGTTCCCAGTGGGGAGCCGTGTATTTATTTATATAATTTCTGCTTGTAAGCGCCAGTTCTCTGTAAGGAGCTACATACACAGCATACAGATTGTGAAGGTCTTAACAAACTGTTGTTGAATTATTTGAAGTTTGGTTAAAAACACTTCATAGTTTGTTATACGGGGACGTTGTCTTTGTCTGTGAAGTAGGTTAGGCTGACTGAAGGAACGATCCAAGATCACCGAGTAAATTTCATGAGAGTGTCGGTTTGAACCCAGACCCAGTCCAACATTCTGTCCACAGATTGCTGGACTGCTGGCAGAGGCATATGTGGCCTCTTTTTGTTCAAGTTTTGCTCTAATCAGTTGAAATCTGAACTATAATCTCTGGGAATAGTTTGGAGGTACATGAGGCAATGCATTTATTCTTCTATATTCATACCTTGCTTTTCTCCCCCAAGGGGGTCCAAAGTGGCGTATAGCATCAGTCTCCTATCTTCCATTTTGTCCTAGGGTTGCCAGCTTCTAGGTGGTAGCTTGAGATCTCCCGGAATTACAATTGATCTCCAGGCAACAGAGACCAGTTCCCCAGGAGAAAATCTGAAAAGCGAAGGTAAACACCCACAGGATGCAAAAAATCAATTCATGTGTATTTGTAAGATACTTCAATCAATTAGTTCCAAAGTGCAATGTGCTTATAACAATTCATACAAAAGGTATCTTATACAAATTTTCTACATGACAGTTTCACACAAGAAACTACTGGTACATAATTACAGTTAAATACGGTATCATTCCCAACTCTGCAGTCTATACATCAGTTCCGGGAAAATAACAGTAGCCCCCATATATGGGGCCGTTGCTTTCTTAATTTAGTTTCTTTCCAATCCGGTGGAGGTATGGTAATCACGAGGGAAACACTGGCGGGGTCCCACTCTCCCCTGGAGCAACGAGGAAAATCGTGCTCCCAAACAATGCTCAATCTGAGGCCGGCTGCAAGCAGATTTCGCGCCTGCTTCTTCAGGCGATGTAGAAAATGTAGAAAATTTGTATAAGATACCTTTTGTATGAATTGTTATAAGCACATTGCACTTTGGAACTAATTGATTGAAGTATCTTACAAATACACATGAATTGATTTTTTGCATCCTGTGGGTGTTTACCTTCGCTTTTCAGATTGCTGATTACAGGTGCAGCCAGTTTTCTCCATCACCTCCAGGAGAAAATGGCTGCTCTAAAGCATGAACTCGATGGCATTACACCACGACGAGGCTCCTCCCATCCCCAAATCCCGCCCTCTCCAGGCTCCACCCACAAAATCTCCAGGAATTTCGCAACCTGGATCTGGCAACCTTATCTTGTTATCACAATAACAACTCTGTGAGACAGGTTAGGCTGACTGGCCCAAGGAAGTTTATTCAGCAAGCTTCCGTGGGCACAGTGGTCTTGAAAGCTGGTATTTGGACATTCTAACCATTCTACGATGCTGGCTTTCTATTTAAGTGCTTTAAATACATACATGTGCAAAGAATAATAACATAATCAGAATAATCAAACCGCTTGTATTGCTTTGAAATTGGCAGGGCTTCTGCGTCTTACCTGCTTGTCAGTTTACAGAGGTCTACAAAGGACACACTTCTGGAGTTCCATGCTACAATAAAAAACTGCCTGTATAGTCGCCACAGTCAACTTCCTCACACTTGCTGAAGAGATTGTGAAACACTGCTAAGAAACAGACACACAAGTTACACAGGCAGCCAAGTCCAAATGGAGGCAGAAAAATAGCTGGCCATTGTTCACAGAATGTTGGGTTATGATTTCCCCCTTCTAGACTTCAGAGAAGAGGAAAATCCCTGGAGATACAAACAGAAAAAGCAAAGAAAAAAAAGAACACTTTGTGAAATCGGGGGGGGGGGGCTCATGATTGCACAAGAAAATGCTGGTTTTACTTAAACATGGTCTTAAGTGAGCAAATGACCCTCACTCTCTGGTTTAGCTTTTAGCTAAACATGTTTCCTTCATAAGTACTAACGGCTAGCAGATGCTTGCTCAGTGGCATATGATAACCAGCAGCTGAATAGAGAATTACAGCTGATACAGAATTTGGGTTGCCAATCAGTTTCCCCAGAATTACAACTGATCTCTAGCCTACAGAGATAAAATGGCATATTCAGAGGGAGGACTCTAAGGCATCACATCTCCACTCAGTTCCCCCCTCCCCAAAGTTCATTCTCCCCAGGCACCATCTCCAAACCTTCAGGAATTTTCCAGGCTGGAGTTGGCAACCCTATACAGAATACAGCCACCCAAAAGTGTGGGGCTTCTTACTTCTTTTATCCCCCACTTTTTTCTCCAGTGGGGACCCAAAGTGGCTTGCTTCATCATTCTCCCTTCCTCCATTTTATCCTTACAACAACCCTGTGAGGTAGGGTAGGCTGAAGATATGTGACTGGCCCAAGGTCACCCAGCAAGTAGGATCTGAATTTGTATCTCCCAGATCCTAGCTGATATTCTAACCACACTACAACACTCTTGTGTTGAGACCAATAAATTGCCTGTGTGGCTAAAGAGAAGCCATTCAGGTATTTTTGAAGCATGGCCAGCAGAGGAGATAGAAATCCTAAGATTTTGCTATTGATTTGGAACTTTTCTTTGTTATGGAGAGAAGGTGGCATGGCATAGCCCGATCTCGACAGATCTCAGAAGTCAGTACTTGTACAGCTGACCAGCAAGGAAGCTTCTACAGAGGAAGGCAATGGCAAACCATTTCTGCCTCTCACTTGCCTTGAAAGTCCCTTTTGGGGGCTTGTAGTAAGTCAGTTGTAACTTGATGGCACGTATGCACGCACATTTGTTATGGAGAGGCCTGCTCCTGCATTAAAAGTAACATCTTCTGTCTAGATACTTGCCTTCTGCCCATCCTCAGATCGTCTGTTGGCAATTGAACATATATCACACAAACACCATAAGCTTCACATACCCTTTCCTCACAAGGAAACTAATATCATGGAAAGCTGCTCCTTGAACTGCCTACCCCCTCAGGGAAATGGGAAGCTTTGAAAAATGTCTGTGACATCTCTCAACAAAGTTATCACTGGACTTGAAGCTATTTGTACAATTAAACGACCTTTGGAAAGGCTGAGGCAAAATTTTAAAGGTCGAACCAGTGGCCTTCATGTGCGCCATTAGGAAGCCTTGAAACATAAACTGAAGTTCAGAATTGCAGACCTTGGGCAATTCCCTCTTCAAGCAAGTGAACAAACAGCAAAATCTTTAACATACTAGTCTAAAGAAGGAACAGACTGCTGCTCAAAAACATGGCAAGATAAAAAAAAACGATTGGTCTCTGGATTAGAATAGCTGATCAGTGTTTAACCATAAAGAGCGGGGAGACAGTTTTGCAGTATACTGAGTCATTCTGGGATTGCCAGCCTCCAGGTGGGGGCTGGAGATCCCTGGGAATAACAACTGATTCCCAGACTACAAATATCAGCTCCCTGGAGAAAATGGCCACTTTGGAGGGTGGACTTCAAAAGGTGGAGGGAGAGTATCATACCCCGCTGAGTTCCCTCTGCTCCTCAAACCCCACATTGCACCCTCCAACCTTCAGGAATTTCCCAACCTAAAACTTTCAACCGTAAGTTGCACTGTTGATCTCGTAGAATCTTGCCAAAGTCTTTTTCATCTCTGCTACTTTAAACTAGACCTACCAGGTATTGCATCCCAGGCCTTCTGCATGCAAAGGATGTGTTCAGCTATGGGCCTTTCCAGGTCTGCATGCAAACCATGTCCTTTCTTATTAAGCTGTGCAGTCTACAAAGATTTCTGCTTAGATATACAGAAGATGTGTTCAGGTTGGGGGGAGTGGAACATGATAGAAAATGTGCAACAAACCTGACAAAACATTAGTAGTTGGTGGACATTTTTCTTTACAATTTGCAAAATATTTTTAAACCTGAAAACAGACACACATATGGCTGGGGGTGAACAATTCTGCACATAACGTGTGGATTCGTTTCAAAGAGGATGAAGAAATGTTTAGTCACTAAAGGTGGCTTTTGTATTAGCTGGCAATGTTGTGAAGTTGTTACAGCAGAGGATAGAAATCTGCTAGATCTTCTGGTGACAGATGCTGCTTCTCCCCTGCGCCCCCCCCCCCCAGCACCACATACTTTCTCTACGAATTTTGTGGACTTGTTTTTCTGGGAAGGAGCTTGGCCTGAGAGCCAATCTGAACAGAGCCGAAACAAAGCGTAAGTATTAACACAACTCATTAAACATTGCAACTATTACATAGTAGGACCTTACATGGTGGTGGTGGTGGTGAGTGCCTTCAAGTCATAGCTGACTTCTGGCGACCCCTAGTGGGGTTTTCATAGCAAGTGAAGAACAGAGGTGGTTTGCCATTGCCTGCCTCTGCAACCCTGGTCTTCGTTGGCGGTCTCCCATCTAATTACTAACCAAGGCCGCCCCTGCTTAGCTTCTGAGATCTGACAAGATCAGGCTCACCTGGGCTATCCAAGTCAGGGCATGACCTTACATACAACAGATATTACAAACTATACACAATAGTATAGGCCACAGTCCCTAACCCTTTACCCAAGTATCTTTCAGAACTGTTTTGTTACAACACACCCTGTTACCTATGTCGAAAAGCCCTCCTGAATAATTCAGTTTTCCACAGTTTGCTGAGAGCCAGGGCTGTGGGAACGTTTCTAATCTCATCAGGCAGGTCATTCCATAAAATGGGGGCCACAACAGGGAATGCATGTTATTATTGGACCTGGGTTATGCATGTCTTTTAGACATACCCTTGTTTTGACATTTCCTTGACTGTAAAGGATTTATTGGGTGTGTAGTGTTGCCAAAAGGCCTGGAGGAAAAAAATGTCATGTCTCTTTAAAAGATCCTTAATGAGGCATTATTTACCAGGAGGTATTCATTTGCCTCTATTCCTTGAAATGCTTCACCTGCTGATTTCCATATACTAAGCTTCAATTTAAGAGGGAAACGTTCCATGAGTTATTCTTCTCACCACTGTGTTTGCCACTGACTTATGACCTTTTCACTAGTCATTTAACTTCTTAGCGGTTCAGAATATTCAGATACTTAATATGTCAGAGCATCTCAGCCAATGACGAAGCACCATTTCCCCAGACTTCTGTGACGTCACAATAACCCAACCAATCATTATACATGTCTGAAGACTGCAGCTTCCACTGACCGTAGGTATTTTTCTTTGAGTTCCTCTGACCTTTGGAGACAAACTGGCAAAACCACTATTTATCAGCAAATCGACATGTTATGTACTTCAATAGGACCTCTCATTCATCTTTCTTTAACACCAGTAACTGGTGTTGTATGACAGCAGTAACTGAAGACTTATAATTGCCTCAAGTATTTCTGTGCAGAAACTGTGTCCCCCTCCGTTTTGTTGCTTATTACATACTCAACTAAAGAAAACGGTGTCATCTTGAAGAGGAACACATTTCCTCACTTCAGCTACTTGCCATAATGCAAAAAAGCCTGAAAGTGGAAATCCCCCAAATAATTCAGCTAATTCAGCTGAAATAACTGGTATTAGTGAAAGCTGAAAGCCACTATACTTTCCCTAGCTTAAGAAAAATACCTCAGAGAGACGTTTAGTAACACAACAGCTGGGTTCAATTGAAATACCAGGGTCAGGTCTTGTGGTTTGAGTCCCATGACTAGCTCCCTCAGGCATGCACACACATGAAGTCCAAAAGAGCTTAGGCTCAGGACCCAAAAGTGGGTCATCTCACAGATGAGGTACAGGCCAGGAAGGGGGATGAAGAATAGGGTGTGTTGGGAAAGGAAGACCGATGGCAAATTTGGGTTTGCATGGTGGGCAAAAGGGCCACAAAATACACCCTGTTGCCAGAGTTGCTTATAGCAACCACAGCTCCCCCCCCCCCCCGGCAAAGATTCCTTCTACAATCTCTTCATACCACTTGAAGTCAAGCCAAACTTCATATAATAGCCAATTACAGGATTTGTCCAGCTTCATGCGGCCCTGGGATGACCTGGACTCCTGGCCTTTGTCTCCCTAGCTTAGGGCTGCCCAAGGCTGGCAACCACCAGGAGACTAATGTAGGGGGAGATCATTGGCAACGCAGTGACATCACTTCCTGTACAACCTAGAAGTGACTTCGTGTTGCTGGCAAAGCTCTAGCATTCACGCCAAACTAATTTTCTCCTGCCAGCAAGTAGTGGCTGGCATAGTAGGTGAAGATCAGACTAAGTGTAAGTTTCCCTCCCTTAGCCTGTATCCCACCCTGACAACCTTGGCTGTTTTCTCAGTAATGCTATACATTTACAAACATGAAATAAAATAGAAATCTGTATCCTGTTAACCCATGTAAATAAATAAATAAACAAATAAAATATAAAATACCTGCTTTTTATGTTGGGAACAGGGAAAGCATAACTTTATTTTGAAAGAGGGTCCCCAAAGGTGGTTTGCCATTTCCTACATCTGTGTAGCAACCCTTGACTTCCTTGGTGGTCTCCTATCCAAGTACTAACCAGGGCCAACCCTGCTTACCTTATGAGTTCTGACGAGATTGAGCCAGTTAATAATACACGTAAAAAATTCAAAAAGCCCCACCTAGCCTCACCCACTTTCTTACAACACTTGGTGGGCACCATAAATGGTGTTGGCAGTTCCTGTGGTGCCCCATGGGCACCATGTTGGGGACCTCTGGCTCAGATGGTCCAAGACCAGTGCTAAGTCACTGCAATGTCATACACACCAAGGATTCATGGGTTGTGGAAGTTTCTTGAAGCAGCATTCTATGGAAGCTTTGCTAGAGGTGGGGATTCTATGGAACCGCAGCTGGAGGTCCAAGTAAAAGTTTGGACCACCATCTTTCAAGGATATTCTAGCTTTGATCAGAAGGTTATACTGGATAGCCTTTAAGGATCCTTTCAAGTCAGTGATGCTGTATGCATTTGATATATAGAAGAGATGGGAGATAAAGTACCGGAGTAAAGTCTGTGAAAACCAGTCCAGAGCTAAATTTCATTTATGCAGATGTGCGGATTGCGCCATTCTGAAGACTTGACACCAGTAACTCACATGCAGTAGTGAAACACCACTAATAAAATAGCATTTAAAAAATGAAAGTTCACAGTAAAATACCCAACAGCAAGATAAACAAAATACTTCTTAAATGCTTCCAGAATACTAATCTCAGGAAGTTGCCATGGACGATAAATTTAGATTTATTTATTTATTTACAGACCTCCTGTCTCGCTGACATGTCTCGCATGTTACACAGCATAAATCCATGTAATCAACAGCTGGAACATTCAATAAACAACACAACAGCATGTGTGTAGACATGGGCATGAAACGGAAAAAGCCCGAAATGAGAGTTTCATGTTTTGTCGTGATCCACAAATTGCAAATCATGGAACTTTACAAAGTTGACACATTTGCCAAAACAATTCGTTAGTTTCGTGATTCGTCAGAACCCGAGCCATTTCAATGGCCCCCTTCGTTCCCAGGGATGCCAAACCCACAGGGAGACTTCAGCAGGCTCTCCTCCACCCACCCTCCCAGTTTGCAATACGTTGATCTGGAAGGGTGGGAAGGGAAATGTTGCCAGAGTACATGACTGAAACGGGGACTGGGAGATGCTGGATCAGAGGAGGACGAAGGGCCAGCCGTGGTGGAGCTGGGCCGGGAAGACAGAGTGAGGGGTGGGGTGGAGGAAAAAAGACACCCTCGCCCAAAGACCTTCTCACAGCAAGGCTAAGGGCTGGAAATAAGAGGCTTCTTTCAGTCTCTTTAAAGCAGCAGCAGCCAAAAGCACAATCCTAAATCCTTCCACACACTCTCCCTCTCCAATCCCAGCAAAACGCTGACATAGATCAGAACAGGAGGTGTGTGGATGGCTGACAGACCTGCCTAACAGGGTTTGGGGGTGTAAGATTGGTATGCCCATGGCTACAGAAGGCTCACGTCCTTGGTTGCCTAGGGGATTGACCCCCAATTCCTGGCTGTATAGGGCAGAACGTAAGCTCTCCAGATGGCTAGGAGAGCTGCCAATCAGGGGTAACTGGGCTATAATTGGGGTTTCCAATGGCAACAAAAGGTCTGGGCCATTGTTGCCTAGGGAATTGGACTAGGTGACCCTAGAGATCCCTTCCAACCCTATGATTCTATGACTGTTATCTATGACAACTAAAGAGTCTCTGAATCTGATGCTGGGGGGGGGGACATAAAGCAGAGGAGGGCTGTTGCATTTATGGCTTACAAGAAACATCCGTGGGAAGATGGACCCTTGATCTAATCCAACCCACACTCCTTATGGTCTTAACTATGCAACTTCTGCTAAGAATACTACTCTTAGTGCCCTATCTGAATCACACTGGTTGATCTTGGATGGTTCAGAGAACCCTCTAAGTTTCAAAGATCTGTATGGTCATTCATTATTATAGAAGTGGTTGAGATGCGAATTAACACTCTGCTAGTTCAAATTCCATTGCTGCCTTGAGCTCTGGAGATAGCCTTGGGTGAGTCACTTCTCTCAGCCCCAGCTCTATTGTGTGGATAATAATGACATTAACTTTGTTCACCGCTCCGAGTGGGGCACTAATCTGCCTAGAAGAGCCATATATAAGCACTATTCAAGATGCGTTGACCTGTTAGTCTGTCTGTAGCAATAGAAAAGAGCAAGAGTCCAGCAGCACCTATAAGATTAACGAAATTTGTAGCAGGGTACGAGCTTTATTGAGTCACAGCTCACTTCTTCAGATACCCAAAAGAGTCCAGTAGCATGTATAAGACCAATAAAATTTGTGGTAGGGTATGAGCTTTTGTGAGCCACTTCTTCAGATACCCGCAAGAGTCCATTAGCACCTATAAGTCTAACAACATTTGTGGCAGGGTATGAGCTTTATTGAGTCACAGCTCACTTCTTCAGATACCCAAAAGAGTCCAGTAGCATGTATAAGACCAATAACATTTGTGGTAGGGTATGAGCTTTTGTGAGCCACTTCTTCAGATACCCGCAAGAGTCCATTAGCACCTATAAGTCTAACAACATTTGTGGCAGGGTATGAGCTTTATTGAGTCACAGCTCACTTCTTCAGATACCCAAAAGAGTCCAGTAGCATGTATAAGACCAATAACATTTGTGGTAGGGTATGAGCTTTCGTAAGTCACAGCTCACTTCTTCAGATATCCAGATACCTGCAAGAGTCCATTAACACCTATAAGTCTAACAAAACTTGCGGTAGGGTATGAGCTTTCGTGAGTCACAGCTCACCTCTTCAGATCTGAAGAGGTGAGCTGAGAGGTGAGCTGTGACTCACGAATGCTCATACCCTACCACAAATGTTGTCAGTCTTATACGTGCTACTGGACTCTTGTTCTTTTCTATAAGCACACTATTGTTGTTGTTGTTATTATTATCCTCAAATCTCCAGGAATTTCCCAACCTGGAGCTGCCCATCCTATCCAATCCTAACCAGGGCCAAACCTGCGCCCCGCGATGAAGAAGCCCCCTTTCGCCCCAGAATTGGCAAGGGCCCTGCGACGCCCACTTGCACGTGCCCAACCCCCAGATCGCAGCCCGGCCCCAGATCAGCGCCGGGAGCGCCGGGCACACTCCTAACCAGCGACACGCCCAAAGACAAAAGCGGGGGCGAGAACAATGCCGCTTCCTTCTCGCGCGGGGCAGGAAAGCCGGCGCGCTGCCCGAATGGCTGGCAAGGGACCGGGCCGGCTTCCAGCACAGCCCTCCTCGCCTTCCTCCTCCTCCCCTTCTGGCTCTGCCTAGCCAAGGAGGCTCGCTCGCTCAGCCGCCCGCCCCACCCCTTCCTATCAGGATCCAGCCCTTCTCGGGTGGGTCCGTCCCTCTCCCCCCTGCCTCTCCGCGCGGAAGGCAGCCGCGGCAGCTCTTTGTCTGCGGCCCCCGGGAGAGCTGCGAGCCGCCGTGCGCAAACCCCACCTCTTCCTCCGGGCAACAGCCTCCTGCCGCCAGGTCCTCCTGCCGCCGCCTCCTGCAGGTGCAACCCAGCCGGGGATCGGCGGGCCGGATCCCCCCACCCGCGCCGCGACAGTCGGTAGGTGGCCGCCCGAGGCGTCGCTGGGCTCCCCACGCCGCATTTCCCCTTTGCCACGAACGCCCGCGCAGGCGGAGGCAAACTGGGAAGCGCAACCGCTGCCTTTTGGGGGGGGGGGATTTGACTGGTGGTGGGGGGGCAAAGCGCCCTTCTTCAGATGCAAATGGAAAGCTTATCCCCCCTCCCCAGTCGTTGCTGGGATTGCTGGTTTTAGGAGGGTTGCATGTTGGTCTGCAGCAGCAGAGCAAGATTCTGGTCCTTAAATAGCACCTTAAAGCCCAACAGGATTTCCCAGGGTATGAGCTTCCGAGAGGCAAAGCTGCCTGCTTCAGATGCCAATGAAAGCAATAGCAGGATTTCAGCCCAGGGGCACCTTCGAGACCAGCAAGATTCCCAGGGTGGGAGCTTTCGAGAGGCAAAGCTCCCTTCTTCGGCTACCTTTAGCAGTGCAGGTATGTAGGCTTTTATCCAGCCAGGTGGGATGGGGTGTTTTACACCTTTACTATAAATACCAGCATTGACTCTTGAAAGCTCATGGTTGCTCTTTAAGGTGCTGCCGGGCTGGAACCTGGCTCTCCCGCTGTTTGTGCGCTGCCTGCTGCTTCTCCCCAGGTCCTTCCTCCCATTTTCTAATTTCTTGCCTTTGCCTTGATTGATGTATTCCTTTGCAAGCGCACATACATGTACACACACCCCAGAGGCGGCCTTATCTCGTTTGCTCAGGACTTGGAAAACCCCTGCCATCCTTCCTGCTTTATTGGCTGTTATTAAAACTCAGCAAACACCTCCCCCCCCCCTTTAAAGCAATGCAATGATTTGCAATCCACAGTCGAGAGCATGTGGACGGACGCCCATCCCCTCCCCGCATGGATCTCTCCACCACACTGCAGCAGTGTGGCTTAAGACAGCATCCGTCAGCCATGTGCCCTATTTTTGGTTTTTACCCGTTTGGGGGATGCTCTCTTGCCAAGATTTGAAAGCCTTGCCCATGACAGTGTGGCCAAATGTTCTCTAAGGGACACCCCCGCCCCGATTTTTGTGCCTTTATTTCAGCTCCCAGAGCAGAAGACGTGTTCCTTGTAGGAGCATCCATTCAGAAACACAGATGTTTCTGCAGTGTTCCTAATTTTACATCTGGCATCCCTAGGTGATGGTTATTTTAAAGAATCCTCTGTAATAATGCTATTTTTTCCTCATCGTTATTGAGGGGGAGGAGACGTGGGCTATGTGACAGAGACGAAGCCATGTGGTCTGTATTGTTTCACTGGCAAAATTCCCTTCGTGATAACAACCCGGTGGGATGTGTGTGTGTTACTTGTGTTGCAAGGAGGCAGGGAGCACACCCACACAGGCCTCCTGCCAATAAGAGAGGGACAGAATTTCCTCTTACTGCATCCCCAAGTGCCGTCCCCCCCCCATAGGAGAGGAGGAGCAGCCATTCCCTAGTAAACTTCCTGCCGAGTGGCCCCCACAGTTAAGAATCAAGAATATTCTCATGTATGTAGGATAGCTCCAGGTCTATAGGGCAGCATCTTTCAGCCCCCCAGCATTTTTCATCCCCCCAATCCACAGAATCATGTGCACGTCCTCTTAGACATCAAGAGAGGCCATGGCCACATGCATCTTTTCAGTCTTCTAGCCATAACAAAAATAGAACACATGAAAACAAAATGAGGCATCAAAAACAATGAGACAAGCTGCAGAACTTATCAAATGCCAAAAACTGTCTAAATTTGAGGCTTCTTTTGAGCTCGAGGACCTGACCAGATGGTCCTTCTCTTCCCCCCCCCCCTTCTGATTGGCTCTGCTCATGTGTAAAAATGTTAAGAAAGGGAACATAATATTTATTTGAAATTGCTATATTAAAAATCATAAAAGCAAATGATCCACCGTCTCCATCACACGGTGATTCTTATTTTGCCCCACCCCAGGCAGCACTGAGAATTTTTGTATGCCCTGTCCCTTCCAGATTAAGGGAACATCATGCGCGCGCACACTTTCCTCAACATCCTAGAGATCGCCTGCTATCCTGGTGTCAAAATGTGATAGATTGTTGGGGGAAGTGGTTTATACTGAAAGATGCTCTTTGCTTATATGAAGTGCCTGCCTTTTGCTTTCTGTTTATATTTTGAGTGAGTTGCCAAACTGCAGCATTTAACAGAGGAAAGAATCCTTCTTTTCCGTGCCCTTCAATTGCTCCCTGAATGTAACAGCTTTTTAAATATACATACAAGCACATCAAACCAACATTGTGCCGTGTATTGATTGCCGTCTTCTTGGAAAAGAGGTTTTTGCTTCTCTGTGCAACCTGTATAAGACTTATGTAACTCTTGGGTGCAGTTTTATATCCTGGTGGGGAGAGTAGAATAGTGGAAAGTCATTGTGAAAAGTCATTCCAGGAGGATTTGTCCTCTGGCTAAAGATATTATTCCAGGCTTCATTACCTGTTATAAAATGCAAGGTTTAAAATCCGCATTTTGTTTAGAGGTATAACCTAAGTTTCTAAACGTTCCTTGCTGTAAAAGATTGCCACTTAATTTATTTAGCATGTTTTGTCCTATCTGAAGTGGTGCTGTCAAGTCATAGCTGACATGGCGACCCCTGGTGGGGTTTTCATGGCAAGAGAAGAACAGAGGTGGTTTGTCATTGCCTGCCTCTGCAACCCTGATCTTCATTGGAGGTTTCCCATCCAATTAATAACCAACCGTGCTTAGCTTCCAAGATCTGACAAGATTGGGCTTGCTTGGGCTATCCAAGTCGGGTCACATTATATCATTAAACAATATGAAAATACGTCTTTGTTCCAAAGATTCATGAACTAAATAATGGGTGGTTCTCACGTATTTATCAGTATGGCTATAATAGCTAGTAATGACTTGTATATGTGAATAGGGCATTGTAGAGAACTTTGATTAGCCCTGCAAACACAATGCGTTCCATCAGTTCACACACTGAATTGCCAGTCACTGGGGGCTGGTTCACACTTGCTGGCAGATTGTGGGATTTCTCAGTACTTGGTGCCTAGCTGCTGAATGTATGAACTTGCTTACCATGGCTTTCGGACTCTAAGGGCGAAGCTACAAGTGACGAATGACACTTGAACGGCAAGTGTATTTCTCCCTGTTCACTTGCGCTCCACTCAGTCCACTTGCCGTTCAAGCGTCATTCGTCACTTGTAGCTTGGCCCTAAGTCAGGACAGGAAGCAAACATGGTTGCAACTCTCTCACAATGGGTTGTAAGGCTGGCAAGAAGGTGATGGAAGCAGGGCACTAGGAGGCTCAATGGCAAATTTGGGTTTTGTGCTGCATGATGTCCAAAATGAGCATGAAATACAGCCTGTTGTTCATTAATGCTATATATTTATAAATACTAAAAATGAAATCTGTTCTTTGTTAACTGATATGGGAGATTCTTGTGTTTTTTGTTGGGGAGGGGAAAAGTAGCGTGTGGTTACATCATGAAAAGTACAGAAAGTTTAGAAGTGGATCCCATTGCAAGAACTAAGTCAATTGAAAAAGCATGGTGTGCATATTAAATATGACAGTTGTGGTGGTGGTGGTGTATCTGTGATAACCCTTTTACATGTGCAAGTCATCATTGGACGCTGCATTCATCAAACTTTACAGCAGCTTTTAATATACAGCAATCAGTTGTACAAAAATTGTTATATATCTATATGTACAGTGCTTTTTTCTGGGAAAAGACATGGTGGAACTCTCAAGAGGGAAAATAGGGAGAAACACACGGAATAAAAGTGTTGCTGCTTTTAAATGCCCCATTTTTTTTCAGCTGAGGGGGAGGAGGAGGGGGTCCCTTCTCCCTTTCCCCTCTGCTGAAAAAGCTGCCGGCATTTTAAAACAGCTTTTTTCAGCTGACAGAAGGGTCCCTCCCCCCTCCCCTCAGATGGAATAAGCAAGTGGGCCTTTGAAATCAGTGTTGCTGCTTTCAAGGCCTGCAGCTTTTGTTCAGCTGATGGGGGATCCCCCTCCTATCAGCTGAAAAGCAGCAGGCTTTGAAAGCAACACTTTTCTTGTCACTTTGTCTGAAGCTAAAAAGTTGGACGCCTTGGGCTGTGCATGGGAGGAAATATGATCAGGGGGTGGGGCCACTGGACATGTGATTACTTTCAAGAGGTGCTGGAACTCCTTTCCACTGTGTTCCTGCTGAAAAAAAGCCCTGTGGATTGGCCCCAAAGCATAAAAAAGCCAAACGATGTATGAATCATCTTTGTTTGATGAGCCAAAAGATAACTCTTTCCTCTCTTGCAAACAGTCCATCCCTACCAATCCCAAATTATGTCTGCCCTTCTTTTACATCGTATAAAACTGGCCATCCGTCCATCTGTCCCTGTCCATTCCAGATTTCTCGTTTCTACCATTCCTCGGTTCTTGCCATGTTTTGAGAGCACCGTAATTATTTGATATGCCATAATGTCAAAAGTGGCCCATATCGGGGAACTATTGGCTTGGTAGTCCAAGGTATGGTTGAATGATAGAGTCAGTGCTTTAATGGCAATAAGTTGGCACATTTTCACTGGTTTATCATACATTTGGATAAAAAGTTTCCTGTAGGTATGCTGTTGCCCTAATCTGGATAGCCCAGGCAAGCCCGATGTCATCAGATCTGGGAAACTAAGCAGGGTTGGCCTTGGATAGTAATTGGATGGGAGACCTCCAATCAAATCCAGGGTTGCAGAGGTAGGCAATGGTAAGCCATCTCTGTTAGTCTCTTGCCATGAAAATCACATCAGGGGTTGTCAAAAATCAGCTATGACTTGATGGCTTTCTCCACAACCAAGTATGCTCATACTGGATAGTTCTACATCATGTAATATGTCACGTCAATCAGCTAATGTTTTGATTCAGCATTCTGTATCAGATTTCTACTTGTTTTCAAATGTATTCAATCCTTACCCTATTGTATTGTTTACTGATTGTCCCAGCAGTTGATTGTATTGTTCTACACTGTGTAATCCCCCTTGAGTCTCAGTAAGAAAGGCGGACTATAAATAACATTAATAAATAAAAATGCAAATGTCACAGGACAGTCATTCCCTCTTCCCTTCCGCCTCTCCTGTTATCACGTTCTAGTTAGCATCCTTTTTTCCCCTTAGGATTCTTTCGTACAGACTCTTTACTTTAAACACACTGTGCCTTCTGAAGGCAAACAGATTTTTTTTAAGGTTTCACACACCATAAGGATAAAGCATAACAACAATAACAAAATTGGGTTTTCGAAAACCCAAACTGGATTTTGGAAAGCCCAGATTATGGCTTTGCTGACTGCAGGAGGACGGCTTTTTATCCTCAAGGTGTGTGAAACTTTTAAGAAAATCTGTTTGCTTTCAGAAACCAAAGTTGATTAAAGAGCCCATATGAAAAGGACCTTAGAAGTAAATCCCACAAAATTCCAGGCAAGGGTACACAGCCTCGGGATCATGTAGCAGGAGAACAAGGTAGTTCAGGGGTCCTCAAGCATATTGAACCTGTTGGCACTTCAGAATTTTGAGACCCCTTGGGGGGCACTGCAGCAAAATGGCTGCCATTGGGGCATGGCTGGAGCATGGTTGGGACCAATCACAAAATGTTGATAGCTTCCAAGGCAAGCATCCTCCTCCAGAAGAGGCAGTGGTTTCCAAATGAATGCTCCCTACAGGCCCAAAGAACTCTGAGGTTCTTGGGCCTCTTTTGAAGCACCTCCTACTCCCATGCAGTGAAGAAAGCTGGGATTGGCTCTTTGGTGTGGGGGGAAAGGAGCAGGGTGCCAGGAAACACATCACAAACACTGTGTGGAGGATCATGCTGCTAGTGGTAACTTTCCCCTTTTGTTGACTATTAAAGTTACATAAGAGTACTGGAAAATAATAATAACAACAACGACAACAACAACAACATTTGATTTATATACCGCCCTTCAAGACAACCTAACACCCACTTAGAGCGGTTTACAAAGTATGTTATTATTGTCCCCACAACAAACACCCTGTGAGGTGGGTGGGGCTGAGAGAGCTCCAAGAAGCTGTAACTAACTCACGGTCACCCAGCTGGGAAATGGAAGGATTTATTTGACTACTTAGGCTAAAATTAAGATTATTTAAGGTAACTTGATATAAACATAAGAAGATAAAACACCGGGAAATGATTAACTAAAATAGTTCATATTAAAGTATGTATGTATAAGTAACCAAGGAGAGGGAAGGAGAGCTATTACATAATTAAGTTTTGTTATCATATATTCTGATTGTTTCTTTCTATTAATTTAATCTAATTTTAAATATAGTGCTTGTAAAAGTTTTTATGCAGTTTTTATTGCTATATCTTTTCTTTTTAAATAAAATTTCTGTATAAAATTAAAAGAGAATGTTTAGTTGATTAATCATTTGTCATTTGCTCAGTTACATTTTAATAAATGCGCATATCACCAAAAACTCAGTATCAGTGTGTGAAACAGCCATTGGGAATGGCATGGTGCCTTTTCTTATAGTTCAGGTGCAGGTATTCGTATGCATGTGCATTAGAGACAAGTTGTATCCTACCTTACTTGGAGATTTAGTTGCTAGAAACCTGGGGGGTGGGGGAAACCCGGAACAACCTCAACTGTAGCAATTCACATGAACAAAACTGGAAGAATCGGGTGACCTCCAAGGCAAAATTAGGGACAATAGCTAATTGGCAAATAGGTACCAATATCCAGGGCTTTGGGGGGGGGAGGTGGTGGAACTCCGTGGGTTGCCAGCATAGGGGGCAACTCTTGGCAGGAGGTAGTGCCCCCGGTACCACATGCACATGCGCAAAGTGCACGCACGCTCCCAGGACTGCACAATGATGTCACTTTGGGTCAGCTGGACCAAGGGGGGAGTTTTTAAAGTTTAAATTGCCCTCGGTAAAAATGGTCACATGGCTGGTGGCCCCGTCCCCTGATCTCCAGACAGAGGGGAGTTTAGATTGCCCTCCGCACAGCTTCGGCGCGGAGGGCAATCTGAACTCCCCTCTCTCTCTGGAGATCAGGGGGCAGGGCCATCAGCCATGTGACCATTTTCAAGAGGTGCCGGAACTCCATTCCACTGCGTTACAGCTGAAAATAAGCCTTGCCAATATCCCTAATAAATTGTCAGTTGAAGAGAATGAAGATGAATTTCAGATCCTTTTTATACGGTGCTTCATAATGAAGGCAAGAATAAGCTGTTGCAAGAATGGGGAATTTAAAAAAAAAGACAACATTTCCAGCAGCTCACTTGCCGTCTACTGAAAGCAAAATGGGAATTTAGTTTTGAAAGGTAGGGAAGAGCTGGAGAAAACTTCTGCTTGTTTGATTTTATTTGCAGTATTCTTGCCCCACCTTTCTGCTTCAAAGAAAGGCCCAAAGTGCCTTAATGTTGGCATCACACTACAATGCCCTAGTTATCACCTCTAGCACATGGTGTTGTGATAGCACATAGCATCGAGCAACGGAGGTGGTTTTGCTGCGTACCTCTTCAGGACTGCTGTTCTAGTTTTTCCTGAGATTGCTCGATCAAAGGAGAGGACTTCTCAACGCTGCATAGCTCTCCGGCTGCTCATTCTGTGTGTTCTGTGTTCTAAATTCCTCAGTCTGAATTGTATAGCTCAACTCCTCACACCGAGTTTGTTATATTGATTTATACCCAGGGCCGTCGCGCCCAAGGAGGCCAGGTAGGCGGTGGCCTCGGGCGTGAGGGAACTGGAGGGGCGCCAGAGGGGGTGTCAGGGGCTGAGGCGCGCGCAGCGAAGCTGGCATGACTGGGCTGCAGCTACTGCTGTAGTCAGCCAGCCCCGTGCTGCTGCTGCCACCACCGCCGCATGCTCCAGCCAGGCGCAGCCTCCGTGCGCCACCCCAGCAGCGGCTTGCGGCTTCTGTGCCCAGCTGGGGCGCATGGCAGCAGCAGCAGCATGGGGCTGGCTGGCTGCAGCTACTGCTGCAGCCAGCCATGCCAGCTCTGCTGTGCGCTCCTCCACCCTCACACGCCCCAGCCGGGCGCAGAAGCTGCGAACAGCTGCTGGGGCGGCGTGCGGAGCACGGAGAAGCTTCTGCACGCTGCCCCATCCATCTTGCGCTGCGTGATGACGTGACGTCATCATGCAGTCAGAGGTGTGCGCGTGCACAGTGTGCACGCTTGTGGCTGCGGGCGCCAGAAAGTCTGGCGCCGGCCCCATTTATACCCCACTTTTCTTCCCAACGGGGACCAAAACCTGCTTACGGCACTGTTCCCCATTTTAGCCTGTCAATAACAACTAGGGTTGCCATCTACACGCCCCCAGCAGGCATTTAAACCAAATTAAATAAATAATAAATTTGCCCACTTATCCACTCACTTGCCCGTTGATGCTGCTCGTTGTGGCAGGAGAAAGTCAGGGGCAGGGGAGGGGATTGTGTCCAAACCCAGCAGCAACAGATAACGCTCTAGTTATCCCTCCATATCTCTGCGGTCTTTGCCATAGAGATTTGAGGGATTCGTAGAGCGTTGCCCAGACATGATGTCACCTCCAGGTTCTGCCACAGCGCCCCCTCTGTTTTCTCTTGCCATGACAATCAGCAGCACTGGAAACCCAAGCCTTTGAGATAAGTTAAGGCTGAGAGAGTGAGAGAGAAAATGACTAGGTCAAGGCCATCCAGCTTTTGTGGCAGAATAGGGATAGAACCTGAGTCTCTCAGATCCTAGCCCAACACTCGAACCACTACACCGTACTGACTTTTGCAGAAAGTGCTCTGCCAGATCGACAGATGAACCCTTTAGAAGACATGCACAATTCTGGTAAATCTAAAATGGGTAGGTGGGTAGCTGACATCTAAGGTTTGGTACAGTCACCACCCTCACAGTTTAAAGTGTGGCAATGTTTAGTATTCAGTGAACGCTTGGAAGTGGGATCCAAATGAAGCCAAGGATACATTGGATGAGTAATAGGCACAGGGGCTGAAGGCTGTATCTCTCTCTTTTGGGATTTTTTAAAGCATCAACAAGTTTGAACGCATGCTGTGTAGTTTTGTTGGGGCATATCTCAGATACTGTAACTAACACCCTGTCCTCTCAACCAGGCTGGCAGTAGAGTGTTGACCCTTCGAAAAAGAACATATATGCTGCAGTGCTTGGATGCTTCAAGGTGAGTTTAGTCCTTCCCTTTGAACTTCCTCTTACTAATTAGGGTAACTTAAACACAAACTTGGCTCTCTGCAAAGTCTCCCAAGTGATTGCTTGGTGCTGGTGGCACAGCACGGATGGTGCAGATGTATCTCAATTCTGGCCATCAGGAGCACCGGAGGCATTACTTTGGGGACCTGTGCCGCCCCCAGGCCAGGTCACTGAAGAGAATTGGCTTGGATCTCTTCTGTGGCAGCACAGAAGAAGTGAACAGGTGGGGCCATAAGAGGGGGGCCATGGCTCACCAATAGAGCACCTGCTTGGCATGCAGAAGGTCCCAGGTTTGATCCCCGTCATCTCCAATTGAAAGAATCAGGTAGCAAGGGATGTGAAAGACCACCGCCTGAGACAACTGAGAGTTGTTGCCAGTCTGAGTAGACAGTACTGACCTTGATGGACCAATAAGTCTGATTCAGTATAAGGCAGCTTCATGTGTAGGGGCACCTTCCCTGGGGCCTGAAGATTTGGGAGCTCTTTCAATGAGATTGATCTAGATGGCATATTGAGTTAGAGAATTTCAGTGTAGGAAGCTGTTGGGAACAGGCGGAGACTCTGAGAGGCTGTGCTCCACTCTCATCCTGGAAGGTGTTTTCTCTGAGTGGCCAAACCCACGGCCCACAATAGCTCACTAGGCTACCTCCTTGACAGGGACCCAGTCTAAGCCCAAGAGGCCACACGCATGCTGTTTTGAGATCTTCATGAAACCCCCAGGAGAGCTCGCCTGGAGATTTGGAGTACGCCGTCATCAGTGTTTGAATGATGCTCAGTTCTGTTTCTCACTTCCCTCCAGTTCCAGGGAGACACTGGGTGTGCTAAAACAATGTCTGGAAATCGTGAAAGGCTGGATGAGAAACAATAAACTGAAACTGAATTCAGATAAAGCAGAACTGAAACTGAATTCAAATAAAGCAGAAGGGTTGTGGATTGGGTGTGAAACCAGTTTGGAAACAGGAATACAGCCAATTCTGAATGGGGTTGTATTCCCACAAAAACTGCAAGTTTGCAGTCTGGGAGCATTCCTAGGTTTGTCTGTGTTTATGAATATGCAAGTGGAAGAAGTGGCGGGGAGTGCTTTCTACCAGATTAAGTTGGTTCTCCAACTGTAACTGCTCTTGTGAAAACTGATCTGGCCCAGTAACACACACCTGGATACATCTAGGTTTGACTACTGTAAGGTGTTCTGTGTGGTGCTGCCTCTGAAGGTGGGCGAAACTTCACCTGGTTCAAGATGCAGCAGGCAAAATGTCAACTGGGGCCGGCAGTAATGAGCTTCTTAACCCAACCTGCTTAGACCATCTCTCCTGGCTTCCGCTGTGTTTCCAAGCTCAATTTGGACTTCCGTTTTTAACTTCAGATAGGGTCTAGGGCTCAAAACACACGAGACAAAATACCTAGATTCAACTCGTGTTCTCTTACCTAAAGGTTTGCTGGGAAGTGTAGGCGTCCTTGCAGCTTAAAGTTTAACATTTACAGTGCAGGCATCCTTGCAGCTTAAAGTTTAGCATTTACAGTGCAGCTGTCCTTGCAGCTTAAAGTTTAGCTCTTACAGTGCAGGCATCCTTGCAGCTTAAAGTTTAGCATTTACAGAGCAGCGAGGAGGGAAGTGCAGGCGTGGGGCGCCTTTCCTCCCACTCTCAAGGTACATCACGGCATTTTCCCTTCCCCTCACCCGGCCTGGCCCTGCAGAGTGACGCCTGGCTGCACTGGGAGACTTTAAGCTGCAAGGACCCCCGCACATCCCTCTCTGCTGCTCTGTAAATGCTAAACTTTAAGCTGCAAGGACGCCTACACTTCCTGACAAACCTTTAGGTAAGAGAACACGAGTTGAATCTAGGTATTTCATCTCGTGTGTTTCGACTGTCAGTTACCTGAAAAACTGAGGTTACCTGAGGATGCTCTTTTATTAGGACATGCATTGTCACTGAAGCATATTTGGTGAGGACCAATGTGAAAGTAGCAGCCCCTAAACTGTGGAACCCCCTTCCCATGAGATTCATTAGGTCACCTCACTATGGGTCTTCAAACAGTTTTTAAAGACTCATCTGCTCTTAGAGGCCTTGAATAGGATTTTACATCATATTTAATCTCCGTGCTGTAAGGGTTTTATGATTTTATGGATTATGTAGTGTTTTAAGAGTCCTTGACAAAGTCATTCTAATGTATATATTTCCTATTCTGTTTGGCAGAATGGGGAATTAATCGTCTTAGCATTCTCATTGTCTTTTCAAGGCCGATTTAAAAGGGACGGACTTGATAAACCTAATTATAATCTGAAGTGACCTATATTTTTGCATGGGCACAAAATCTGGCATTGAAAACAGGGCTTTTAAAATAGTCGGTATCCTGAGCGAGCTTTCATTTCGAACAGAAATTTACACATATTTGTTTATTTGTTTGGGGGCTGTTGCCCCTTACCTGGGTGCAGTTTTAAAAACCACACTGTGAAAGATGAAGCCTCACTTCTTCTCAAGCAAACATAACAAAAATGTATTGTGTAAAGACATACATGGGTTAGAACACTTGTTTGGTATAACATTTTCTAGTTGGATTGCAGGAAGGCTGTAGGGCAGGGATCCTCAACTTTTTTTAGCCTGGAATTCTGTCACAGTGTGATGGCCAGAGACACAAAATGGCTGCAGCAAAATGGTTACCACAAGAGGTGGAGCTTGTCACGTAAGGGATCCCTCAGTTTACCTTCAATCACACAGTGAACATCCTTGTGCTGTGGTGATGTCATTCCTGGAGCGACAGGAAGGAAAGGCCGCCGCGGGGGACTGATCTGATGAACACTTGATGAAAATCAAATCAACCCCCCCTCCCCCGTGGGGGCCTTCCTTCCCTTCCTTGTCATGCCATGCGCTCCGGAGCACCTGGGCCCATTCTCCATGCTTTCCCCCTTGCCAGCCTGGTGAATGGTAATGTCAAAAAGACAAGGCAATTTCCCGGTACAGACAAGGTATAAGAGAAGTGGACAACCACCCAGGGAAATTAAAAAAAATATTTCTATACATTAAGGCAAAAAGCTCAAAAGTTTATACAATAGGTGTGCTCAACAATTGTCATAAATATCGTGCATTCATATATACAGAACATTCATAGGTACATTAATACAAAATTCAACAGTCAAAGTCAAACAAGGGACTGCATGCCCTATTCCAAATCCTTTAAGGAACAGGGAAGGTACTCCAGGTTCAAAGAGAGAGGAAGGCAAGTATAATACAATGAAAGTAATTGTAACGGTTCTTATTCCTTTCTTGTAGGTGTCTTCCAAGATGTTACACTGAGGATGCAATACGGAGCTAGCCCTATGGCTCGGGCCAGCTGAACAGCAGATTTCGTCATAAAGATTTCCTCAGGGGCTTTACAGGATCTGCTGACTCTGTGCTTTCATTTCTTGGAACCCAGAGAATGACGCGGATACCTTCAATGATTGAAGGTATCTGCATCATGATTGAAGGTATCTGCGTCATTCTCTGGGTTCCAAGAAATGAAAGCACTGAGTCAGCAGATCCTGTAAAGCCCCTGAGGAAGTCTTTATGACGAAATCTGCCGTTCAGCCAGCCCGAGCCATAGGGCTAGCTCCGTGTTGCATCCTCAGTGTAACACCTTGGAAGACATCTACAAGAAAGGAATAAGAACTGTTACAATTACTTTCATTGTATTATGCTTGCCTTCTTCTCTCTTTGAACCTGGAGTACCTTCCATGTTCCTTAAAGGATTTGGAATAGGGCATGCAGTCCCTTGTTTGACTTTGACTGATGAATTTTGTATTAATGTACCTATGAATGTTTGGTATATATGAATGCACGATATTTATGACAATTGTTGAGCACACCTATTGTATAACCTTTGAGCCTTTTGCCTTAATGTATAGAAATATTTTTTTTTAAATTTCCCTGGGTGGTTGTCCACTTCTCTTATACCTGGCTTGGTGAATGGTGGCAGGGGGTGGAGGGTGGGAGCAGGGGATCCCGCACTCACACTGGGGGACTGGTAACCATAGGAAATAGTGGGGGAGAGAAAAATGAGATGCCCACTGCAAGTCCTTTTGGGTGCTCTTCTCGTTATATGTAATTCTCAACAATGGCCTCAGAGTGTAGAACAACAAACCTGCACAATGTGGCCATATATAGATAGGGGACATTTTTTCTAAAAACCTGACAGAGGCCCCAAGTTTCCATAAAAATATGAAATGTAAAAAAGAAAATACATTTTGGGGTTAAAATCCCCTAAATTATAGAAGCAGTGTCTGCTTCTTTTAGAAGAAAAAATGCCACTGAGATCTTGTGAGACTATGTTGTGAGATCTCTGTGGCCATCTAGGGGGGTTGCTAGGCAATGTCCAAACAACATTACCAAGGATTTCAAGTCTCAGTTAGTGTCAGCAAAGGGGATGGGAGTAGAGAAGGGGGACTAAAAATGATAAAAGAGATGAGGAAAGTAGGTAAAGCAGGAGGGAGAGAAAATGAAGTAAAGGGTAAAGTTGAAGATGGGGGTGGGCAATAGAAAAGGTGGATAAATGAATGACTGAGTGAGGAGAGGCAAAGGTTGCCAGGGGGAGAAACAAAATGGTTGGTAGGTAGAAAAGGAAATGGGAGGGGCTACAGGCAGTCCAAAAGTAAGACAAAGAGGAGAAAGAAAGCGAGATATGAGGAGATGGGGAAATGAGACCCCCGTTGTGGGTCTCCCACTTACATTCCACAACTGCAACATGTACTTGAATCTGTTGGGCACGTATTAGGAGTTTAAAAAATAGCTTCCAGACCATATCTTCAGGACTGGTTGATTTCTTGCTGGCTGAGCCACTTATTTCTGCAATACCATGTTTTTAAAAATATAGATTGGGAAGATTGTCTGTTGTCATAGGTATGTGGTATGTAGCTGGTCTAGTCGAGAAGAGTACATAAGGGTGGACGTCCCACACAAGTCCTATTTGTAAAATTAGAATAACAAAGTAGGGATCTGTGAGGAACTGTGGTGTCTGAATGATAAATTATTTGGAATTCTTCCCTGCCCCCCCTCCCCGATTCTATGAGCTGTCAAGGGCTTGAGCAGGACTGTCCCCCCCTCCCCTCCCATTTCCCTTTAACTGACACTATACCGTTGACAACAGTACGTCTCCTAGTGCGTGCTCCTCATCAAGCTATTGGAGGGATGTAGTATTTTCTTTTGGTTAATGTACAGTTATTTTTTTTTTCATACTACAAGAGTTCCCTGTGTTGGAACCTGTGCGTGGTCTGTGGGTTGGGTTGCCATTCTCCTGGTGGGGGCGGGGGATGTCCTGCTCCCACCTTCTGCCCCCCGCCACCACTCATCTGGTCAGTGGGCGGAAAGGTGGGGGAACAGGTCTCCAGGGTGCGCTCCCGGGGCAGTGCAACAACATCACTCCTGGGAGTGACGTCATCGTGCCGCACCGGGAGCACACCCGTGCTTCACATGGGGCCAGATTGGGCCCCAAATGGGCCAATTCCTTGAAGTGACATCATCACACAGGCCTGAGAACGTGCACACACAAAAGAAAAAAAAATAAGGTGAGTACTGGTTCCCCCGCTCTCCTGCCAGTAGGGTCAGGGGACCTGGCAACCTTATCTGTGGGTGGCCTGATTTTCCTGTTTAGAATAAGCCCCACTCCACATTTTACTATCAGATATAATAATAATGCTAGCCTTCAGAACCAGAGCCTTTGAGGGCAATCCTAAGTGGGTCTACTCAGCATGCTACTCAGGACTGTTCAATGGGGTTACTCCTAGGAAAGCATTCTTAGGATTGTGCCGCTAATTGAGCTGGCACAAAGGTGCTTTCCATCAATGGATTTCCCCCCATGGATTCTGCAATGGTATGCCCTCACATGACTGTACTATATCAGCAGTTACATAATTTAAGTTGTTCCAGCCCTTCCTCTCTCTGCTCCAATTTCTCCAATGTACAACAATAGTCCTGTAGAGCAAAATACAAACCAGCTGGGCCATAATTTAGGGTGCCAGTTGGGAATAATGTTTTCCAGACTGGACTTGGGACCCTCCAATATTCTGGCATGTTTGGGGCTGGTCTGGTGTGCTGTTGACCCCTCCCTGTATGAGAAACCCAGGAGCATGTGGAGACTGGCTTTGAAGTGTCTCCCAAATGTGCCAGTTCTCTGTGCTCTGAAGTGGGCTACTGCATTCATTCTGGGTCTCATAATCTGTTTCAGAGCATTGCTGGAATGAATTCTGTCCCCTGTGGGGTCTGTTAAATGTTCCTGAGCAGAACCTATCTATTCAGTTTATCCCTACCAAAGGCAGAACATCTGGCTGCGTGCTGGCCCTTTCCTGGCCCGTCCGTTCTTGCCTCATGTATTTTCTGTTTGCACAAGCACTTGTTTATCAAACAGAATATTGTGGCCTCTTGGTTTACAGAGCAGAATAAAGCTTAACGCTTGGTCTGGATTAATGCTTGCAAAGTGAGCTCTGCCGCCCGTCCTTCCTAATCCATGTAATCCTAACATAATAGCTGTCTGTTAGGTTGCCCTGATTCCCTGAAAGTTTATCTGACATGAATAGGGTTGCCAAGTCCAAGTTGGGAAATTCCTGGAGATGTTGGGGGTGGAGCCTGGAGAGGGCGGGGTTTGGGGAGGGGTCTCAGAATGGTATAATGCCATACAGTCCACCCTCCAAAGCAGCCATTTTCTCCAGGGGAACTTGTCTCTGTCACCTGGAGATCAGTTGTAATTCCGGGAGATCTCCAGCCACCACCTGGAGGCTGGCAACCCTAGACATGAAGCATTTGCTAATTCAAGCAAGGCGGTCCTATGAGCAAGAGTAGAACCAAAAATACATGCCACATACCTGTCGTTCCTGTGTGTGTTCTCCGCAGCAATGAGTGGCGCCTCAGAACATTAATATTGTTTGGCTGCTAGTCTCATTGGCCATTTCCTCATGTCCTTAAAGGGACGGTCCATTCACCGAATGCAGCCAGCTTTTCCACTTCACTCCAGACGTCTGTTTTCAAAACAGTCGCTGGCTGTTTGGCTTCCATTTTTTCGGCTTCTTTTCTGGAACCGCAGTTTCCTATCTCTTTAAGGACATGTGGAAACGGCCACTGCTTCTTTTCAGAGCTGCAGTATAAAGCACATAATGGTTCTTGGCATGCTTTGTGCAAAAATAATAATCCAGAGCAGTTTCTGAGACAAAGGCTGGTAGAAAGAGAGCATTGCCCTTGGCCTGTGTCATACAGAAGATAGTTTCTCTATACTTCGGTTGATGCGATATGGTCCCAGTTTATACATTCAGAACAGTTGAGAGGTAAGGCATATCCTGGTGGCTGCAATGGAGAGGTCATGGTTTTGAATGGTGCCCCCCAAACAAAACAAATCTCATTGCTAACAGAAAGATACTAAGTAAGAGAGAAGGCGCACACCAGGGCCGTTTCCGCACGGCTTACCTCAACCCGGAACGCTGCGCAACATGCCGAAAAAAACTCGGAAGATCGCATTTTCTTGTGCGAGTTTTGCGCGATGTTGCACAACATCTCACAAAACGCGCACGAGAAAGCGCGATCTTCCACGTTTTCTTCGGCATGTTGCGCAGCGTTCCGGGTTGAGGTAAGCCGTGTGGAAACGGTCCAGCTTTCTAAGTGCAGAGAGCATTATAATGTACAATTCACATCTGCATTCTCAAATGCATCCCCCTGATCACAATGGCTACCTCCACAAATTGTTGAATATTGCGCTGTTATTTCAGTAGAGCTGAGCGCACAATCCAGTTGTGACTGACTGCTGCAGTGCGGTAATAGCATAATATCCAATGATGCCTGGATACGCCCAATGGGTTGGATCCAGCAGAATAGTTCACAGAAACCCTTAGCACAAGTGGATCTTTCCCCACCTTCCTCAAGCACTCTGCCATTTGTCCCCAAATTCGGTTGACCAGGAGTCCCCAACGTGGTGCCCGTCGGTGCCATGGTGCCTGCCAACACCTTCCCTGGGGCCTGCCAAGTGCTCTTAGACGGTGGACAGGGCTTGTGATTGGAGATCTGATTGGCTGTACAGATTTTTTAAAAGTTGCTTCAGCAACAGCTACCACCACAGCACAAGGGTCTACTCTGTGTGACTGAAGATAAGCAGTATGTATGCAAGAAAATATTTTTAAACAACAGGCTTATTTTAAAAGGCATCCCATTAAACAGATCTGTCTGAAATGTTGAAGAGTTGTTATTAGAAATATGCATGATCTCAGCTGCTGACATTTTGTGGTTGGTTCTGTTTCCTGTGGTGGCCATTTTATGGTAGGCTCCACCTCCTCTGGCAGCCATTTTGTTATTATGGCCACCACTCTGTATCAGAATTCCAATGGTGCCTGCAGGCTCAAAAAGGCTGGGGACCCCTACCACTGACGATGGCTTTGTGAACCAAATGTGTCCCAGCGGCAAGGGGAAAATCAAGTAAAAACACTTTTCTCCTTTCTCTGTTGATATAAGAGAAAAGAGAAAGAAGCAACTTTACCCAGTTTCCATTTGTCACTGCTGCATCCCATCCTATTGTGTATATTTGCTTATCTCCCACTCCTCAGAGAGAAGCTGTGGACTGCTTAGGGAAAGAACTTGCCCCCTGGATTTGACCCAATATGTTGCTATACTCCAGTGCCTGTCCATGGCAGCAGAAGTCTACCTTGACGATCCAGGTCAGGGCAGATAGCCTTTACCTGGCTGGAATCTGAAGCAGAAAGGGGAAGGAGTTGACGTGAGTTGGACCCAGACCTCCTCCAGTATCTGATGGTCTGAGATGACTCAAAGTCAGGCTGGAAAGATAAGCCACCTGGAAGAGGCACTATCTAAACTCGTTCTGACTTGACCAGCTTTCCCCTTCCCCCTGTTACCTTGACATCTTGCAACCCATAACTCCCATTGGAACAGAGATCCAAAGACAGGAAATATCTGATTTCCTGAGAACACCCCTTCAGGAGGCAGCAGTGGAGTTGCCTGGTCTTCCCTGGCAGGGAGTTGGGGGGACTTACCAGATCAGGAGGTCTTGCCCGTGACATCATTACGTTGCAAGCGATGCACTGATGTCACTTCCAGGTGCATGAGGAATGATACCAGCATGTCAGGATACTGCCAAACACACGCACCCCTCCCCGGTTTTCTGCCATATTCCCCCCGCTGGCCAGCTGAACGGCAGCAAGATACGCCTGTCCCATCCCCTGATTCCGTCTCTTCCCCTGAACCTTATCATCTCTGGAGAATTCTTCCTCCAACTACTGTTCCAAGGTCCACAGGGGCAGAAGTCCTTGCTGCCCCGCCAAAGCGAGTTCACCCCAGCAGAATGGAATGAGGCCCCTTAATTCCTTCGTTTATTTTATTTTAGTTGTATTTATATCCTGATTTTCAGACCCTTGTCTCCCCCAAACGGCTCACATCAGTAAGGAGAGGCAGGCCCTGCCAGCAGGATTAAAGAATAAAAAGACAAGTCACACAAGGAAAGGTGAGTGGAAAGAGAAGGGAGAGGGAGAATGGTTTGATGATGTCCGAAGAGAGTTAGAATTTCTGTCTTAACTTGGGCTAGTTTGATCATGCCATACTAGTATTCTTGCCTGGGTGGAACATGATGTAGCTTTGCAGTGGCTGAGCCAAAATGTCCTTTCCCCTTGCATCTGCACTTTTAACTCACTTACGTGAATTAACTCACTCGTTTAAATTGGGCTGCTCCCTATGCAAAGCCGCACCATGTACTGAATCAATACACCTTGACAATAGCCACCCATACTTTGGCACACTAAGGTTTGGCTGGGTCCACTGTACAATAGAAGGTGCGTGATTGCAACACCCAGGGCATGAGTTCTTTGTTCGGGCCAGCCTCATATTTAAATAACCCCCGAGGGAAAGACACACACAGAAGTGTTCTTTCTGGCATGGAGTGGGAAGAGCAGAGCGCTTTTGGCTCTTCTTCACCCTCTGGATAGTTGCCATTTCTTTCTGGAAGGGAGCAACCTTCTTGTGGCCCTAGGCCAGTGACAAAGGCTTCCTTCCTCTCGCTCCTACAGTCCCAAGTAGGGTTGCCAAACTCAAGGCGGGGCCTGGAGTTGTCCCCAAATTACAGCTTATCTCCGGAGGTCAGATCCCCTGGAACAGATGGAACCTTCATGTCCCTTCCAAGTTCCTTCTCTTCCCCAAACTCTGCCACCCGAAGAACTACCCTCAAAGCTCCAGGAATTTCCCAAGCTGGAACTGGCAAGCCTAGATTCATAGCAGCAGTTTATTCTTAGCAGCTTTCTCCAAGGATGTCTCAAACAGATACCTCCTAGCAGGACTACTCATAGTGCAATCCTATGCACAGTTTCTCGCGTTGACTTCAGCGGACTTCGACTGAACCAACTTTGCACAGGATTGCATTGTAAATCCCTAGTTTGGCTCCGGACTAGTGCTGGAGCTGGCCTGCTGGTCTTTCAGGCCTCTTTTCCTTCCACCCAGCCCCACAGTGACTTCTTACTGCCCACTAGTTACCTGCGAGCCTCCCCAAACCTTGCCCATCCACCCCCGTGGCTTTTGACCACATGCACGAAGAAGCAGTTTGGTTGTTCACCTTGTGGCTGCAAGGCCTTCCAGTTCTGGCACTGCTAATAGCCATAGGGAAGGCAAAAGGCAAGGCAGCTTGGATTGCCTTCTTCAGTTCCTGCCCATTTCCAGTTGCCGTTCCCTTCAGCTCATCTCTTCCTGCCTTCACTCTCCATGTTTTTGCTTCACTTGCCGGAAAATGTGAGGCTCCTTGAAATCCTGTATCCAGAAAGGATGAAGCAATATGCCAGTGTAGTGCAGTGTTTAGGGTGTCGGTCTAGAATGTGGGAATCTTGGGTTTGAATCTCTGTTCTGCCATGAAAGCTTAGTAGGTTGGGCCACTCACCCACTCTCAGCCTAACCTACCTCATAGGGTTGTTGTGAGGATAAAATGGAGGAGAGGAAACAATGTAAGCTGCTTTGGGTCCCCATTGGAGAGAAAGGGTGGATAGAAATGAAGCCAAAATAAGATAAAGGAGGGATATGATCATGGGATTGTGCCCTGGCTCTTGACTGTGTAGACAAGGAGAATTGCCTTTTATTGAAGCAGTTTGTCTTTTTATATTTGGGTAGGCAGTAGGGGGAACAAAGCATATTGTTCCACATCCTTTCTATTCATTAGGGTCCCCTGAGATTAATTTGAAATGCGATAGGAAAAGCAGTGAATTCTTTGGTCTGGATTCCAAGTGGTGATGAGTGCCCTCTAGTGCTCCTTGGCTGCAAGCACAACAACCCTGCTACTAAATGCACATTTTACAGCCCAATCCGAATAATTTTATGTAGAAGTAGGTCTCATTGACTTCACTGGTGTGTTTAGGATTGTCGTTTTATGGTGGGTTTATCATGCAGCTTTTTCTGCTCAAAATGCTCATCCAGAGTTTTGTTGCTGAGGCCCAGATTCCAATTCCACTTTGCACATTTCAGAAGGAGCAAGATAGATGGTGAAAAGCGTGCCATTTATGGGCCATCTCTGCACCACTGTTCGGTGCTCTTAAACGGTTGCTATTTACCTGACAAGGTCCAGATTTTCACATTTACTTCCTGATAAATTGCTGCCCATATTTTGTATCTGTTTGTTCAATTGTTTACTATATTCTATACCGCTTTCCCTCACTGCTCAGTGTGGGTTACAATAAAACAAGTAAAAGCTGACATAGTAAAAGCATTAGTGCAATTAAACTGCATTAGGACCATTCAGGATAAAACTCAACACTACCGCCTAAACTGGATGAGAGAAGCAGCAGCCCTTATTTCAACTTGCAGCCCCTTCCATAAAGACAGGTCCTCTATAAAAAACATTCTTGCCCTTACCTTTATAGATCTCAGCTCTTTAAGGAGGGGAAAAGAGAGCAAACTTTGTTGCGGGGATCTTAATCCGTCCCAGCTATATCATTTAGATATTTCTATTCGGCTTTTCTCCCTGACGGAGATCCAAAGTCATTCTTGGATCCTAATTTGTTCATTCTTCCCTCCTCCAATTCATCCCCACAGCAACAACCCTGTGAGGTAGCTTAAGCTGACTGGCCCAAGCAAGCGTTCATGGCAGAGTGGAGATTCCAACCTGTATCTTCCACATCCTGAGAGATTTCTGACTCTTCGCCAAGTCTTTTGAAACTGCATTCCCCTGCATTTTTGGCAGGGGAGAGACGATGGGAGAGAGCTTTTTTGGATGACGGGAGAGAGCTTTTTCTGAAAAGTTAGCTACCACATAATCTCAGTGAATTGTGAATTAGGCCTTAAAAGACCTTATTTTCTCCTTGGCCTATAGGAGGCAGCAGGTCAAAACCAGCACACTGTATTTCATTGTCAGGGGCAATTCCTCCCATCGCTGAGGCCTACTATTTGGGAGCAAAAAGCCCTTGTGACTCCCGTGTTCCTTCTTCCCACACTCTGCAAGACCCCCGATATTCTGGCTGGAGGACATGGTGGAAGAGCCAAGGGAATCCATTAGCAGATTCTCCCCCTCAGATTAAACCTCCCAGCACAGAAAAGAGTGCTGAGTTACCATTTTGGGTTACCATTTTGAGACTTCCCAACAGTAAGGCACTTTGTGATCTCCTGACCTAAATACACACAGATGGCAGAGAGCGCTGGAAAAAGGAGAATGGCCAAGACGCCACACTACAAAGCAGCCACGGAGGTGCCAAAGGACTGCGTGGAACCGTCACCACCTCCAACAAGCAGACGGCTGGGTCCTTGGCTGACATGTGAGTCTGCTTCACACAACAGGGGCTCTGGTCCTAATGTGATATCCCCCTATCCAGGGGTCATTTTGTACAAAAAGAGCTGGAGGAACTCATTAGCATAACTCATTAGCATATGTCACACCCCTTGCCACTGCCGGAAATGTCATTAGCATAACTGATTTGCATATGCCACACCCCCTGACATCACCTATCCTGGCTGCTTTGGACCCAATCCTGGCCATTCAGGGCCGAAATTGGGCCCAAAATGGCAAAAAGGGGCTGAAAATGGCCGAAAAGGGGCCCAAAATGGTCAGGATCGGGCCGCTGCTGAACAGGAGAGTGATCCACCACCTGTCAGAGGCCTGATCCAGGCCGTTTCGGCCCCAATCCAGAATGAAACGGGCCTAAAATGGCCGAGTCAGGTGGGCGTGGCCACCTGACATGTGACCTCTTTGGGGAACTGCCGGAACTGCGTTCTTGCGTGTTCCCCCTTGAAATGAGCCCTGCCTCTATCCTAAGTTCCTGCCCTCCCCATAACTGTATCCAGGCGTAGGAGCTGCTTTTCCATGGCTTCATCTCATTGTGATCTTGTAATGTTTAACAGCAAAGCACCACATAGTTGGTACCAGTTATGTGCATGCCCCATGCAGTTGTCACTTAGTCAGGACCAGATGCAGAAGGGAGTCCTGGGCACCTGGCCCCACCTTTGTGGCTCCTTCCAGTCTTCAAACGTTACAACCATGCTGTGTGATGAAGCCACGGACAAGTGTCTCCAGGGCCACTGTTCTTATACACAAAGTGCCCCTTTGAATTCTTGTACTGGATGGAAAGCAAGATTTGGGCCCAGTAGCACCTTAAAGATTTCCAGGGTATGAGATTTCGAGAGTCAAATTGTGTTGGGGGGGGGACCTCAGTGGATTATAATGGCATAGAATCCACCCTGCAAAGCAGCCATTTTCTCCAGGGGAACTGATCTCTGTCATCTGAAGATCAGCTGCAATTTTGGGAGATCTCCACCCTCCACCCTAGAACCCTACTTGTAGAGATGTCCATTAGTCACACAAATTAAGCTTTTGTGTTTATGAAGCACGCGAGTCACAATTGCAGCATATGTGTGATGAATTAAACTTGTTAAGCTTTAGGCGTGAGCTAAAGATACCCTGTTTCCCCAAATGCTGATTGATTTTTAAGGCTTTCATTTTCCATTGAACTATAGCAGCTTTTTTCCTTCTCCTGCCCTTAGGGAGCTGGTGATATTTTTCTCTGCTCTCCTCATTGGCTGTCTTTATGTTACGAAACTCTGTCTTGTTATAGATGGTTGTCATGGCTGTTAATTGTATTTGGTCATTGTATGGGTATGGTACGGCTGGTTTTTGGTGTGTTTCTCCTCTGAGTTTTTGCATTGCACAATCTCCTTTTGATTTATGCAGTCCCCTGATCTTTTGGTGTTGCTTTTTAAAATTTTCTATCGGAAAGCCACCTGGCCAAGCACGTAGGATATAAATATCTTAAATAAATGGGGAGGCAAGGTGTTTTTGCTCTGCAAATGGACAGCTGTCAGGTACCTACTTTACACGTGGAAAGTTTGGTCCAAGGGATCTGTAAAAGATCTTAGAGAGCAGGTACTGGGAGAGACCTTTCTCTGACCTAGCGCCTGGAGTGGGCAATATGCTACCAGTAAGAATACTGAATTAGGTGGGCTAATTGTCTGTAAGGTAGTTTCATATGTTCACATCATAAAAATGATCTTTAATGGCTGACTGAACTGGCGTTTAGTACAGTAGTGGTAAAGTACAGAATTTACAAGAGATGACTTTCCTGAAGTCCTGAATACCTGCTTGTGTGAACTCCTTGCATAATTTTCCAGGTTTTTTTTTTCAATCACTTCAGACAGATGTCCCTATAGGACCCTGGGAAGAAAATCTGTGCTAATATGTCCTGTTATGACAGTAATTCTATACAGACTAATTTAACCAGGCTGACTCTCAGGGACTTTTTCAAACGAACCGGTCGATTAGCATTTCTGGCACAGAGCATGGGGAGATTGGAAGGAAGGAGGAGGGAGAGAAAGTGGTACATACCCCAAAGCAGGAGAATTGGGAGAGAAAAGGCACCCCCTGAATTAAAATCCAGTCTACATAGAGATTTCTTACGAGGATCCTAGAAGCAGAGAGAGATTGACTTTCTATCTGCTAGCCTGTTTCTGGGTACCCAAGGGTTAGCTTCATCTCACTTATTTAACATCAGGCATACTGATGGGTGATGAAGCCCCTCAGATTCTATGCTCATCAGAAAAATATGCCAGCTTACAGAAACAAATGAGAATATAAAACACAGGACGAGGTATTTTGCATGTCTTCTTCTCCTCCTTTTTGCAGTGTGTTGATGTTTTCTGGCATAGAGTTGTGACTTGGGGGGACAGAAGGAAATCTATGATGAGTAAGGAGAAGAACACAATGGTGGGAAGGAAATGTAGCTGCGAAGAATGCAGTTTGTGCAAATCTGGCTGACGTACAGGCCGTCTGCTTTCTGTCCAGATTTTAAATGGTTGTGCTTTACACGAAAATTTGCTTTGGGTGACAAATGTAGGTTTGAGACAAAATCTGAGCAACCTTAACCCAAGGCAGTCAAAGCTGTCACTGGATTTTAGGGGCTGGGGGAATAAATGTGGAAGTGCACTCGGGGTCTCCTGAAAGCCCTAGACCCTACCCCTTATTTTAAGGATGGGTAGCATAGGACTAATTGGCCAGTCACCTACTTGCTTGGGTATGGCAGAAGTTGGTCCAGTTAAATAGGCACTTTCCTCTCCTTTTTCCTTTTGGGTAATATTCTGGGTAATATTTGGGTTATGTTCTGTACAGAGCACATAACCAGCTAGACACTATACAGAAATTGAATTACAAAAATGATCCTTGCCAAAAATGATGCTTGCCAAACCAAAAAGAAAATTGAAAAGATGGTCAAGGCTTCTGTGTTGCCATCACGGGGAGTTCTGTCGTTGCAGAAATGAGGTGGCTCCTTTCCCCCAACCCAAAAAAGCATCAGCGTTAGGGATGACTGACGGAGCCATATTTCCTCGGTGCTATTTCCAACATAGAAAAAAAGCATTTCCCAAGCAGGAAGCAGGACAGAATGGATGGGCAGATACATTAATAACAGTCGGGCTCAAGGAAAACAAACTGGGCTGGAAACATTCCACATCCTTGACCACCAGGTCCAGTTTCTTAAGAGGCACCATCACATTTTTAGGACTGGACAGTTTCCCCTCAGGCTGACTAAATGCTTCTGTCTTGGATAAGATTCATGTCCAATAGCACCTTAAAGATCAACTAGATTTCCAGCTTATGAACTTTCAAGAGTCAAAGCTCTCTTCGAAAGCTCATATCCTGGAAATCTGGTTGGTTTTTAAGGTGCTACTAGATCTGAATCTTGCTCTTCTGCTGCAGACTGTCACGGCTACCCATCAGAAACTGTCTTGGGTATCTGCTTAAAATTCCTCGATAACTAGGCACCTGTGATTTTCCCCAGTCCAAGATGGTTGAATTTTTGTAGCGGATGGAACATCAGTTTGGATGGGGAAACTGGATCCCAAGGCGATAATTTCACTGGAAGACCTTGGACTAGTTACTGTCCTTCATTCTCCTTCATGCCCCGGAGTTATCACAAAGGTAAAATCGGATTTACATTGCCCAGAGATTCTTGGAAGAAGTGTGGGACAGATAGTTAACTTGCAAACCTAGTGAAGAAGAATGCTGACACCTTCAACGTATAGAAAACACTGTTTATGTGACCCCCTCGCCTTTGTGGGGAGGGGGAATAAGAAAAGGCAGTAGTCCTCTGTTTGTAGAACCTTTGTTAGCCGCCTTCCCCCCCGTCAGGTTTGTTTTACTCCTGTTCTTTTTCTTTCTGTCAGGCATGGATGGGAAGAAATGCAGCGTATGGATGTTCTTACCTCTTGTACTGACAGTGTTTACCTCAGCAGGACTATGGATTGTGTAAGTGTTGTGATATCTTTTTTTTTTTTAATGGCTCCTGGAAGGGAGAATTCTTCAACACAGTATGTGTCAAGGTCAGAGAGCTCATTACAAAGGGAACATGATTCTGGCTGGAAAATCCCTCTTCACGTATTCTGCCCTTTTCCTGGAGATACATATTTTGTCTCTTGTAAATACCCATTTGCAGGAAAGATGTATTGGTGGAGGGATGTGAGTGGTTCCACATCTTAAACACAATGAAAATGCTTCTTCAACAGAATCCAGATTTTGTGCCAGGGAAATCAGAATTCTTCATGCTCTATACACTAGCTCTAGTTTGGTGTAGTGGTTAAGAACATGGGACTCTAATCTGGAGAACTGGGTTTGATTCCCCACTCCTCCACTGGAAGCCAGCTGGGTGACCTTGGGTCAGTCACAGCTTCTAGAAGCTCTCTCAGCCCCACCCACTTCACAGGATGATTGTTGTTATGGGGATAATAATAACATCCTTTGTATGCTGCTCTGAGTGGGTGTTAAGTCATCCTGAAGGGTGGTATATAAATCAAATGTTATTATTACTATTGGGAATTTTATTTTAATAATCCTTGAGCTTTTGAGATTCAAGTATATTTCAAGTATATTTTCACATCCATAGGAAACGTGCTGTGAAAGGAGGTAGGGAAGGGAGAGATGAAGCTGAGATTTATTAGTTCACCTTTCTCACCGAGGCTCAAGGTTGATTACCCGCAGTGTAAATCAGTAAAATCAGTTTCAAAGGTATTTCAATAAGCAATATAATAGGACCAATTTGCAAAGAAAGCCAGCAGAAATCCAATACAGAGTTGAAGAAATGCTGGAACAAAGCATAAGCAATTCTAAGACAACATATTAAACAACATAGAAACTACTCCTAGGATCATACTTACTGCAAAAGACAATACATAGCAGTAACATCTATAGTCGCTATCATTTTACTGACACTTCTCTCCAAGACCAGTTCCTTACAGTGCAGCCCTTCTAATGAATAAACTATGTAAGTGGAAAGTGTAAATCTTGTCGAAAGCCAAGAGAATGGAAGCTTTCCTGACCTCTTCAGGTAGGCCATTCCATAAGAAGGGGGCCACCACTGAGAATGCCCGTGTACAGGCAGCTGTTGATTTTGCCTATCTGCTAGGAGGCATCTGCAGAAGGCTCTATTCAGTTCCACAAAACTTCTTAGGAAGCTGATTATTGCTGTTGCAGAGTCAAAGAATGCAGACAGCTCTAGATAAGAACTTGTAAAGGAAGGTTTATAATTTTTTTCTTATGGTGCCATGACATTGTTCTTTGGGAAGATAGATAGAGCACATATTCTGCATGCAGAAGGTCCCATGTTCAACCCCTGGCTTGTCCATTTAAAACAAAACAAAACAGATAGTTGGTTTTGGAAAAGACTGTTCTGTGCCTGAGGGCCAAGCTACACGTGACGAATGACACTTGAACGGCAAGTGGATTGAGTGGAGCGCAAGTGGAGGGCAAGTGAACAGGGAGGAATACACTTGCCATTCAAGTGTCATTCGTCACGTGTAGTTTGGCCCTCAGAGCATAGAAAATATTGGCGTATGTCAACCAGTGGTTTAACTTATTCTAAGGCAGGTTGATTTGTTTCTGGCTGTGTAAAAATGGAACTTGTACAAGGTGGAGGCTCGTGCTTAACATTCTGCGGACTGCACTCAGAGTTAAATGTTGTTAACTTTGACAGGCTCACAGCTTGTGAGTTCATAAGGTCATATCATATCATAAGGTCTCATATTGGTGGTGGAAAGTGCTGTTAAATTATAGCTGACTTATGGCGACCCCTGCTGGGGTTTTCAAGGCAAGAGACTAACGGAGGTGGTTTGCCATTGCCTGCCTCTGCAACACTGATCTTCCCTGGAGGTCTCCCATTCAATTACTAACCAAGGCTGGCCCATCAGGGCCTGTCATTAGGTAATTTCTGGCCCAGTCTTTGCTGCGCTGCAGTGCTGCCATTGCAGATGGCCAGTGAGTGCACTGCAGCTTTCAGCTCGGGGAATCAGGTGACCTAAGGCCCCAAAGAGGTCCTGGCTTGGCTTATTCATTTGGAACAATGTCGCTCAAATGCAGGTTGATTCCCGCCTTGCTGAACTACACCTTTGCTGAACTATCCGCCTGCCTCCAGGCCACCAGCTCTGCCATCCCCTTCCTGCTCCATGAACAAATAGACAAAATTAAAGAAAAAGATGATGCTATTAAAAAATACCTTACCTTCTCCTTTTGTCTTTTGGCAGATATTTTATAGCTGTAGAGGACAACAAAATTTTCCCGCTAAATGTGAAAGAAAGGTAATATACCTTAAAAGCTGTTTTTTAATGACCAAGCCCTCATTATTCAATAGTTTGAATACTTTGCAGCATCACATTTATCAGGTTGTGTGTGGTACTTGGGAAACATGTTGAGATCCTTATTGGACCGAGACTCTGATGAAATGTAATTCACTTACCTCAAGCTTAAAGCAGCCCTCCCAGGACGTTTGTCTGAGCTCAGGTCATGTGTGTGGTTGTTTGTGGTTCAGACCAAACTGTAACAAGAGTGCGAGTCAGTAAAGGAACTTCACCAGGTATCTTGAGTGATTCCGCACACCTTGGATAAACGCACTTTCAATCCTCTTTATAGATCATTTGGAACGGATTTTTGTGTGTGTGGAACAAAAAATCCACCTCAAACGATTGATAAAGTGCCTTGAAAGTACATTATCCAATGTGTGCAGAATCAGCCCTTATAAGAGCCAAAACACACGTTAAGAAATACCTAGGTTCAGCACGTGTTCTCTTACCTCAAGGTTTGCCGGGATCTGTAGGCGTCCTGGAAGCTTAAAGATCTGTAGGCGTCCTGGAAGCTTAAAGTCCTGGAAGCTTAAAGGATCTGTAGGCGTCCTGGAAGCTTAAAGGCGTCCTGGAAGCTTAAAGCTTAAAATACAGGCGCCTGTATTTCCCTTCCCCTTTTTGCTGCTCTGTAAATGCTAAACTTTAAGCTTCCAGGACGCCTACAGATCCCAGCAAACCTTGAGGTAAGAGAACACGTGCTGAACCTAGGTATTTCTTAACGTGTGTTTTGGCTCTTAGTCATTATTTTGTGATAACCTGCTTGATACTTGCAATCTTGCTACGAGCATTGAGCCGTGAAGCACACTGCAAGTGAAAAATGGGCTAGAAACTAATTTACATTGGACCATGTGCTCTACAACATCGTGTAACGAACTCTGCCATTTTTGTTTTCAATTTCATTTAGGAAACCAGGTCCCCTGAAGCCGCCTTATATAAGGTAATGAGGTCATTTATCTGGTCTTTGTTTCTACAAGGCCTGTTCCTTATCAATGGACTTTTATTGATTTATTTATCTTTGTTGCAGGCTTAGTAGAGTTTCAATGATACGCCTTGTATTTTTGAAGCATTGCAGGTGATGCCCCCCCTGCAAGCTGTGTGTTTAGCCAAGTCATGAACATGGCAGCATTTCTAGGTAGGAGGTGCATGAAGAATGCCTGGTTTCATTTTTCCCCTCTTTTCTAATTCTCATCCCAGAATAGTCAGACTCAACCCAGTAAGGTCCTGTAGAGTCAGCGAGGTGTAGATACTGTAGCATAGTTCTCACAAAGGAGTTAAACCTTAGTTTGAGCAGCTCAACTTCAGACCACAAAAAAAAAACCACCTTGCTCATAGAAGTCTAGCTTGTAAGGGGAAAAAAGATTCTAACTTAGCCTTCTCCCTGATCCACCAGAAATAGTGAAAGAATTATTAGCTATTTATACACTGGTGGTGGTGCAGAGTACTGTCAAGTCATAGCTATGGTGACCCCTGCTGGGATTTTCAAGGCAAGAGACTAACAGAAGACCCCAGCCTTTGTAGGAGGTCTCCCATCCAACTACTAACAAAGGCTAACCCTGCTTAGCTTCTGAGATCTGGCGAGATCGGGCTTGCCTGGACTATCCAGGTCAGGGTTTTTTTATATATTAAAGAATTTATTTTGTATAGAGAACTGTTACTCATATGAGTCTGAAGTGATACAGCCCAAACACAGGTCTACTGCTTTGATGAGAGCTAAGCGTACGAAGTGATTACTATGGGGAACTTGTAAAATACGTGCATGTTGAAGCATTCATGCTTCCCTTTCTTCAGTCTTTTAAAATCACTTCACCGTAGCCCCAGATCTTTATTTGCATGACACTTTTACCAATTTGGAATGCTTTAAAACCCTGCATGAGTGTGAACACCCCGAGATCTGGTTGCACATGTAAAAATTGTGGTCATGTGCCATTTATATGTAACACACTTTACAGTCCTTTTCTTGGACCCAGGTCGTGATTCCCATGTTTATGGGTAGGAACTGAGATACTCTTGCCATATAGCAACTTTGTCCATACTTACTCCCCTGGTGGCCTGTGGCGAGTAAAAAGGGCTTCAGGATGAGCTGGCTTCGGTTTTGCGTCCACAAATATAGTGTGTATGTGTACACACACACACATACACAAATACTATTAAAATACCCATGCAGAGGGGTACATAATTACATCATGTATATGTTTAAGTAGAAGCCTATAGCTCATTAATGTGCTTTAGATGCATAACCTATATGTACTCAGGATCTCTTAACAGTTAAAATAATTATTAATCTGTATTTCATTCCTCTGCTTTAGCTTATTAGCTGAAAGCAGGCAGTGGAATTTTTAGCAAGGGAACAGCAGAGAAAAGGCTGTTCAATCTTCCAGCCATGTTTTCTCTTCCTCCAGTTGCTTTCTAATTTTTGCCGGGTGGAAGGGGGGGCAAGGGGAATCCTTTCCTATGCAGGGCGAACAGCCACTGTAGGGAATGATTTTGAAGATAAAAATGGCTAACAGGGAAAGGAAATAGGCAATATCTTTACATCAGGGGGTGAATGTAGAGTGAGTTACTGTGGACAGTACTGTTCATGTAGGTCAAAATTTCCTCTTTTACGCTAATATGAAAGCTATCAACAAGGGTCCCCTTGTTTAGACAAGCTGAAATTATCTCAAAGAGCATACAGAGAGAAATGGTAGGCTTACTGGACGCTAACAGAGGATGTTGCTTCAGGCTGGCCTAGAAATAATCTTCATCGATCCCAACATAGCAGAGGCTAGATGGCCATATGACAGCAATGCTGATTCTGTGAGCCTGGGCAGGTTGTGAGGGGGAGGGCAGAAGGGGTTGCATTAGTGCTTGGTTTTCGTGGCCCTTCTGACATGCCCAGGGTGGTGCCAATTGCCACCTTGGGGTCGGGTGGTGGTTTTCCACAGGCTGGTTTGGCTAGGGATCCTAGAGGTGTGCAGGGGGTTGGACTAGATGACCCTAGAGATCCCTTCCAACCCTATGATTCTAGAGTGAGGACCAATGGGAGTAACTTCCAACACACCCTGTAGGCAGAGGGGCTGTAACTAGTCCAGTGGATCATCCAAAAGCAACGTAATTGGAAGCGAGTGCCAGCAATTTGTCTACTAAGTTCCTGCAGGCATTTGCTTGGCAGCAGACAGTACTGGGTGCTTTACTAAGTCCAGCTTGTGGGCCTGGGTTTGGATTTATAACTGCTGTTAGATTTGGTGCTCTAACAGTCTGTGGCTTTCTTTTTCTCCCTTAGCCCTCGTGGTGGCTGTCCTTCGCTTTATTCAGCTGAAGCCAAAGGTCCTGAACCCCTGGCTCAATGTGAGCGGCCTGGTGGCGTTATGCTTGGCCTCCTTCGGAATGACCCTCCTTGGCAACTTCCAGGTACTCTTCCCTGTCTCCTTTCCCACTTATGATCCTCCTGGGCCCATCTGTATATAAGATTTTTGTCCATTCCTGTTGCATATAACACCAGTCTTGCGCCAGCTGCACTGGCTCCCAGTGGAACTCAAGGTTTTGGTCTTAACCTTCAAAACCCTTAGCAAACTGGGACCAGCATATCTGTGGGTCTGAGCTATGGCCCATTATCTGGCATGTACAATATTTCTAAATGTTAACCACTATTCCGTCTTAAAGTGGCCTGCATGGACATTGTAAGCATACACAGGGATTTATTTTCAGCTGGAACGCGGGGGAACAGAGTTCCGGCACCTCTTGAAAATGGTCACATGGCTGGTGACCCCGCCTCCTGATCTCCAGACAGAGGGGAGTTTAGAATGCCCTCCACGCTGCACAGAGGGCAATCTAAACTCCCCTCTGTCTGGAGATCTGGGGGCGGGGCCACCGGCCATGTGACCATTTTCACCAAGGGTGATTGAAACCCACAGATATGCTTGTCCCACTTGTTTCAGCTGACACAAAGTGACGTCATTGTGCGGTCCTGAGTTCCACCACTCCCCTTTGGGGAGACCATTCCATATGAGGTCTGTTTGGGTGAGGGCTAGATTTTTTACCTCCTTGGCTCCTAAAGCAAGAACTGTACAGTGCTCTCAAAGTTCTGGGAGGTTCTTGGGAATCCATGAGAATCAGACGAACAGTGTACTTCCCTTTCCCTTCTAGCCCTTCCTGGGACAGGTGTGGCAGCACTGCTAGGAAATAGCATCTGATCTTGATCTGGTTTTCCATAATGTCATTAAGACTACCATGGAGTAAAATGGACACCAGGCGTGTACTTTTGCATGCATTGATGCAGCTGTGGCTCTCAAGGCTTGTTCTCCCCCTGGTCCTGAGTTTTGGTTGCCCCCCTCCCCTTCGCCTGCAGTAGACAGCACGATTCCAGCTGTGCTGCTCAGTACATGATGGATGATGCAGATGTTGAAAGGGGCTGATGTGATGCAGGGGTGAGGGGGGGGATTGGACAAAAGGAGCCGTGTCTGCTGCTTTCTTGCCATGCTGGAAAAGTTAAGGAGAGCCTGTCCCACTTTCAGTTGGAAATGGTTACTCCTCTGTGCTTATGAGATTTTGGACAGATCCATGCTACTGGACCAATGATGTAATCCTAAGCAGAGTTACACCCATGTCGGTTGAAAGGGCTTAGAAGGGTAGGATTACTTTGCAATGGCACCATTTCCTCATTTTAAATGACTCTCGTGCCTCATGTGGCCACATGAGGGCCACTTCTGCAAGCCTGGATGTTTCTTGACAGCAGCCTTGGGTCAGGCCGGCTTCTTTACACAATCCAGCGCTATTTGCTTTATTCTTGTGAGCGAGTGGAGAGTTGGTCTTCTAAGCTATAGTGTGTTGGATCTTGGGCTGCCGGCAGAAAAAGAAGTTGCTGTTTGGAGACCGCTGCCCAGGTAGGGGGCATTTCCTGCATCCAATCCTCTTCATGGATAGCTGCGTGGAAGTTTTGACTAAGCTACTAAATCAAGTAGGGAAATGGGTAGGGTAATAGCAACTGGGTTTAATATCAGAAATCATGTAGAGACATATCTTGCAACACAGTTGAGAAAAAGCTGCTCTGTGCCTTCTTGATAGGTTGCCAGATGGCATTACAGGCATTGACGGCATTTCTCTCACTCTAAGCTCATGGGATAAAAATGTAACAAGCCACATCAGTCAGTTCTTTGGCCTCCTTTCACCTCCAACCATCCCAGTCTACATTAAACACCTCATAGTTCCTCGTTACTGCAGAGCATTTATGCTCGCATACGTGAATGCTGCCCCCCTCTATATAGTATCTATATAGAAGATACTATAATTTATCTTACTTGGATAGACTCTGCCAATGGGTTTTGAAAAAGGTTGACTCCCTATCCCATACGATATTGGAATGTCCTCATTATAAATTTTATCATGAATTATGGTTTGCCCCTGTTTTAACGAAATTATCTTCCGCTGTATCAAAAGATAATATAGTCCCCTATTTGTTGATGGAAAGAGACCCAAGGACTGTGACGTTGGCTGTGACCAAGTATCTCTCTACTATATTTTCCTTAAAGAAAGATTCCTTATCCACTGCTCAAGATCAATGGATCAAAGGAGTTTGAAAGAAAAAGAAAGGAAAGGATATGTACAAGCCACACAAGGAAAGACTAAAAACAGACATGGTAGATTACTTACCCCCACCAAGATCTCTGTGTTTCTCTGTCAGCCTAATTCTCAAATAACTTCTGTGAATTTTAGAATTTAGTATTAGAATTCAGCATTCTGAGAAGAGCAGGTTTCCATTTTTTTAAAGCAAGTTGCTAGCCCTTAAGACTTCAAAATGGTTTGAAATGCACAAGTAACATTGATTGTATTTTTACTGTTCCATGACGTGTTGATTTCACATCTCATGTTTGGCCTCTCTGGTTTTCCCTGGAATAAAATAAAATTCTCGCCGATCATTCTTGAGTGCTATTAACGGGTAAAAAGGTAAAGGTAGTCCCCTGTGCAAACACCTAGTCATTACTGACCCATGGAGGGACGTCACATCACAACGTTTTCTTTGCAGACTCTTTACGGGGTGGTTTTCCATTGCCTTCCCCAGTCATCTACACTTTACCCCCAGGAAACTGGGTCCCATTTTACTGACCTCAGAAGGATGGAAGGCTGAGTCAACCTTTTTATTAACAGGTATTAACAGGTCTTTATGGCTAGAAGTTGCAACAAAACAGCTGTGTTAAGCCCCCAAGAATAGAGGACACCTCTTTTCACTCTGTGGGGCTAGATCCTGACTAGCTTAGCTTCCCATCTGTATTGGTAATCTGTCATGGTCAGGTAACATATTCTGCTCAGGTTGTCTCTAATTCCTGAACTTCAGAAAGCTCTCAAAGAGTGGAGGGTCAAGTGAATGTTTTCCTCTATACCTTCTGAAACTGGCATATGCTGGAAACATAACTCTGGCTGATATGAATTCTTGGGTCTGACACTGTAAGACATTTCTGTATCAGGAAGCTGGACATTTTTCATTGTCTCTTATAACAGCAGCAGCAGCAACATTCAATTTACATACCACCCTTCAGGACAACTTAACGCCCACTCAGAGCGGTTTACAAAGTGTGTTATTATTATCCTCACGACAATCACCCTGTGAGGTCTGTGGGGCTGAGAGAGCTCTGAGAGAGCTGTGACTGACCCAAGGTCACCCAGCTGGCTTCAAGCGGAGGAGTGGGGAAATCAAACCCAGTTTGAGTCCTGCTGCTCTTAACCACTACTTCAAACTGGCTCTTATACTAAACTGGCTGATTTACAGCTCACTGCCCCTTCATTGTTCACAGGCAGAATAATAGGTCTGGGAGAGGCATGAAGATCATCTAGTCTAACCTCCTTCACAGAGGCAGGCTACTTCATATCAGTGGTTGTCCCATGCCAATGTGATGGCAGGAAGGGAGAACCCAGAGAAGCATGCTCAGAGACTTGTGTGCAGCTAAGAGCCAAGCTACAAGAGACAAATTACATGAGGACATGCACATGAAGGGAGTCGCAGTGTTAGGTGGGAAGCTGAGTTTTAAAAGAGATCAGAAGGCTTTGTCAATTTCCCCTCTCTACAGAGGCAGGGATGGATATTTGTCAGGGATGGATAAATATTGGTCAGGGATGCTTTAGGCTCATCCTGCATTGGGCAGGGGGTTGGACTAGAAGGTCTGTATGGCCCCTTCCAACTCTGTGATTTTGTGAGATCCCTGCTCAGAGGGTTTGTTAATTTCCTCTTTGCCTCCAGAAGGCTCTGTCAGTTTCACCTCCCCTTCTAGGAGGCAAAGAGGAAATAAACAAACCCTCTGAGCAGCCATCTCCCTGCCTCTGTAGAGAAAGGAAATTGTCAAAGCTGATCTCTTTTAAAACTCAGCTTCCCGGCTAGCTCTGTGACTCCCTTCATGTGCATGTTCTCATGTAATTCATCTCTTGTTGCTTGGCTCCCAGTCTTTGGATGTCTTTTCTTGCGATAGTATTCTTTACCACCACCACCACCCCCCAACACACACAAATTCCTTTCTTATAAACCGCTTTTGAAATCCTCCCATTTTTCAAAGGCTCTTTGCCCTGCACCCTGCTGGCACTGGCTCTTTTGAGCAACGTAAGAACCATCAAGCAACTACTTGCTCAGTTTTCTGGGTGTTGTTCGTGGTGCCTGAATTAAACTTAAGAAGCCGCATTCGTGTGGGTCCAAGCCTGACTTCCCCTTGTGCCAAAAAGCAGAGCCTAGATGAGGCGAACGTCAGAGGCCTGCTGCCTTCAGGCAGGTGAAGGGATTACACAGCATGTGACGGATAGAGATACCTTCATAATAAGGGATCAGAAATTCTGCGGATTTACAAGAGAAGAGCATGTCTGTGCAGAGGCACACACGGTTTTATCAGCACCCGCTCTGCTGCTCTCTGTGCCCAAAGACCTGGATTTAGGAATGAAAGTGTTATGTAAACTTATTCTACTTCATATGTTATGGCAGAGGTGCCGTTGGCAGCCTTTAGATATTAGACTTTGACCTGGCAAGCCCAATTTTGTTGCATCTTGGAATCTATTGGCCTTGGTTAGTAATTAGATGGAAGACCTCTAAAGAAGACCAGAGTTGTATACCGAGGCAGGCAATGGCAAACCACTTCTGTTAGTCTCCTGCCTTCAAAGCCCCAGCAGGGGTCGCCCATAAGTCAACTATGACTTGATGGCACTTTCCACCACAGACCCGCCACGTAATTATATCCAGACTTTGCAACCTGTGACTGGTGTCCCACCAGGCTTGGAGTACAGGAGAGGATGAAGCTGGTCAGAAGAGAAGGCGGGGCCTTGTGCCCCTCACAGTAATCTCCATATACACTAAAGTCTGTTCCACACAGCAGCGCTTTTCTGCGGTTCCTCCATTGTTGCTGCAGCTACTTAGTGCAGAGGCAGCGAAGCTTACACATCACAGGTCCTCCTGCATTTTCTGTGGCCCAGTTCCTGCAGCAGCTATGCCCTCCTCACGCCACGAGAGGGTTTTTTCAAGGTTTTTTAAAATCAGTCATTGAAATTTCAATATATTATTATATCTCTATGTTAATTGCCCTTTTTTATAAACTTCCAAAAAGCATCCCCCCCCCACCGTGAGACAGGGAGGGGAATGGCTGCCATGGAAACTGGAGCATAGAAAACAAGACTGATGTGTCTGCGGCCAGAAAAATAGGGATTTTCTTTCCCACCCTGGCTTTGCTGCATCCTTTCCCAAAACATCACAGCAAATCAGGTTTGGGGAAATCACAGGAAGGACAGGGGGGAAACTGGAAGGTGCACATAAGCACCCTGAGACTGTGGGGAAGTGTGGGGAGGAACATTTCCCATTCACATCCAATCCAGGGCAAACGACGTCATGACATCTTTTCACACATTACAAAGAAGATAGGTTGGGCCTGGGTCCCCATGCGTTCTCAAACACAGCAGAGTTTCATATGAGTTGCGGGTTTTCCTCCATTCCTGCTCATCTAGTGTCCGATTAAGCTTAGGACCGTGGCACATGTGTGGAAGGGGTTTCAGTCTTCCCCTCTGCACCATTTCCCCTTCCTGAATAGTCCGGCGGGTAGTATTGGAGAAATCCACAGGTGCTCCAAGAACATGTGGATTTTTCCAATTAGCACTTCTCTGGGACGCTTGCAAGTTGGGGAAAAGACATGGGTGAGAAAGCGGAAGATTTTTTTAATCCCATGCACCATGGTTCTGATCCGATTCACAGGAATTGAGGAAAACCTTCAGATTGCACATGACTGTGTTACATTTCACACGGGGGGGGGGACCCCAGACCCAGCCTGTGTTTTCCATAATTAAGCTGCAACCAGAACTACCAGACCCTCTGCAGTTTCCACCGTGTTTATTAGGAAAGCTGTTAATAAACCAGAATCATCATGAAATTCTGGCAACTGATTTCTCCAGTGGTCATATGAAGAGGTCACGAAGTTCTCTTTCTCTTTTTTTTGTGTGCAGCTTTCCAATGATGAAGAAATACATAATGTTGGCACATCCCTGACCTTTGGGTTTGGCACCCTGGCCTGCTGGATTCAGTCTGCGCTAACGCTCAAAACAAACTTGAAGAATGAAGGAAGAAAAGCGGGAATCCCACGGGTCATCTTGTCCGCAGCAATAACTCTCTGTGTAGTCCTTTGTATCCTTTGAATTCTATACATTTCCCCCAAATTTGAACTATCAGTTTCAAGGGTGGACTTTAAAAAGATTTGGATATTGGAGTTTCCTTTAAAAAGCCCAAACATTTTATATGAAACTTATGCAAGACTGAATGCAGCTGTCTGTGTGGTGCAGCAAACATCTGTCCCTGGAACAGAAAATTCTCTGCCATACGCACTTTAGAAACTTAATATTTAATCTGAAACGATGGCTTTCTGTTGGTGAAAAAGAGAACCCCCCCCTTTTGATCCTAAACATGGCTACGGTGGGGACTGTGGGCCCTTCATGGACAAAGAGACGTGTGGGACTGGGGGTGTAGGAAGGAGGGGAACTGAGCTGGATTGACAAAGCTGAGTGGATTTCCAGTTTTGGAATTCTTTGAGTTCGGTGTTAACAGAATCATTTAAAACATTCTTAAGCACTGCCAGAGGCTGATGCAAAGTAGTTACCGCCTCTACGGCAGGTCATATATATAGGGCTAGCAGGGGGGGGGGGTTCAGCAGGAATGCGGTGGAACGGAGTTCCGGAACCTCTTGAAAATGGTCACATGGAAAATGGCCGGTGGCCCCGCCCCCTGATCTCCAGACAGAGGGGAGTTGAGATTGCCCTCCCCCGATTGCCCTCCTACAGGCTTTGATTTTCCCCAGCATTATTGTCTTTTCCCGTGAGTCTTCTCGTGATGTGACCAAAGTACTATGGCTTCAGTGTCATCATTTTAAGAGCTGCCTGTAATTTCTCACAATGCTGTGTATGGCAGGACCTGCTGCCATTGTGTTATCTGTAAGCTCATGCTCCCATGTGTGTCTTCCTTGACCCCCTTCCTCCTTCAGATTTCATCCTGATGGGACAGAAGTTCCACATCCATGCATCACGGATACAGTGGGGCATGGTGATGTGCTTCCTCTGCTACTTTGGCACCTTCGCAGTGGAGTTCAGGCACTACCGGTTTGAGATCATTTGCTCAGAGTACCAGGAGAACTTCCTCAGCTTTTCTGAAAGCCTGTCCGAAGCATCCGAGTACCAAACGGATCAGGTGTGACCCAGCCTCTCCTTCCCTTTCCTCACGGCACTGGGCGCGTGCTGTCACATGACTCGACTCACAGCTCCATTTCCAACTTCTTTTGGTTTTAAAACACCTTTCCCCCCATGTCTGTAGTCACTGGCAAGTTTTTTTTTTCTGGCAGAGTTTCTAAGCCTTTGAGGGTTGCCTACCATGCTGAAATTTAGCAAGGGAAACTTTTGTGGGTTTTGCTGACCAGGTGTGGCAGGAAGTGGTTCACCTGCTACATTCTCTCCCGCCCCCCGCCCCCCGCCCCCCAACTAGACAACTCTTAAAAGCCACAGCAATTCTGCCCAGAAAGAAGAAAAGAGACAGGCCGATTTCAGAGGCATAGCTGCCTTTTAGCACATCTGAGCCTCACAATCTAGGGGTGTTGGTGGTGTTGGGGGGTTGCTCTTCCTGCTTTACTAAGGTGCCTAGGACCAGTGAGAGCCACCTTCCGGATTGGCCTTTGGCACCTGCTTTCCCAAAAGATCCTTCCCAAGCGCTTGTTTGAACACCCAATGCCTTTAGAAGCTTTAGAGGTGGACAGCAACAAGTTTCTCTTTTACCCTGTTGCCACACTGTACCTGTTGAATTCCTTCCTCTTCAAGGCATAGAACCTCCATCCCTGTTGGGCAGCTCAAGAAATATGGACCACGGTCCTGAAAGGAACGGTCTTCCCCCCCATCTGAACAGGGATTTCCCTGACTTGGGAACAAACACCACTGCTGTAAAAAGTCAACATTTCATTACTGTTAGAGATGGCTGACACATCATTTGTACATTGCAAAGTATACATTTATTTAGCGCTTCCGTCACACTGCCTGCTATTTCTAAGACTGTCTTTTTCGACCAGCCAATGGGAATCACTGAGTGGCATCAGTATCTTGAGTATGAGCCCATGGGATACAGACTGGTAGTGACTGGAGATGTCTGCCTACCTGCTTAGGTGGATGATCCACTGACCGCTCGAGCATCTGATGTGCTTCCATTGGCTTCAGTAGAGCTAAACATCAGCAGGTGGCTTGAGTGGAAGGAACAATAATCTCAGAGCCAAGCTACAAGTGACACATGACACAGGTTGGACACTTGTCAGCTTCCCTCACGTTTTGATGGGAAATGTAGGCATCCTGGTCTTGCAGCTTGGCTCTCCGACTGCTGTCCAATGGACGTTTCAACTGTCACTTGTCCAACATTCCGCCAAGCTGCCTACATTTCCCGCCAAAACTTGAGGGAAGCTGACAAGTGTCCAACCTGTGTCATTCGTCACTTGTAGCTTGGCTCTCAGTCCCAGCTCACGTGCATCCTTAAAAGGCACAGGTCCATGGTTTTGCAACAGCCATGCCAAATGTTCTTACCTGTTTTTGGTCAAAAGGTGACTTCGACCCTATTCATGTGTGTGTGTGTAAACGTGTTCTTAAACAGTGAGAGCTGCTCTTAAACAATCCTGAAGATCAAATTTTGGACAGGCCACTAGGATGGGATACTAGTACCAGAAGACTTCTGTAACCTACTAGTGATCCTCCACCTTGCACTTAAGGTTACCTTTTTTTCTGGTCTTGATCCTTTTAACAGCAGCTTTTCATGCAGAAATTAAGCAATTGGCACTCTCACAAGACTATTCCCGGGAAAGCTTTACCTGCTAAACTTCTGTGTTTCACGCTGTTGTAAACGACAAAAAGAGCAGGGTTTTTTTTTTTAAAAAGTGGTCATTCCCTTCAGATTTCCATTTCCTTTTTTCCCCAAATTTTTATTTATGGAACTTTTTTCTAAAATAACCATAACAGCAGCTATTAAAAAAAAGACATGATGTGAACATACCACGGATCAAATATATAACAACTGGCCAACAGACTTTAGTATAAAGATTTAAGGGATTTCCATTTCCTAATGCTTAAGGTGGTTCTTTTTCTGTTAATAATTGCATGACAAGGTAGGTGGAACCACTGGATTTCTGCCTGGTTACATTCATGTTAAACACAGTTATGCCCCTTCATAATAATTTCTGCCTTGCAAGGAAGGAAGAATTGCCTCCCCTGCTTCTGGCCCGCTGCAGGCCTTTTAGCAAGTAGCTGTGGGCTAGGGCTACCAGCATTTCAACTCGCCCTTGATCCACATAATAATCTCTATTATACTAAGGTCTTCAGATCAAACAGCTGTTAAATGCACACTGTATGGTGGTTAAATGTCCCCAGGGTGAGGTGGGGGCTGACCTGCTCTTGTGTCTTTAGCTATAGCTTGATGTTGAGAAATCAGCTGGGAACTCTCTTCACAGCACTGGAGAGGAATATTGTTCCCTGTTAGCATCAACACATCAAGCTGCTATTAGCAGTGACTATGAGTGGAACTACAAGTGACAAAAGGCACAGGTTGGACACTTGTCAGCTTCCCTCAAGTTTTGATGGGAAATGTAGGCAGCTTGGCGGAATGTTGGACAAGTGACAGTTGAAAAGTCCATTGGACAGCAGTCGGAGAGCGAAGCTGCGAGACCAGGACGCCTACATTTCCCATCAAAACTTGAGGGAAGCTGACAAGTGTCCAACCTGTGCCTTTTGTCACTTGTAGTTCCACTCTACAGTTGCCCATTGAGAAGCTGGCAACCATCATTTGGGGACTGGCCAAAAAGGCCAGGATCCTTTCTTGCAGTCAACTACAACATATAGACGCATTGGCTTCTCTCTTAATCCATCTGTGAGAACAGGTAGATAACTACAGGTGAAGATGAGTCTATGCTAGATTGTTTTTCTGTCACCAGTAAGTGGAGCTCTAGAGAACAATTTCAGATTTAACAATACAAACAAGAGACTTGTCAAAATGGACACTATTTGGCCATGTTTACTACGGGTCAAAGTCTGCCTTTGTGTATGAAATATTTGGTGTTGGAAAAACTGGCTAGAAATGTGTATGGTAGGTACATGGACTTTCTCTTGAGAGAATGGGGGCCCAAAGTGGACCCAATACCAGTGTCTTTTATGCATGGTTATGGAAAGCTTGGAAGAAAACACGCCGAAAATGAAAATACACACACGTAGCTAAAATAATAGATTTCTGTTCAACTCTTTTATTGTAAATAGTCCACTGTGATATTTTTTTAAGATAAATGTTTACATTGTATCATTTTTATATTTAAGTTTACTAGACAAAAAAAAAATCAGTTTGTGAAAGGGTCCTCCAACCCCAATATGCAACCCGAGCCAAAATTCAAGCTTTTTGGTGATATAGTGTACATTTCTTATAAGTATTTCTTATGGCACATTTATGTACAACTGAGCAGTGAATGATAACTGTACACTGAAACATGACCACTAAATAAATTTCTTTTATGGAGAATGCAGGTCTTACTTGTACCCGTGGATCACAGGGGTGAATGTAGTGGACACACGTGGACTTGTGACGTCCTCAGGAGAGAAGATGGTGGGGTTTATTTCTGTGTATCGCATATCCCATCCCAAAGGCTTCTGCCTAACAAGAGCCAGGATAGGTGTTCATGACGTAGCTGAAGCTAAACTGGCCTATGTCCACCCAGAGTCTAAACAGGAGACCTCTTGGAGCCTCACTTGCTGTCCTGAGTTTCACCAGAAAGAGGGCAAGAAATATAAAAATAATATTTCATATCAAATGCACTGGAATTTCTTCACCCGTACCTATCTAAAGACCCTGGGCCTCAAAAGCCAACAAGTTCTTAAAAAGCTGTTAAATGATGGTTGGGCTTTGGAGAACCCACAGCAGGGAGACAGTTTCCTAACTGAAGCACAACTGGTCCATCTAGTGGTATCAGGGACTCAGGCAAAGAAAGGAGTTCCCCAACAACTGTAGTCCTTGAGCTGGAAGGGTTTGAAGCTGAGCAAGACTTCCATGCAAAGCAAGTATTCTACAATCCCACCTCCCAGTCTTTAAAGGAAGAGCTGGGCCTCCTTAATCAGATGGTATGAATATGCCACGAATATATAAACATAGATTGCTAGATGAGAGGCATAGGACTGACTTCCAGTATTCCAGTTTGCTATTCAGAATGAAAGGTTAAGGAGTAGAATCAATGCAACCCTGACAGCTGTACATTTTATGTATATGTGCGTGCACGCATGTGAAATATACAGTAGCCTCCCCCGATACTATGCATTTACATCTAAGTACTTGCTCATACTCTAAAAAGTCAGCATGCATAGGATTAAAACCTTCATGCACCCAAAATGCTAGGATGACCCATAATTGGATATTGGGAAATTACCAGAATTGAGGAAGGCTGAGGGCAAATTATTAATGAAACGGTGGAGCAAATTCTTTCCAGGATATTGCATCTGTTATAATTCTGTTATAACAAGAGGACTGGCATAGCTCAATCATACAACGTATCTGCATGTATAAACTTATAATTTCAGTTAGCAAGGTTGGGCAAGAGGCTGGAGCAGATACACCAACATATAGTTATGTCCGCTACTACTAGTGAAGACTGAAGAACCTGGAGAACTGGGGCTTAGAGGAAATGGCCTACATGTATAGTCCTTGATTTGCTCAAAGCCAGAAAATTTCATACAGCTATGGTTTTGCTGAGGGGTTTTTTTTCCGCCGGACAAAAGATCCAAGAGCTCAAAAGTATTTTTAAGAACAGATTTACCAATATAGAATTCTCAGAAGACTCCGCAATTAATCCAATCACAAAGAATTCTCCTCTTTAAGCTTAGAACAGTTGCCTTATTGGACAAGCTTTGTTCTAAAGATCTTTGAGACTTTTAAAAAGTTTTTAAGTTCACTCGTTTCACGTCAAGACTGGCTGATGTAATACCCCATTTGAAATGTTTAAGGCTCGAGTGCTGTTGAAAATAGTCATGGCAGACTCTTTTGAAACCCTTCTTCCTGGTCTTTTGGTGCTACACCTCTGAAGATGCCAGCCACAGCTGCTGGCGAAACGTCAGGAACTACAATGCCAAGACCACGGCAATACAGCCCGGAAAACCCACAACAACCATCCTTCTTCCTTAACATGGTATTACCCTACAACTATCCACTCATTGGTTATACAGTACTGACAAATTTAGAGCACACAAAGCTGCAGCTTGTGACTTAACTTACTAGGTTAGGGTTGCTAACAGCCCTGGAGAAAAGTGTCCTGTCCCTTTAATGAAAGCTTACTATGTACAAATGGACAGCTGAAGTTTTTCATGGTATGGAGGTAAGCATCAGCTGGTATATAACATCCCATTATGCTTCTATTGAAAGGACAGGATATTTCTTCTCCAGGCAGCAGAAAAGCCTAACTAGAGTACAATCCCGACATTAAAAATGAGATGCTGTACTGCTTAACTGATTTGAAGAACCAAGTTGCCCTGCTTTAGAAGAACGGTGCCTAGCCCAAGGCATTATTGTTGTACACAAATACAACAACACTGATTCAATGCAAAGCTGCTTCATGTGTAAAAAAGCCGGTATTCCTTTGTTTGATCTGTTTTGAAAGGTTACTGTTGATAAAATACTGGTATTTTATTAGCTACTTGTCAAACAATGAAACAGTTACTTTTTATTTATCACAAAATGCAGGACAGGAAAGACCAAAACACCTTTTACCATTAGTTGATCTGCGACACAGGAGAATTTTCCTTGGCCACTCCAAAAGGAAACGATATTGCTAAGATAAATACACTTGTGAACTCATAGTCAATCTTTTTTCCCTTTGGCATTCAAAGATTCTGGAGTAAAGGTATGTCCTTATTGGTTAAGAGGCTAGGATGCAGCCACCTTCCCATGCGAAAGGGTGGGAACAGCCTCACTATTGCTAATGGCATGTCTACACTGCCTCCTTAAGACTACACAACAGGTGTCTGCACTTTATTTGACACCAACACTATCTACCCTTACTTTCTTTCCTCCTTTCAAACGTGGACAGCTAGCCAGAGGTTGCAAGATTTTCAAACAGCTGATCCAACAGACAGGATTCATTTTTAACCCATTCAGCAAAAAGAAAAGGAAACAACAAGAAGATTTTAAGATACATTAATTTGCAGGAATGACTTTCAAAGCTACAGAAATGGGATAGTCGCATTCTGGGCCGCAATCCGCCAAGAGATTCTCTTATACGAGTCTCATTGAAATGAATGGTCACATCAACGGGCTTGTGCAGAACTTCCCAGCGGATTGCTCCTCTACGTGCAATTCAGAGTTTAGAGTGCTGACAACCCAGGGGCTTCGTGGGTGCTACTTTGAAATGCAACACCAGCCGACGCGCCAGTCACACCAGCCTGTTTCTTGGCATTCAGCGATCCAACATACTCTTTCAAAAGCACCAACAAAACTACCATAAATTATACAAGGACCATTTCATCAGGTGACGGCTGCACGGTTGTTTGCTTGGATGCCCTGTGCAATTGTGTGTCTTAAGTGGACGACGGCAGGAACAGTTCGTTGAAAGATGTTATAAGTCTGTAATAAGATTTCTCATCATCCGTCAGGCCCGCGTTGCCTGGTCGAATTACAATGGCTACATGAACATTGACTTCCTCTGCAGCATCAGCCTCTGGGCAAGAGGGGGCGGAAAAAAGCACAGCTGGTCAATAATTTATTTACAATATTTATATCCCACCTTTCTGCCCAGTCTGGGTGAGCCTGATGAAAACTGCAACTTCATTGCTCCAGGGTTGTCCTCTGTACCACCAGGGCTCATTTCGAGGGGGAACGCACAGGAACGCAGTTCCAGCAGTTCCCCGAAGAGGTCATATGTCAGGTGGCCCCGCCCACCTGACTCTCGGCCATTTTGGGCCCGTTTCAGCCTGGATTGGGGCCGAAACAGCCTGGATCGGGCCTCTGACGGGTGGTGGATCACTGTCCCACTCAGCAGCGGCCCGATCATGACCATTTGGGACCCCTTTTCGGCCATTTTCAGCCCCTTTTTTCCATTTGGGGCCCAATTTCGGCCCTGAATGGCCGGGATTGGGTCCAAAACAGCCAGAATAGGTGATGTCAGGGGGTGTGGCATATGCAAATCAGTTATGCTAATGACCCATTTCTGGTGATGTCAAGGGGTGTGGCATATGCTAATGAGTTATGCTAATGAGTTCCTCCAGCTCTTTTTCTACAAAATGACCCCTGTGTACCACACACATGATGCCAAATGTGGCCAGCCATTTTAGATTGGTTACATTTCTTTGGGGCCATTCTACACACGCAGTTCAATCACAAGGGTTCCTAGGACTGTACCAATTCAGACTGCAGATGGCGGGGGGGGGGGGAATTCAATAACCCTCTCAGAAATCGCCCCACATTACAAATCATTGTTTTCTTTTTTTATATCATTTACGGTAACCAATCTACTGAAGATCTGGCACTATGACAATCCTTATTTAATCACCTTTATAAAAGAATCTATTTTTATATATTATCTTTACCAATATCCTGAGTATCATCAATATAGAAATAGAGCCTTATATCAAGTATAATATTACAAAGATTTTTCAATAATAATGTCAAGCCTTTGGATAATGCTTAAGAAAAAAATTTACTCATTTATTGAACTATTCTTTTATAGGTAGCAAACACTGGAAAGAAAACTAATAATATCATTGTAGGCTAACTATCTTTAACATCTGTAATAGAAGACTTATGTGATATCATCGTACAATATCTATATTATATTTGTAACTTTATTAAGCATAATTTAAATTTAAAAAATTATTTAAAAAAATAAATAAAACTCAGAAAAAAAATCGCCCCACATGTTTAGCAAAAACATTCTAACTTAAGACTTCTCCCTGAAGTTCTAGATGGCTGCAGTCAGGGAATTATTTTTAATAGCGGGGGAGAATTAAGTATGAAATTCAACACCTTGCAGTTTCATCATGTCTAGCAGAAGCAAAGAACAGTGCATAAAACCATGAAAATTGCCAACTAAGCCATGCAAAAATAAGAGAGAGTCAATTTTCATAGACATTAACTTCGTTTACACAGTGTATGCTGGTGGAAAGTGCCCTCAAGTCATAGCTGACTTATGGCAACCCCTTCTGGGGTTTTCAAGGCAAAAGATTGTTATGGTTAGGAAAGGGAGAAAACTGGCTCTCTTTGCTGGGAACAACCTTAGACCAAGGATTCCCTGGAAAGCACACAAGTAGTTGCTTGCCACCATTCAGGTTTCTCCTGAGAACATCTAGACTGACCCACTGGGAAGCAGCCATTCCAGTTCAGTCCTAGTAAAATAACAGAGGAACAGGGTGGAAACCCTGAAAAATACCTTATAGCTAACTATATCGTGCCCGAGCAGTCTGTCATGTAGGGAAGAGAATCATAGAAATATCCCAGAGAAACGTATTGCACCAAAGAAGCCAAAAATGCCTCTATAGAAAGAAGGTTTATTATAAGGAAAAAAAGAGGGAGAAAGGGTGGGTGGATTCAAAAGGGGAGGAAGGAGGACAAAATCCAAAATCCAGAGAACACTATCACATGGCACACAGTCTATCAAATAAAACAATAATGTTGAGCTACGAGTCAAAACAGATAAGACGCTTGACGCGTAGAGGACACTCGTCAGTTTCCTGCAAGTTTCCATGGCAAACGTAGTGAGAAAGAACCTCTGTGCCAGGGAGAAGAGGGAGAATCCCCCCCCCTCTCCTTGACAGAGGTTCTTTCTCTCGGTGTCTCATCCAGTCTGCTCGAGGGGAGCAAGGGGAGTGCACTGGCAGTAGCGAGAGAGAGCTGCTGGCGAGATCGGCTCCCTGCCCCTCTCACTGCCACCAGTGCGCTTTGCTCCCAAGTGCAAGGGAGGAAGGGGAGCACGCTTCCTTTCGCTGCTGCCAGCGCGCTCCCCTTGCTCCCCTAAATGCACTCAGGAACTGAGCGTGCTGGCAGCGGTGAGAGGGAGCTAAGCAAACCAGATGAGACGCCTAGACAAAGAACCTCTAGGGGGATTCTCTCTCTTCTCCCTGACAGAAGTTCTTTCTCACTACATTTCCCATGGAAACTTGCAGGAAACTGACAAGTGTCCTCCAGAATCAGGCATCTCGTGTGTTTTTGACTCTAACTCAGCTAAACACATTTTACCTAGGTTGTAGAAGGTTCCTCAGAGCATATACAGAGTTCCTTGTAGTCCCAAGATAGGGGAGGAGTCCTTAACCCTGGGCCCACTGGTCTTGGGGTCTCCAGATGTTCCACAGTGGGGACAAAGAAAAGTCTAGAGCGCCCAGTTATTTATGGGCAATGGAGTCTGACCTAAGCCAGCCTCCTCCATGAGATTGATTAGCAAATCTAACCAATCGCAAGCAAAGCTCCATCTCTGATGTCAGAGACTATTTCCACCAATCAGAGTTATTACAGGATGGTCCCACCATTTTAATGGCTCTGCACTAACATGACAAAAAGGGAATCCGGCCCAAACCGGTTGCCATTTGTCAAAAAAGGATTAAGTCTCATCTGGAGTGTAAAGCGTTATTCTCATGTAAGCCCTCTAGCTGGCCCTCTTCAGCCATATGGAATCTTAGGGTTCTAGCACAGAGACTAACAGAGGTGGTTTACCATTGCCTGCCTCTGCAACCCTGGTCTTTGTTGGAGGTCTCCCATCCAATTATTAACCAAGGCTGACCTTGCTGAGATCTAACAAGAGGCTATCGAGGTCAGTATACACAGTGTATACATGTTGGGAAATTCAGCTTTTCTTAATGCAGAACCCAAATTAGCTTGGTGATGATATATATATTTTTAAGCAATACAGGGTATACTGAACTCTGATCACAGCAAATAAGCGGTATTTATATGAGTGACTCTGTTCCCAACTTTGACCCACACTGCATTTGGATCCAACTGTCTCCGCTTGGTGTTAAACACCCTGGATGGGTTTGTCCTCCCATCTCTTGCTCAGAAAGAGAGGGAAACATTATTGAATGGGCTGGAGCTGGAAAACTTAAGTACCGTAGTCAGCCGGACACAGGGAGCACACGTACAGGTTCCCGCCAGCTCTCCTCCATCGAGGGGCAGTCTTTTTTGACACCATTTTCTTTGCAGTTCACCTCGGTATGTCTTGTGCAAAAAGGACAATAGGGAGAGGAGTAGTCCTCCTACCTCGAGTGACATCCGTCAGGAACAGGATGTTGTTTGTGGAACACCCAATGCTCGTGGCGATCCGCTGGTAACTCTCGCTGTCAACTTTGGAGCCAATTGTGGTATCGAAGTGGCCATCGAAGAGCTGTAAGTTTGCATAAGAAAGAAGAAAAGGGAGCAAAGTTGGCATTTAGGAAGCAGCCAAATTCTAAACATGAAGAATGCAGCGGACAACAGCAGGAGCCCACCAAAGCAACATTCTAGCCCAGTTCACAAGCTACAGTGAATGAATGCACAATCTACGCTCGCATGATGCTTCTTTCTATCTGTGTTGAGCAACTCTCAAAGTTACATTCAAGGCAAGTATAGCTGAATGTGTGATTTAAGCCTCGTATATATCCAGGTCCTGCTCCCTCGTTTCATTTGTAAAGTGAACAGGCATTGGCTCTTATGAACAGGTGTATGCATATACATACAGGCTGCACATGCATTCATTCCGAAGTGATTTGTATTGGTTGCCACTTTGGGATTCGGGTTATCCCAAATTGTTTTTCCCCGCTTCGGGTAAACCTGAAGTGGGAAACCTGAATTTTTTCAGGTGCACACCCCTAGTTGTAACTGTCCATTCTCTGCCCAGAACTTAAAGCAGAGTGGACATGCATGGAGGGGAGGGGGAAATTACAAGCCTTCTTCCTCAGTGCCACAGCCTCAGATCGGATTGGGGAGCCAGATCAACAGATCAGGTCACAGACTCACCTCAACATTCCACCTGCTTTAGCCCAGAAAAAATGTAAACCACTCTAAGCACTTCAGAGAAGTGAAGGCACGATCAATAAAAATGCAACCAGGCTTTGCAAACTAGGCAATCTACACCTACTGATAAGGCACGTGCCTCCAACAACATCTACGCCTTGGCCTGGCTGAATTCACACTCCAGAACCTTGCTTTGAGAATGCAACTCCCCTTTTCCCCTCCCTGAGAGGTAACCACCACTGCCATTCTGGAGCAAGAGAGAGAGTGGCAGGAAAGCAAGCAGTCCACATTCTACCTACCTCTAAAATATCACCTTCAGTCGAGTTTCCAAACAAGAGCTTTTGTGCCTCCACACTCCCAGAGGAATAAATATAAATCTTCAGTCCTCTTTCTCTCCACTTCCTAACAGCTGGCACCACATCCTCAAAGAACCTGCGATGAACAGTGACAAGTCAGCAGAAAACAGAATCTCTCAAACCGACGGAAAACCCATTTTGATTATAGCTCTGTCAGAATGTGCCTAGATTCATGCTCGCCACAAAGTTCTGCAATGAGCACTATGTCCGATGTCTGTGAATGCCAGCTCCAAAATAAGAACGTATTGGGAGGGCTGTGTGAGGCATTTTCAGGAAGGAAGCAACGGAGGAGTGTGTTTAACCTTTGCCCTGTCTGCCATGTCCCTTCACAACCATGTTCCCTCTCACCCGGGCTGTTTTGTTTCTGTTTTTCTGTCAGCTGGGTGCCAAAACAAGAAATAAGCCCACCAGGGTCCAAATTGCAGAGGGAAAGTGGGGGCAGGAAATATTAAGTATCTCCTTTGTGTTCCACTTCTGCCTTGAAAATGCTTCCACTGTACCCATAATTCAAGCAAATACACTGCGAAAGTAACATGCAAATTCACAAGAAAGAGCAAGAGGGAGAAATATGTATGGGCCTTCAGGATTATATGCAGGATTTCAACTAATAGCTACTCACTCTCCCTTCACACGGCCATTTTCATATGCTGCCCTCCACATGTGACCCTGGAGCTGTTTCAAGGCTGTGGTCTTTCTGTCGGAAGACATCTGCCAGTGAACATTGTCCACGACAGCCTGGATGACGCGCTCGATCTCTTCTTCCCCATCCCTGGTTTCCAGTGGGATAGTCACAACCCCCTCCATGTGAGAATCCTCTTCAGCCTTTGAAATTGGGCAGGGAGAGAAAAGAAAGTAACACAACGCCAGCCACAATTAGGGAACCTTTTGCAAAATGCCGACATCTTACTCTATGCAATGCAAAAAAAAAAAAATAAATAAAAATCCAGGGACAGAAAAAGTTGATGCCTTTTTTTATACCATGATTATTCTGGGCATGATTAGAATACTGAGATAAATGTCATAAATCAAGGAGAACAAGGTAAAATTAACATTCTCTAGACCCCTGAGCCAATGCAAAACTTATCTATTACATTCTTATCCTGGCTTTCGTCCAAATAATAATAATAATAACCAGGGCTTTTTTTTCAGATGGAATGCAGTGGAACGGAGTTCTGGCACCTCTTGAAAATGGTCGCATGGCTGGTGGCCCCGCCCCCTGATCTCCAGACAGAGGGGAGTTTAGATTGCCTGGAGATCAGGGGGAAGGGCCACCAGCCATGTGACTATTTTCGCCAAGGGCAATTTAAACTTTTAAAAAATCCCCCCTTGTTCCAGCTGACCCAAAGTGACGTCACTGGTCCAGGGAATGTGCGCACACTTTGCGCGCACACATGTGGTACCAGGGGCACCATGTCCTGCAAAGAGTTGCCCCTGGTACTGGCAAGCCACTGAGTTCTACCACCTCTTTTCCCAGAAAAAAGCCCTGATAATAACACTTGATGTACATAATAATAACAACACTTGATTTATATACTCCCTTCAGGACAACTTAACATCCACGCAGAGCAGTTTACAAAGTATGTTATTATTATTCCCACAACAAAACACCCTGTGAGGTGGGTGGGGCTGAGAGAGCTCTGAGAAAGCTATGACTGACCCAAGGTCACCCAGCTGGCTTCAAGCGGAGGAATGGGGAATCAATCCTGGTTCTCCAGATTAGAGTCCTGCGCTCTTAACCACTACACCAAACTGGCAATGTATGTAGACGTTCTCCTAAATGTTTTATGTTCACAACAAACCTGTAAAGTAAGCTAGGCAGTGGATGGTTCAGGGATTTCTACCCAGATTGCCTCAGTCTCCAGTCAGATACTACCTACCTGACCTTTAGTGCTGGCACGGGGAAGTCTTTTGATATTGCGCACCGCTGCTTTTTTCCTGTTCCCCAAAGCATTCCTGATTATACTTAGAATTCCCAGGTCCCCTTAGCCTCCTGGTGGGAGTGGGGAACCCAGCACTCACCTGTGGGACATCCTCACATTCATGCAAAGCGTGTGCGCACTCCCGGCACAGTGTGATGACATCACTTCCGGGAGTGATGTCATTGCACGGGCCCCAGGAGTGCTCCCAGGCTTCGTGCTGGGCTGATTTGGGCTCCAAATGGCCTGTGCGATGATGTCATTCCCCGAAGTGATGTCATTGCACCATGCTGGAAGCATGTCTGAGGTGGCCTGTCAGTGGCGGAGGGAGAAGGCTGGGAGCAGGGGATTCCCCGCCCCCACCGGAGGACCGGCAACCCTAATTATACTGGACTAGGAAATGGGATTTCCTGATCTACATGGAGCTCCACAGATGAAAGAATCCTAAAATTGCTCTTAACCAGGCTATGCTGGCTCTGGAATCTGAAACCACTTTTAAACTGTTTCTCTACCACATCTTTGCCAGCCAATGAATTTGGAATTGCCATTCCAGGAGAGCAAGATTCGAGTCTAGCAGCACCTTAAAGACCAAGTGGATTTCTATTGAAAGGTCATACTCTGGAAATCCAATTGGGTCTTTAAGGTGCTACTACAGACCGACTCTGCTACCCACCTAAAATAACATTTCATGAGAATATCCAAATCAGAGAGTCCTCCGCACCTTCAGAAACTCCTAGGGGATGGAAACAGGGGGTGACAGCTGCCTCAAATACCAATTTTTGAGGCAGCAATGCCAGAGGAAACCTGATTCATATGAATATGCCCATTTCCTGGTTAAAAAGAAGGGCACTCACTCACCATGGCCAGAATGTTTATTGGGTAGGAATAGTCCTGCTCAGCTTTTCTATGGACCCAGGTATGTTCTTAGATGTTCAGCACATTCATACTCGCATGCACATACACACACCACTCAGTAAAGCCAACTCAGTGGATCGGCTCCCTTAGCTATCTGATGGAGCTGGGGGGAGCTGGCAAATTCTGAACTGGGCATTTCTAATTCCAAGACACTGTAACTGATCCTGCCATCTACCCTTTAACTGTCAGGCCTTGAAAGCTTCACTCAGAGTAGTAACATGCATTTTGGACTGTTGCTATACAAGACTAAATGAAGTAAAGAACTGAAGGAGGCTGGCTCAGAAACGCAAGCTCCAGTTCAACTGAGAGCCAGTGTGGTGTAGTGGTTAAGAGCAGCACGACTATGACGCTAATCTGGCGATCTGAGTTTGATTCCCACTCCTCCGCTTGAAGCCAGCTGGCCATGGGTCAGTCACAGCTCTCTCAGAGCTCTCTCAGCCCCACCCACCTCACAGTCTGATTGCTGTGAGGTAATAACAACACACTTTGTAAACTGCTCTGAATGGGTGTTACGTTGTCCTGAAAGGTGGCATATAAATCAAATGTTATTATTATTGTTATTATTATTCTTATAAGTGAGACAGATTTCAACCCCTTTCCAGGCGATCCATACTCTGTTCTTCAAACAGAAGGCCTCTCCCACTTCAAGGCATTATTGCTGTTGAATATTTATGTCACACATTATTGTTGTTGTTGTTGTTTTGTTTGTTTACGTATATCATTTATAGTTCGCCTTTCTCACTGAGACTCAAGGCGGATTACAGTATGAGGTTAATACAATCAGTATCAAGTATATTTCAATACAATACCATAAGGTAAACGGATACAAGTTTAAAAGACATAGCATTAGCTATTTCCAAGACTTTAACTTCCAAGCCTTTTGTAAAGCACACAGCACCACAACAGAATACTCAAGATTTGAAAACAGCCCCAGTGGTAGATAAGAATTGTCCCATGTGGCTCAGGTAGGAAAATAAACTGGGCAATTTCCTTCCTGGTTTTTCAAAGTACGGCAACTGATTTGAGATAGTAAAAAATGTTGAAATAAACTCTAGGCCTAGCAACCAAACTATAAGTGACTGTAAGAGATTGGATTGCCTTGACTTCGATAGCCCAGGCAAGCCCAATCTCATCAGATCTTGGAAACTAAGCAGGGTTGGCCTTAGTTAGTAATTAAATAGGAGACCTCCCCAAAAGACCAGAGTTGTTTTGCAGAGGCAGGCAATGGCAAAACCACCTCTGTTAGTCCCTTGCCTCTAAAACCCCCACAGGGGTTGCCATAAATCAGCTATGAGATTGGAAGAAAAGTGGATCAGAGCCACAGCACAGAGAGGGGATTTAAAATTTCACCTTGCTTCCCCCCCATCTCAGTCATATCCTTCTTCCCCCAGAGCTATTCCCCCACAGGGGGGAAAAACCCACACAATTAACTCTCCCCAGCCTCAATCTGAATCCTTCCATCTTATGGCTACTTTTAGTACTTAAAAATAAAAAACATATACAGCTATTCCTAATCTATCGTAGATTAGGAATCTTGTGTAAATAAAAATGTTTTATTTAAAAAAAGGATAGGGAGAGAGGAAAAGATTTCAAGGACCCAACCTGTTTTCTCAGAAGTCCAACGTCCTGTTGACATTCTTCATCTTCCCAATGTGCTCGTAAATAATCTTTAATGTTGTCTTTGATGTAAGGAAATAAGATGTCCTAGGAAGACACAAAATACACATCGCATATTAAGAGTGTATACTTGTCTATATACCCAGAGATGGTGCTCACATCATAATCTGAAAACAAGAATTCAGGGGGATATTTTGCAGTCTTAAACAACAGTTAAAGAGTCAAAACAGCACCTTCAGAAATGCCACCTGGAAAGCACTTGGGTTTTGGAATCCAGGTGAGGGAGAACTGCATGTTTGGTCAAGAACTCTGCCTGTAGAGAAGTGGCATGCCAAGATTAAATGTTTTAGGTTAGTCTACAGGCAAGCAGCCTTTTTGGTCTGAGAACCTGCCCCAAACCCTCAATGTCTACCTATGAAGATGTTGGTGTGCCAGCAAACAAAAGGAGGGGGAGTGAGAGGGAAGAGCTCAGCCAGACGCACTAGGAGCATGCCATGCTCCAATAGAATTAATAACAAAGCATCCCCACATTGGCGAATATTGCACTTTTGAAATCATCTACTTCCCAGATCTTTCCATTCCCACCAAGCAATGTGCAACTGTGATCTCGAATCTACTTCCCCACAGTTTACTAAAGGTAATTCTCCATAATTTTTTTTCCAAAATTGAGGTGATCCGCATTATTGCATAATGGCACCAAGAATACAACCTAATGGTAAAAATAGAAATGGTGCCAATTCACAATGGCAGAATAGCTTCAAGTTCAACTTTTGTTAAAATGGCAAAAGGCGTATCTGCGGGACCGCCTCTCCCCATATGAACCCCAGAGGGCTCTTCGTTCTAGTGATAAAACATCTGCTAAGGGTCCCTGTCCCCAGGGAAGCCCACCTGGCATCAACCTGGGCCACAGCCTTCTCAGTCCTGCCTCAGCCTGGTGGAACGCTCTGTATAACGAGACCAAGGCCCAGCAGGATTTGTTATCCTTCCTCCAGGCCCGCAAGATGGAGCTGTTCCGCCAGGCATATGGGCAGTGCTAGGCGGAGCCCCCTGGCTGGTAGATTGCAGAATATGCCCTCCCTACTAGCAGTACCTTCATCTAGCAAACAGTCCCCAGTATGATGCTCTAGAGATGGGTGAAGGTCAGTCAGTTGGTTGCTGTGCCATTATGATTATGTATTTTTAACTGCGGAACTTTGACTATTTATGGTTTTAACTGGTATTAATTATTTAATGTGTTTTAATTGTATATGGCTGTAATCCGCCCTGAGCCTGCTGGTGTGGGGAGGGCGGAATATAAATCGAATAAATAAATAAATAAAATTTAGAAGTTGATAACCAGGATCTTGCTTTCCTACATGCACCAAAACAGATATCGCCCTGAGAACATGCTGAGATAGCTACATAAAGACCCTTCACACCTTATACTGTGCCTATATATGCCACACAAAAGGTTTTTTTAAAATCACAACAAATAAGCTCTTAGGGGGAAAAAAGGATCGTACAAAAAAAAAAGGAATGGGAGAACAGCAGATATGGCATTCCCATTATAACTTACATGGGAAATGATTGTCATTGCACAACATTTCACAGAATGCGAATCCAATCCTAGCGTTGCAGGTGGGTAGCCATGTTGGTTCTGCAGCAGAAGTGCGAGGTTCGGATCCAGTAGCACCTTAAAGACCAACAAGATTTCCAATTGTCTGAGCTTTCGTGAGTCAAAGCTCTCTCTCTCTTGAAAGCGAATACCCTGGAAATCTAGTTGGTCTCTAAGATGCTACTGAACCCAAATCTAACCCTAGTGTTGTTCACTAGTGGCACAGTATGTCACCTGAAATCCAATTTTTCATGCAAAAACACGCAACAGATCTGTTTCTTCTATCCCCCCCCTCCCCTTACCCATCCCTCAGTTTTCAGTGATTTCTGGTACCACCAATACAATAATATTGGCAAAGGCAAACTTTCCAGCAGTAATTTTCCAGTGATCTTTCCATTATATAAACCACTGAATGCAGAATTGGCAAACAAGGTGCTGCAGAGGATCAGAAACGGTGCTAGTTTAAAGCATATCTATAGCAGGCACCGTTACATTAAACACAAGAAAAAAAGGCTTGTCACAACTGGCACTTGAACTCACAGTCCAGGAAGAACACACTCACTGAATGAGACCTCCAGGCCATCTAGCCGAAGAAGAAGGTTGGCTGCCCTTGCTTTAAAGTCAACTCAAATTAATTCTCACAAGAAATTCCCAGAAAGGATCCACTCGCTGTTGGATATTCCTCTATGATAACGCTTTGCATTGGGTGACAGGAAAATACAGGAAGTGAAAGATCACACAATAGGATGATATCCAACAATGTGCGGATCTTCTCCCAGTCTTCATAGATTTAGAAAGGCAATTTTCAAACAGTTTGATTCAACAGAATAAGTACCTCTACATTCAAGAAGCTTTCAGAGACCACCTGCTTCTCATCAAACTCATAACAACGAGCCTTTTCGCAAAAGCATATCCAGGTTTGTTAAAGAAACCGAATTCAACAACTGATACTGGCGCAATCCCAAATGTGTTCCTGTTTCCACATTTAATTTTCAAGTACATTTAAAACATCTTAGGCATGCACCTTTTTAAAAAAGGTATTGTGCAAACAGGCTTTTTTCTAAGGATTTCCCACGTAATATCCTACTCTTTCTTCCAGTTGCTTCAGCACCACCGTTTCTGAATTCAAGTGCCCTTCTTATACATTTAAGCTGATGTAAAATTCAAGAGAAAGCGTTTGCCGTTAGTCACCGGGTAAATATTTAATAACACTGACAGCCACTAGCTGTCAACCTTCCTTATGGAAAGAACACAACATCTGCCTGTAAATGGGCCACTGTTTTGATTTCTGACTCTTGCTCACTTCATTTGGACCCCTGTGTAGTTACAACAGCGGCCTTAGAAAAAGCTTTACGGTCTGAACTGTTTAGCCTCGCAGTAACAGTGCAGGAAAGATCACAGCCCATTTTACAAGTGTGGAATGGAGGCTGGGAGAAAGCTTGAGACCAAAGTAACGCGGAATACCATAGTTTGGATTATCTTGATCCCCAAAGAGATATCTTTATGTTTAACAATCTTTTTTAGTTCCTTCACAACTCCTCTTCAAGTCTCCATCTTCTTATTTCTTGGTTGCGGTCTCCATTTTGGTTGATGACTGAGCCAAGGAATAGAAAATCTGGAACAATTTCAGTTTCCTAATTGTCAACTTTAAAAATGTGTAATCAGAAAGGTCAACTCTAGGTTTAATTTATAGTAAGGAATGCGATTCTTATAGTGCTTTCTTCTAGGTGTTCAGTGCTTCACATATATTTCAGGAGCAGATCATGCGGGGGAGGGCAGAATGCGCTACATCAGCGCTTAGTTCTTGTGGCCCTTCTTACATGCCCAGGGTAATGCCGATCGCCACCTTGGGGTCAGGTAGCAATTTTCTACAGGCCAGTTTGGCTAAGGATCCTGGAGACGTTTTGTCATCTTCAGGGCATGGAGTGGTGGGGGGTGGGGGGAGGTCATTGTGAATTTCCTGCATTGTGCAGGAGGTTGGACTAGATGACCCTAGAGATCCCTTCCAACCCTATGACTCTATGATGCAGGGGTTCCCGATGCTTGCTGTATCTGTGAACACTTTTGGAACTTTGAAAACTGTGGTGGGTACCTCAACAAAACAGCTGTCACAGAGGTTGGGACAAATCATAACATGGCTACTGTGCGTCCAATTGGAAGTTCCACAACATCTGGAAGTTCCACGCCAAACAACCTCTTATGATGGACCTTCTGTTTCCAAACCGGCCCTCCCTGCACACATAAAGTTGATGTCCTCTGAGGTCTTCTAAAGTACCTCCTGCTCTAACGTAATAGCAGAAAGCCAGGATTGGCTTTCTGCTTTGGAGAAGAAGCAAGGGGGTGCCAGGAAATGCATCAGTAAGCATCAAACATCTCTCTGGGGATCACTGACATGCATTGTCTCAGTAATGTTTACTACAGCTCTGTAAGATAGGTCAATATTATTATCCTCGTATTATAGATGCAGCTGAGAGAGACATTCTATGAATGGTTGAGCTGATTCCAGCTCATTGCTCATGCTCTTAACTCTTGAAGTGCAATCGCTCTCATTTAAGAAGACGAGTGTGTGAACCAGTGGCTTGATGTAGCTTTACAGTGTGTTGCAACTGCCCTTGAAAATAATATTAACTAGGATTACTAATTATTAATTAACTAGGATTACCAATTACTAAAAAGGAGCCCCGTGGCACAGAGTGGTAAGCTGCAGTACTGCAGCCCAAGTTCTGCTCATAACCTGAGTTCAATCCTGGCAGAGGCCGGGTTCAGACAGCTGGATCAAGGTTGACTCAACCTTCCATCCTTCCAACGTTGGTAAAATGAGTACCCAGTTTCCTGGGAGTAAAGTGTAAATGACTGAGGAAAGCAACGGCAAACCACCCCGTAACAGGAGTCTGCCAAGAAAATGTCATGATGCAACATCCCCCCCATGGGTCAGTAATGACTTGGTGCTTTTATCTACCAACTACTACGTTCTTTGCAACCTTTTGTATGGGGTACAGCATATATACATTGCCAAACGACCCATTTAAATGGGGCATGCACAGAAAGGCTGAATACTGGATCTGAAATTTTATTGTGGGTTTTCCTTGAAAAGATGTTTCAGAGCCACAAGTTTTAACTGAGGAATTAGCTCTATTTTTTTTTAATTAAGAGGTTATCTCATCAGGCTGACTTAGGAGGAAAGATCATTTCAGCCACCCATTTTTAACAGGCCGGGGTCAACAATACAAAATAAAGACTTCCAAACGTTCCTCTGGACATACCAACGCCCATCCCTTTGTGTGCAAAGACAAAGTATAACATGCATATGCCACAATAAAATGGGAATCCTGAGGCACAAAACGTGACCTGGTTTTCCAGATACCTGATGTGACAGGCCTGCATATAAAATCCTGAATGAACTCGCTCAATTTTTATAGCAGGAAGGCAGGCAGAAAGTGTAACAGCCCCAAATTATTGTTACAGTTATCAAGTGTGTGTTTACTTTAACAGCAGTTCAGACCTCTATTAAGAAAAACAGTACATTAAAAGCTACGTAGAGCAATAGTCAAGGGGCCCAATCGCAACTCACTTTCAAAGGGAAAAATTACCCTTTCAATTAGTACATTTTCCCCTGCCCATTCTTCAAGAAGCTCAGGGGGTATACTTGTTTCTATACACCTCTCTTTTGTCCTTGCGACAACCCTATGAGGTAGGTTAGGCTGAGAGAGAAAAGGTGGTCCAAAGTCACCCAGCAAACTTCAGGGCAGAGAAGGGATTTGAACCTGAGGCTCTCAGATCCTAGTCCGATGCTCTAAGCACTACACCAGCTCCCAAATTTCAAAGCAGGAGGAAACATTTCGGCATCACTTCACCATACTCTATTGTTACCTGTTTTAACTGCTAATTGTATTGTATTGCTGCTCTGTGAACGTCCTAGCTATTGATTACATTGTATTCACTTGCAGTATGTAATCCACCTTGGATCATAGCAAGAAAGGCGGAATAATAATAAATAATAATAATAATATCATCTGCCACAGCCAAACTCCAGTTCTGCCCTGCAGCGGGCAGGAGAGGATAGCAGGCAAAAGAACCAGGGCTGGAGAAACTGCAGCTACACCGTACGTTTTAAAGGGAAATACAAAATTGCTCCCCAGCCACATTGAATGCAAATTAGGCAGTTCGGATATTGTGTCCTGCTCTTTCTCTGAGAAAATCTACCACGGGGCTATCTCCATTTTATCCTTTAACAAACCAGCGCAGGGTGCCAGACCTGGACAGCAACTTGCCCCAAGCCAACCTAGGAGGTTTTACAGCTAGGCGGGAATTTGAACCAGGGCCAGGTTTTCATGGACAGCGAGTTCCCAGAGCCTCCCTCCCCTCCCCCCTCCCTCTCTCTCTCTCACTCACACACACCCACACACACACACACCCCTGCTTGTATAACAACAACATTCAATGTATATACCATCCTTCAGGACAACTTAATGTCCACTTACAGTGGTTTACAAAGTGTGTTGTTATTATCCTCACGACAATCACCCTCTGAGGTGGGTGGAGTTGTGAAAGCTCCGAGAAGCTGTGACTGACCCAAAGTCACCCAGCTGGCTTCAAGCGGAGTGGGGAATCAAACCTGGTTCTCCAGATTAGAGTCTGGCCGCTCTTAACCACCACACCAAACTGGCTTCCCGGGCTGTTCGCCCCAAATGTCCTTCCTGGGCTACTTGCAAGCACTCCCACTGTCCACACTCACAGCTGCCTGCAGCCCTTTCCCTGGAAGCCTGGACAGGGTGTGTAGCAGAGCACATGGGTGGTGGAGCACTGACAAGTGAGTGCGCAAGGGGTGCTGGCAATAGCGGGCCAGCTAGAAGCCCTGGGCCCTGGCAGCTGTCCCACATCAGGGTATGCTAACGCCGGCCCTGATTTGAACTCATGCCTCCTTGGTCCTATAGTCTCTTGGGTCTAGGCAATCTTTATGGCCCCAAGTGCCAAAGAAGCAACACTTACCTGCAAAGAAACCTGTGTGTGTGCTAACAAACACCTGGCCAGGCCAGGGACACAATAAGCAGGCTGTAAGCAGGACTGCGGGCTGAGCAAAAAGGGCTGCTGCTCCACAGCTCAGAACACACGCCAGGGGTTGCTTACCCCACACTGTCTCCAACCCCTTTAAGCTCACCCACTAAAAGCAACATATCCATTGCAAAGGCTTCTAGAGTTCACAGTCTGCATTGATGCTCAGACCATAAACCTGACTAAAATTCTACAGGATTTACAAAAAATTATATTTAACATAGTAGAGCGCCGTAAAGGACAGCAGCCTCCAACGTTTCATTGCTAGCATAGCAATGGCAATACAGCCAGTGTGGTGCTGTGTTTTATTGTTAGACCAGGATCTGGTAGACCGAGGTTTGAATCTCCGTTCTGCCATGGATGCTGCGGGGTGACCTTAGGCCTGATAGTCTTTCGGCCCAGCCTGCCTCACAGGGTTGCTGTTGCGAGAATAACACACAGGAGGGGAGAAAAATGGGATATAAGCATTGGGAATGAAAATGAAATCCCACCCTCAAGTCATAGTTGACTTATGGCAACCCTTGGTGAGGTTTTCATGGCAAGAGACTAACAGGTGGTTTGCCATTGCCTGCCTCTACAACCCTGGTCTTCATTGGAGGTCTCCCATCCAATTTCAAACCAAGGCCGACCCTGCTTAGCTTCTGAGATCTGATGACATCAGGCTCTCCTGGGCTATGCATCTAAATAAACTAGTATAAATTGCAACCTTTGGGACTACACCTGAGCATATACTTTGCAGACTACAGTATATCAGCAATTCACTGAAATTTAATCTTAATAGCTTTGCTATGACAAGATTATAGCACATCTGTTTGTGGCTGGGTACCATAACAGATCACTGGTAACTTATTCATTCAGTGCCAACTGCTCATGCGGTTGATACAGTATATTTTCTACAAACCTGTAGAGATACAGAAAGAAACGAGTGGTGGACCAGTAGCCTTGCAGTGGGCATCATTTCCCCACCACCACTACCACTTCCTCTTTCCTTCCTTGGCCCTGTTGATATATATTGGTATCAAGAAATCAACGCATAGGGACAAAGCGACTTCCAAAACATTCAACTCAGCATTCTCCAAAGATAAAACAATATAAAGCAGTAATTTTTTTCAAAAGTAGCATTCCATAATTTCACACTGTAAAATAAAACAGACTGCACTATTGCAGTGAATGGAAGAGACAGTGTTTATAGTGTTAAAAAGACAGAAAAAACTCTGTTGAAACTACCTAAAGAAGGGCTCTGCCTGATACAAATTCTGCCTGTGTTCCCACCCATAGAAGTGGATCCTATTGAAGATCCCGCCAGTAATAATTCACGTCATCAATACCAAACATGCTGTCTTTATACAGCACGAGTTTGTCAGGATGCTGATGCTACACGCAGTGCGGTTTCAGAAAAGATCCCAATTGTCTGCAAAAATTAAACACAAAACTCAGCCATGTCCAGTAGCATCTTAAAGAATAAGACTGCTGGTTTAAGTCTTTGCAAACTTGTATTTATGTATCCTATTACATTGTTCATTGAAATGTTTTTGAAGTTGACTGTACCAACTCATGCTGTATAATGCACTCGAGTCTCAGAAAGGCAGACTATAAATGACATTATTATTATATTAATATTAATAACAAGAACAACAATAATAATACCTAAGCACCTCTTATTTCTGCATCAGCAGTCCCGCGCTGGACTCCAGGCATCCAATGAAGCCAGATCTCACTCAGACAGCTGGTGCTCAAATTTATTTTCACACCCATCACGTCCAAGCTTCCCTAAACTAAAACCCCACTGCGTCAGCTCTGCTTGGAAGAGAAAAGGGGGGTGACTCAGCCCAATTCTACGCACAGATGTTGCCCCAGAAGGAAAGAAACCTTTCCCAGTTCAGCAGGGGGCTCCTACGCCCCGATCCAAAAGACCCACACAGCTAAAATACGGCTTCTGCTGTGTTGGGCTGGGCTGCTGTGTTGGTCTGCGGCAGAAGAGCAAAATTCTGGCCCTGCAGCGCCTTAAAGACCAAGGAGATTTTGAGAGCCAGAGCTCCCATCATCAGATCGGAGGCACAGCTTTGACTCTGGAAAGCTCATATCCTGGAAATCTTGCTGGTCTCTAAGGTGCCACTGGACTCATATCCTGCTATTGCCCTCATTGGCCCCTGAAGAAGGGAGATCTGTGCCCTGGAAATCTAGTTGGTCTGTATGATGCGACCGGACCCGAATCTTGCACAGCTAAAAGAGACTTCCTCCCCGCGCCCCTCCACGCCCCCGCCCCCGAGAGCTCACCTTGACGAAGGCAATGGGAGTGGTGGTGCCTTCGATGTCCAGGAGGATCACGCGGACTTCCGCGGGCACCGCAAAGCCCACCATGGCCACCGCGGGACCCAAGGCCGGCGCGCGCACAAAGACTCGGGCCAATCGGGCACGCGCGCACCCCGCGGCTCGCCCAACGCCGTCTCGAGGCTCCCCGGGGACGAGGCGGGCGAATCACCGAGCGCGCCACCCGCCGTCGGAAGGCGTGGAGGAAAGCCAGCCACGTGGGGGGAAGAGAGCCGGCCGCTGCATCCGGATAACCTCCGGCCTCATTGGCGGGTGGGAAAGGGAGGAGGGGAGGGGATGGAGACTGGGAAGGGGCGGGGGGCCGGGAAGGTTTCCCCGCTCCCTTTCCAAACGATGGAAGCGCTTGACGCGTCTCCAGCGCGCAGCCCGGTCTCAGTTCGTGCGTGCTGGGAAGCAAAGCTTTTACCGATTTTGCAATGGGGTTTGCTCGCGAGTCAGCCCGTGGACGGGTGCAGCTTTCGACAGCTCGCCTCCCACCGTGGTTTACATACAGCCCTCTTGCACGAGGATGCAAAAGACAAGCTAGGCCTGGTTGCCAGCTCGGGTAGTTCCTGGAGGTTTGAGGGGTGGAGCCTGGAGAAGGGGTCGGTGGCTCAACTGGGTACAATGGCATAGAGAACTCCCCTCCAAAGCAGCCATTTTGTGCAGGAGGGCTTATCGCTGTAGTTTGGAGATCAGCGGTGTGGTTCCGGGAGATCTCCAGGCCTCACCTGGAGGGTGGTAACCCTATGCATGGGGTGCAAAATTACCGGAAGGCTGCAGAGCTGAGTTTCGTGTGTACTGTAAAGCCTTAGTTCCTTTTATAAAACTTAAAACCAAGCTTGTCTCCTGCGCGCATTACGCGGGCTCCGTAGTTTTAGTTTTTGTAAGCGAAAGTAGCTGGGTGCTGTGGGGTTAAAAGCGCCTCTTTGCAGCGCTGGGCTCTTTCCATATGCAGCACAAACGACTGCGCGGTGTGCAATGAAACCTTGAACGGCCATTTTCCTACACTACAGTGGGCTCGAGTGATGGGAGAATCGATGCACCCGTCTGCAGTAATTGCACGTCCTTTCCCTGGAGCGATTCGCTGAAAGCTCAATCCCTGGAAATCCAGTTGGCCTTTTTAAGGTGCTACTGGATCCAAAAATTGGCAGTGCGGCGGATATATGCGAAAGAAATCACCCCCTGCTTATTAATTCGATCTGGTAGATCAAAAATGGGACAAAAATAATAACTGAAATAACTCTTTTAAGGCGTGAAATAGGGGAATTTTGCCTCGCCAGGGGTTCATTAAAGTCACAAGAAGGGCCTTGCTGGATCACACCCAACTCCATCCTATTTCCAACAACAGTCAGAACAAGAAACAAAACCCATGTAATACCTTTCACGGGCCAACCAAAATGGCACAAAACAGCATGCAAGCTTTTGAGCTCATTAGAGCTCTTCGTCAGACCAGATGTTGCAAACATTTTAAAATGGAGGGGGAAAGCAGATTTTTCCCGATTTTAAGGCCACCTCATGCCAGTCTTTGGTGTTAGAAGCAACAGTCCTACTTTGTTCCCCCCAGGTATGATATTCAAAGGCATACTATACCTGGAAGTAAAGGCTCTCTTTAACTAGCGCCCGTTAGCATAGAAGAGTGCCACACTAAACGAGGATCTCTAATTATTGAGCCATTCCTTCCAAATACGGGGTGCCCCTTAGAAGAAGATCAAGAAATTCTTTCCATTGTGACAAGCAGCAATTGGTAAAGAACAATGGTGCAAAGGAAAGGTGATACCAGCAGTGGCCTAAGGAATTGTGGTTTTGAACACATGGGGACATGTACCCGAAATGGAATGGCTTCATTCCTATAATTGCAAAGGGGTAGTGTTCGTCCATTGTAGCATGCTGAAGACTAACAATGTTTATTGCACTATGAACTGTCATGAATCACAGCCAGTTTGTCAGATTGATATGTGATAGGAAATTGTGCTGGAAGATGTTATGGAGAAAGTACGGGGTGGAGTGTCAAAGCTAGGTGTGAATTATGCATGGGTGGAGAAAGTGGTTAAAGAGAGCTTTTTCTCCCTCTCCCATAATACTAGAACTTGGGAGGCATGCAATGAAATTGTTGGCAGATTCCAGAGACAAAAGAGGTACTTTTCAACAAGTAATTAAACTATAAATTTAATAATAATAATTAAACCAATGGGGATGTTTTTGTTTTTTAAAAAGGTGATGATACTCATATATATGATAGGGTTGCCAACTTTGAGTTGGGAAATTCTTGGAGATTTAGGGGTGCAGGAGGAGGTCAGAGCTAAGGGAAAGGAGGGAACTCACCAGGGTATAATGCCATAGACTCCACCCTCCAAAGCAGCCATGTTCTCCAGGTGAACTGATCTCTGCAGCCTGGAGACCAGTTGTAATTCCAAGAGACCTCCAGGCGCCACCTGGAGGTTGGCAATCGTAACTAGCTTGCTGATACTGCTTTGCTAGCAAGCTGCTTGTCAGCCTTATTTTCCAGGGTAGGGAAATGCCAGGAAGGAGCCCTGGCGTCTGTTTGCAAGGACTGCCTCATTAGAGGAAGCACTCGTTGTTGCCTGCAATAGGAAAAGGGGTTCCTGGGTGCTACAGAGGATGTTTTTCTCACAATGACTGATTAAAGAGATTCTGCATGAGAAGGGGGTTGGAGGGGAGTGTTTTCATACAGTTTTCAGCACCTTTTCCTAAAATACCGCAGTAAGGCAGGTTGAATGCCCAAGAGGTAGCCGAAGTAACAAAAACTGCCTTGGGCCACTTCATATGACTACTGATGTTAAGAAAGACGCTTTCCTCAGCTCGAGTTCAACTCTCTTATTATTTCAAGGTTGCAAATTTATGCACTTACTTTTGAGTAAGCCCCATTTCAAAGTAAAGGCATAGGATTGCATTTCATACACACTGATCATTGCAACTATAACATTCATTTTCCAGACATTACTAAGGACTAAGCCTCTTAGCGGTCAATGGGACTTCCCCAAGGTGAACAGGAATACAAAATTTCCTTACACTGAAATTAAAAAATAAGTAGAGTCCAGCAGTGGTATTCAGAAGTTTCCTATCTATGTATATGGATAGTTTCAGCGGGTAGCTGTGCTGATCTATAGCAAAATTTAGATTCAGCAGAGCCTTTAGTCTTTAAGGTGTTATTGGACCTAGGCCTTGCTTTATGTATATGGAGGCTCCTTTGGTGGACGATGAATTTGTCCAGCCCCTTTTTCAAGCTATCTGGTCCTCTCTAGCAGTAAATTCCATATTAATTCATAGTTTAGCGGGGGGGGTGTCTTCCCCAAATACTGAGGGGGAAATCAGTTCTAGCCAAGTGTTAGGCGGGTGGGCGTGTTGGTCTGCAGTGGGCAGCAGGATTTATCTAAAGAAGCTTTGACTCGCCCAAGCTTATAGCCTGAAAACATCGGTCTCTAAAGAGCCACTGGACTCCAATCTTACAGTCTTGCAAGCCAAGTCTTGCAGCAAATTAAAGCAGCTTCGGGGTTAACTTCATTAGGCAAGTAGTCCCATTGAACCCAGCGAGCTTTCCTTCTGAGGTGGGTAAACGTGTCGAAGAGCGCCGCGGGGAACGCCTGCTTTGTCCCCCTCCCTCCGTCTCCGCGCAGGCGCCATTGCCCTCCCTCCTGGGCCTCCTGATTGGCGGGCAAGGCCTTTTGCCACGCCTCTCTGCTATGCCATTCAGCGCCCCTTCCGCGCCTGCGCTATCGGGCCGCTCCCATTGGCGGAGAAGGCCCGTATATAAAAGCCCCTCGCGCTCTTTCCCGGATCTTTTCTCACAGCCGCCATTTTATCGCTCGCTTTGTGTCGTCTCCTCGCTTCCCCCCCTCCGCCTCTTCCCTCTCTCTTTTTGTTTTGTTCTTCTTCCTTTGGGCCGCGCGCTCCGCTATGGAGGACAACACCGACTACGGCAGTAGCAATAACAACAACGCCGGCTCCGGCGGCGGCCAGGAAGACTTCGCCGAGGGCTCCAAGATCAACGCTAGCAAGAACCAGCAGGACGACGGGTAGGAAAGGGGGGGAGGGGTGCCCATTCTGGCGCCATTTTGGCCTATGAGAGAAGGAAGGGGGCGGGGCTTGGCTTTTTTAAGCAGCCTCCACGTGACCCGGCTGTTCCTTTCCGAGGTCCTTTCCCCCCTGCCTCGAATCCCTTTGTGCCTCTCTCGTCTCTCCTCTCCCATCCTCGTCCGCGCGCCTTGGCCTGAACTTCGGATTGGGCGGGCCGGGAGAGTGACATGACGCAACCGACAGCCTATAGAAAGCTGAGGGGCGGGGTTGCGCCGGGAGATGGCCTGACGTGCCCGAGCGAGGGGAAAAAAGTGGAGCCGTGCGCACAGAATGGGCGGGGCGAGGAGAATGCAAAGGGGAGGGGCAAGAGAGCGACGTCACAATGCCTCGACGCGGGGTGCAAAGCGATGCATTCAGCGGAGGGCTTTGCTTGCTCCAGGAGCGCCACAGATGGACAGATAGCCGTGGGAGGCTGGAGGCATTGCCGTATAGGCAATCGCGGGCCTCATGGTTGCTGGGATTTCTTGGCAGGCATCGCCATGTATGCCCCCGATTTTTTTTTGCCTTGGAGCTCTGGCTACTGAGATTTCTAGCATTTTAAATACCTGCCTGGCAGAAGGGCTTTTGGTAGCTTAGCTTGCCTTGTGGGGAGAGGAGGAAATACGTGCGAAAGGTGCCAGTTCCTTTTTGCAACAGGCGAACTCGCTTAGTTTTCCTGTTTTCCTGTGGCGTCGTCAATGCTTATTTGTGACCCAAATAACAAAATCAATAGGGCAGCAGGATTTGAGTCCAGTGGCACCTTACAGCCCAACAAGATTTTCTAAGGGTGTAAACTTTGGCGACTCAAAGGTCCCTTCTTCAGATGCAGCATCTACAGATACTGTGTCTGGAGAGGGGATCTCTGACGGTCAGAAGCTTTTACCCTTCAGAAATCTCGTTGGTCTCTTAAGGTGTCTCTGGGCTCTACTCCAGATCAACATAGCCATGCACCTGAATGATCTTTGGGGGTACCATGTAGACTGACAAATGTTTCTCAGAGTATGCTTTTGTGAGCAGAAGCCTCGACGCGGGGTGCAAATGTATCATGAAAGTTTTTGCCATAATAAACATGTAAGAAGACAACTGTTAACTTGCTACACCATGGCTATCCTCTGGATTCTGTGTTTCCTGTAAACTAAACTATCAGTAATTGCTGACAGTGGTGCTGGGTTTCTCTCCTGAGAAATAAGTGGCTGAGTATATATCCTGCATACATCTACATTTTAAGTGAAGTTTCTTGTAGATAGCAGCTCAGTGGAACTTATTTATCGAGGGCTTGTGCTGCTGAACTCTTTTTGATTTTGCTACTGCAGACTAACAGGGCAAACTCCTTTGAATCTTTACACAAGCAAACTGATCCCCACACCAAAAGGAGCTGTCTGCATCTCCATATCAAAGGAGTTGTTTACACCCCCCCCCCTCTATATTTGGCCAGTTTCCTTCTGCTCTCCATGCATCTGACGAAGAGAACGTGATTCACGAAAGCTTATGCTACAATAAAATTGGTTAGTCTTAAAGGTGCTACTGGAGTCTTTTTGATTTTATTTAGGCCTGTAACCTTCTATAAGTTCTGCAGCAGTTTCTCCCACATAGGCACACAGTCTAAGAACATCATTTCTGAATTGTTGATTTCTTTGCCTCACTTGAGGCAGAGGGAAGGATCTGTATAGTATTGTACAAGTAAAGTTTGCTCTTTGCTTATTTTGCTTTTAGAGACCTAAATAAGGTAGGTCAGTGACTGAGCTATGAGCTTTTGAAGCTTTAGTTTAAAATTTTCCTTTGTCATTAACAGCCTTGTCTCTAGTAACGCTGATCTTAGAGTGGTTATGATTTCTATGAAGATGTCTGAATATTCAATTATAATATAAGTTCTTGTTCTTATTATGCCCTGGCTGAAATTTGCAAAGTAGCTTACAGTCCTTGATAGTGCCTTTAAAAAGCTTTTGGAATTGGTAGCTATATTTCCATTTCACAGGTAGGAAATGAGTCCAAGAGAGTGCTATGGAATTGCACTTTATTCTGGGGTAGGTAATGTAAAGTTTCACAACTTTTTGCAAGGTGCTATATTATGGAAAGTCTGTATTTTCTTGAGCTAGTGTAGTAGTAGTTAGAGTTAGCTGAACGAGACCAGGGTTTAAATCCCCATTCAGTTGCAGTGTGTACTGGGTCACTTTGGGTCATTCACTATTTTCCCTGCAAAACACATTTCTCAGGCTGTTGATTGTGGGTGGTATACAGCTTTGAACATGCTCTAGGAAGGATAGGATAAAAGAAAGTTGCACTGGGGGCATCTCTGCCAGAAATCAGTTGCTTATGTATGCTTTTGAAAGCGAAGTAGAGTACTGCTTGCCTATGAGTGTGTCTTGAAACTGAAAGTCAGATTTGAGTAGACAAAAGTTTGCCACTTAAAAACCCCTACAGAGTATAAAACAAATAGTTAGGAAAGAACTTAAGAAAGAATTTAATGAACTTTAGTAATGATGTGTGGTGCTTTATTTCTTGTGATGTTTTCTCGATCCACACACATCCTGCTGATGTTACTGAAAATGATAAAAATAGGACTAGAGACCTATATTGTAAGAGACCAGACCATAGCAGCATCAGCTTTCATATTCCTTAAAACTGAACTTCTCCCTCTGTATGTAAACCTTAATGTCCATCCGTGGAATGATCTGCTGTTCCCTCAGTGAGGTTCTGGATATTTTGAATTGCTAGTTGTAACTCAAGTATAAATATGTTGTATGTTATTTTCCTCAATTATGTGGAAGGCAACATAAGCAGAAACAATCCAGATAAGCCGTATATGGTAATATTTTCTGTTTTATACTGTGTTGATCACCTTTCCACACAAATAGAGATGACTCTAAATAGGCAATGACTATCAACAGAAAGTTCAGCTAGTAAAAGCATTTATTCAGTAAAAATATATAAACATGCAACCACACAACACAGTGGATGTTGTGGGTAGGTTCAGATGGGAGAAGGTGGTCGTTAAGGTATGCCAGCCCCAAGCTGTATGAGGGTTTAAAGATACCATTACCTTAAACTGGGAATCAGTGTAGATGGGTAGCACTGGAGTAATAGGTAAATTAAGCTTTGCGAAATAATTATTGAAATATATCTGTGTTCTTCCATTGCAGGAAAATGTTTATTGGAGGTCTGAGCTGGGATACAAGCAAGAAGGACTTGACAGAATACTTGTCTCGCTTTGGAGAAGTGGTGGACTGTACAATTAAAACAGATCCTGTCACAGGGAGGTCAAGAGGCTTTGGGTTTGTGCTTTTCAAAGATGCTGCCAGTGTTGAGAAGGTATGTAATCACACCATATGTAGTCATAAGGAACATATCTGCATATTCCTGCAGACTTTTCTTTCCCTGAAGGTAATCTTCATATATGTACTTTTAGGTATTGGAACTGAAAGAACATAAGCTAGATGGCAAGTTAATAGATCCCAAAAGAGCAAAAGCCCTGAAGGGGAAAGAGCCACCTAAAAAAGTGTTCGTTGGTGGACTGAGTCCTGATACATCTGAGGAGCAAATTAAAGAATATTTTGGTGGCTTTGGAGAGGTATGGTTCAATGGCATAATATGAATATCTCTAGCATTAATGTTGGAGCCTACAGTTGAGGGGCATTGTGTACAGTAGTGATTAGTAAAAAATGTTGCTGACATACAGGGGACCCTATAGTCATAGTGGGAAGCTAGGGTCGAAGGGGCAACAATAATTCAACTTTTTACTTGTATTCATGGTCTTTATATATAATGTTCAAGTATTAAATCTGCAGTTTTTGTAGAAAGAGGTATTTTCTAGAACAGGTACCACATGGGTGCTTGAAGTGGAATCCCTGACAAGGAAAATGAGTGGTAGAAGGACTAGTGAGGAAAGGAATGTCACAAATGAGACATTAGGAAAGCAGAGCAGAAAAGATGAGGCAAGTCATATAGTGGAAAGCTTTAAGGGACAGATGGGATGTTTTATGTTGCCTCAGCATATAATAGTTTAATGTGTATTTCAGATTGAAAATATTGAGCTTCCCATGGACACAAAGACAAATGAAAGAAGGGGTTTTTGTTTCATCACGTACACAGATGAAGAGCCAGTAAAGAAATTGTTGGAAAGCAGATACCATCAAATTGGTTCTGGCAAGGTACTGCTGTCAGTTTTAAGAACTTGTTTGGCAGTTCTGCTAAAGGAATGGCTGTCAAGAATAAGGCCTTTTCACGCTACTAAAGTCAAGCAATTTTTGTTCCTTTAGTGTGAGATCAAAGTAGCACAGCCCAAAGACGTGTATAGACAGCAGCAGCAGCAACAGAAGGGAGGCAGAGGTACTTCATCTGGTGGGCGTGGTGGTTCCAGAGGACGTGGCAGGGGTAAGTGTGGTTTAAGTCTTGAATTGGGTGATGAAAATGCACAGACAGAAACTAATAGGAAGTGTGCTGTGTTCCTAACCAATTATGGGTGTGCATGCAGGGAAGGAATGGTGCATCATTCTCTGTTCTTGTTTTGACAAAGGGACAGATCATATAATCTAGCCTTCTAGTGCCAAGCTAGAGCCCAAATTAGGAATAAAAACACTCTTCCTTGTGGTTTCCTTGTGTGGTATATGCTTAGAGCAGCTCTAAAACAGTAATGGGGATAGAATTCATATTGGTTATCTCTTCATTTTAGGTCAAGGCCAGAACTGGAACCAAGGCTATAATAACTATTATGATCAAGGATATGGAAGCTACAACAGCCCTTACAGCGATCAGAGCTATAGCAGCTATGGCGGATATGATTATTCTGGGTATAATTATCCAAGTTACGGCTATGGACAGGGATATGCTGACTACAGTGGTAAGGACATTTTCTCCCTTTTGCAATAAAGAGAGTGTCTCTGTGCCATAGGATTGTTTCTTTCCCTGGAGCTTTGGGAACTTTAGTGAAGCAGAGGAATGTGTATTTACTGCAATTATCAGTGGATACAATTTGTGCTTTTTATGCTGTGTTGTGGATATTAAACTTAAAGAAGTGCTATAAAAGTTGGGCATAGAGGAATGTGTGCATGTGCTTAAAGATAAAGGGTGGATAAATGCCTTTGCAATAATTCTTGTCAGTGTTTTGTAGTACCAAATTGGTCTTGAGATTTAATTTTTTCTTTTAAAACCAACAGGACAGCAAAGCACATACGGAAAGGCATCCCGAGGTGGCGGTAATCACCAAAACAACTACCAGCCATACTAAAGGAGCACTTGAGAAGAAACAGGTGTGTAGTGAGTGAAAGCGTCACTTTCTGTACCTCTAATCTAATTTAAAGATCAATAGACAAACAAGTAAAAACCGCTTTCTTGGATAGCTGACTCTCTTTTTAACAAAAATTAAAACGTGTGTTTAAAAGATGTCTTTTAAAACTTCTTTGCCTTAAGTGTCTATAGATCTTTAACTCTGTAAAAGGTGGTTCGTCGTCCTTAGTACTTCAGAGAAACATAAGAGTTTTTCTGCTTACAATGTGTACCAGGTGGTGTAGAGGAATAATTAAACTTTGTAGAAGTGTTAACCAACAGGTAAAGTACTGAAATGGGTACAACTTAAGCAAAACAAGATTGTTGTCTTCTAACTCTGACATTATACCTTGTTTGTACCCGCCAGCGGGAACTTCATTGCAGGCCGTGTGTCACCCTGACCACGTCTATCTCTGGGGGTCGCACGTTGCAGGCAGAGCGCAAGGCATACACCAGAAAACGCTGTCCTGTGGTATGGTCTCTTCCAACTTCATGTACCAGCGTAAAGATTAAAGTGGAAAACTTCAGACTTTGGCTTCTTTTTTAAAAAAAAAATCTTCTTTGAAGATTTAAGTGTCTTAACTTAAAATGGTTTTTTACAGGAGTTAAAGTGCATAAATGCCTTTACAGCTTAATCAATTTTGGTCTTCTGTTTAGTGTTGTATATCAATTGTGGAACCTCATTTTAAGTGTTCGTTCTTTAAGATTTAATGCTTGCTTTTTTCTTTTTATAGCTTAGTGAAATCTACAAACCAAAACGAACTTTTAAATCTGGGAACATTAAAGATCATATGCAAGCAACAAGCTGTATTTGAATCACCTGGTTAACAATTTTCCTTGGTGTATTGCCACTTTTTCTTTCCCACTAGCAGTTGAAGCCATGAAAGGCTCTTCTTCAGCTTGGTTTTTAGTTAAACCAAGAATTTCTCTTTTGAGTCTCAACGGTTCTGTGACATGCTCCATCATTGAGCTGAATTGGTACATCGGGGCATGTAAAGCCTAATTGGGTCATCCGAAATATTTCATGTCAACAGATTATGCATATGATCTTTAACAGTGAAGCAAGGAATAAATAAAGGACTTAAAGCAGTTCATGAAAATGGACCTTTTAAAACGCTTGTAAATGTTTCACACGTCTCATAATGATTTTGTCTTGGTTTCGTAGGTGGAAATTCTACAACAAAGCCATCTTGCAGAACATCAGGACTTGACTTGGAGGGTGGTCTTCGTGACACGAGATTATTTTGTAAAAGACTTTTAGTGTATGGCACAACAGTGTCCAACTGTACATAGTGGCTGACTAGTTTCCTTTAGCGTTTTTACTTTGTCCTTTGTCATCCGTGTTATGATGCAAATGTGGTTTTGTGTTTATACAATTTTTATTTGTATAAATTTCATGTTGACCGATTCCCAAATAAAATGCTTCTGTGATTGCTGCCTTCTGAATTCAGACAATGTTGCAGCATAGTTACAGCGGTAAGAATTGGCCTGTTTTGCCAGAACAAGGTGCACCAAGTCACATTCGATGCCTACAGCTTGCAAAGCACGTGGCGATGTTCTGTATGTACAGCATTGGCTAGTTTTCAAACAGCCGTGTGTCTCGCACTGCAGCATGATCAGTAAGTGCCATGACTTGTAATGGCAACATCACAATGTGGTAAAGGAATCACATTTGTTCAGGACAGAAGCAAGCAAACGTCCTTTGGTACGTGTGTGGGTCCCTTGAGTGGTTGTGAAAGGGATTGCTGTAATGGGGGCTGTGACTGGGCATTTTTAATAAACTGGATAAAAATTGGGTCTTGTGTAATAAACTTATCAGTTGAACAATGTCTTGGGGCTCTTTATACTAATATGCATTGTGGCTCAAGCATCTTTAAGATGCCACTGAGCGCTTCATAATTTTGATTAAAAAAATGAATTTCTCTCGATTTTAGTTTGGGCTTCATTAACATAAGTTATCTGTTGCCTCTTGGCATGGCTGTGAAGATGCCCAAAACACTACAGTTCTGTAGACTACCTGAAGACATGCTGTTGCATAGAAGATGCTAATGCAGACACTAGACTAAAGACCATACTTTGCTATTAGAAACCCCACAGTCTCTGTTAGACCATTGCCGCCATCTTAAACACCGCTAAGCCCTTTTAATCCCATTGACGGCATTGGGAATAGAGCAAATATTACCATTAACTCCTCTCATCAGCAAAACCAGTATTGGGGGGGGTGAGGTTTGAGATTTTAGCCTTTTGGAAATTTGGATACATGGAGTGGTGGTAGGCAGGCACATTAAATCCTTCTGTCTGCCAGCTAGAATATTGTCATTTGGCCATAGAAGATGTAGACTCTTGCAAGTTTGCAGTAGTTTGCTTCTTGGCCTCACAACTAATTTTGCCCAACATTAAGTGGACGTTTTGCATGTTGGGCACCATCATGTCATAAATTTGACTTCAAGTAACTCTAGAATACACAGGCAACAAGAATAAACCTTGCCAATATAAATGTTTGGTCCATTCATGCTTATTTATGGCCAGTGCTGTCTATGAACCCAGTTGTATTTGAATTGCAGTCTTTTTGATAAATGGTGGGCAAGTAGAACATTGCCAGTGGGTGTTTCTAGGAAGCCCAGTTCTGAAGTGAAAGTAGGTACTTTTACACAAGTGTCCTCTACAATTATATTCTGTCACTACTTGACCTTGTATTTAATGTTTAGGAATTAAGAACAAATCATGAAGATACATAGAAAGTACAAACACTGCCTAGCTGGGTATAAGTAAAGCCCAAAATAGTTGCAGTACCCCCATTTTTAATATAGTCTCAAATTATATCTGAGTATCTCTTAACATTCCTTGGATCTAATGACCTCTAAAAATACTTATTTCAGAGAAAGGAAATATATTTAGAAAATATTCTGTTCCGAAACTAACTTTTTATATAACAATTGGGAAGTTATTTTTACCAAGAAGTACTTATTCAATGCATTCTCTAAAGTGGGGGTACCTGTGAAATTTTGAGAGTGGGTCACATGCCACCCCAAAATTGCTGCCAGATCAGCTGGTTTGAGAAATAAATAGCAACAACTAAATTGTATCTTTAATTACAGTAGAGTCCAAGATTATATATATAAATGCTGTCACACAGCAGTCCTGCAGAGCCTTACAATTTTATGGTATCTCAATAAATGAGGGGGGAAAGTTTGCCACTGGTGTGAGCAGGGAGGACAAGTCATTACATGAACACAGGCTCGCAGAAACATCACTCTGATTAACTCCGCTTATCGGCCTCCAAAACCGCATGGTTTCCTTCCCAACACCCTCAGGCCACTATTAGAAAAGTTCAAGAATGAATAGGTGCTGTTCTAACCTGTCTGTAAGATGGGACTTGTTACAAATACTGATAGGCAGTGAGCTATCACAGTGGAGCATAGCAGGGGAGCTGGTCCAGTAAATGTGCGTGTCAGTTCTTGAAGGACTTTATTGCACTTTACATTAAACTTGGAAACTGAACAGGCAGCCAGTGAAGCGCTATCAAAACAGGTGCGATATATTCTCTGCAGTTTCCTCCAATAAGTCTACATGCTGATGCATCTTTCATCGTCGGAAGTTTCCAAATAGTAATCGAGGGCGTTACCCTACATGTCAGCTACAGTCCAGCCTTGAGGTTATTGTGTGGACCACTGGGGCCAAACTCCTTGAGGCAGGAGCTATGCTAGATGGAAGAAGCCATTTTTAGCACCCAAGTTAATCTTCACTCATAGTGCTGGATCTGCTGTAACTGCCAGACTGATAAATGAGACCGAGTTTAGCACCATTAAATATGGGGAGAGAAGTGCCCTCCACAACAGCCTTACCGACGAGCATCCTTTTCATCTTGTCAGGATCCACCTTCAGTTTGCTCACCCTCAAGCCACTTGACCATGACTTCCAACAGATTTCCTACTGTATTTAAAAAGAGTCGTAGCAGCCTGTTTTACTTTGGAGCAAATCTTTTACATCATGGCCCTTAAGTTTTTATTCATACATGGAAGTGATTTTAGAGGGTAGAACAAACTGCATTTTAGGCTGTAGATAAAGGATACCTTTTTTGGAATGCTACACTGGGCAATATTTTTTCTCTCAACAGGCAAAATGTGGGCCCAGAGGTTATAAAAATTATATGGTGATAGAGCTGCATTGTTTGTTTAAAGAAGGGGTGTGTGCATAATACCAACACTCAAAATAAAAGGGTGGCCCTAAAGGGGCATCAGTATAGGACAAGAGATGTTATGATCAACAGCAAGACATTTCCCTCCCTGCTATTGTGCCATAATACCAAACGTCTCTTGGTTAGCCTGAAAAAATATATACACTTGTTATTAAATCATACTAATTGAATCATACAATATGTCCCCCGCACCACACACCCCATCTAATGCCATTCCATTACATCTGGTTTGATTTCCTTTATACATCTTTGGCAACTGCTGTTTGTTATATCTGTATGCTTGAACTGGTGTCTGTGCTGGTTTCATGTTTGTGGTTATCTGATGCAGCATATTTTTCCTATCTTGGAAAGAAATGTCCAGTCTGAGCTATTCTGTAATGGATTTCACTGTGCTAGACTGTTACAGCAAAAAACAATAGACAAGAGTCTTGAGGCACTTTAAAGACAGATTTATTGATGATACAAAGTTTTATTGATTATAGTCCACAGAATTTGATACTCCAATAAATCTGTCTTTTATTGGCGCAGCTTTCCTGTTTGCCATTGTAACAAATGCAGTTTCATATAAAGGCATTTCATAGAATCATAGAGTTGGAAGGGGCCATACAGACCATCTAGTCCAACCCCCTGCCCAGTGCAGGATCAGCCTAAAGCATCTCTGACAAATATTCATCCAGCCTCTTCTTGAAAACTGTCAGTGAAGGGGAGTTCACCACCTCCCTAGACAGCTGATTCCACTTTTGAACTCTGACCATGAAAAAGTTCTTCCTAATATCCAGCCGGTACCTTTGTGCATGTAATTTAAGCCCATTGCTTTGGGTCCTACCCTCTGCTGCCAACTGGAACAGCTCCTTGTACAATTTCTAGCATTGTACAAACAGAATTCAAACAAATAGGCATGTTTCATTTTGAATAGGACACGGATTAGGAGCTAGGATGGCTGTGATGTTTGGGCAGCGTTTTAAACAAATAATAATTGAAGCCAGCATCATCCAATCTTGTTGAATATGGGAGCAAGCCAAAGCAGGTTTACTCGAAAATAAGTCACATGTTGTTCAGTGGGGACTACTCCCAGGAAAGTGTCTTTAGGATTGCAGACTACTGAAATCAATGGGTTTAAGACTACCTTACCTGTACACTGGATGGAGCCTATGGAATTTTTAGTTCATAATCTACTTCTCATCTCATCAACCCACTAACCTAGAATTTACACTATTCTCTGCCCTCAACACTCGTTACAATACTTCATTGACAATTACTCTGATAGTTAACTAACTAGCCCTCAAGTATGAAGAAAGCAAAACAGTTGGGGTCATAATGAGGGTTCTACCTACTCAGGGGATTTCCCAGCTAGGCAGAAAAATATGACGTTGCAAATTAATGAAAAATTTAAAAAATAATTCTGATGAAGACTAAATGTTTCGGAAAGGATGGAATGTTGAACCTAAGCCTCAGTTAAAGGGGGAAGATGGGGAGATGTCAACTCAACCTCTTGAGAGTTTTCTGATACTTGGAGGGGAAATCAAGCCCCTCCCATAATTTCTTTTGGATCCCGTTTGTGAGACAGAAAACATTATGCTAACTTGTTATATATGAGCTGAAGTTAAAGAAAAGAAACATCTTAGATATTTTTTGTCAAAGTTGAGTTTTTTTAAAAAAGCAAAGCAATCCTTGGACTCCTCCAAAGATCAGATCTTACCAATGTCAATTTTAAATATTTGATTTTAGTTATGGTGTATGTGCTCTTGTAGTATACACAGAGGAAATGACTGCACTACAGCACAGTTCTCTGTTGTTAATCTCACCCATTTATATCATTATACTACCATGTACATTGTTTTGGAGGATAAGAATACTGTCTGTATGTGCATGCAGGCATGTGTCCCATCCCAGAGTAACAGTTTAGGCTCGAAAGTGTGTAACTGGATCAAAAATACCCAGTAAGCTTCCACAATAGAGTGATGATTTGGACCCGGGTATCCTACACCCTACTCTGAAACTCTAACCACTGGTCTACACTGGCTTGGTGGGGGGAGCTGCTGTTGAATAGTAGCAAGCTGTGAGGCCTAGGTGAGTCATGCAAGTCTTGTGTTAACAAGTTACCCACTGATTGCTTCTAGGCCTAGCTCCGAGTCCTTCCTCAAAGGACAAAACAGCTCTAGAAAGGGCTCTGCCTCCTCCTCCTGGAATGCTGACTAAACTGTTATGGTTGCCATGCAACAGCAGTATGGGCATCCGGTTAAAGCTCCAGGTGCTACTTTTGTCATTTTAGGGTTTTTGTAACCCTCCAATTTTGCCTATTTCATATTGGGATCCCATTCACCCTCTGCCCCTCATCATCACTCATCTGGCTAGCTGGGAAGAAAGGCAGCAGAATGGAGTCCCAGCCTGATGCAAAGCGCATGTGCACCCCCATGATAACATCTTTTCCTGGAAGTGGCCATTATGGAGGGTGTGTGTGTGCACACAGGAGCATGCCAGGAAAGAACAGATAAGCACCAGGTTTCCCCACCCCACCCCCTGGCTCGGAGAGTAAAGGACCTGGCAACCCTAATTTCATAAGTTTTTCTGCAAACCTTAGGCATTTTTTCAGGTGTGTGGGAGGGTCTGTCTTGTCCATTCATGGCTCCAATCTTCTGAATTAAGTATCTTCTAATCAGGGCCACTTAAAATCAGACCGACAGAGAGAATGCCATGGTCATGCAATGGTTGGAATTCACATTTGAAGACGGCCTGATAACCCTAGGCCAGCCACACAAGATCTGCCTAGCCTACCTCACAGGGTTGTTGTGGGGATAAAATCTGAGGGGACAAGAACGATGCGAGCACTGAAGTGTTGAGTCCCCATTGCGGGGAGGAAGGCAGGGGATGGTTGGACAGGTAGGTAAGTAGATACATAGATATTAAAGGCACAGCGCTTTGCAGTGTCACCACCACTCCTGTGTCCCCAACAGAAGCCGCATATAATTCCCAGCCTCTTGCTTCCCAGTTACGCTTTCTATGGCTGCTGGAGCCGCTCTGCGCCGCCACTTTCCCCCTCATCTCTTCTTCGGAAGCGCCTCTCTAACCGCGCAAGCGCGTCAGCAGCAACCCTGTCACACCGAGATCGATTTCTGCCCTGCCAAAACAAACAATTGAGCAGAGGTAAGGAAAGAGTAGTCCAACGCAACTTCCGGAACGGAACGTCGCCATTGGCCAGGAGGACGGCTTCCCCGCCCCCCTTTAGGGGGCGGAGATTGGAGGGAGGCGTTCGAAGATTCTCTATGGCGCTTTCGCAACTCCCTCCCCCCCTCTCTATGGCGCGGAGCACGGGCGCCGGCCACGTGACCCCTCGCGCGCCGCCGCATTTCTTCCGGCGGCCATTTTAGGTTGGGATCACCGAGGCGGCGCCATTAAAGTGCGAGGAAGGAGGGAAACCAGCCCCGCCGAGCTCCCGCGCGCCTTGGGCTCAGCGCGGCCGGACCCCTCGCCCCGGGCGCCTCTCGTCCCGTCCCGTCCCTTCCCCCGCGTCCACAAGGGCGGCCATGTCGGAGCAGCAGTTCGCCGGCGACGCGGAAGCGGCGGAGGCTTCGGAGCAGGCGGAGCAGCTGGAGGGAGACGCGGGCACTGGCGAAGAAGGCGGCGGGGGAGGCGGCAACGAGGCCGAAGGGGGAGGCGGAGGCGGTGGCGCAGAGTCGGAGGGAGCCAAGATCGACGCCAGCAAAAACGAGGAGGACGAAGGGTGAGAGAGCGGCTGGCCACGGCCGGTCCCCGGGAGGGTCTACTCGGGAGGCGGCCGCCTGAGACGCGCGAGCTGCGAAGGCCTCGGGGGTGGGGGCTGGGCTAAGAATATTTGCTGGTTTATTTCCGTCACAGCATTGCCTATGCCCTGTTCCAGCAATTCTTCAGCTCTGTATTGGATTTGCTGGTTTTTAAGTCTTTGCACATTTGCATGTTAATATCCTTTACTTGTTTTATTGAAATGTTTCTGGTGTCGACTGTCCTCACTCACACTGTGTCATCCGCCTTGAGCCTCAGCGAGAAAGGTGGACTATAAATAACGTAAATAAATGAATAAATAAATTACATGCGAAGGACTGGGGTGGGATGGGGATAATGATGATAATAACTACTGCACTTATATACCGTTTTTTGGAACAGATTAGCGCCCCACTTAGTGTTGTTATTACTCCCACAATAAAAGGGCAGCTTTACTTATGAGCCTTTACAGGCCTTTATAGGCATTGTATGTAGTCTGCCTTCCTTGATGAGTCTCAAGGAAGATTACCCAGGGGAGTTAGTACAGTCAGTTTCAAAGACATTTGAATGCACATGTAGTAGGTTATATACATGAGAATTTGTAAAGTTTTAAAACCAGCAGAAATCCAAAACAGCATTGAGGAAATGCTGAAACAGAGCATAAGCAATTCTGACATATGAAACCATGTGGAGACTTCTCTACTGGCATGTTAAACAATACAGAAACTATTTAGTAGGATTGTATTGAAAGCAACAGACGTACCTTTTTCTCTTCTTCAGGTTTTTTGATGTGGGGATTGTTGAGCCTGCTGCAACGGAAGACATAGGCTATGAGCTCCTTTTTATTTGCAGTTTGCCAGGGAAGCTGGCGGCAAAGGCTCTGGACTCCATTGCCTTAGACATGGGGTAGAAACTGCAACAGGTGTGAGAGTATGATAGTTTGGCTTTTTGAAGCTGCTCCATAAGATACTTGTATAGGTATGTGTTCAGTGGAGCTGTCAAGCAGCTTAAAACACAGAACTGAATATCACCTTTTTGCAGCAGCTGCAGTTCTTGTAAATGTCTTGAGAAAGAAATGCTTGCCAAAACAGCACGGCAGGATGTGCAGGCTTTTGCCAGAGAACTTGCATGCTGTTGTTTGGGTTATTCTTAATGTCTTTTCTTTGGATTTTACTATGTACCCACCCTATTATCTTAATTTTTTTCAATTAAAAAAGAATCTGTTCCAAGTTTTCAGATAGGTAGCTGTGTTGGTCTGCAGTAGAACAGCAGGATTGTTTGCCTCTAAGGTGCCACTGGACTCAAATCCTGCTGTGTTCCCCAGTATTTTTTGAGGCAAGGTCCCCCTTCATCAGGTATAAGTAGAAAGGAAGCTTGACTCTCAGAAGCTTTGGAGATCTTGTTGGTCCCATTGGACTTAAGTCTTGCTCTTGTATTGCAGACCAACACAGCTACCCACCCAAAACTCTGTTCCACAGGAGCAAGTCACTAATGCTTCCATCTCCTGGTGAGTGCAATAAAAGATTGGCGTCCATTTTGTTTCTGTTCTTGGCAGGATGGCTCAAATGCTCATGTTTTCCTTTAATCCGATTGTTCCTCTGGGGAGTTTAGGGTGATGTACTTGGGACTTCATTTTATTTTCATAACAGCCCTGTGTGGTAAGTTAAGCTGACCAAGAACGATTGGCCCAAGGAACACCAGCCAAGGTTGGTGGCATAGTCTCACTTGTCCTAATCTAGCACTCTTAACCGCTGTGCCATATTGGCTGTTTGGAATGCAAGGGAGAAACTTATGGACTGTCTGGGCACTGGTCTTTGAGGATAAATGAAAGGAAAATGTGCGTTGGATTATCATTTCTTTGTGGTAGGGGCCTGTTTCAAGTTTATATTGCTCCACAAAGTTTGGGGATGCCACAAAGAAGTAATAAATTTTTGCAGAGTGTTTGTAGGAGAGATTGTTTTTGTATTTTTGCAGTAATAAAGTGACAGGTTAAGGCTGGCTTCTTGAAAAGGCGCTATGTAGTCTTCGCCTTTTTAATAAACACCTGAAATATACCTCTTAGCTTTCTTAGGTTTGGGGATTGGGTTTGAATTCCTTTTGGACAAATTGCCCAAACTTTATAAGTGTAGCTACTGATTCTTGGCTCTGTGTAGGGATTTTCAATTCCTGAATGCTTTGTGTTGATACTATAGAGTAGCAAGTTCTTCCATATAACTGTACAGCAGGCAGGGAAATTAAAGTATCCCATAGTTCTTCAGGATTGAGTATTCTTGATATTTTGATCCAAAGACCAGGTTGCTGTGGCCCCCGATGTTTTCAGAACCTCAGAAAGCTTATTTATCATTGTACATCAGAATATTTTGGTTTTTGACATAAAAATGTGTGAAGGTTTTTGTAATTGTTAGCTTTATTCCATTTGGTGTTGGTAGGATAAATAATTTCTTAGCCATCTGCTTTCTGTACTGGCTCCAATATTCATTATTGCTATAAAAAGGTCAATTTAATTGAAGTTATGAGAATTTGGGAAGGTTATATTAGGGTTAGAGGCTTGTTGAGATAACAATCAAGGCTACTCTCATATTTGTATACTCAACACTTTTTGTTGTAGTTTCAATAAAATCTTGAGAAACTATGATAGTTCAGGATTAGGTTTTATGATAACGATTAGATAATATGTTCAATAAAATACAAAACCCTGAAGACTGGAAAATGAGTCTGGTGCCTAAATTTTTGAGTTAACACCTCGAGCCGAAGGAAATTGGTCAGGGCCTTGTATGAGCAATATTTTCCAGTAAAAGTGAGCTTTACCTGTGGCCTGTTTCCAGCCCTTTTCCTGTGTGGTTCTAAAAAACTGTCTTGACATGCTTTATAATTGGTAGCGCTCATCTTTCAGCTTATTGCTCTCGTTATAAAATGTGCATTCCCCACCCCCACCTTGTGTACTGAAGTGTACAAGATAGCCAGCAGGGTAATCTAAGGACATGCCTGCAGTGCGTGTAATCCTGTTTGGTGTGGTGGCATGCGTGTGCTTGTATGGCTGTTCCTTTCAGTCCTCTTGCAGAGAGTTTACCTGTTGAATGCATTTTTTCTGGGCTTATGGGACTTTCTAAGAAGTTGAGGTTTGCACAAATTGAAACAAGCTTCTCTTTCACACCTTCTGGGCGCAAAAATACAATGTAGATGATTTAAGAGCGGTATGTCTAGAGCATGATTATAAACGGATTTCACTCATACTAAAAGATGTTTCATGAAAGCTTTTTCCGTACTCCCCAGATTTCCCATTTTTCCCTTGGAAAAAATTAAAAAGGCATTTTTGTTTTGTTTTTTCCTCTGGGCCTTCATACCTCTAATCAGCAAGCAGCTGCAGAGTTGCTTATCTGAAAGCTGCACCTTATAGCTGTCTCTCTGCCAGTAGCACCAGGAAATGAGTCAAATGCAGTTTCCAAAACTGGTGCCCAGTCTTTGGGCATGAAATTAACTTTGGCCTGAAGGAACCAACCACGAAGTTGCATGCTTACTGAACACAGTAGTAAATAGACAAAGTTACTGGCTTCCTCGAACTATTTTCATAAGCAGTTAACTGAAAATAAGCTGACTCAGACATAACGGTAACGTACCAGGAGGCTCTAAAGACAAAACTATGTTGGTATGTTACAGAACATGAGAAGAATATTCAAGTAGAAGTTAGTTCTAAGAAGTTCTAATTTTTGTGTATGACCTCCAAGGTAACAAAATGCAGTTTTTAAAAAAAATTCTAGATGGTGGTTGCATTTATGTATGGAGTGGAAGATAATGAGGTTGAAATGGGGTAGAAGCTAAGAGCCCATCCCCATATTCCATAAACCTTACCTTTTTGAAAAGGCAGTATTTCTAGTTCCATTGGAAATGAAGATAGTCCAGATGTAGAAGCACAAGTGTGTATTGCAAGTTCCTCGCCACGGTGGCTGCTCTTTGGTTTGTGTTCTTAGATCTCTTTTGTTCCACTTAACTGTTGTTTTCTAGGGGTTTCCTGGGCAGGTTATGCACACAGCAGTTTTCCGTGCCGCACCTAAATTCCGAAATATGTGTGCCCGTTGTTCAGGAACACTTTTATCCAGAGTTTGCCTGAACAACTTCAAGTTTGGACGTTAATGCAGGTCTTGCTTACGGCATGATATAGGCTGGAAAAGGCAGCACGGAACCCAGCCTTTCAATTTCCTGTTGCATCAAAAAGCATTTTGATCAGTGGAACTCAACTGGTCCTCATCTGTGTTTCAAACCTAAACTGGATTAGCACTGACAGCCTCTTGCAGAGAACTCTGGGGATTATGTAGTTCTTGGAAAGGTATTCAGGTTGTTTAAATCAGTAGGCATCCCTCTTCTACCCATAGAATTGTTGTTGCATAACACTGAAATCTGTTGGATCTTTTTCAGTATAGACATGGCTGTCTAATGCACCCAAGCATCTGCAGTGAGAAACACGGCTTGAGCTGCTAGGAAACTATTGAAATAATTTGGAGTTGTTCCACCTGGAGTGTCCAAAGCAACTTACTGCTATGGTGCTTGTAAATATCTGTTTATCTGGTTCTGTGGCAGTGAAGAATTAGCTGTAGGCATTCAGACAGGGAATCTTTTGATAGCCTGAGGAAGATCCCACACATCTTTCAGCTTACAGCGTGGCATAAATAACAAACATAGGCTAACTTTTTGTGGATGACTAGCAACTTTTTTCAACCTCTTTGCAAGGCTGATAAGATGCATGTGTTTGAATGTCATCTGTGTTTGAATGTTAAGAAGCTTAACAACATAACAAAATATGCTATTAGTTTTATTGTTAGCGTGACACCTTTTTCTGGCCAAATATATTTTATGCTATTATACGTGTTTTCTATTTAAGTCCTATTTTTTCTACATTTCACTAGATAATAAAATTTAAGATACATGTGCCAAGGTAGTATAGGGTGCATTGGGTGTATATTTGCAGTTTTGTTTGTAGAAAACGAAGACATTTATAACTGATAAATTCCATAAATATGTCAAATCTTTCAATTCTATGTGCTAAGTAAGTTATAAAGAATGCATTTCATCAATAAAATTAGTTTAGGTTTGATTGGACGGTAAGTACTGCATGCATTTCAGTCCGCCTCCCCCCATTTCTGTTTTTTCAAAAGCTCCCCTCCCTGTGTCTTCAAAATTTCTGAAAATTTTAAATCTCTGTTACTGAAAGTGGACTGCTTGCTGAAGATGGCAGGAATATGCCCTTTCTGAACTGTGTTTTAGCATTGAATGCTGGCCACTGGCAGTTTTTTTTTCTCTTCTTCATGGAGAGCTAAGAGTTATTTCTCCAAACTGTGCCTTATTTGGAAAGCTTATGAGAATCTGGCATAGTAGATAGCTTAGTTATTATGAATGCCACTATCTGGCATTGTTATGTAAGGAATGGCTGAACATGTCTCTGCCTGTTTGTTTGGAAGCTGCGGTTTAGTTGTGTGCTTGATTAGCAGAAGCCTACTATCATGGTGTGTGTGAGGCAGAAATGTACACAAATTCCGTTCAAGAAGACATTTGGTGTGGCACTTGATTGAATTTTATTCAGCAAGAGTTCAGTGACAAGCCAAGTAAACTGGTTTGTGCTTGTACTGATTTCTAGGAAACAAACTGAATCCAGGTTTGGTCACATCAGATAAACCACACACATAACATGGTCACTTCCACGTCTAGCTGGCTGTATTGCTTTAATCTTGCATTGAGATGCTTCCAATTGCAGGAAGCATGTTGGACTACTGTGATGGAAGTTAACAGGCGAGTATGGAGGAGAGAGGGGGGTTTAATTCTTGCCACAGCACTCTTAACTAATTAAAATTCCCAGTTGTTCCAGGACACTATTCAGTATGGGGAAAGGGATTTTTTTGAGAGAGCCTTTCTGTGTTCCCACACATGGTTAGGATTATAAGGTGGGAGGAGAATACTAATCAGCCATTCTAGGATATCTTAAATGGAATCTACTTTTGTCAGGCTCGGCCTCTTCCCCCTCCCTGAGTTTTGTGTACAAAAAAAAAAGTTATTTTTGTTACTTTGCTGTTTCTCTATTAAATTCCCATTAACTTGCTCTTTATATAGCAGCCTTACAATGAACAGGCATTTCTTGATCACAGTGTAAATAGTTTGTCTCTGCTGAATCCAGTTATTAAGCCATTCATTGTATGTCAGACATTGCGCTTAGTTTTATAGTCCACATTTAGTCACAAGACAGAGGTGTAGATTTGGACTTATTAAAAGTTTTCCTAACCCTGTAACTAAACTCAACCAGGCTTATTTCTGAAATAGGCATTTGGAATGAGGGTAGTGTAATGATATCTTACCGTAGTTTGTTGTTTAATAGTGGTAAATGTTGTTTTTTTTACGCTTAACTGCTTTAAAACTTCTTTGCAGGAAAATGTTCATTGGAGGCCTTAGCTGGGATACTACGAAGAAAGATCTGAAGGACTACTTCACCAAATTTGGTGAAGTTGTGGACTGTACCCTGAAGCTGGATCCTATTACGGGGCGGTCAAGGGGTTTTGGCTTTGTGCTGTTCAAGGAATCTGAGAGCGTGGACAAGGTATGTTTGTTTCTTATTCCTTGCTAATACTGAAACAGTGCTTTAAAAAATCTAGTCTTCTTGCATGTTTATGAAGATAGACTGTTAAGATGTCCTGTTTTTATGAGACTTTTTAAAAGAGGAACCTTTTTGTAGGTTATGGATCAGAAGGAGCACAAATTGAACGGCAAAGTGATTGATCCCAAAAGGGCTAAAGCGATGAAAACAAAAGAGCCAGTTAAAAAGATTTTTGTTGGGGGCTTATCTCCAGATACACCTGAAGAAAAAATAAGGGAATACTTTGGCGGTTTTGGTGAGGTAAGACATCAGCCTCTCTGTTACAGAGTAAATATACTGTGGCCTGAGCTTTAAGAAACTGTTCTCACAGTCATACTTCTCATATGCTAAGCAGGTGGCTATGGTTGTTGTGTTTTAAGTGTACCCTCATGTGTTCTATTAGCTTCTACCAGTAGTAGGCACACTAGAGCAGAAAGGACCTGAATAGTCCCACAGTATTACTTTACTCTCCACAACCCCCAGACACCACTCTAAAAGTGTACGGAGGTGGTGGTGGTGTACTATGAAAATCGGGATCTGGGACTTAATGATAGCATAAGCTGCTTTGGGTTGGTTCTTTATTTATAAAACAGTAAGTAATCAATCTCCCAAGTGTAGGGAAAGAATGAACAGATAAGCATATTTAGAAGAGTTCTGAAAATTGTTCTGGAGGACTCACCAAATTATGAAAAGCCTCAGCCTATCTAATATCAAGGTATTTTTGGCACTGGCAAATTCTAATTTGAAATTATTGGGAAAGGGATTTAACTGTTGTTGCTGTCTCTTTCAAAACACACATTTTTCAGTAAATTGTCTGTTGTGACCCCAAGACCTTTTTACTTTTGATTATCTTAGTAAATTCAGCATACACATCAGTTCAGAAGTTTTGGGTCAGCGCGCTGTACTTTTGAATCACATTGTCCAAACTGTTAATTAACTTCTTTCTACCTCTACCACGTGTTCTTTAACTAGTTAAGATGACCTGTCCACTTTTTACTACTTAGCCTTTTTTGAGGGACTTTCAAGAAAGCTTTTGACCAAGTTTCAGTATTAGATCCTAATTATAATAATAATAATAATAATAATAATAATAATAATAATAATAATAATAATAATAATAATAATAATAACATTCGATTTATATACCGCCCTTCAGGACAACTTAATGCCCACTCAGAGCGGTTTACAAAGTGTTATTATTACCCCACAACAATCATGTTCCTGCTGGTGAAAGGCAGTAACAGTTTTCACACTCTCCTACAACCCCTGCTGTCCCCCGACAACTTCAGGTGTCACCAGACTGTGATTGGAGATTACAGGCAGGAAAGCTGGCTTCGGTAAGCCCTACTTGAGCTAGAAGGGATTTAAGCCCAAATATGTAATGTCTGCCATATTACCCACTACTTGTATGCCTCTGAATGCTTCAAAACCTTCAAAAGGCTGTTGAAGAAAACTGTGGTTTAATAGTTCTATCTCTAATGTGTTCCACCTGTGTAACCTGGGGAAGAATATAGGCCAATGGCTCTGCAATTTTCCTGGATCCTTTGTGTGTTTTAAAAAAGGTATTATATAGGCTACTTTTAAGTTCCTAAACAGATATTCCCACTGCCAAGCACTCTTAATTTTTCCTTCTTGGCCTTGAGGTTTGTAGACGTAACATAAACACACCTAGATGTTCTGATTTTCTACATCTGCTTGGGACTCTTGTTGTGATACCTGTCTTAGTTTGACTATCCATGATCATAGGAACATATATTCTATCCTAAATCTGAGGGAATAAAACGGTCAGATCGCCATTGCTAACAGACGAGTTATACCAGACTAGATGCTTCTATGCTCCTGTTGGCTTTCCCCCATTGGTCAGTTGAAAAATCACTGTGACCTTTTTTATGCTAAGCTTGGTTTGGAATAATTAATTTCCAGAGCCTGTGGGTACGGCCAACTCAGTGAAATCAGTGGGATGTTTGCTATTGACTTCAGTGGGACGTGGATTGCATCGGCCTTTATTGTTTCAGTGTAACAGACTTCTAGTTAGATTGACCCAGACAAAATATTAAATTAAGTCTTAAGACTATAATGCCTTAAAGATAACTCTCTCTTACCAGGGAACATGACATCTGCTAAATAAGTTCTAACTTGAGGAAATTAAATTTTGTGTAACTTTCTAAGAACTGAAATTGTTTCTACTTGACTTCAGTCAGAAGCATGAATACAACGCTCTAGTCTGAATGTACCAGGCTGCGTGCTGTTTATATTATATGCATTTTTCTATTGACCAGGTGGAATCAATAGAGCTTCCCATGGACAACAAAACCAATAAACGGCGTGGATTTTGCTTCATTACTTTCAAAGAAGAGGAACCAGTGAAGAAGATTATGGAGAAAAAATACCACAACGTTGGTCTTAGCAAAGTATGTTTCAAGCTATGATTCCAGAGCGCCTTTTTTGAAGACAGAGCAAAACCCAGGGATAACAGAGATGGGAGTGCTGCAAAGCCAGTGAAGTGTGGACAGAGCACCAGTAAAGAGTAGCTTTTGGCCGTACATGCTAGGGATGAAATGGCACTTGTAAGTTTCACCAGTGCAGCTTTAGAAACATGTAAATCTCTTCCGCTTGTGTGGCCAATAAAGAATTCTGTAACTTTAAGCACTGAGTGTTACTCTTCTCAACAACACCCTTAATTGCTTCTAACTTTACACAAGTTATAGCCTTGAGCACCTACTTAATGGTCTTTAAAACGCCCTTCCTTTTGCACGTCAGAGCTCCTATGAGTTTTAAATGGCATTCTGGAACTTTGCCTTTCTTTAACTATTGCAGTTGCTTTTATCTGCCCTCCCCATACAGAAGATGTCTAGACTGTAGATGTTTAGCTGCTTTGCTAAATTGAAGCCAGTTTCTGGCTTGGAATCTAGTTTGAGCTTATCAACAAAAGTTTTTCTGGTAAATGAAAGCTGCTAAATATCAACCAATAGCCAAATTACCCCTTAAGTCAGTTTTATAGCTTAGTAGCATCAAACTTTGCTTTGTAACTCTTTAAGTATCTCCTGGTCTCATTTTTCTATTATAAATAATTTAAAACTTATGCCGCCCAAAGTCTTGCTCCTCATGATGTGCTGTCATTCCTCATTAATTTTGAAGTGTTAAATTACTCAGCCATAGAATAGGTGCTTGGTATTTTGCAAAAATGGCAAGCTACCTGTACTAAGTTACCTTTTCATTCTTTCAGTGTGAAATAAAAGTAGCCATGTCAAAAGAACAGTATCAACAGCAACAGCAGTGGGGAACTCGAGGGGGATTTACTGGAAGAGCTCGTGGCAGAGGTGGAGGTAAGCGTCTGGTCTAGTTACCTTATACCTGGTCTTTGTAATAGGCATTCTGATCATAAACACCAGCTGTCTAAAGGGGGGAAGCTCCACTAGCTTAAAATAGGACAGTTAGTGTTCTCTCCATTTAAGCATTCTTGAAGAGCTGTATGTGTTAAATGTTTACCAAGTTTTTCTATGAACTTGCGCACCCAACTTGTGATGTACAGCCCTAGCTTTTTTTCTTGATGAATATGTCAGTGAACCATCTTAAAAGATGGCAGCCCTCTTAAGATCTTGGGAATTCAGTGGGTCTTGATCTGTTTGGCAGAATGGTTACACAGTTGATTAAAATGTGCTATATTATGTGGCATGGCCTATCTTTTTAAATTTCTTTTATACCCCCCTTTTCTCCTCTATGGGGACCCAGTTATCCTCACAACAACCCTGTGAGGTAGGCATGTGACCAAGGTCACCCACTAAGTTTCCATGGCAGAGAAGGGGTTTAAACCTGGATTTCCCAGATCCTATCCTGACAAACCACTGCACTACACCATGAGCCCCTAATCCACGTCTGGTGTATTTATGGCTTACTGATTTCTCCAGTTAAATGTGTTTAATAGTGTGCCCTTGAGTTTATTGGTTTCAAGCGGTTTTTGTAAAAGTCATGACTCCTAATTCTGTTGCAGGCCCCAGTCAAAGCTGGAACCAGGGATACAATAACTATTGGAATCAGGGCTATGGCAACTACGGATACAACAGTCAAGGGTATGGTGGCTACGGAGGCTATGACTACACCGGCTACAACAACTATTACGGATATGGGGATTATAGCAGTAAGTACAGAACTGTTACTATGCTACAACACCTCAGTGGTCTTGTTACCAGAAACAATGTGTTTGGGTGATGCTTGTCTGTCTTACCACAGACTAGGCAGCTGTTTTTTTTTTATGGTCGAAGGGCATAGTTGATGAACAGCACCTTAACTGAAATTGGTGTTAATGAGAGAAATGTGTCTAAAACTTGAAAGTCTGGCTGGTCGTGAGTGGAGTGTTACAGTTATGTATGAGATGATCTTTGAGTTCTCAGCCACTTAAATGCTCAGAGAACAATTCTTTAACCTGCTGTCTGTCTGTTTTCATGTTGAGGGACTTAGATACAGAGCGTTAATGGCATTACTAGTCCTGAGAAGATTGAATAGCATGCAGCTGGCAACCTGGCTCCTACCAGTTGACCTCAGGTTGGTCGTTAAAAGAAGGTGCTCTGCTATTCCAGATTTATTAGTCAAGCCTAGGGTGGTGTTGAAGAGCTTATTTGAGTATCCTGACTTGCTGTCTTTTTATAAAATGCTCTTAAAGCTCAGTGGCTTGAGACTTAACAGCTCTCTTCTGTATTTAGATCAGCAGAGTGGTTATGGGAAGGTATCTCGGCGAGGTGGTCATCAAAATAGCTACAAACCGTACTAAATTATTCCATTTTGCAGCCTATCCCAGACAGGTATGTCCTGCATTTGTAAGCTGCATTACAGCTTGATGATTGCTAGCAGTGTCTTTCAAATATATCGTATAAGATATCGTAATGATTGATGTTTTAAAATTTCACAGCACCCAGATGTGCTTACCGTAATGTAACGTAATGACTTTGAAGATAAGTAACACAGGTGCTCTTAAGCTTTTTGCCTTTTGCCCTATAAATTAACAAGTCAGTAAAGTTAACAGGTAAAGTACTGCTAATGGGTACAAATTAAGGAATTGCAGCGAAACAGTATTGCCTACTAACTCTGACATTATACCTTGTTTGTACCCGCCAGCGGGAACTTCCTTGCAGGCCCTGTGTCGCGCTGACTTCCCGATTCTCACAGGCCCGCTCAATGCGGACAGGGTACGAGATGCTCACGCTCTCGAATGCTGCCGTTTGGTATGGTCTCTTCCAACATCCTGTATCAGCATTATAATAAAATGGATACTTCAAGCTTTGCCTTCACTTATTTCTTTGCTTTAAAAAAAACCCAACCTATTTGTAATGTAATTTTAATGCGTTTTTTACAGGCCCAGTAATGGTTAAATACGTCAGCTTACTGAATAATTTTAACTGTTTGTTCTTCTAAGGATACAGCTTGTCTCTGGATTTTCCAGTCTTAATTTTATATTTTATTAATCTATTTTAATGCTTGCTTTTCCCATTTTTATAGACGTTGTAGCAGTAATTGCAAGATGTTCTTGAGCTGAAGTCCTGTTGTGTCAACTTCTCTAACTTTTGAATATATACTACTATAGTAGATATTTTAACCCTTTCTCCTTGTTGCATTTCTCTTAATGGGCACGTAGCATTGTTTAGCTGGCCAGTATAAGTCGTCTTACAGAAGTGGTTGGGCCCAGAATAGCCACTTGCCACATTACTGCTTGGTGGTGGTTAAGCTTTAAGGGTTTGGGCAGAATCTTTATGGCATTGGTGAATAAACAAGTATTTCTTGAGTAACTTCACACTTGTGGAAAAATCCTTTTTCAAACAGTGGTGCACATGTGGATTTCCAGCTCATGGACTCTCCTGTTCAGCTTTAATATAAAAGACATACTTGATTAATGTTGATACAATATTTTACATAGTGGGTCATAGGGGTTTCTAAACACTTTCTGTAAATTTGACTACAATTCATGGGATCTCACGAGATTGACCTCTCTTTCTTTTTCTCTAGGTGGACAAGCAGTATTCTCATTTGAAGATTGATTTTTGAGGTGGCTCAGGCTGCCTGCTAATAGCAGTTCATACTAAAAAATTTTGTATCAAGTCCCCGAATTGGAAGTAAGATGTTGGTCCCTCTGAAGTTTGCGTTACAACAGAATTGCTTTCACTGTCTTTATTTTTTTTAATTGCTATGCTTAAGAATCGATTTACGCCCCTTGCCCATTTTGTTCCCCAGTATTGTAGAGCACGTCTTGTGTTTAAAAGCCCAGTGTGACAGTGTCATGATGTAGTAGTGTCTTACTGGTTTTTTAATAAATCTTTTTGTATAAACGTGTACTGGCCTTCTTTATCTCCAGAACGGAGATGCTCTTGGTAGTACTGAAACTTTAGCAAAAATTGCTGTTGGGGCTTTAAAAAGCGAGGTTTCTGCAGCTGTAAAAACTAGAGGTGAGCAACCCATTCAGGACACTGTCAAAGGGCCTTTTTTGCAGAGCTTCCAGATTTTTCCTTTCAGATTCTAGTGACAGAGAAAAATATTAAATATGTGGAATTTTGGCCTGTGATTAAAGCTGAGAAGCACTATAGGCCCTTTCCCATACCCATACTTTTAAAAGACATAGTTTGCACAGATCTGTGACTCAGCCATGAAAGCTAGAAACTTGATCTCTGCATAAAAGGCTTTCAGTTTACGAGGCTAAAAAAAAGTTGCCCTATTACATCATAGATGTGGTAGTTAGTAATTCTACCTCAGCAAAATACATTACTTAGTTTATATTTGATGTCAAGCCATGCAACTGATTTAGCATTACATGCTTCCAGGTGTGGTAAACCAAATCTGAGTAAGTGTCCTTAAACACATTTGTTTTGAAATGATACTATCTACTGGCAGGGTTCCCTGACCTGGATAGCCCGGGCATGCCAGATCTCAGAAGTAGGGTTGGACTTGGTTAGTAATTGGATGAGAGACCTCCAAAGAGTTGCAGAGGCCGGCAGTGGCAAACCACCTCTGTTAGTCTCTTGCTTAGAAAACCTCAGCAGGCGTTGCCATAAGTCAGCTATGATTTGATGGCACTTTCCATCACCACCACTGGCAGGACACAGTAAAGCTTTGTTTTCCTTTCCTCCGCATCCTTGAGATCTAGAAATTTAACAAAAGCTCAGCTTCATATAATTGAGGCATTTTTGATAGTCTGCAGCAATACATTCTAATTGAGTTGCTGATAATGAGCAATGTAACACAAGTACAGATGGCTGAAGCTTCGATATTTACATTATTTGATAAGATTTACAGAATAATACATGAATATTTTCTGTGTGAAATACTAATTTATAATCCAAGTGAGCAAGGCTAGATTTGCTCCATTAATGCTAACTGCTTTATATGGTAATTGGGTAAATTTGTTCAGTATTATACTTTCAACAATTTAAGATTGGGCTCCTGGTAGTCCTCTGTGAAGCAAGTGCTGCATCCTAGCAGTTTAAACAAGGGATTGCATAAACTAGTTGTATACATACAACCCATCTCAAGAAAAGGCATTCCTATGGCTGTGTCTATGGTCATTTTACCGAGTTTCACTTTCAGAACAAAGATGGTGGGGAGAAGATCCTTGAACTCTCTGTCAAGATGGTTACGGGTTACGGGTGTGTCTGTATCATGGCCCAGCTAATCTTTCAGTAGCAATCAGCCCAAGGCTTTCCCAGCACCTCTTACCAAATCCCTTATTAGAGATACTGGGGATTTGATACCTTTTAGGCCACCTTGTGGGTATATTCCTGGTTGTAGCTTTCAGCTTGAGCACAAGAATGGAGATTTACAATTTCAGAAGCATGCAGTTAAGATACTAAGCCCTGGAGTAGTTACGATCATGTAGAAGTTTATCGTATTGTTACTCGGGTAACGAGAACATTGAATTCCAGTGAAGTATTAGCAAGAATATTATGCTGCCAGGGGCAGAAATCCCTGCATCAACAGAAACTTCTTTAGCTGCATCCTGTTGTCAGTATTTGCAGAATGCAGACTTGAAACTTACCAGGATCTAAAATAGAAAAATTAGGGCTAAATATACCACAGCACTCCCCTTTTAAAAACTTCTGGGGAAAGAGCAGAAGTTCCAGTTCATTTTATGTACTTAGGTTGGGCATAAGGTTTAGCAGGTTCTGAACGCTGCTTGGAGTTTTGCTTTAGAAGTAATAGCTCTATAAATCTAATTATAGCCTATTCTGAAGGGATGTCCCTGTTAGTCTGCCACAGCCAAAACTGGAGCCCTGGGCCATCTTAGACTACATTTACTGCATTTACATAACGCTTTCATGAATCACTTACTCGATGCATTTGACAAAGTACTACATTCATTTGGCAGTGGTTTATGCCCAAAGCTGCAACAGTGGGAGGATGGGAATTGTTACAAAGAGGCCAGAAATCCCAACTTCAGCAATGTACTAAGGGCCTTGTGGGTACCCTTTTGTAGTAACCACCCCTTTCTGATATTTGTAGCTTTGGGTTATATATCTCTTCCAACGATGCAGTGCTTCACACATCTGCTGAAGTGAGCTGTGAGCTAATAGAAGCTTAAGCTGCTATAAATCTGTTTTGTCTTTAAGGGGCTAAGCACTGACCTGAATTTGAGTAATTGTGAGAACTGGCTCACTTTTTGAAGGCAAGCAGTACCAGAACTAATACATACTACAGAGCTAAAACATTAACATTGTTTATTGTAGAAAAATAAGGCTAGGCATAAATATTAGTACTTTAGAACATTAAAGACTTCTTTTTACAGAATGTGTGTTGCTTGTCATTAATAACAAAAAGTACCTTATGATGGAATAACACCTGTGGCAAGAAGAATAATAAAAACTACAATAGCAAGGACAACTACTGCGATAATTATGATTAGTTTAGTGTTTTTCCACCACATCTTCCTTGAAACCTTTGCAGTAGTTTTTTGGAAACCATGAGCCTGAAAACAAATGGGAGAATACAGGTTAGCAACTGACCACATCAGGTAAGATGGGAGAATTGTGGTTGTTGCTGCATAGGTGGCCACCCTCCCTAAAATGGGTTGCTAGCTAGCTCTCTGTCACAAATACCACTTCCTCCACAGCTCTCTTGTTTCTAGGTTGGAAAGTGAGGCCAGCTAAGTTCTTGATATGTGTGGGGGAGGCCCCATGTTGCTGATCCCTAAAACGAGGGGGGGGTCAGCCTGAAGCCTTTCTGTTAATGAATATTCCACATACAATGAATGAGACTCTAGAATTACCGCTGTTTCAAGATCGCCACTTCGATTAGCCAGTTCACTCAGTCTTTCTTCTCTGTCCAAAACTTTTTCAATGTTTTGTGTCATGACATTTTTCACGTCATCCACTTGAACTTGAAGAGTAGAGATGACCACGTCACCATGTTTCTTATACTCCATCTGTTTAAGAGATCTTGTATTTAATACACTGTACTATACTTAATACACTGCTAGCCACAGCTTAGAGCAATTCACCTAAGATGCCACTTGATATTTTTAGAAAAACAGCTTGTATTTGGATTGCCAGAATCTTTTGAAACTTGAATGATTTTTTTAAAACGACTTTTTAAAGTATTTTAAATGCCCTGCTTAAATCATTCATGCCACTTAGTATTACTAATACAGCTTGTTTAGAGTGTTTTAATATACCCCGCTCTCCTGAAACGGTTCAAAGCAGGTAGCACCAATAAATATGTTAGCCAAATAATTTGTTTGATTGTTAAGTGCATAAAAAGTCAAGACGCAACAATGTTAGAATTTCAGACTAGGATTTGAGAGACCCAGATTCAAATCTCCACTTTACCAGGGAAGCTGACCTACCTTGATTTACAGGGTTGTTGTGAGAATAAAATGGAGAAGAGGAGAATGGTGTAAGCCACTTTGTGTCTCCATTGAGGAGAAAAGTGGAATATAAATGAACTAAATAAAACCATTAAAGCAGAAATTGTGTGGAAGGGAAGGATTGAAATTCCTAAGCTCCAGCATCGAGTTTTAGCCCAACTCAATCCACACATGACTTACTGTAGACCTATTTAGTAGTTCAAAAGTGTGATTCGATAATTATAAATCAAAGTATCAAACTGCTACTATATCATTTACTTCATCTGCAGTTTGAAATTATTTTGCAAACCTCCCCCACCCATGATGTCGAAAAGAATGGAAGAGCAACTTCAGTAATTTTGAATAAACAAACTACTGCTTCTTAGATCTGCAGCTCTAGTGCCCTGACTGCTGCATTAAAGTACTTTCCCCCTTAATTTTGAACAGATTATGTTCTAGACCAAATTTCATGCATCTGATGAAGTGGGTTGTAGCTAAAGAAGTACACACAAGTACATTTGTTAAACTTAAGGTGCCACAAGCTGCCTCCTTTTCTGAGCCACTAAAGCCAAAATAATTGCTCCAGTTATAGCTACCTTCCTCCGATTTGCTGTCAATTGTTACAGGTTTTGTAGCCTTCTCTCTGTCTCTTTAGACAGGTGTGTCACGAGACCGCATCTTAAGATCTACCTCAGTAGCTGCTGGTGTTGTGAAGGAGGGGAGGAACAAAGGAGACTCTCTTGGGGGAAGAGGATGCTGGGAGATACGCCTTTGCAAGGAGGACTGAAGTGTTTATAACCCAAGATGCATATTCTCCCTGTTGTTCCAACTGCTTAATATACACAGGTTGTGATTTCTCCAGTGTTTCTACAATGATAAATAGATGCAGCCAGATTCTATCTATCTGCTAGTCTGGAATAGAGGCCTTCTTGGCCGCAGCCCCTCAACTATAAAACAACTCCAGCAAAAACTTATCAATGCCTGAGTCTCAGCACTGAATGACTTCTGAAATACTGTTTTGGTTTTTGTAACTAACTTATAGGATGATATGAAAAAAAATTGTTTCCTTTTTTGAAAGTATGCTGTTCCCTTTGATCATTTGAAATGGGATGGACTGCAAGTTGAATACACAAAGTTTAGTCAGAACTTGGCTTTAAAATGCCATCTGTTGGTGATCCCCGGCCCCAAGGAGACCTGCCTGTCCGCAACCAGAGCCAGAGCTTTGTCAGTCCTGGCTCCAGCCTAGTGGAACTCTCTATTGAGACCAGGGCACGGCAGGATTTACTATAATTTTGCCAGGCCTGTAAGAGAGATGTACCACCAGGCATACAGTTGAGGATGGGCTTGGCCTCCGCTGGCAGATAAAATGGAGAAGGATGTAAGACCTGAAACCCTGCCCACTAGGGTGTCCACCACCCTGCTCTGTTAAGTAGCATTTACTGATTTGGTGATTGCTGCCATCTGATTATTATATCATTGTATATTGTATGTAGGGCTGCCTACATACTGGAGATCTGGAGAATGAAACCTGGAGAAAGTGGGGTTTGGGGAGCGAAAAGACCTTGACATGGCATAATTCCATACAGCCCACCCCCCAAAGTAGCCATTTTCTCCAAGTTAACTGATCTCTATAGCTTGGAGACCAGTTGTAATTCTGGGAGGTCTCCAGCCACTTCCTGGAGGCTGGCAACCCTAATGAGTGAATGTTTTTAAACTTTTTATGGTTTTATATTGTACAAAGTTATTTTTAAATGTGTTTTAATTGTTGCAATCTGCCCTGATCCCTTCATGGGGAGGGCGGAATAAAAATCCTAAATAAATAACTTTTTGCCAGTCACAGCTGCTGGCGAAACGTCAGGAACTACAATGCCAAGACCACGGCCATACAGCCCGAGCTCATGTTCTGAATTTATTCCCCCCCCCCATTATTTATAGTCCCATATTTTCTCTGAGACTCAAGGCAGATTACACAGTGTAAGTCAATATGATAATTGGCCAGGACATTCAATAAACAATGCAGCCGTATATAGACTGCAGAAATTTGAATACAGCAGAAATCCAGTACAGGGGTAAAACAATGCAGAAACAAATAATAAACAATTAAGCATGTATTAAACATCACAGAAGCTACCCATTAGTATAATTCACATTTCCTGACCCTTTACTAACGCCTCTCTGAATCAACAACAATAACAACAATATTTGATTTATATACTGCCCTTAACACTTAGTGGTTTACAAAGTATGTCATTATTATCATCACAACAATCACCCTGTGTGAGGTGGGTGGGGCTGAGAGAGCTCTGAGAAGGTGTCTAGGGTTGCCAGGTCCCCCTAGCCCCCTGGTGGGAGATATGGGACCCCACCTCCTACCTTGTACTTTTCCCAGTTGTGTGTGCAGGAAGTGATGACTTCACATGCTGCCCTGAGAGCGCACCTGTGCTACACAGTGGCCCGATTCGGCCCAATTCAGCTGGATCTGGGCTGAATTGGTCTGCTAATTTTGTTTGACATACTTTGTGAAAGGCCAGGCGAGTGGGAGCTCTCCTAACCTCATCAGGCAATAGACGGCTGCGACTACAGTGAATGCACATGTACAGGCAGTTGTTGATTTTGCCCATTTGTACGGTGCCACCTGCAGAAGACCCTGTTCAGGGGAACCAAGCTGCCATGGTGGAGTATAGAGAGAGGCAGAGGCATTGACTAAGTCCTGCACTAGTATGAGCATGTTGAATTTTCATTATGGCCTTGACAGTGAAGAAAAGCATTCTTAGCTTCAAGGTATTGAGGTATGTGTACAAGCGGGGAATCTGCAAGGACCTTACTATTTCCTTTTTCCCTTTCCCGAAAGCTCTTATTACCTCTCCCCATTTCCTGCTTCCTGCCCTCCCACCAGCCAACCTAACTTAACATGTCTTTTCCTCTTTCCCTGCCCCTAGCAGCATCTCTCTGGAAAACACTGTGCGGTTCTGGCTGCCAGATCCAGTTGTGTGGTGCCAGCCACTTGGCCAGGCCCTGCTGCGCATCAGGTAACCCATACAGACTTGCGAGACCCCTTCCCTTTCTCTTCTATCCCACTCCCTGCGCTATTTTCTCTTTGCTTCCTCCTGGCAGCCCGCATATATTTATCTTCCCTTGCTTGCTTTTCTCTTTTCTGCCCACCAATCAACCTATCTTTTATGTGCCCTCCATTTTCAACCATGTTGTTTACTTCATTGATTCCCCACGTTTCTCCTCTCCTCCATTTTACAATCGCAACAACCCTATGATTAGGTTAGGCAAAGTGTGTATGACTAGCCCAAAGTCACCGAGTGAACTTTAATAATAATAATAACATTCGATTTATATACTGCCCTTCAGGACAACTTAATGCCCACTCAGAGCGGTTTACAAAGTATGTTGTTATTATGGTTGTTATGGGTTTTCCGGGCTGTATTGCCGTGGTCTTGGCATTGTAGTTCCTGACGTTTCGCCAGCAGCTGTGGCTGGCATCTTCAGAGGTGTAGCACCAAAAGACAGAGATCTCTCAGTGTCACAGTGTGGAAAAGATGTGGGTCATTTGTATCTACTCAGGAGGGGTGGGGTTGAGCTGAGTCATCCTGTGAGAGTTTCCCAGGGTGTGGAATGCTAATGGCGGGAGGCTTCACTGTATCCTGAGGAGGTTCTTTTGCATATGGATTGGTGCTTGATGTGCTAATCTTCTCTGCAGGGCTATTGTTGGGGATAGAATGTTTTGTTAGCCTGGTGTTTTTCAGAACTGGAACGTCAGGAACTACAATGCCAAGACCACGGCAATACAGCCCGGAAAACCCACAACAACCATCGTTCTCCGGCCGTGAAAGCCTTCGAGAATATGTTATTATCCCCACAGCAAAACATCCTGTGAGGTGGGTGGGACTGAGAGAGCACTGCCAGAGCTGTGACTGACCCAAGGTCACCCAGCTGGCTTCAAGTGGAAGAGTGGGGAATCAAACCAATGTCTCTAGGTTAGAGTCCCGCGCTCTTAACCACTACACCAAACTGGCTTTCACAAGAGAGTAGGGATTAAAATCTGGGTTTCTGATATTCTAATGTGAACCTCTGACCACTACAGCACACTTGCTTTCATGGCATGACTGCTGTTGAAGATAGCAAGCAGCCAGGCTTGCTGAGTAAGTCATGCGAGTCAAGCAGTATCAAGTCATCTGATGATTGCCAGTGGCCTAGCCCCAATGAATCCTCTCAATAAATTCCAGATTGTTCTGCAAACCAGGGGCTTTTTCAGGTTTGTAGAAATATCTGTCTTGACTGTTTATAGCTCCAGTCTCTGGATTTAAGTATCCAAAGATTTGGGTATATTGACAATTAGATATATAGATAATTTTTTATGTGTGTTGCTACTTTTAAATCCACCTTGAGTCTACTTGAGAAAGACAATCTATAAATTTAAAAAAACAAAAACAAATATATGAGCTCACGATGTTGAAGTTCGGTAAAAGTTTAGAGACTATGGTTTATACTTCTGGGTGTAGCTCATACTGCCTGTTGCTGTAAGTGACTACCAAGTAATTCTTGCATCATTTAATATGGCATGTTAATACTTATGCTTTGCTCCAGTTCTGTTTCTCAAATTCATGCTTGGCTCCAAATTTCTACCATATAAATACTGTTGCATTGTTTATTGAATGTTTCATTCCTGTTAATTCTATTGACTTACTCTGTGTAATCCACTTGAGTTCTAATGAGAAAGATAGACTATAAATATTAAGTGGTTAGACTGCAAATCAGCACTCTGTTGGTTCGAATCCCACGACCTCCATGAGCTCAGTAGGTGGCCTTGAGCAAGCCACCTCTCAGTAAGTAAGCCTTGAGTAAGCCCCCCAGCCCCGCAACTGTATTGTGGGGTTAATAACAATACTGACTTTGTTCACTGCTCTGAGTGGGGCACTCATCTGTCTAAAAAAGCAATATATAAGCACAGTTCTTATTAGATAAATTAGTTAATTGTATAACAGTGGCTTCAATATTGCATACTAGTTTTGCATCATTACTATTTGGCCACCAGGTGTCTCTCGCCATAAAAAACTGACAACTGTGTGAATTTGCATTTCTCTGGCGAGAAAGTTATCTAGATTGCAGCAGTTGGATTTGGATTAAAATGAAAGAAAATAAGGTCAAGAGTTCCATTTCATATGAGCAGGCCATTGGTTGTATCTAAATTAGGGAGGATCCATCTTAACTATTATCAAGACTGTCAGGAAAAGGGAAGCAGTACGAATTAAATTATCTCTGAAACCGAGATCCAAGCAGCTTTTTCACTCTTCCTCACCCAGTTCTCCTTCTTATTACCACCTGCATCCCACACATCACTTTAGTTCATGCTAGTCCAATGATACTCAGACTTTTTGTGGATCAAAGGGGACCCCTCCTTTTTTCTCCAGGAGAAAAGATGGTTGTATCGAGCCCTTCATATCATCACTGCCTCCCATTCTAGTGCACAGCCGTTCTCTGTGTATGTGTATGTATAAATGTATTAAAATATTCATATTTTGCCTCTCGCAAAAAGGGCCCAGGATCAAGAAGCATTGATAAACATCTTCCTCCAAACTTGTGGCAAAATAATGTTGATTTTAGAATGATCTCAAATGCTGCACTTGGCTTTTCCATAAGGATTTATCACGCATGCTTGTTTTGTTTTTCATTTTGCATTCATATCATTGTTCCTTTTAAATCTTGGGAATTCTCTAAGGGGTGCAATAAAGCAAGTCACTTAAGTACAATGGAATCTGATTTCTTAATCCCCATTAAAATTCAATCTAGTTGCATCAACTGTGTGAGATTGGATCATCCCTTTATAAGCATCTGGTTCTTATGTGATTCCTATCTAGAGCCAGTTACTGATATATGAAGTGCTAGCAGTATAACATAGTAAAAGTTTAAATTTAGCTACTGAAGATGTAAGCTTTTGTAAAACTTCAATCACATTTGTAGTAGTCCTCTATTCTTTTGAGGGGGGGAATTACAAAACAAAAAACAGTGTATCCACAAAGTACAAGAAATTCAACATATCTTAATATTCCAGATACAACAGAAAAGTGAAAATAATTTATTTTATATTAGCACTGTTGAAAAAGATTTTTTGTATTTGTTTAGTCTATTTGTATGCCATCTTTTTGCCTCAGAAGCTAGCAGGGTTTTAAAATTAGCATTGCCAATATAATCTGAAACTAGTATATTAATAAATTCAGTGATTGTTTTACTAATCTCAGACTGGCTTATATTGAGAAAAAAAATGTTTTACCTAAAGCAGCTTTAGAAGATCCCGAAGTAGAGTAAATGCACTTAAAATGTTGATTCCTCTGTTCTTTGAAAGATAACTGTTTAATCAAATGGCGTAGAGGGAAACAACTATTCAACCTCCTAGTTAATGTTTTACTACAGTGACTGGTCTTACAGGATAAGCTATATAAATATTAAACTCAAAAAGATTCTGCCACAGCAATTTTATTTACACAGCCTGATTTACATGGTTATTAAATTTGTAGTCATCTTATCCCAAATATCACAGATTGATCTGCCTATGAGTTTCCCTCGATAACCTCTACGAACCATCATTCTATTCAAGTTTATTAAATATTACCTACTATGTATTTTGGTAACACCTCTGGAAAAGCCACACTCTGCTAGCAAAATGGAATCAAACCTCCTTGAAATACCAATGTTACAGTCAACTGCCTTATAAATCTGAAAAGAAAAAATCATGAAGTAATCAGTTTGTCATTAATTTCAATAAGCAACATATCATCATAATCAAAAGTAGTATATACAGGATTTTTTTTAAATCTGAAAGGCCTGGCACCATCGTATATCTAAGCAGGAACAAAGTACAGGAACATAAATGGAAGTTCTGTTTAGCATACATTTATATGAATTACGTAAAAGAAGTGAATGAATTCAGATACCAGTAGATTTGGGCTGATTTAGTTATATTGAAACTATTACACAACACTTGTCCTTGGCTAAAAGGCCAAGAAGCTATAATTATATTGAAACTATTAGGTGTGTCCAGATACACACAATAAGAACAGTGACTGTATCTGAATTTGATTCGTTGATTGATATGTCTGTCACCGGCTTTCCAAATGTGGAAGGAAGCTACGTTTATCTCAATAGGGCAACATGTGTTGAAATTCATTTTTTTTAATATGTCATGTTAACACTGGCTTCTTTTTTTACAATGGCTGTGCATGTGCAGACATCTCTAGTAACAATTTTACCAAACACATACCCCATTTTTTTTAAAACAAGTAAGATTTTTCTGCAAATTGGGGGTTTCTCAGAATTTGAAAAACCCCAAACAATAACCTTGGCTGATTTGCCGGTTTGCACAAAGGCCAGCCCTCCACTATTAGATACAGTGATAACTGCTGTTATGCAGAGAAAGAACAGAGATTTTCAAAATCAATATGTAAAAAGTAACAACAACAACAACAGCATTCAGTTTATATACTGCCCTTCAGGACAACTTAATGCCTACTCAGAGCTGTTTACAAAGTATGTTATTATCCCCACAGCAAATACGCTGTGAGGTAGGTGAGGTTGAGAGAGCTCCAGAGAGCTGTGACTAGCCCAAGGTCACCCAGCTGGCTTCAAGTGGAGGAGTGGGGAATCAAACCTGACTCTCCAGATTAGAGTCCCATCCCGTGCTCTTAACCACTACACCAAACTGGCTCTAATTCTGAGTAACCCCCCCCCCCTTTCCTATCTATTCAAGCAGTTCAAATGGTGCTGTGCTGTGCTGTTGTCCGAGGCACTTGTTTGTAACTCCATGAACAAGAACAACATGATAAAGCTTGGAGCAGTGATACTCACTGGTACAAGAGTCATATATAGCTCTTCTAAGCACTGTTCCCCGATGTTCCATTGGCAATGTGGCACCTGCCCCATGTTTAAGAAAAGTGAGACCCCTTTCCTCCCCAAACTCTGCCTTCTCTTAGGGCCCACCCCAAAATCTCCAGGAACCTGGACCTGGCAGCCATAGATGGAAATAAATGTGGCTCTTTTGGTTGTTGGTAATTACAAGTTTGACTGTCCATGTGCCATGGAGTGAGTGCTATGGGCTTCGAGAAAAAAGGTAATTATTTAAATAGCGATACTTATTTTAATTCCTACCTGAATTATTAAAACAAACCCTATGAGCAAAACACAGGTGTTATTAAACAGTTAACACTGGCACAAAGCAGTTTTAATACAGAATATTTACTTCCTAATTAAAATTTTTATCACAGTCTTCCAGCATTAGAATTTGCAAATACTTTCAACACACCTTTAAAATGGCATGCAGACAGGGTGGGCAGCGCACACCAAACCAGACAAAACTCTCTTGTCTTCCTGGATGCTGCCTGCATTTAGGGTTGCTTACTGGGGGCAGAATAGTTTCACGGCTGGTGGAAATTGAACAGATGTGGATTTTCTCATAACTGAAACAAATGGTCAAAAACCTAGGCTCCCAAAGCAATGTGAATCTTAACTGCATTTATTCTGCTCAGTGAAATTCCAGAATATCTGAACTTTACTATGGCAGCCTCATTTTTCTTTTTGGCACTTCCAAAATGATCCCATATGGAAGTATGGAATTTCTACCTTTTTCATTGTTAGAAAAACTTAAAACCGTCGATATTAATCCTGTCCTTTGGAGACAACAGTAGAAAGGAGAGTAAACCACACTCATTGTTCAAAAATTCCCAAACTACCCCAAATGAAGCACCTTCAAGTCAAAACAGCTGAGCCCAAGCTTTTTCATAGAAAACAATGTGATTTTGCCCTGACTGCCCTAGGTACGCTGTTCCCTTTTTAAGATAACAGTGTAAATTGTGCATGCTGAAACCTTCCACTGTCTAACCTGCTTTAATAAAATTCATAAACTTACGATTCAACAGAACAATAAATCATGGCTTAATAAGTAGTTGGGCAATTATCAAATTTCAAAAACAAAAGACCTGAGACTGTCTCCAGTGGGATGAGTCATTTTATAGGAGCACTTTAAATCACATTCTCAAAGCGGGTGGGGGACAGCGCACAGCACTACAACACAAATGGTTTTGCGTGGGGGAAAAGGGTTTTATTATGAATGGTCCAGATTTTGAGCCCTCTGGGACCACTGAAAGGGGGAGAAGTGGGGTTGTGAATTCTTGACTGTTGCTAGTGCACAAATTACCTCAGATTGCAGAATATATGATGAGGGGAAAAGGCTTTGGGGAGGTTGTGGTGTGGGCGGAGTGGAGATTAGAAACAGAGAAGACAAGTCATACCTATTGAGGCCAGGGTGGGGGTTGGTTGGGGATTTTTCTGGAAAGGGGATAGTAAATTTGAAAAGGCACAATTTTGTAAAATTTGGGAAATGATGTACTGTAGATATTGATTTTACCTGAATCAGAACTTTTTTCAGTTCCTGGGGTAGGGAAACTTAAACCAGGAAAAGAAAAGCAGGTTTTATTTTCTGTAGAGTCTCTAGGAGTTGGTACATTAATTTTTAAAGTAAACAGCCCTGGAAGACCAGAACCAAAAAAACAGCCACGCGATATCTGCTTAAAATACTCGTTACTTCAGTGACTAGATCTTGAGCTGTAGGTGAACAATTCCTAACCAAAAAGCACTTGTGTAAGATTATGAAGTATATTCAACATAGTCATACAGCCCAATTAACAAAAAACAGCAAACCAAAATGAAGGAAATGAACTAATTTATTCTCTGGTCCTAGGAATGGAAATTACTGGACGGGGGAGGGGAAATCATTGAAAAAAACGGAAATGAGGAGTCTTTCTTAAGTTCTATTTTCAAAAGCCTCTACCTACTAGTCTTTTGTAATTTGTATTGGAGAATAAAGAAGAAATGGGGCATTGTATGTGTTTGTACGTGCTGGGCATATAAGTTTCCTTCTTCTACAGTACAATTATGCTACTGCACACCCACAAAGTAAACAGCACACACAAAGCAGAGATAAAAACACTCCTGGAAAGATTCCTGTATCACCACATCGAAGCATTTCACTGTGATCTTTTTAAAATATCTCCTTGCCTAAAGCGGGTGCATGAAGAATGAACTGGGGAAAGGACACGAGTAGAGGAAGGATCAGAGATGGTGGGAAAGGACAGACGCCTCCTGCAGGGGAGAGGAGATCTCTTGGCCTAGGAAGATGAAGGATGCTATTCAGAAACTGTGGATATATTTGTGGGAAACACAACCTCAAGCTCCTTTACTTTTCCTCACTTTCCCTCAATAAACTATCCTCTTCCACAGGTGATTCACAAAGAAAAAACAATATAATAAAATCATAAGAACAACATGTTTAAAACTAGCGGTAGAAAAACAAAAACAAGCCTGAGGAAGAAAAACAACATAAAAACTGTATCCAACATCCTAAAATAACATCCATAAAACAGTCCTCAGGCGAGAAGCAGACCACTGAAACAGGTTTAAAAGATGGAATCCCTCTGCATGGGTTAAAATATACATTTAACACAAACACCAGCAACACAGCTTAGGTTGGCAATGCATCTATTAAAAAACAAATTACCATCATTAGGAAAATGTATGTTATTCCATTCTCACTATATGGTAACTAAAGGTTTTTCCCACACAAGAGTCATCATGAGGTTTGCTTCAATGGGTTTTGCAATCCAAATAGAAATTCTGTATTGGTGTTTTACATTGTAAATGTCTTCCTTCTCCCCGGGGCTTTTTTTCTGGGAAAAGAGGTGGTGGAACTCAGGGGGTTGCCCTTGAAGAAAAAGGTCGCATGGCTGGTGGCCCCGCCCCCTGATCTCCTGACAGAGGGGAGATTAGATTGCCCTCTGCACCATGGGGCGGAGGGCAATCTAAACTCCCCTCTGTCTGGAGATCAGGAGGCGGGGCCACCAGCCATGTGACCATTTTCAAGAGGTTCCGGAACTCCGTTCCACCGCGTTCCTGCTGAAAAAAAGCCCTGCTTCTCCCCAATATTTCATTTAAATGATCAGATGTTAACATAAATAGTGTGTAGTCTGCCTTAAAATTCATTGGTTTAAACCCTGTTGTCTAAAGAAAGGAGCTCTGAGCTTACACACTGAAAATTTTGTTGGTCTCTAAGGTGCCACTGGAGTCTGGACTCAAACCCTGCTGTTCTACTGCAGACCAACACGACTACCCACCTAAATTAAACCTAATTGGTTAGGCTCTTTAGTTTGTTTAAAATATCTTTATTCCACTCTATTGTTATTTTGAGGCACCTTACAACAAGGGAATGCTCCTATGCTTTGCCTGGGGCTGATTTTGGCCTCTAACTGGCCGATTCGTCAAGAATACTTTTAACTATATTTATTTGTTGAGATATTTATGTTCCACTTTCCTCCCTAACGGGGATCCAAAGCAACTTATAACATTGTTCTCCTCTGTTTTATCCTTAACAACTCTCTGAAGGAGATTAGGTGGAAAGTGGGTGAGTAGCCAAAGGTCAGCCATTGAGTTTCATAGTGAATGGGGATTTGAACTGTGGTTCTCCCACTTGGACTCTTTAACTACTAAAAAGAGCTGCTAAATCATCCAGTTGTTTCCCCAGAACTCCACACAACGGCTAATTTCTCTGTGGGCATTTTCCACATGAAACTTAAAAAACAGTCCTTTTCTTAATCTGTTTGGAAAGTTTTATATATTCATTTCAACTCCATTTGTATCCCCATTTTCCCCAAAACTCAAAGCAACTTAGAATTCGGCATTAAAACCAGGGAAGATATTATATCAAAAAGAGTAATAAATGAGAATCCATTACAGCCAGAACACTGATTCACATCTCAAAAATCTGTTTTATGCATTAAGAATTATGATACACAGAAACAGGGCAAGAGATACTTGCTAGCACAGATACTAGCGCAAGTGAAGCCTCTCTCGAGTATGTGATTGTTTTGTTGCTTGAGGATTCTTTTAAAGAGCTATATAAACAACCCACTTTCTTAAATTCTGATTCTCCACATGCACATTTCCTCACTATTCACACGGTGGCAGCATTTGCTTTAGGAAAGATTCTTGATTTCTAAGCCTATACTAGGCTCAGTGGAGTTTTTATTAAAATTGCAATAGTGTTTAGAACTGTTTGGTTTATCTTCTTTTCCGGGGAGGGGCAAACCAGAAGAACCCATTGCCTCCTTGAATCTCAACATGAAGGGAGTCACCTCATCATTTCACCTATTTTATTTAAGATTTTTTCCTGTCATGCCTTTCTGACCAAAAGACTCTGTCAAACAAGAAAATCACACGCAGGCAGCTTCACACAATAAAATAAAGCAAAAGAAAGCCCCAGACAAAGACTAGTAAAGAAACAGAACTCAGCAACCCCAAATCAGCCTGTACCAAACGCTCTCTGGAGCAAGTTTCTGCAGAATACTGAAAAGTGAAAAAGGGCCATAAAGGCCTACTTTGGGAGGACATTGCAGAGACTAGGTTCTAGTGTTGCCAATGCCAACCCCGAGGTGGGGCCTGTAGATCTCCCAGAATGACAACTGATCTCTAGACCGGAGATCAGTTCCCCTGGAGAAAATAGCTGTTTTAGAGGGTGAACTATATGGCATTATACCTTGCTGGTTTTGTCCCCTTGCCATACCCCACCCTCCCCACTACTCCCAAATCTCCAAGAATTGCTCAATTGCCTTACCCCCCCCCCCCAAAAAAAACCCCTCTTCCTGACTGCATAATTGTGAAGCCCTTCCTGCTAGGTAGCATCAGCATTATTATGAAGGTTAGTAGGGCAATTGTGACTGGCAAGAAGTCAGTTTGTGCAGCAAAATGTAGCGGACCACTGTAAGGAGTAGAGAGTTGATCCTGAGGCATCAGAAGTAAGCCACCCGTGTTTTAGGCAAAAACTCGCTCCTTGGATTGAATCAACTTGAGATCACTCAGGGACCAGGCTTGAGGTCCTTTCTGCATCATAGTTCTCTTATTTTGCTACATCCCATACAGTGAGGTCTTAAGCAGATCCTTCTAAACTCATTGACTTCAATGAGCTTAGAAGAGTGGGTTGCACTATTAATGCCCCTTTCTTGTGCATTTATAGCACCTATACCTTTCCAACTGTTACGCCTACAGGGTTGTTGAATAGCAGAGGTGAATACGTGCCTGGACATATAAACATCCCCTAAAATATAATAATAGAGGGGGATAAAAAGAGGTGGCTCCGAGACATCTTAGCAGAACTCTGATATAGCTGTGGTTGTGCAACACCAGAAACAACTTAAAAATAAATGCTTGGATAAATTAGCACCTTGTTGGATTTCATTATGCTGTGCTCCTTTTACAGCAAGAATTAATTCCAGATTAATGTGGGAGATGTATTGTTTAGACAGTCTGGAAGAATTAGTACATTCCTTTTTACTAATCCTACTGTTTTTCTTGGCATATCTTTCCCAACGATACAATACGATTGCATATAATTTCTGGAGCCATTTCTAGTCTGTCCCTGAAAGGCTGATAGGAGGAGCTTGTGGGATGCTTAAAATAGTTTATTTGACAGTACAGGTAGTCAGTTTGGTCCCTGTAACTAAAGCAGTGGCAACTGGGCTACTAGTGAAGCCCAAAGTCTGAGACAGTAGCATTGAGGTGCAATGCAAAAACAGTTTACTGCTTGCTTTGAATGGCTTTGCGTCTAGTCTAATGAGCTGAGGAGCAAGCAGCAACACTGCAGGTGTGTAGCCCTGAATCTATGCCACAGCCATACCCATAGGCTCTCCTGTTCCTATCCTGATGTGCCATAAGTCCCTATTATCTGTAGCAAAGGTTGGTCACCTCACAGCTGAGAATGGACTGAAATTCAACCCCACAATTTAGGTGTCATGCTCATTGCGTGGCTCTGAAAAATCACTGTCCTGCCCGCTTATTTTATAGGGGCATTGTAAGGCTAAAATTCTGGACTCATTGAAGGAAAGGATGGAGCTGGCTTTGTAGCTTGTTTTGGTGAAATCTCTTCATTACAGTGCTTCTGCCTATGCAGGTTTCGTGATCCCCAGCATAGACTTTTGTTGGGTGGTGAAATGAGAACCTTGCACCTATTTTCAATAGCAAAAAAGATGGTTGGATCCAGCCTGGATTAAAAATACAGGGTAGGATCCTACCAGATTTTCTACTGGCAAAGGATCAGTGTAGCATAGTGGGCAGAATGCAGGACTAGTTTCATATCCCCATTTGGATACTGGGTGACTTTGGGCCATCAGTCTCTCTTAGCTCAGCCTACCTCACAGGGTTGTTGTGAGGACAAAGAGAGGGAGGGGAGAATACTGTGCACAAGCTAGAAGCTCCTTGGAGGAAGAGCAATATAAAAACTGTAAATAGGGAGGAGGGAACCTCTGAGACCACTGACAAAGCTACATACTTGAAACTGTAAAAATATATCTCTCTGAAATGTATTAAAAGATTAAAAGTATTTAAGGTGCTCAATTATTGAGTTAACTAAAGTTGTATAATAGTGGAAGGGGAATTGTACCATGTGTAAAGCATGTATTGTGTTGTGCTAGAGCTCCCCCACAATTTAGAGAAAGCTATTTTTTAAATTCATTTTTATATAAACCAACAAACATATAAAATTGGATCCAATCAGGTTAGAACCTGATTATAGCAAAATCAATATTCCCTAGAAAGCTTTGAAACTGAACTACCTCTGCATGGCAGTGGTGATTTAGTTAGCCTAAATGAAAAAGTGGGGTTAAATTGAACGGGAGATGTGGAAGAAAACAGAAAAAGCTGTTTTAAAATGAAAAGTAGCATACACATCAGCAGCTCCATTTGAAAAATTATCACTCCCCTCTACAGTTGCCAATCTCCAGGTCAGGGCGGGGGGTTCCAGGAATTATAAATAAACTCCAGATTATATAGATCAGTTGCCAACTCCAGGTTTGGAAATTCTTTTAGATTTCGGGGTAGAGCATGAGGATACAGTTTGGGAGGGGAGAGACCTCAGTGAAGTATAATGCCATAAATTCACCCTCAAAGCAGCCATTTTCTCCAGAGGAACTGATCTCTGTCATCTGGAGATAACTTTGAATTCCAAGAGCTCTCCAACGCTGCCTCACCTGGTAACTTTCGTAATAGTTAAGGTGTAGCTTGGGATTTGTCATCATTTCTCCCTTACATCTTACCAGCCCTGTGAAGATATTCAAATGTTATAGGCTTCAAGATCTATGACACCTTTATTTTCCCTTTGATGGGTTAATAAATCAGACATTGTTATGAGTAAACACTGCCTAGACTGATCATTTTGGAATCTTTTATCCAAGGATTTATGTTGTTTTTTTTCTGGCCCATATTATGCTGTGCCACTGGGTGGCAGAATTATGCTGCTGAGTTCTGTGAAATATGTAGTGTGGTTTTTAAGGAACAATGGTGGAAGTCTGCTGATTTATTTGTACAGAACTTTTACTGCTTTCTCTTTTTCCCTAGACAACTGCTTTAAAAGAATATAAAAATCCATATTATCTTATAAAGGTGCAGTGCTACCCTCTTGGTTGAAAATTAGAAGTAAAACCAGATTTTTATGCTAAAATACTCTGAAAATTGTAACTGCATTCTGGAATCTGCATTGTCAAAGGGCGTGACACTTGCAAGCATTTGTTAGTAATGTTGATTCTAGTAATCCTGCAGGGCTATTTCACACCATTGTTTTTAATTTGGTATTACTTGTGAAGATTTAAAATCACGTTTGGATCCAGCAGTAACTTGCCAGTGAAATGAGACTGCCCCCACTTAGAGCCAAGCCACAAGTGATGCCTGACACAGGTTGGACCCTTGTCAGCTTCCCTCAAGTTTTGATGGGAAATGTAGGCGTCCTGGTCTTGCAGCTGTAATGGAGAGCCAAGCTGTAAAACCAGGATGCCTACATTTCCCATCAAAACTTGAGGGAAGCTGACAAGTGTCCAACCTGTGTCAGGCGTCACTTGTGGCTTGGCTCCTAAAATTCCCATTGAAATGCAGCTCCTGGGGAACAGGAGACTCCAGGAACAGAATGCAGGCGAGTCAAAGGTGGAAGTGAAAATCACTTCCTTCTTCTGTCCATGGAAGTTCTCCACTGGATCAAAGCCACAGTCTTCAACACAATTTGGGGGTAATCATGGGTGCAATACACATAGAACATGCATTCATACATAACTGAGCATAGAGGCTACAGCAAGCTCAGGGAATATGTATTCTTATTAACACAGATTCATAGACATGGAGATAAATGATGTTCTCAAGCCATATTGAAAAAATCCTAAAGATGAAATAGGTATCTGCTGGTTTAAAAAATGCTGTCTCTTTTTTGCCAGATTCTTAAATACCTGTTTTTTCAACTAGTTGGACGTTCACTTAATTTTCTGAGTAGCAATGCCAATGTTTTCTTTCTGACCTTAATGCAATCCTTGTGTGTGTGTGCCCTCAAGTCATAGCTGATTTACGGCGACCCCTGGCAAGGTTTTCATGGCAAGAGATTATCAGAGGTGGTTTGCTATTGCCTGCCTCTGCAGCCTTGGTCTTTGTTGGAGGTCTCCCATCCAGTTACTAACCAAGGCCAACCCTGCTTAGTTTCTGAGATCTGACAAGATCAGGCTCACCTAGGCTATCCAGGTCAGGGCAATACAATCTTTTTACCAAATTGCATTTGTGACAATGTCACACTACACTCTACCTGAAGTCCAGGGGAGAGCAAGGGGGTAAAAGAAGCAAGACAAGGAGTTGAAGCTCATATACAGAGATGATGGTAGGGTGGAAGTTACAGGTTCACAGTGATTGCTAGGAAGCTGGGAGGAGATCTTCTCATAAGCAGCACTACTGCACTTGGGAGCTGGATAAAAGAGACAGGCTGGGACTGGAGGCCAAATTACAAGTGACAGTGGCCACGGGTCCATCCCATAGCCACCATTGCCATTTTAGAAGCATTTGTAGTTCTTTTAAAATTGCAGGCTTGCCAACCTCCAGACGGTGGCTGCCTGGAAACCTCCTGGAACTATAACTATCCCCAAGCCATAGAGATTAGTTCCCCTGGAGAAAATAGTTGCTTTGGAGGTTGGACTTTAAGGCATTATACCCCACTGAGGTCCCTTTCCACCCTAAATCCCCCCCAATGTAATGAATGCCACAGAATCCACTTTTCAAAGCAGCCATTTTCTCCAGGGGAACTCATCTCTGTTATCTGGAAATTAGCTGTGATTCTGGGAGATCTCCAGGCTGCACCTGGATGTTGGTAACCCTAAGTAGAGTTGCCAGCCTCCATATGGTGGCTGGAGATCTCCCAGAATTACAACTGACTTCCATGCCACGGCGATCTGTTCCCCTGGAGGAAATGGCTGCGTTGGAAAGTGGAATTTAAGGTATTAAACCCTCTGAGGGCCCTTCCCTCCCCAAACCCTGCCCTCACCAGCCTCCACCTCCAGTTCTCCAAGAATTTTCCAACCTGGAGAGGGCAACCATGATTTTTTAAATTCTGGGAGCGCAGCTCAGTTGCAAGGTCATTATCCAGTCCTGGCTGGGTGGTACGAGCTACTCCCTTAGGGAAAATGGGTGGCCCATGCCTTGAAGCAAGGATGCTGTGTGGTAACAGAAAGAATCTAGAAGATGAGTGGAACTGGAAACTAGGCCTGTGGCAAGCAAAGAAGTGGGAAAGCATTAATAATGAAAATAAACTCTAGTTTGGCCACTAGGCCCATGACAGAGAACTTCTCTGTTACCTGTGCTAGTTGGTTGCTACAGTGACAGGAAAAGAAGGATGGGAAGACGGCCTTAACACAGGGAGAAGGCCAAAGCAGCAGAACTTTCCAGAAGAACTATGACACGAATCAAAGGGCTTGGGCCTAGCAGAGTTTGCTCAAAAGTCCCCCCCCCCCCCCGGAGGGGTTCTTTTTTTCCGTTGAAGCTTTCTCCGTACGTTTCAAATTAAGTTTCACCTGCCAGCCTGTCTAATGGTTAGTAGTATATTAGTTAAACTGTTAAACAGAACAAATGAATTTTGGACCTCATGCTCCAAAAGTTTCTTTTTGTGCACAATTTGGTACTTATTACCCTGTCTTCAAAGTGTCAGGGGTTTAGTTTTGAAAATACCAAGCATACAAAGCAAATGTTAGGGTTGCCAACTGCCTGGAGGGAGTCCTATTCCTTTAATAGAGGTTTAGGGGGATGTAATCTTCCTTCATGTTATTTACCTTCATGACAGGAAAATATTCATTAACCCATTTCCACATATTAAGCACGCCTCTGTTAAACGGGTGGGATATTTTTCTCCAGGCCACTTAGCAACCCAGTGGTGATCTGAGAATATTCCCAAATCCCAGAATGTCCCTCCTTACAACCCTACCTCTTTCTCAAAGCTTGTCACTTTGGACAAGTTGTTTCCTTCATTGTCTACTAAGAAATGGGGAAGGTGACTGAGGGTGAACGGGATGAGGGAAGCTGTGGGGACTTGCTGGCCATTACTGGTTGCATCTACTTCACCAGCTGTCCAGATCCTGTGGATCTGTTCTGCTAATGGCAGTGCTTCCTTCATTTGTGAGGAGCCTTCCCCTGAAGCAATAGTCTCTTCTGGCACCTGAAAAGCCTCTGGCTTTTTGCACTTGGGGCAAAAGCGCTGCCTTTTACACATTAGATCAAAGGGATTCAACCTAATTTGTTTTTCCCCTTCCTTCCTTCCTTCCTTCCTTCCTTCCTTCCTTCCTTCCTTCCTTCCTTCCTTCCTTCCTTCCTTCTTTTAACCACCATTGCTGCTTCCCTCCTTTCTGCCCCCACCTGTTGTCTCTCCTAGTTGGAGGCCCTGATTTGGTAAATTCCTGGGAATTTAGGAGTGGAATATTGGAAGAGTGGGTTTGGGGGAGAACCTCAGTGGAGTATAATGCCATAGAGTCCACCTCTCCAAAGCAGCCATCTTCTCCATGGGAACTGATCTGTGTAGTCTGGAGATCAGACAAACTCCAGTTCCCACCTGGAGGCTGGCAACCCTACTCATTGGACACTTCCCAGTCCTCTTGTATGCAGAAACTCCAAGTGTGTGGGGCTACACCTGCTGTTTTGGAGCTCCTGGGCTCTTACCAGAATCTGAGCTCTTGCAAGAGCTTGGAAGCCAGAGGGGTTGCCATGACAACAGCTCTGGGCATCTGTGCCTCAGTAGCTTGCCTGATATCTGCCCCTCATCTCTTGCATGCTGTTTTATTAGTGCCCAGCTGCCTTGGCATGATGAAGCAGGCCCCTGCAGTCAAATAGGGCCATGAACTCAAACAATGCCTACTAAGCCTCCAGAAATGGCAATGGGAGCTATGGGATGCACTATACAATTGCAGGCCTCATGCAGCCCTTGGGCTGTATGTTGTGTACCCCTCCTCTAAAAGTAATTTTGGTACTTCCAGTAACCCTAAAAGTGGTGGGGAAATCAGGCACTGGAATAATTCCTTAGAGAATTTTCAGGTGGGTTTTCTACTGTGCTGTAGACAGAGCTTTAATTTTAGAGCAACTGCCCGCCAGATCTCTCTGGAAGAAGTGCCAACAAGTGCCCGGAGCCAACTGTTTTTCTGTAATAGATGGCCCACGATTGTCTTCCGTGTCACTCTTGAGACGTAGCAGAAGGCCTGCCATACTTCCCCTGCCCCTTAACAATGGCCTTGTAGTGCGTTTGAGGTTTACAGTCTTTTTGTATTATTTGTTCGGTGCTAGTAGTCTCATGTCCTTTGGAGTAATGCAAAATATTTCTGTGTTACTTTAGTACACAGGCTCCAAAAACACTCTTAGTGGAACTTGCATATAACTGCTTAATTTCATCATCTGTCAAATATTGTGCAAGTGTCGTGTTTAATATCATTCTCATTAGTGTTTCATGCATTATTACCTGACTATTTGTTTTGTAATGAATATCTCATTAGTCTAGTATTGTGGAATCTCTCCATAGACTTTTTTGTTTGGTTAATTCTTCGGATGCTCTTCCAGGAAAGGACAACGGCTTTCTAGCTTTTCTTGCTATAGGAATATGGTGCTCAGTTGCCTCGTGCTGCCGCTGCCTGCACACAGCTGCGGGCCAGGCACAGAAGCAAGGGACAACTGAGTGGGAGGGCTGGGAGGCCACCTGCATGCTGTCCCAGCTGCCTGTCATGCCAATGGGGCCGGCTCGCAGCGGCATGTTGAGTGATGATGTCACATGAAGTGATGTCATCACGCAGTCCGGGTGCGCGCGAGCTTCTCACATGCATGTGGGGGTGGCAACAGCCCTGAAACTGCCCCCAGCCTCAGGCACCAGAAACTATGGCACCGGCCCTGTATGGAGTGCCTATAATAAAGAACTCTTATTTCTTTTCTAAACCTAAGGTAATTGTAAGTTTGTTATTTTCTCTTTCACACTCACACCAGCCTGTAAGCTCCAAACACCCATCTCATTCACTCTGCAATTGATTCTGCTCTGCAACCCTCCTACTGGTTTATGTACCCTCCTACTAGTTTATATGTATATGCCCTCACTCTAATTGTGCCAACTGGGTTCCTATTGCTTAACCTGACTGGAATTCCCAGCAGGTTTGGATATATGTCCCTTGAGGGTCTAATGTTGCCAATTATAACAAAGACTAGAAATGATGAATGGCAAACAATGATCTTCTCTCCTGGAGCTATTGACACCTTTTTGGATTGTCACATATCCACCTCACCCTTCTCCTAATGAGCTTGATATATCTGCGGTTATCTCATGTGTAGTGCTTAGCATGTCAGACTAGGACCTGGGAAACCCAGGTTTGAATCCCTGCCTGGCCGTGCAAGCTTGCTGGGTGACCGTGAGCCAGTCACACTGCCTCAACCTAACCGACCCAACAGGGTTGTTATGAGAATAAAATGAAGGAGAATTATGTAAGCTACTTTGGGTCCCCAATGAGGGGAAAGGTGGAATACAAATAAATAAATCTTATCTTCATAATAGGGAGGGAAGATGGCATGGTAAAGCCTGATCTCATTAGCTAAGCAGGGATGGGAGACTGACCACCAAGGAGGATTTTGCAGAAGGTGGCACTGGCAAACCACCTCTGCTTCTCACTTGCCTTGCAAGCCCCTAGCTGGGGGATTGCCCTAAGTCAGTTGTGACTTGATGGCACTTTATACACACACACATCTTCCTAATAACCCTAAAAGGTATTTCAGGTGAGTCCGAAGGTATCTACTAAGTTTAATGTCTGGGCAGGTGCCCAGTACATCCCATTGGCCATTATATTTCTAGAAAGAACAGGTCAAGGGCTCTGTGACAGACTGTAGTCCTAATGGGAATGGAGACAGGCAAAGAGGAAGTTAATATGGATGGAGTGACTTGTGCCGTGTGTGCTTCAATACATTGAACCGTCTGGCACAGTAGCAGCAGCTGCTCTTTTGCTGTTTTGTCTAGCGCACTCAGGGCAGTAGCTGAAGCCAAAAAACAGAGCATCAGCTGTCTTGGGACAAAACAAATAGACTTCAACATATGATGCTCTTGGTAGGGCAAAGGTGGAGCTGCTGATTCAGCTATATCGACCCTCTCCCAGAAACTTGCATGTTTTTTGGAAGAAACTGCTGGATTATTTTTCCTTTCCCCTTTTCACCCTAGAGAGTTTGGGCAATTAAATGCAAATATTGATATGTCTTGACCTTGCTAAGCTGCTCTAATCTTATTGATTGTACTCCTTTTGTTGAGTGACTACAGTTCTAATGCTACAGTGAATGTGATTATATTAGATGAACATCTCATTTCTTAGTTTTATTGATATTAAGAGGGGAGCTTTGGTGTCTGCGTTTTGCATAAAAGGCTGCCAAATTAAACCTGACAAAAGCAATCTCCTTAAAATTAAACATGCAACAAGCACATTAGAGTAAGCTTTTCTATCAATAATTAGAAAAAGTTCTGGGGAGGAAATTTCCTAAAGTCTTCCATCAGAACAACCACTAATTTATTCCTAAATGTAACATCTGAGTTTCTGGTTGCAGAATCTCTGGAATCTCCAAAAATCCCAGTTTTGGAGATTCCAGTTCTAGTTTTTATACCCCTAATTGCTGCATGTGGAGACTTTTAAGAACCTTTAGACTGGCTATTCTGGTAATATACAAAAGAAGTTTTCAAATTCTAAAGGTAACAGTTTCCCAACGCCTGAATATATCAGGGCCATGTATGATATGATTGCAGAATATAAAGATTTGTTGATTCAAACCAAAGATCCTTCTAGTCCAGATGGCAATCACATACCCCTCTTGGGAATCTCACAATAGAAGCCTGTTTGTAATAGTCATCTCCTTTGACTGGTTACCAGCATCTGTTACATTAAATAACATTGGTGGCAATAGCCATCTCCATGGAATCCAAAGGATCTGTTTTAGCATCCCCAATTACCATGCTTTAAACAGAGCAAGATCCTTGGTGATCTAGGCAGACATCCCAATCAGAGGTTCAAATGGAGAATGTGTTCCAGAGAGGCAAAAGCTGCTGAAAGATCTAATGAGATTCCCCCTGTCAATCCATTTGTCCTATCAAAACAGTCCTATGACCAGGCTGGAAGGGGAGGGGTGGGGGAGAAAGGATATGTCATCCAGGAATCCTTTGACTTGGTCTGCCACAACACTATGTATCACCTTTTCCCAAAAGAAAAGGTTAAACATTAGTTTAAAAAAGGCAAGATCCTCTTTGGTTGTTGTGGGTTTTCCGGGCTGTATTGCCGTGGTCTTGGCCAAGACCACGGCAATACAGCCCGGAAAACCCATAACAACCATTGTTCTCCGGCCGTGAAAGCCTTCGACAATACAAGATTCTCTTTGTCTCTCAGTGGAACAGGCTTCCTTGGGAGGTGGTGGGCTCTCCCTCTTTGGAGGTTTTTAAGCAGAGGCTAGATGGCCATCTAACAGCAATGCTGATTCTGTGAACCTAGGCAGATCATGAGAAGGAGGGCAGGAAGGGTTACATCAGTGCTTAGTTCTCTTGGCCCTTCTTACATGCCCAGCGTTAGGCCGATTGTCACCTTGGGGTCAGGTAGCAATTTTCCCCAGGCCAGTTTGGTTACAGATCCTGACGGTGTTTTGCCATCTTCTGGGCATGGAGTGAGGGTCACTGGGAGTGTAGGGGGGGGAGATGTTTGAGAATTTCCTGCAATGTGCAAGGAGTTGGACTAGATGACCCTATAGATCCCTTCCAACCCTATGATTCTATGATTCAACAACAATTTTTAAGGGAGACAGTAGATTTCCAGTTCCTAACCACTTCCCATCAGGATCCTGCTGAGTTCCCATTGGATGGCCTTGACTAGCCATGCTATTCCAGATTGCCTAAGAGAATTTTCAGAGTGCTTAATTCACTATTGAAGAGAAATTAAATCAAATGGATGTTTATAAGCTCCACCTTCTTTTTGTTTGGTTTCTTTGATAGCCAATTCAGTTCCAGCTTAGACTATAAACACAAGGTTATTGTTATTATTGTTCTTTATTTATGGTCCACTTTTCTAATTGATATCCAAGGTGGATTACATACTGCAAGTGAATACAATATAATCAATAGCTAAGACATTCACAGAGCAAAAATATAATACAATCTACAGTTAGGTCATTCAGTGAAAACAGATACAACAGGATATGGTAGCCACAAATTTGAAAATTAGCATAAAGCCAAAACACATAGATGAAAGCTTTCTGAATTAAGATCCAAAGGAGTTAGCCGTGTTAGTCTGTAGTCACAAAATAGTAAAGATGCATCATACGAAGAGAACTGTGGTTCTCAAAAGCTTTTGCTACAATAATGTTGATTAGTCTTAAAGGTGCTACTGGACTCTTTACTATTTTCTGAATTAAAGCAGTCTTAGTTTTGACCCAGTAGTATCTGGCATGTCCTTAGTTTAAAAAACCTGCTCAGTTTATCTCATGCTACCAGCTAGTTTAATGTTGTATCTAATCTTCTTTGTTAGTACTTTAATTCTTCCGGATCCACCGTTGCACTATAGCCCATTAGCCATTGCTATCAACCATTCTTGAGGTTTTTATAGTGAAATGTGCGGCACGATAGCTAACGCTACGACAAGGGAAGCTGAAAGGTACTTTATGAACATCATCAAAATGCAAAATGCATTACTTTTTATGCAGGACCCTGGGCTGAAGGGTTTGAGTAACAGTTCAATTGCATGGCATTTCTTTTCCTTTTCAACCCCCCTCTAAACTAAATAACGTTAATGTGTTTTTGTTGTTCTAAAAGTAGGTAAACTAAAAGCCAGTTCATTGTAAATTGGATTTGGTGGCTGCCAGCTCTGAATTTCTGTGCTGTAGAACAGAATCGTATTTCTCCCCATGGTCTGGGACGTTATCTAAAATGCCTGAAAAGTGAATGAGATCCAGGATTCGGAGCAGGAAAGTGATGTCCACCAGGGCTTTTTTTCAGCAGGAACGTGGTGGAATGGAGTTCTGGCACCTCTTGAAAATGGTCACATGGCTTGTGGCCCCGCCCCCTTGATCTCCAGACAGAGGGGAGTTTAGATTGCTCTCTGTGCGGAGGGCAATCTAAACTCCCCTCTGTCTGGAGATCAGGGGGCAGGGCCACTGGCCATGTGACTATTTTTGCCGTGGGCGATTTAAACTTTAAAAAACTCCTCCCTTGTTCCAGCTGACCCAAAGTGACATCATTGCGCAGTCCTGAGTTCCACCACCTCTTTTCCCAGAAAAAAAGCCCTGATGTCCACCAACTAGACTCCATATTCCAAATGGAAGACAAGATATGCTGTGCTGTTCGTGGTTTTGAGATATTTGCTGTTTAAGCCCTTTCTTTCTGATGGTGCACTTGTTCTTTGCACATAGCATTTCCTTGGCTGAGTTGCACCAATTGGCTGCTGGTGGGTGGATGTGCTGCTGTAGAGGGAGGTTTTGCACTCATTGGTGCTTCCAGTTCTCTTTTTCTGTTCTGATAAGTCACACACAAAGTCAGAAATGACAAATTGTACACCATGTCCCACGTCTCTCTGACACCAAAAGATCTCTGTCTTTTGGTGCTACACCTCTGAAGATGCCAGCCACAGCTGCTGGCGAAACGTCAGGAACTACAATGCCAAGACCACGGCAATACAGCCCGGAAAACCCACAACAACCATCGTTCTCCGGCCGTGAAAGCCTTTGACAATACATCGTGTCTAGATTGCTTGATCCATTCCTGAGTTGAACTCATTGATGAGGCCCTGCTAGATGCTTTAGTCATCAGAAATCAGAAGTCTTTAAAAAGACAATTAATTTAAGTATATGATATTTGTAGTTTGTATAGATGTACTTCCATGCTTCTTCCAGGAACACTAAAGCACGAGTTCTGGACACTTTGCAGCTACTCTGTATGCCCTTTGCCTTGAGGGCCACTTTGGGAGGCCTTCCTTTGCTATGCTTTCTCTGGGCCACAGTTCCATCTTTATACCATCAAACTCTATTGAGCAGCCTCAGACCAGAAGGGAGAGAAGTGTCACATCATATATCCCCCCTTCTTCTTGCTGTCCCTTCCTTCTTGCTAGGGGCAGGCTTTAGAGATCCTTTTCAGCACTTATGAACAGAGATGGGCACAAATCGAATTACAACCCAAAAAAATGCACAAACCAGTCCGGTTTGTGGTTTGCAACCAGTGGTTCATGGAAGCTTGTTTCCACGAACTTCCACAAACTGGTCTACCCCAGGGAAATGACCATATAAACTTTTCTTGCGGCTTGCAAGCGGCAGGTCCCTTTAAACTATCAGCTGGCAGGCGGCAGGAGGGGATTCCCCCCCTGCCGCCTGCCAGCTGATAGTTTAAAGGGACCTGCCGCTTGCAAGGCAGGAAAAGGCCCTTTAAACTGTTCCAGCTGCTAAGAGGCTGGAAAGCGGCATTTAAACCCCACGAACCACCAACTGGTTCGTAAACTTGCCCCAGTTCGTGCCAGTTCGTGGTTCCTGGTTTGTGAAAACCCACGAACCTCATGGTTCAGGTTTTTTTGTGGTTTGTGCCCATCTCTACTTACAAACGAGGCTTTAAATACCCAGCTGTTTCCCAGCTATGCCACTTCCCCCCCTTGTCTTTTTTGCAAGACTTCTTGACCTTGTGCTGTTGTTGTCACTATGACAATTACTTCCAGCCATTGCCTGTTCCAGCTGCTAGGTGCTGAGTGGCTACAGCTGTGCTGCCTTTTTGTGTAGGCTGCTGAGACTTATCATAGCCCTCCCCCCAGCCAAGACACAGATTCCCCCTGGGGCTTTGCCCCTCATGCAAAGCCAGCTCAAACCAAACGTCATGAAAGTATCTTGCAAGTTGCAAGACTTGTCCAAATCCATATGTATCTACATATGTGCCATCAATCCGCAACCAACTTACAGCAATCCCAGCAAGGGGCTTTCAAGGCTAGTGCGAAGCAGAGGTGGTTTGCCATTGCCTTCCTCTTCAGAGTCTTCCTCGGCGGTCCCCCCTCCAAGTTCTGATCCTGCTTAGCTTCCAAGATCTGACGAGACTGGACTATTCCAAGCCGCCTTCCCTCCCATCTAGATCCATGGTCCCCAAGAATTTAGTCTCCTCTCTTGGCAGCCATGCTTGGCTGCTGGCATTCACTAGCGTTCACCTTTTGGATGAGGCTTCCACTCTCTGGGGCTCCATCCTCACCAAACCTTTCTTCTGCACTGTGGTGGTAAGTTGTGCTTGGGGATTGTCCCCGGACAAGAATAAATCCTAACTTGGATATCGCTTCCATGCAGGAAAACAGTGTGTCCATGTGCATACACTATGACATGAGTGCAGGGAAGGATGTATTGTGTCCATCTGATTAAATGGCCACCTACTTTGCCCTTTTGTCAGTGTGCAAAAGGCTTTTTATTCACAAGTGGGTTGCAATATATGCTTGCTATGGTTTTGTTGCCATATTTATCTATGCTTATTTGCTTTTTTGCTGTAAATGTGTATCTCTATAAATTATATACTACTTGCAAAAATATATCTCCTTGATAAATCTTTTAAACTAACATATTTATGGACACATTTTAGTCTCTCTGAATGTACTTGAGAGATGGGCGTCAGGTGCCCACCATGTGTACATGTGTCAAATGTGATCCCCTCTGACACATATACAGTTCCCCTACACCGAAGTTTACGTAAGTAAATCTTATTATGTGAAAAAGCCCTCATTGGAGATATTTACAGACATGCGAAGAAGGACTCTTGTTAGTGCTATTTAAAGTGATACGGATCATTTTTTCTAGGTAACATGTGCAGTGAAGCGTTATAATTTAGCCAATAATCCAGCAGAGCTGAATGCGATAACCGCAGCGGCGTGTTTTAAGTATTATGAATGTGTCAGGATGATGAATTCACCCTAACGATATCACACCCATAGTAGGACATGCAACTGACTATATCTCAATCCATCATTTCCTCCGCACAATCTTGGAGCCCCAGGTGGACAACTTCAGGGGGCTGTGGGGAGCGGGGGAGAGTGACAAAGAGAGGAAGTAGATAATTGCTGGTAATACTTGCTTGATTGAGTTGTGCTTGCCTGAAGGGCAAAGAGCAAATGGTTTGGGAAGCAAAGTTCTTTGTAATAGATTTAACCTGCAGGTTAAGGATTGCCAGCAAGAGACTTGGAGGAAACTTGGGAGGTTGGATGAGAAACAGCAGGAACGAATCCTATTAAACACTCTGTTAGAAAAATCTTAATCGTGCTACAGCAGTTTCTCGGCTATGTAGAAATTCTGAAATTGCTGGGGGAAAGAAAAAAACAGCAGGCTGGAAGTAGATTGAGACACGAGCAGATAAAGGGGTCAGATGAAAACCAGAACTGGCGGTAACCTGGATCATGGTAAAACTAATATATATGCACATTCATTAAAAGCCCCTATTCCAGCTCTGGAGAAAGAGAAACAGTTTCATACTTGCCAAGATTGTGTGTGTGTGTTTCGGCTTTTTGCAGAGGAGAATCAGCAGGTTCTCAAGTCCTCCTCCCCCCATCATCTGACTCTTTACCCTGGCTAGGCTTATTCCCAGTCTTGGAACCTAATAGGGGGTAGGGTTGCCAACACCAGGTTGAAAAATTCCTGGAGATTTGGGGATGGAGCCTAGGGATAGTGGGGTTTGAGGAGGAGAGGGACCTCAGCAGAGACGTAGAGCCCCCTCTCCAGAGCAGCCCGTTTCTCCAGGGTAACTGATCTCTGTAGCCTGGAGATCAGTTGTAATTCCAAGAGATCTCCAGACCCCTCTCCCCAGAGGTTGGCAACCCTATCAGGGGTAAATGTTGGAAAATAGCGGGGGAGGGGGTGGTGAGTTACAGGAGATAAATAGCAAAGGGGGGATAATTAACCCAGCTGATTCTTCTTTGTAAACCCTTTCCCCCCTCAAGTGAAATGCAGATTTGTGGAGTCTCATATTTGCCTTTTAATGTGTAGTTTGCCCTGAAGGGGGGCGGTGGGGAGAGAGAAAAACATAAATTACAATGGTTAGGAATGAACTGAACTTTGCATCTGATGTGGCATGACTGGGTTGTGTTCGTGTTTTCATATCTTATTAGTTTTGAGTAACTTCTAACTTTTCCCTTAACAATCTGAAATGCTGATACCTTCCTTGTGCTTTCAGAAAAGTGGGTGGTAACAGTCGAAGCAAATTAAGGTATTGCCTTCAAGTCACCCCTAACTCAAATACAGGGGTCATTTCGTAGAAAAGGAGCTGGAGGAACTCATTAGCATAACTCATTAGCATATGCCACACCCTTTGCCATCACCGGAAGTGTGTCATTAGCATGACTGATTTTGCATATGCCACACCCCTTGACATCACCTATCCTGGCTGTTTTGGACCCAATCCTGGCCATTCAGGGCCGAAATTGGGCCCAAAATGGCAAAAGGGGGCTGAAAATGGCCGAAAAGGGGCCCAAAAGGGTCAGGATCGGGCTGCTGCTGAGTGGGAGAGTGATCCACCACCCATCAGAGGCCTGATCTGGGCCGTTTCGGCCCCAATACAGGCCAAAACGGGCCCCAAATGGCTGAGAGTCAGGTGGGCGGGGCCACCAGTCATGTGACCTCTTTGGGGAACTGCCAGAAGTGCGTTCCTGTGCATTCCCCCTCCAAATGAGCCCTGCACAAATAAATTGCCATATCCTATAGACTTTGTTCTTCCACTGACTAGCCCTTGAAGTCAACATGGGTACTACATGTGCCACTTAAAGCCGCTTTTTGTCCTTCTTGCTGCTGTTGTGCATGTGTGGAAACCAGAAACGGATATGTTTACCCAACGCAAGAGACATCTGCCTCCCTGTGGTTGTTTCAGATGGGGAAAAGAGGGCAGGATTAAACCCGTCCCCGTACATCTTGATCCAAATCAAGCCTCTGCAATCTGCATGCTAATTTTTTTTTTCCAAATAAAAAGTTGTTGGAAGCACTAATCACAGAGCTCTCGTGTAGTTAATCCTTTGGTGTGCTTATAAGAGATTTCTGATTGATTTAGGTCATCCTTCCTGTACTGTAGATGTGTGTGTGAGATTTTAGTGTCATTGTGCTTATGGCATTATTTTGTACACATTCCCATAGTTATAAGTACTGAAAGAGATGTTCCCTTGCTTTGGGGGCTCTGGGTTATTCTTTCCTCGCAATCTCCTAATTGCTTGGCATACACGTTTTAGCATGTATTGGCCCACGGATAGATAATTTGAATCTCAGGGATGTGGAACGGAGCTATGGCTCTGTTTATAACAGCTATCAGCAGCAGCAAATTGGGTTAGGCTGTCGCCGCTGATTCTTTCTGACAGCTTCATGTTTATCTTGTACCATAGTAGACTGTTTTTGAAAAAGTACCCCCATGTAAAGCAAGGCTTGTTATCTAATTGCATGAATAATAAACATTGTCATGAAAAAGTTTCAATCCTAGGCAGGGCGAGGGAGGGAACTCAACATGACGGGTGATGCTAATTAAAGCTTCTGAAAGATCGGCTTCTCCAGTTGCATTGTCTGTTTTCTAATGAGAGGCGGAAGATAGAAGGGGAAAGGACAGAGGGCTTGTGCCAAATGTTGGGTTGGATCCAGCCAGATTCTCCAAATTTTTCCAAGCAATAACGGGTTCAGTTCCCTTTCTTACTGGAGCCCCTGTTCCGCATAGTTTTTGATCATGCAGTTCTTGTGATACCCACCATAACTGTTTGGCTGCACCCCCTCTCCTATGTAGCTTCCTCAGCCACCCTTGAACCTTGATTGGTGGATAGCTGCTCTGCAGACACACCAAACAAGCCCATGTGTCACGGGTGTGCAGTTTAAATGTTTTGCCAGGGCCAAAGTAAGGCACTAGGGTCACCTGTCCTGTGTGCAGCCTGGTAGGAGAGGCCAGATGAACTGCCACTCTAACCCGTTTGAAACTGAGGTAGAGCAAGATGGGTAGCCATGTCAGTGTGTCTGTAGCAGTGGAAAAGAGCAAGAGACCAGTAGCACCTATAAAATTTGTGATAGGGTACGAGCTTTTGTGAGTCACAGTTCACTTCTTCGGATACCTGAACAAGTGAGCTTTGTCTCACGAGTATCTGAGCTGTGACTCACAGATATCTGAAGAAGAGAGCTATGACGCATGCAAACTCATACCCTACCACAAATTTTGTTAGACTTATAGGTGCTACTGGGCTCTTGGTTTTTTCCACTGCTACCGATAGATGGACATGGCTACCCATCTGAGGTGTCATTGCTTCTTCCCAATAACCTTGCAAACTGTAACTGTGTGAGGGTGCTGAGAATTGTCATGGCAGCCACGTCTCCTTTAAAAATAAGAGAAAGAAAAAATGGCAAGTCCCAGGTTCGTTCCTTGCCATATTCAGTTAAAGGATTTCTGATGACTTCTGTCTTAGAGCTTCTTCTGTCAGTCAGCACAGACAGCTCTGAGCTAGATGGATCAGGGACCTGATTCACTATAAGGCAGCTTCATGTTCTTAATTGCAGAACTGTACCAAAGACATCAGAAGTTTAGACCCAGTCTTGGTTATAGTACACATGGGCAGTGGGGCGGGGGCGGGGGGAGAGACTTCAGGCACTCTCCTTTAGTCTCCCCCCCCCAAAAAAAGAGGCAGATATGCAGCTTCTGCAGGAATTGTTATGAAAAATTAGAGCGTGCCTCGGCTGCTTTGTTCTTTGAATTGGTCCCTTGGTGTTTAGCAATGTTTCTTTCCCAAGTAACACAATGAACTTTCATTTGTGATAAATTAGTAATCGCCCATTGTCTCACGAGTATCTGAGTATCACGAGTATGAAGAGGGTCTCATGTTGCAAATCACTAGTTATGTTATGACTGTACTGGTGGAGTAGAGAACTGTCAGCATCATTTTGAACCAAATCCATAGCAATTCAATCTCCGGTTAATGATGATTTAATGTGACATAATGTTTTCTCTACCAAGCTGGATAGGAAAGGGACCATTACAGAGAGGAAAGCATGCATGTTCCCTGGCATCTGAATGCATCCAAAAAGGCCAGAATAGGTGCATTTTTTTTTTTTGCATCCAGGGCCGTTTCCAGATGGCAAAACTCGTGCGAGAAAACGCGATATTTCGCGTTTTCCCCGCAACGTGGCGCTACGTTCCGGGGGCCAGTAAGCTGTCTGGAAACGGCCCAGGTAAGTTTAATGCATACCACCTAACTCTGACTTGCCAGATAGACTTTCCTGGGCAGGAGTTCTGAAGGATACCCAGAAGTAAACCTGCGACCTTCCTCTCTTCAAGGCATGTACTGTTTCTGCAGCCTTTCCCATCAGATCTGTCATCACAGAGAGCTGGTGTGGAATCCCCTGCCTTATCTTCCCGGTATGAGGAACTGCTGGTTTCAAAAGGGTCACCTCTTTACCAGCTGAACTCTCCCTTTTATGAAGTCCCTATGAGCATCCCAAAGGATCTAAGAAGGACAGAGAAACTGATACTGATACTAGCCTGTTGATAAGGTTGTCATTTGCAGTGCCCCCATAACATGGGATATTGGTGAAACATTTGAGAAATTGCAAGTTAAACGAGCTAAAGGATCGAGAAAGTGCAGCAACAGAGATGAGGACTTTACAATATATCTGTGTCTGGGAACTGTCCAGAGCAGTGTGCATTTCTCAGAGTAGTCTTACAAGCTGCCATCACAATCAGCCAGACTTGATGGTAGAATCCAATTAAGAGACACCACAAAGTGTCTGTTGGCTTAGGATGTGTGTTGGGACTTGCTGGAAGCCAATAAGCATGTTGCAGCTGTGCCCTTCTGCTTTTTAAAACGATGCGTACAGTCTGCAGGTGTGTACTTTATTGGTATCTAATCCTGGGATTCACTTGCCTGTGGTCTAAGTGCATAATTTTAATATTGCTAAACATCGTTTGGCAAGATACACCGAAAGACACCATTGAAGTGCTTCCCTTATGGCTCCCTTGTTCTTGTAACATGAAACACGTATTTTTTTTCTGTGCAAAATATTCTGAGTGTTTGTAAGCACCCTTTCTGGCTATGAAGAGGACAATTTTCCTAGTCTTTTGTGTATTGCAGAGGTCTTTGAACCTGTGGGGGCATTTGGAATTCTGACACAATGTAGTGGGCATACCAACAAAATGGCGGCCACAAAATAGTTGCTACAGATTACCTACAGTCACACAGTGAAGATTCTTTTGCCATGGTTGCAGCTTCTGCCAAAGCAGTGTTTTTAAAAACCAGCACAGCCAATCAAATCTCCAACGGCCAATCAGAAGCCCTGCTGGGCAAAAGCCCCACCCACTTTTCTAAAACACTCACCGGGCATAAGGAGAGGTGTCTGCAGTCACAGTTGTGCCCACAGGCACCACATTGGGGGCCCTGGTGTAGTGATTAGTTAAAGATTATTCTCAGAATATTCGAAGGCTCAATGTCTTTGTTGTCCAGTGCCTACAAGCGGGCGGACTCAGTCACCTGTTTGGGTGGGGGCTGGAGAGAAGCAATTTGGCAGTGTAGAATGTACCCAGTGATGTAGGAAGAGGTCACAATTTTGCCCTTGGCTGTGGATCTCCAAGGATTTTGCTAAAAGTGTTTAAAAACCAGTGCTCTTCTTTCCAGATGTTAGCTATTTTCACCTTCCCCATCTTGAAATAGATGACTATTTCAAAAATGACACAGAACTTTAATACTCTCTTCTTCTGAGGAAACACTCTTTGAGCGATTCCGCACATGTTGGATAATGCACTTCCAATCCTCTTTATAGATCATCTGGAACAGATTTTTTTGAGCGCGGAACAAAAAATCCACCTCAAACGATTGATAAAGTGCATTGAAAGTACATTATCCAATGTGTGTGGAATCAGCCTTTAGGAGCTTCCTTCAGGACTTCTTTCTGCTCAAGGACGCAGGGAGCTTAAATGAGGTTACGGCCATTGTGGGATGCCCAATGTCTATAGCTGTGGCCAGTTGGATTTGGGCTTTCTAGTTTGCATGAGAACATCCGCTGTGTTATGTTATAGTTTTTATTATGTTGCGGGTATTGTTTTATTGGAGAAATAATCACATGTGGTCTGAAACAATGCTTTCCATCCCGATGCCCGTAAGTGGTGCCCCTGATATATATTGAGGCCAGGGTTCTCAATATATGAATCAACTGAAAATGTAAGATTCGCTGTTTCATATGATGGCCTTCTCTGTCTGCCACAATCTCTTAAATAATATGTAACAGAGATGCAATTTGAAAGGGATTTAGTACCCCACAGCTTCCCCCATTTTGTTTATTATTAGCATATCCTCCCCCTGCCTGAAGAGCTATGCAGCTTGCCTAGGATTGGAATAAGCCTGCTTGCTTATAATTCACAGTGCATTTCAGATGTAATACTCGTTATTGAATCTGGTTACAGAGGGTTTGTCAACAAGCTTTGGAATCTATTTAACGGTATTTTTAAATTCCCTTCGGACCAGACAATAAATCTGCCACATCTTTTTTTAATGACTAATCCTAGGAGGCGAAGAGGTTTGCTTTTTGTTTTGCTGAATCCATGCAATTCTTCCTCTTCAGCTGCCCCAACTTAAAGAAGAAAGTTTTGCTCTGAAGATGGTAAACAAGGAGTCTAGAAATCTGCATGGATTTCAGTAATGCCAACAAGCATGATGGGAAATGTCACTTCTAACGCAGAATGCAAAAACTTATGTTTGTTTGGGAGAGGGGGAAATTATGCAAGAAATACAAGCAATTCCTTCTGAAACTAGTATGAGGCTGATGGTAATGGAGGGCTGGTCCTGTCATTGAAACAATCCCAGTTTTGTACATCGTTGCCACCTTTATAAAGGTAGGGTGCCGAATTCACAGGTTTTGCTCAGGGAGAACTGACCAGAGGACCATTTGTCACAAGCATGGCCATGCTGACTCAGCTCATTTTGCCACCCTAAGTGGTGGGACTCCACAGAAGCAAGTGCACTCTTCCTTGTCTCGCCAGACACACGGTGCTGGTGTCCAGCTACAAGATGAATGGTCTGGGAATTGGATAGGAATGGCACAAGGGCGGAGAACCCAGTTCCTGTGCGCCTCCACCAGCTCCAGGTGGTAGCAGTCGCTCCCTCTCCACTCGTACCACTCTGCTCCAATGGGATGCAGATGGTCTCTGCAGCCAATTGTAGACAGGTGGGGTAGGAGGCAACAACAGGTACAAGCCATACCTGCCACTGTCTTTCCTGTGGCATCCCCTGCTGAAGCTGCATCTCAAACGACCTCTGGGGTTGCTTTGCTGATGAACCAGTTGCATTTTAAAAAATGCAGTGTTACCCAAATAGGAGGTCTCCTTAATCGGTTGGGGGAATTAGCACTAAGAAGGCAAGCGAGAGAAGGTAACTAGGAATCTCCTTCAATGTTTACAGGGATTATTCCCTTAGAGAGCTCTCAAATAAGCCTGGCAGATGTTCAATCGGAAAGGCTTTTTTATTAAAGAGAAATAAAAGGTAAATGGACAGAAATCACACACAGCATACAAGGCTAACTAAGAAAATCAGGGAAGAAAGGGGGGGAAGTAATTTAGGGAGGGAAATAATTACAAGTCTTCGAGACAGGTCCATGAAGACAGCAGGAAAACAACCACCATTTCACAAGGAGAAGATGCCCAAATGGGTTTGGGGGTGTGGGGGGGAGGGAGGTTCCAAGACACACACACACACACACAGCACATGACTGGGGAGCCCAGTTATAGGGTAAAATGCTCCCTGGGGCAAACTGACTCAAAACAATGACTTAATGGTTTGTCTAGAGGTAGAACAATAAGTTGAGAGATACTTGAAGTGCCTATCTGGGATATAAAGGTGAAACTATTGCTTGATGACCTGGTAAGCATTGGATGGGAAAGCTCCCAGGTCAGCTTTGACTAGGATTGGTGGTTGTGGGGGGAGTATGGAAGGCATTGATGGGATTAGACAAGAGTTTTATCAGGAAACCTCATTATCTCTGCATCTCTCCGGGGCATGGAAGGGCCGTCAGTCCATCAACTGCCCCTGACTCATGTTCTGGTGAGTTTTCCAGGCTCCTCCCCAGTTGGCTTTCACTCTGCCTCAGGCCAGGCAGTGCCTTTGACTTATGGCAGATGAGGAAGGGGCATTTGTGATCTTCCATCCATAAGCTGCCCTCTTAGCGCGAGGAAGGGGTCTGACTGCTAACAGCAGGTGGTCCTAATTGTGGATCATCCTCATGTCATGTCTATGTTGACCTGAATATAACAGCAAGATTTGCTGAATCCTGGAAATGGCACGGTTCATTCAGTTTTTAATTCAAAGTGGCTTACATTGTTTCCCTCTTTTCCAGTTTATCCTCACAACAATCCTGTGAGGTAGATTAGACAGAGAGTGTCTGAATGGCCTCTGGTCACCCAGTGAGCTTCCAGGGCAGAACGGGGATTCGAACCTGGGTCTCCCAGATCCTAGTCTGACACTCTAACTCCTATGCCATAAGGCCTTTAATGCCACGAGGTCTCTGTTCATCCTGCATATACATATGCTGTCTCTTTCTCTCTAACAGTTTCCTACTTGGTTAAGGAGAAGCATCCGTGACATCCTTTTTGTTTAGAGCTTTCCTTCTCACCAAGTGGTGGGACACTCACAGAAATGTTTAAAAGGTCCATGTCCTTTGGAGGGGAGAGCCCTGGAGACTTATGGGTCCTATGTTTTTTGCTGGTGTAAGGCTCTTACAGCAATGGAAGAGGGGACGGGAATGATTTTCACTGATTCCTCCTTCTATTATCAAGGGCTTGTGCTGCAGTGCTGTTGAACTCTTTTTGATTTTGCTACTACAGACTAACACGGCTAACTCCTCTGGATCTATATCCTCCTTCTATTGTTAATCCCTACTTTGCCCCTTACACTCATCCCCAAGGGTCTTTTGTATCCCAGAGAACTCGCTTGGCTGCAACAGGGTGGGGAAAAGGAAAAAATCTATTCCGTTAGCTGAGTTTTACTCTAGGTATTTTGGATGCAAACCATCCATGGTGTCCTTTGAAATAATCTATCTTTAATGAATACACTGGCTAAGTAGATATTGTAGTCAGACAGAAGCAGGCAGTTGGGGTAAGTGTGTGATTTTTCAGTTCAGCATTTATCCCTGTGTTCCCAAAACCCAAACTGCTACAATGCCAGCCCAAGTTAGAACTCCTTTTCATCCTTAACTTTTTAGTCGTTCTGACAAAAATGTTTTGAGCACTGCCCAACTGGCAGCAAATTCAAGGTACACACAGATAGGAGCAAGCAAGTTGCCTGTTAGCATCCATTGTGCTCCATCAGCGATCAGATTATGCCAAAGACTGCTTGGTTAATTGGATTATTGTTTAGGTCTTTGGAGCTTGTTCGTGACGTTGTTTGCTGCCTTGAGTCCAATGAAATAGGCCAAGAGACAAATGTTTTTAATTAATTAACAGATCACATAATTAATTAACACTTCACTGCACAGTATAGGGCTTTTCCACCTGGCATTTTGCTTCATTTAACTGCATTGGTTTTTAACTTCTCACTTATGCACGGTATCATGGGTCATTGCTCTCCTGTCTTTTCCCCCAACTTTCCTCCTATGCTTTTTCAGACTACTGCAAAAGTAGTCTGAAATAACAGGAGAAACTCGAAGGAAAACTAGGAGGGCAATGACCGACAAGTGATACTATGTGTAAGGGATGGGGAAAATAAATGCAGTTAAGAAGCCAAGCTGGAGCAAAACCTGACCGCAGGAAAGCCCATCGTTGTTATTTTGACTACTGATATAAACTTCTAGTGGAGTATTGTCATAAAATATCAGCACATGCAAGTAGCTGGAAAAACAATAACTCTTACGTTATTGGTTAGGAAATGCATTTCAAAAGCTGTTCTTTTCTAATGTGTTTGCAGCAGGCTTTTTTAAAAGGAAAGATAATAACTTACATCGGCACCAGTTGCCTTAGTACCCACTGGGGAAATATTCCATGCCTCATGTTGTTGTTGTTTATCCCTGATCAATCCTTGATCATCCGAATGCCCTTGTTAGACATCAGCAGCGTGTTCCTACTTTGCCGTGTTCTAGGGCAGCCACGTGGAACTGATTGTCTCTGCAAAGGGAAAGCAATGAAAATGCAGATTTATTTAAATAATTTAAAGCCCCACAAGGCAATATGTGTTCAACATGAAAACGAGTGCAAGGAAACATCAAACTAATGTCCCTTTCTAGGTTAGTGGTCGCTATTTCATCTAACAGCAACGCACCACTGTTTTGATCAGATAATTCAAATATAGGACTGGGGCTAAAAGAAAATTGACACTAGATGGGAATCACTTTAATGGAACTGTCCTGATCTCACATTGTAAGCACTCAATGTTTTCTTTCGATTGCGGGTGAAAGGCTGTTGAGCTGATCTGCAGCTGCAAAGGGTCATTCGAAACCTATTTTCTGAACCCAACACAGTGCTGTTTGGATTGAGCCGCACCATTCTCTGTGACATCAGAGCAGCCGAACGAATGGCAGCTGGAATTGTTGTTACATTTGGGGCCCTACGGGCATCAAGTGTTCTGATTGGACAGAAGCTTTTGTAAGTCTCATTTTCAAGAGTTTATTTATTTTATTAATTAAAATGGTTAGACCCCACCACACCAAAGTGGGGCCCAAGGCAAGTAACAACATAGATTAAAACAGTTGTATGAAAGTTTACTTATAATCTGCTTTTCTCCCCAGTGGGGACCTGAAGCAGCTTATAACATTATCTCCTTCATCTTACCCTCACACCAATAACCCTTTGAGGTTGGTTTCAGGTGGGTACCTGTGTTGGTCTGCAACAGAAGAGCAAGATTTGGGTCCAGTACCACCTTAAAGACCAGCTAGATTTCCAGGGTATAAGCTTTTGAGAGTCAAAGCTGAAAGCTCATGCCCTGTAAATCTAGCTGGTCTTTAAGGTGTTGCTGGACCCAAATCCTGTGATGTTGGTTAGTCTGATGCAGAACAGTTGGCCAGTGGTCAACCCAGTCATCTTTCAAGGTAGAGTGGGGATTTGAACCTGGCTATCCCAGATCCTACTCTGCAGTTCCAACTGCCATACCACATAGGCTGTCTGTGACATCATAGCACATCTAGCCAGTGCCTGAAGAGTGCAGTATCATTTGGAAGAAAGCACTTGAGAGGTTCATAGCTAAGTATACTGATTTAGAAATGTAAATGTTTTCTTAAATTTTCTCCTAGATATTCCAAAATCTGCAGAAAGAAACCTCTGAGCAAAACCTTCAAATGTGATGTTGAAGTGTAGACATTTTGCAAGTGAGTTTAATCTGTATAATTCAAGCTGCTGAAGCGGAGCACCTGGGACCAAGCAACCAACAGTTGCTGAGACAAAAGAAATGTTTTGTGTAGTGCTTAAAATGACATGGGACTCACAACTCAGCAATTCCTCTGTATTTGCCTTCTGTTACTTGCTCCAGAAGATTCTATCATCGCATAGGGTATAATATATGATACTTAAAGCTGTACATTGTTGCAGCATTGCTGAGACTAGATCCATGCCAGTAAGTCTGTCTTATTTTAAGAACAAATTCATGAGGATACCATGTTTGTTGATGGGGGCTTCCAATGGGCAGTTCCATGAAGCTTCATAAAGAAATGTCCACTCTTTTAATTGAAAAGCAGCTTGTATACACTGCTTGCCTACCAGAGGGAGTGTGATCCAAAGTTTCCCTGCAACTAATATTAGACATGGAGGTGTTGGTTATTCTTGCTTGGTTGCTAAAGTTTAATTTTAGAAGTCCTGGATCCTTGAATCAAGTGTCACTGAGCAAATGCAAAGTACATTTTCTTGGTAAAGAACTTGCTTCTACTTTTCTCATTTTTAAAGTTGGGCACCATGACTCTGGTTAGTGATTGAAATCTGTCATCTCCCTTAGATGGTAACCAGAGTTCTAAAGAAAGCAATGAAAGTACATCTGAGAGTGTGCAGAATGCTTCCCCGTACAATGGTTTCAGGTGGGTAGCCATGTTGGTCTGTAGTAGAAGAGCAAGATTTAGGTCCAATAGCACTTTAAAGACTAGATTTCTGGATTACAAGTCTGACAAAGAAAACTTTTGAAAGCGCCTACCTTGGAATTTAGTTAGTCTTTAAGGTGCTACTACTGAACCCAAATCTTGCCCTTCCCCATACAATAGGCACTCTTTGTTATTCCCTACATTTTGTAATAGTATTGAAAATACCACCAAATGCACAGTATGTGTGTATTCTTGGCTTTACATCATCATCTTCTTCCAACTAACCAGAAGCATAAAATTCTACCTAGGTCAGTCAATTACTACCTGGCTGGCTACTATCTGCATATGCTCAAAGGCACTTTTATCTTTATTGTTACACCATTGCATATTCCATGGCTGAACTCCAGCACAATAAAATGCTCTATGGGACTGAAAGCTGGTGCATCTCAAAAACCATGCTTTGTTCTTTCCCCTTCAGCATCTCCCACATCCTTTATTCCAGGCACAGGACACTGTCTGAGTCCAGTCATGCTGCCGTCTGTTCTGAAAATCCACCTGTATTAAACAGACTATGGAGAGAGTGACACCTTTGCTGTCTAGAGGGGAGGAATGAATGACTAGGCACTTGGCAGAAGCATTTTGTAGTTTGCTGAGTCATTGACCTTGGGAGATGGTACAGAAGGCAAACGACCAACCTCCTGAAAAGAAAGCTGCAGGGAATATCGGTATGAACTTCCCAGCTTGGCAAAAGGAGAGCCTTGGTAGGGAGAGAGCAGCAACTACTCAGAGGGCAGACTGCCAGAGGGAACTGGCAATGTGCATTCTTCATTGAAATTCATCAGGCTGCATGCATGGTCATCTTTTGGCAAAGGCAGAGAAGAGCTGTCGTCTGTGCTGGACCAGGGGTGAGTTTTCCAAGCAAAACTATGTTCCTGGTAGAGGCAAAGTATCAAAGATTTGTAATATACATTAGGGATGCTGTGAATTTTGTTTCGAACGGGTTTAGCTGTCAAACGTACTGTGCTGAAGGTGTCCATCAGGGGTTGCCTTGGCCCTGTGTCCCCAAAAGAGGGAATGACGGGGAAGGAGCCTGTCTGGCCAGCCCACACTGTGCACAGGTTGGCTAGATAACTCCTTTGCTACTCTTGGGCTTGGCTGGTCATGTCCTTCTCTGTTCCCTGTGGGATGCAGTGTGAGGCACATTGCTTCCTGTGCTGGATGTGTCCTTTGCCACGCTCTTGGGGGGGTGATGTTGACTGGGAATGTCTTTATAGGTGGGTGAGGCTGGGCTGGCCGGGGCCTGGGTGTCTCCTTTGTGGGGTAAGACTGGGCCAGGTGCATCCTTCTCTGAGTGGGGCAAGATCACGCCAGGCACATTCTTCATTGATGGTAGGGGGAGGCTGGGGCGGTGTGCTTTTTTGCTATGTTCGGACTGCATGCTTTCAATAAATATTATAGCAAAGCAAGTTTGGGAAAGATCAGAGCAAAGCAGTGGAAAACCTGGTAAGCGGATGATTAGAGGATGATGTTGTGTGGTTGCTAAAAATAAAATACAGTGCTTCATTCTGGTAGCAAAGGCAGAGTAAAATGTCCATGTGGAAGCAGCCGTTAGAATCATAGAACTATAGGTTTGGAAGGGACCTCCAGGGTCATCTAGCCCAGCCCCCTGCACAATGCAGGAAATTTTCAAATAACCGCCCCCCCACACACACACAGTGACCCCTGCTCCATGCCCAGAAAATGGCCAAAAAAACACACCCTTCCAGGATCTCAGGTCAAACTGGCCTGAAGAAAATTGCTTCCATCCTGACCCCTTGAATCAAACACTCATGCTACACTACACTGAGGCTATCGAAGCACCACAAATACAATTTTGCCTCTTGAAATCCATCATTACATTAACATTGAGGAGCATTTAAATCTTGTAAAAGGTGACAAGATGGATTCCCTGGTTCCACAATGCAAAGGGGAGGAAAAGCTTGAGCAAATAGCGATCCCCTTGATGTGTGTTTAATAATTCTTCCTGTGACTTCCATTGACTTGCTGGTGGCTGGTCATCATTACTGCCGGCTTGGTGTCATCATGTGTAGATTGATAAGATGATTGCTGAGGCTGCCCTGAGAGATGGTTTGGGGTGGGGCGGGGAAGAATGCTGCCTGGCATACAGCAATCTCATTATCTTTCTCCTTGTGGGACAAGAGGAGACGGCAAATAGGCCATTCCATGCAAATGAAAGATCTAACAGCAATAGAAATGCTGAGATGGATCAACTCTTTCTAGGAGAAAGAAGGGTGAAAATGCAGATACATGGCGTGTTTGACTGAGCAAAGGTGCTATGATGTAATGCTGGCTCAGATATTATAGGAGATATCCTTTGTACTTTGGAATTTTGGGGATTGGTCCAACCTGCTTTTCCACTGGTGAAAAATTGAGGAGGGTATCCCATCTGACCACCAAAACATTATTCTTGGGATCATAGTATATTCATGGACAAAAACCACATAGGTTGAGAGAAGAACAGGCCAAGACTGAAGGTATCCCCTCACTTTACCCCACATCAGTTCTGGCCTGATACTGCTTTGATTTATCCTCTGATTTCTACATGCTTTTTTTGCCTTTAGTTTTCACTCTCCCCTCCCCCCCTGCCCCCGAGGTTTTTTCTGGTTCTGTTGAGACCACTTTTACCCCATTCTTTTTCTGGAAGCTGATTTTGAGTCTGTTTTCCCCACATGCATAATATTTCTTTTGGTTTTGTTTGTCCCTCCCATTCCCACTCACATCCAACCCACTTTTCGATGATTGGACAATAGTCATTGTCAAACCACACCTCCACACCTGCCTTCTTTCCCTCTTCTGGTTTTATTTTTGATCTTTTTTTCATTGTCAATTTCATATTGATATAGGCCGTTTCCACACGTCTTACCTTATTCTGCAAAATATTGAAATCTCGCACGAAATCTTGCGAGAAGACACTGTTATTGCACGAGAAGACGTGATAACAGCATCTTCTCGCAAGATTTCGTGCAAGATTTTGCTATTTTGCAGAATAAGGTAAGCTGTGTGGAAACGGCCATATTGACCTACCATTGTAATAATAAGTGTAGCAGGTTCTCTGAATTCCCGGCTTTAATTAAAAAAACCCAAACAAAACTAAGTATCTAACCCCTCTATGCTAGACACTTAGGGGCTAGACACTTAGGGTTTTTTTTAAATGCAAGTCAGGAATTCATAGCAACCTGCTGCACCTTTTATTACAATGGTAGATAGATAATCAATATGAAATTGATTATTTCTGTACCCAAACTGATTCCAATGTTTTGGGGTCAACTGCTAAGAAAATCAGGAATAAATCAAGTGTGCGGAAAAGCCCTGAATGAAAAATCTGGCTGGATCCCGCCCCTTATATTTAAAGAATGAATCTGGCAGTATTCAGTTCTCCTAGGATATTTAAAGGGGAGCATGAAAAGGCTTTTGGCTGTTCTCTTGAATTCTCAGAATAGTTAAAGGTGGCTATTGAGTTGTGAGAACATGACAATAGACTATTTTGTGGTTCACAATGTAGGAAGCAGACAAGATTTAAAATTACACTCTGAAGCCACAACTAGCTGAAATTCAAGCTTTTCAGTCAGGTTTCTCCTTTGAATGTTGGGAGACCTGGGCTGCTGCTCTGTTCTTTAAAAACGACCTGTTCATGGATAAATATTCTTTGTTATTTTTATAAACCTCTTGCTTCAGTGATCTCTGAGTTCCTCTTCCTCACCCCAAAGCTTACCTCACAACAGCGAACCCAAAGCTTTACTCTCCATAAGAACAGCTAGCAACTGAGGGGAAAGGTTACATTTCAAAACAAACCCAGTTCCCCCAAATTATAGGAGGCTGTGTGGGTTTCCCTCAGTTGGAAGAAAAAGCCTGTCACAGCTGCCAATCCAGGAATGATTTTACCGCTTTTATATAGACTGGGCCAGGGGTCATTTCATAGAAAAAGAGCTGGAGGAACTCATTAGCATAACTCCATTAGCTTATGCCACACCCTTTGCCATCAGCGGAAGTGTGTCATTAGCATAACTGATTTGCATATGCGGCACTCCCTGACATCACCTATCCTGGCTGTTTTGGACCAATCCTGGCCATTCAGGGTCGAAATTGGGCCCAACCCGGCAAAAAGGGGCTGAAAATGGCCAATAAGGAGCCCAAAATGGTCAGGATTGGGTCGCTGCTGAGTGGGAGAGCAATCCACCACCTGTCAGAGGCAATCTGGGCTGAAACGGGCCCAAAATGCCGAGAGTCAGGTGGGTGGGGCCACCTGACATGTGACCTCTTTGGGGAACTGCCGGAACTGCATTCCTGCGCGTTCCCCCTCAAAATGAGCCCTGTACTGGGCATTATACACAACTCAGTTTAAATATTGCAGTAATCTGGGAGTGGAGGGATGTCAGCAGGGTATAATGACATACAGTCCACCCTCCAAAGTAGCCATTTTCTCCAGGCAAACATATCTCTGTAGTTTGGGCGTCTGTTGTAATTCCAGGAGAGCTCCAGACCCCACCAGGAGGTTGGCAGCACTAGGCTATAGATTTACCTTTTATTTAAAAAAATGAAAGCTTGGAACTAATACATTGTTGCAATAGATTTTTCAAATGTTGTGATGCTATAATGGTCTAACTATTACTGTTTTGTTTTTGCTTTGAATAAGCCCTCAAGCGTGTGTGTGTGTTGGAGGGGCAGCTGTACGGACTGAAATAAGGAAAATGGTACATTGTCCAGGAATTTCCTTATAAATGATAAACGCTGAAGGGCTCTTGTGTGTCAAAAAGGTAAGGTTTGAAGGCAGCCCTGCAATTTTGTACTCTAGAAGGGGTTCAAGCAAGCGCCTGTGGCTCTTCAGAGCGGAAATCAGCTAGGGGCAAAAGGCTCTCCTTCCAGTTTCAAGCAACAAGTTGCATCCCTCCCAAGACAGCACATCTTTGTAAGTGAGAACCGTTTATCCACAAGTAATTGGGCTGGTAATCTTTGCAGGAGGCTATCAAAGAGGGACTTAAGTACTTTGCGCTGATCTTTCTTTCTCTCCTGGAAAAAAAGAATCATTGCCAGACAAGAACAGAATGAATAAGCCCCAAAGCCAAACAATCTGCTTTTGGTTTTTCTTCTTTAAAAAACAACTTGGTCGTTCCCTGTCAACCCAATTCTACTGAAGAGTCCAAAACACCACCTTGGAAGCTTGCCTTAAAAGCTTGCCAAGATTTCCCCCCCTAGGGTCTACCCTGCCTTTCTGCCTTGTACTTCATCATTAAGCACCTGTTAATTATTAATTGAGAATAAATTGGATTAGACGATGGCTGGCACAATCTGTGGTAAACATTGTTCCCTTTTCAAATACCTGCCAAATCAATCCATGGTGCATTTCTTTTTTTTAAAAAAAATTGCAAATGCTCTGTGATCACACAGCTATCCAAATTTCAATCTACGGACATTTCAAAAGATGAAGAAAGTTTGATATTGGTGAAAAGACAAAACAAGGCAGCTCCTGTATGAAAGGGAAAAGTGTGTGTGTGTGTGGGGGGGGCATGTCTGCAAACTGCAGTCAGCACTTGATGCTTCAAGCTTTCTAAAAGGACTGGTAGCTAGGTACTTCTTTTAATGACTCCTGGTCTTTTTTTCAATCCACTGAAAAAAATGTGTGTATGGGGCTGGGGGAGGAGAATTGCGGCCGCTTCTACAGTTTGTAAAATGTTTTTAGGGAGATAAATGATAGAGTTCTATTTTGAGCACATATTGGATGAGGGACAGCCTCCCATTTGCATCCCATTGGGTATTTGTGTTGCATGGCAATATATATATATATATTTGATGGATCTCTCTAGCTCTCCAAAGAAACCTTATGCATATTTTAATATACTTACCACCAAGAGCTTGCTGCTAAAATCTTGATCTCCGCTATTGCCCTGCAAATATTGGTATGATAGGCAAGAATCACGAGTCATATACATTGCTTATTTTAAGAAGTCCGTCTTACACACACACTCTTTGGGGAACAAACGGTGAAGACCAAGGTACAGTTAGATGTATGGGAGGTAGGGATCTGCTCATGTTGCTTTTGCTGCCCATGAGCTGTTGCTTTTCAGTTTACAAAGAACATAAGAACAGCCATGCTATGGACTATTTAGAACAGCCTATTCACAGGAGCCACCGAGATGCTCCCAGAATTGCTACAAGCAGGACACAGAGACCAAAGCGCCTTCTGTCATCGTCCCTATGGCTGGTAGTAGTCAGAGGGCTTCTGCCTTTGAACATAAAGGTTCCATTTAGTCATCACTGCTAATTGCAATTGATGAACCTTCCTGGTTTTCCTGTACCATGAAGGTAAATTCAAACGCCCGGGGGAGATGTGAGAGGAGAGCAGAGTGTGGTTTCTTCCCACATCAATATTCTTCTTCCTAAAACCCAGGGCAATGCTAGTGTAAGGAAGATGCCAAGAGATGGGCTCCATCAAGATGGGGTTGGGCCTTCATGAATGATCTTTGCAGTGCAGGAAGCAGCTGAGTTGTCATGGTTCCCACAAGAAGGGTCCCTCAAAAGGTGGAAAAGTCAGAGAACTTAGATCTAAGCTACAAGTGACGCCTGACACAGGTTGGACACTTGTCAGCTTCCCTCAAGTTTTGATGGGAAATGTAGGCATCCTGGTCTTGCAGCTGTAATGGAGAGCCAAGCTGTAAAACCAGGACGCCTACATTTCCCATCAAAACTTGAGGGAAGCTGACAAGTGTCCAACCTGTGTCAGGCGTCACTTGTAGCTTGGCTCTGAGGCAGAGGCTGTTGAAGGAGAAACTGTCTCCTGGATAAATTCTATTGTTCTCAGGGCCGTATTAACCCATGGCCAGGCTCCCTAGGCTTACAGGTATTTCAGGCCCCCTCCGGCACTTCAGTCTTTCTCTGCACTACAGCTGACAGCCTGACCCTGGTACGGTAGGTACTGGACTGCAGTACAGAGTCCTATATCCATTTTGAGGGTTTCCTGAAGAATTCTATTCACAATTTTAAAAATATTTTTATTGTGTGAGTAGAACACATCAGAAAAGCACATTTTGGGGGTATAATTGTTCAATACTGTAATATTTTGAAGTGAATACATTTTTATTATTTATTAAAAATACATAATTTATGGATAATTGTTTTAATATAAGAGACAATTTGTTTCACTTCAATAAGGGAGCACTTAATTTTCTTATTGATAGTTATATAAGAGAATCAATTAATTGTAATTTATGTGGGGGTGTGCCTCAGCAAAAAAAAATTGACGGGCCTCTAGTCCCTGTGGGGCCCCTAGGCTTCGGCCTAGTCTGTGTTATGAATAATACGGCCCTGATTGTTCTCCTATGTCTTTCTTACGGAGCACCTAGCCTTCTCCTGCTTCTCTCTCCATCAATAGATGTATTCTTGCTCTAGGTACTAATCTTGACAGAAGTAAGATAGTTGTGGCAAAGAGGAGGGCCTTTTGCACTATGTCAAATGCTCTCTAAGTCCTTATCCAGGGAGATCCACCAGACAACCTTTTAATATGACATTTGCCAACTAACAATGAGGTTTTTAAAGGTTACAATATATTTTCCTGTTTCTAAACTGCCTTGGGATCTTCTCTTGATAGGTAGGATATACGTCCAAACAGAAAGGAAAGAGTATGCTTTTATTTCAAGATTTCTGATATTGCTTGGATTACTTTTTTGGAATATTAATTAATTTTAAAATATTAACTTTTCCAGTGGTTTACTAGTGGATTTCAAGGTTCTGCAGGGCATTTCTTCATTTAGAAGATTAGTAATGGTGGACAGATTACTGCTAATTACCAGTTTCTGCAGCCAGAAGAGAAGTATAGGATGTGTCCTTAGAAAAGAACCAAAACAGAATCCACCCCCTTCTTTCAATGGAAATTTGATACATTTTTGTAATGGGCTCTGACGAACCACTGGTTCACAAACCACAAACCGGCCTGGTTCGTGATGAACTTTGGTTCGTATTTTGATTTGTGCCCATCTCTAGTTAAAAGTCACCAGACATACCAGGAAGTCAATCCTGGTGTTGGGTCATTGAGGGTGGTGGGCAGTGGCTCAACGGCAGTACATCTGTTTTGCACATAGAAGGTTCAACGTTCAATCCCAGTGACTTCAGGATCAAGTGATGTGAAAAACTTCTACCTGAGATGCTTGAGAGCCACTGCCCTTGCTAGATGAATGGCTTGGCTTGGTATAAGGCAGCTTCATGTATATATGAAGACTTTTGAGTTACAGCACTGTCTCCAGCCATTGGGGGAAAAAGATTTGAATTGACATTATGAGATGGTGACAAAGAGTAACGAAAAATGGGAACGGAATGAGATTTTTAAAAATTTATAATGTTATGTTTTAATGCCCTGCTTTAATTATCCAAAGCATTTAGTTGTATATGCAACAATAGGGGGGATTTATGATACCTGCCTACTGATGATAATGATTTTCTTTCTTCCCATCAGCGTTGCCTAATGAGATTTTATCAGCCCTTGAAGGTCAGGCCGTAAAACTGTACTATCTTAAAAGATTTAAGCATAGAGAAACTGCCCTGTTAGCATCTTTGGAGTCCTCCCACCCACCCCAAGACACCATCCGATTGCTGTCCTTGTTGCACTTAATGAGGGCTGTAGTAGTTTACTGTGCAACCCCATGCAAAGTTACTCCAGTCTAAGCCCACAATGGGCTTAGTTACCATCTTGAACTCTGGTAGAGAGATTCTTTCTGCCTTTGATGGGTAATTTGAAAGTTTTCCCCATCAAATGATCAAGGGTGGGGGGTCGGAGGGTGCAAACAGGAGATTGTGGGCTGCCACAATCCTAGTAAGCCTAGTCTGGCTGTTCATGAACTCCAGGAGGGAGGGGCCCTTGAGACAGTTGGCTAGGAAGGCTGGTGGAAGGAATCATTGTTAGCTTTGGAGCTGGTGTGCTCCATGGAAGGGGGATGCTGCTTGAGGAATAAAGTCCTCAAGAGGTTTGTTGCTTAAGAAGATACATAGATGTCCTTTTAGTATTGCCGTACTATGATAGTAAAGAAAGAATGAGCATTCTAGCTATCTATCTAAGCAAGGATGGAGAGCAATGCTGAAAGTAAATCTTGCCCTCATGAAGATTAGAGTGTTAGCTGGAAGGAAGTTCTTGAGAGGAGCAATCTGGGTAAACAAGGAGATAGTGGCTGATTCTGCACACATTGGATAGTGTACTTTCAATGCACTTTATCAATCATTTGAGGTGGATTTTTTGTTCCCCACACAAAAAAATCCGTTAAAAATGATCTATAAAGAGGATTGGAAGTGCATTATCCAACGTGTGTGGAATCACTCATTTATAGAATAAATGAAAGGAAAGATATGGAGAAAACTGACTCATCCACTTTACTAACCCTTTTGCCCCTTCTGGAAAACAGGTATGGTTGGCTGTGTTGTAAGAACTAGCCTTTGTAGGGATAGGAACTATTCGCTAATCGCTACTCTGTCGGGTACTGTCTGCTGATGTAGATATGTGCCTACTAGAGATTTTCCATGTTGCTAAACACGCTTGTTTCAGAAAGATTTCATCTCTGTGCCTGGCTTTATGCTTGTTTTTCACATTTTCGGCTATCGTACCTTATTGTTTATCTTTCACTGAATGGCGTAACTGTTGTTCATTTTTGTACTTTGTTCAGTGAATGTGCTAGCTGTTGATTATATTGTATTTTCACCACCTTGGGGCTCAGTGTGTAAACAAATAATAATAACGAGACATTGCACAGTCCTTCACTTTCAACAGCCATTTTCTCCCTCGTTGTATTGTCGAAGACTTTTACGGCCGGAGAAAATGGTTGTTGTGGATTTTCCAGGCTGTATAGCCGTGGTCTTGGCGTTGTAGTTCCTGACGTTTTGCCAGCAGCTGTGGCTGGCATCTTCAGAGGTGTAGCAACAAAATCCACAACAACTATTTTCTCCCTACTTTGGCAAAGTTACATCTGAGGCCAATCTATCTCAGTTGTTAGTTGCTAAAGCCATATGGGACAGGTCAGAAATATTTCCTTCCCAGTAATCCCTTAACTGGCTCTATAGTAATCTGTAGCTTCATCAGGTGATAAGATGTGTATTGTGGTCGAGTAGACAATGGCTATGCAACATCTGTGTGGGAATTTTTGCCAATTCGTGGAATGTGACCAACGTGGCATGATTCCATGTTAAACTTTGGCATGGTTTTTCATTTATATTAGATGAATTTTGATACCCTGGCTGACATTTCTCCCTCATTGGGATAATAATATTGGCCTTCCTAATGGAGTTGTTACTTTGAGGACTGTAACATAATATGTAAATACTAAATATTATTATGCAGCGCACATAGACAGAGGATGAAAAGGAAAAGCTCTGTTTTATATCTAGAGGGTTTTTTATTGGTGGAGGAACAAATTTGTTTGTATCAGGCATGCAGAAATTTAAGCTCAGGAATCCCAGTAGAAGAAGAGTTGTCTTTAGTCAGCAGGCACTCCTTTATTGTATGGCTTCCACATTCGTTCTCTCCCAACAAGACAGAAACAGCTCAATATTGCTACATTTGGTGCTTGTCTGACAGTACATCTAAGGCAGCTGTCACTGTGAGATCCAAGCTCTCTCAATAATTTACTTCAGGTTTGCAGTATGAGTCTGACAGAATGACAAAGCCAGCCACATTTCTTATTCTTGAAATACATCAGTGCTCACCAGAAGTCAATTCATGTGTTAGAAACAGCAAGGAGCTTAAATCAGCACTCAGCCCCACATTAAAGTTGCCAACTCTGAGTTGGGAAATTCCAGGAGATTGGGAGGTGAAGCCTGAGAAAGGCAGGGTTTGGGTAGGGGAGGGACCTCAGAAGGGTATAATGCCATAGAGTCCACCCTCCAAACAGCTGTTCGCTCCAGGAGAACTGATCTCTGGAGATTAGTTGTAATTCTGGGAGATGTCCAGGCCCTGCCTGGAGATAAATCTTTGCTTGGGTGCTTCTAGAATTAAAGTCCTCCAATCTTTTATGACCAAGTTAATTTAAAAAGTCTTGGGTGTTTTTGTGGACTTGCCCATGTTGTGAAAGGAAAAATACCATTCAAGAATATAAATAATCTCTAAAAAGTCTTTGACTTGATGGGATGTTGTAGGCCATCTAGTTCAACCCCCCAGCTAGAAAGAGCAAGATATTCATTTATATAATTTTTTTAAAAAAACATGTACCCTGCTTTTCCATCCCAAGGATGCTAATAAAATAAAATAAAAATACAGCCAATTCAAATCCAAACACAAATTATCATCAACAGCCATGGAAAGGAGCATGAGAAAAAATTCTGAATCAACTAGGCAGTTCCCAGTCCAAGTTTCTTGCAGCCATTTTGACTAGGCCAGCTTCATACTCCGTAATAGATAAAATAATCGATCTTCTTTCTGATTTTGACCTACATGTTACCTATATGATGTGCTTCTGTACACTGGCTGGTGAGAAAATCTACACAAAATTTTTCCTTCACATTTAATTCACTGCAATTTATGTTATGTTTCCCCCCTGGAAATTTTAACACCGGTCTCAGTTTTATTGTGCATTTATTGTTCTTTATTTATTACTGCTTGTGTAGTTGTTTTTGCTATATTGTAATGGTATTTGGCCATATATAACAGGATAAAAAGTCAAACAACAGGATTAAAAACTACAGGATAAAAGGTAAAACAACAACTGGAATCATATTAAAATAAGAGATCTGATGTTAATATATAAAGTCTTCTTAAACAAGGTAGGCTTATCCAACTTCAGAAACATCACCAAAGACAGAGCCCAGTGAGTGGGAGAGGGAATTCCACAGCCTCTCTGGCCCTTTGTTCTGCCTTTGGCCCTTAGAACATCTGAAAGCAAAGGACCATGAGGCAGATTCAATGGAAGGAGATGGTCTGTCTGATTTCAAATTACATCATGTTTTACATATAATATGGCAAAAAGGTGGGGTAATTCCCCCTTAACCCTACAAACGAAATTTTAACTAGAAAATACTATCGAGAGGATGCATGGGAGAGGGAGGACAACATTGTCAATCTCAGGAAATGCAGTTACCTTGCTTTTAGGCTTCATTTTGGTCAGGGATAGGGGCTTCAACCACCCTGACCTGGATAGCCCAGGTGAGCCTGATCTCGTCAGGTCTCAGAAGCTAAGCAGGGCTGACCCTGGTTAGTAATTGGATGGGAGACCTCGTTGCAGAGGCAAGCAATGGCAAACCACTTCTGTTAGTCTCTTGTCATGAAAAACCCCACCGGGGTCACTGAAAGCCAGCTATGACTTGAGGGCACTCTCCACCACCAAAGGCTTCATGGAAAAGGTAGAATCTATCCATATTAAGAAAAATTATTTATAGTTGTCAGCTTTCTCAGGAACACTGCACCTTCAGTCAAGGGCTGTGGCAGGAAGCAGAGTTATAGAATGCCAAGGAAGATGTCTGCTAGGCTCTTTCTCCATACAGAAAAATGCAGGGCCCATCTGCCAAGTGAGGTGCTTGGGTGTGGCAAGTGGGACGAACCTTTTGCTTATCTAATCTGATATGACTGATCACAGGTACTGTTCTCTCATTTAGCTGTTAAGAGCTGTTTTTAATAGCAATGTTATCTTTAAAACATGATCAGTTTTAATCTGTCGCTAGATTTGGAGATCTGGGACATAGGGATTTGGAGGGGTGGCCGTCAGTGACAGCCTGATGTCACTTTTGGGAAAACTCAGACATGATCCCTCTCTAGGAATCTCCAGAAACTTTATGGTTCAAGGGAAACTGATCTCTATAGTCTGGAGATCAGTTATAATTCCAGGAGAATGCTAGGGCCCACCTGGAGACTGGTAACTCTAATAGAGATTATATTTCAATCAATGACTTTAAAATTCACACATTTAGGTTGAAATCCCATGCACAGCTGCAATCCAATGCTATGAAGAATGAAGCACCCCAAAGTCCATTTATTTAATTGGGTTTCACCATGCCCAAATGTTAGTTGCCAATCTCCAGGTGGGGCCTGGAGATCTCCTGGAAATTCTACTGATCTCCAGATTACCGAGATCAGTTTTCCTGGAGAAAATGTCTGCTCTGGAGGTGGACTGTATGTCATTTTACCCTGTTAAGGTTCCTCTTTCCCTCAAACTATTCCTTCCCCAGGCTCCACCCCTCAAATCTCCACGAATTTCTCAACCTGGTGTTGGCAACACTACCAAAACTGCACAAAATGAGTACTTAGGGCTAGAGGTGGGCACAAACATGATGTTCGTTGTTCGTTGCCATCCATGAACAGGGACTCACGAACAACCACAAACATGGCCCTGTTCACGAACATGTTCATGGTTGGCTGTTTGTGGGGGCCAGCAGGCTCTCCTCCAGTCATCATCCAAGTCAAGATCCCTACTGCACCACCCCCAGAAACCTGACCTGAGCAGGAAGCAGGAAAGGTACCAATAATAAATAATAGCTTGGCCCCAGAGCCTGGCAGCAGCCCTGAAACTTGAAGGGGTAGATCCCTATCCCACCACACACAAAGAAAATTCAAGCTCCAATGCACTCTCTATCAAATGCCAGTAGCAACTGTCTCCCTCTCCACTGTCTGCAAAGTCAGAGCTGGGAGCCTCCCTCCCCCCTGCTCTTTGCTCCGTTGTTGTAACAAATTTGGAGCTCCAAACTTGAAAGGAAGACATGCCTATCAAGCTAAATTGGGCTTAGAATGGGGTTTCCAGGGCAACAGCAGGAGTTCAGACAGAGTTCAGACAATCTCTGCCTAAGTTGCCAAGGAAATTGATTGCAGGTGCCAGACTGTCTAGCAAGACGAACAGCAACGAACGAGCCTTGCAACAACCGCCTGTTAGTTTAGAATGGGGCCTCACAAACTTGTTTACAAACAGCAGATTGGGCTGTTCGTGGCTTTTTTTTGTTGGTATTGCTGTTCATGCCCATCTCTACTTAGGGCCTCTCTAAGCAATATTCAGTACACAAGTTCGAACCTAGGTCTATGCTTATATGTTTCTGTTCTGTTTCCTGCCACACACCTTCTAGTTAGTACATATGGCTGTAAACAAGTATACCAGCCAGTAGTGTTCTAAAACTTAATTCAGGCACTTGAATAAATTTTCCTATTTTTTTTTCAGCCTTAAAAAGGAAAAAACCCAAATTTTTAAACAGGCAACATCTTTGACAAGCCCTGCAGGCTGTCCTTCTTGCCAGCTGGACTTTGTTCCCCACTAACGGACAATCACCAAAGATAAAAGAACCACTTCCTTTTTTGATCTCTGCCTCCCATTGGCCCGTGTGTCTCTGTGCAAACTTGGACAGCTAAATCTGATCTTGGAGGGCCTGTCAAAGTTGTTTGATCTCTTCTTCGAGCCGTTCTCTGTTCAAAAACTAGCACAACGAGTTTGAAAAATCCCATCCATTTGTGTTTTCTGGAGACGACTTATTATGTTTCATACACCTTGGTAAAGCAAGTTTGTTAATATAATAGGAAAGGTAGTTGCGGGCAGGGGGAGCCAAGTGACTTTTTTGAATACTGCTTTTGTGCCAATTATTTGTTTCCAAAGCACAACGGCAACGGACCAGAAGACAGAATAGAAGATCAAAAACCAAAAGGAGAGCTTCAAAGGGGGAAACTCAGCTCTGTTGACAGTGACGGCAGGTGGCTGGACTGAGAACAGAGCGAGACGTGTATCCATCGAGAAGGTCGTTCCCTGAATTATTTAATGTTGCTGAATTATTCATCTGAAAATGCCATGAAGAATCAAAGCTATTGAGTTAATATTTTGGTTACCAAACCATAGCCAACCCTTGACAATAAAATAGGAGCGAAGTGGAGTTTGCCAGATGGCTTCAGTTTAATGGGGCCATCTTGTCTAGAGGTCTACAAACAGTCACTGGATCACCCATCAACTTTTCTCTTAGACTGCTGTCTGTTCCTCACTGACACCATTTAAATCTTAAGTCTTATTATTATTTTTTTATTATTATTACTTTCGACTTTTATTCCGCCCTCCCCACACAGGCAGGCTCAGGGTGAATGACATCAAGTAGAAAACATTTATAATAAAACATACACCTTAAAACAGTTTTAAAACAACAACAGCACAGCAATACAATATAAATTTTAAAATTTACAAGATTAGCAGCAATCAGCTAATCGGAGGCAATAAATCTACCACTTAAAACTGCCACTTAAAAACTGGATGGTGGATGCCTCTAGTAGGGAGGGATCCCTTCTTTCCTTCTCCTCCTCTGTTTAGGCTGGTGGAGGCCTAGCCTAGCCTCAACCATACACCTGGAGGAACATCTCTGTGTTGGGGAAGCCATACAACTATGGGGAGGAGGGCACAAAGATTAGTCAAAGCCCATGCCCTAAAGCAAGAACATCCACCTTCCAAATCAATTTGTTTTATGTGATAGCAAATACCATTTATATCTAAAACACCAATAGCACCAAGAGAATAGTTGCTAAGCTGATCTGGTAAGGCTTGAGTGAGGACTCGGGAGGATGCAGTACTATTCATAAGTAGGTTTTATAGCAATCTCCTTTTTTGGATTGTACAAGTTGTGCAAATGGAAGATTTACTTCCATGTTTCTGATGTAATGCTGCAGTGTGAAATGTGAAATAGCACTTCCATTAGCAGAAGGTGCATTCCATGTATGGAATGGCACGTTTGGAGCCAGCCAATAAAGCTCAGAATTTATACAGTTAAGAAAGGGGAATCTAGAGAGCATGTCGGCCATTGGTAGAAGATCAAGGCTGAGCTTCTGTCTCCCTTCCTGTTTTAGCTATTAAAGTCTGGGTATCCCAGAGGTGCCCTGACCTGGCTAGCCCCGGTGAGCCTCATTTCATCACATCTCAGAAACTAAGCAGGGTCAGCCTTGGTTAGTACTTGGATGGGAGACCTCCAATGAAGACTAGGATTGCAGAGGTAGGCAATGGCAAACCACCTCTGTTAGTCTCTTGCCCTGAAAACCCCAGCAGGGGTTGCCATAAGTCAGCTATGACTTGATGGGACTCTCCATCACCACCAAGGCCGGAGGCAAAGGGGTTTTGTCCCTTGATGTTTAGCCTGTGGTTCAGAGCCTGTGGCCTTGACTGAGCCAGCCCACTTGGACCCCAGATGAGCCCTGGGGTTGTACTGAATTGTCTTTTTGTTGCTCTTGCTTGTTTCTTTCTATATATATCAGGGTATAAACATTTAAATAAATGAAAATTCAAATGCTCATAGCTCTTCACATATATTATTCCAGTTATTCAAAGAACAGAACCCAGCATGAGCAGTTGAAGGGCAGAGCTTGGCAGACCAGGGCAGATTTGTCATCTCATTGGCTTGTACTGAGTTCTATGAGACAGAGGCTGTATTCCGACATATGAGCAAATGCTGGTTTATCCATGACAATGTCAAGCTTGGTTTGTACTTGGCCTAATGTGTTCTCTTCTTCCTTGTGCACAGACCCAAGACTGAAGGCTTTCTTTTTTTTAGGAAGTTTTGTTTTTTCAATAGCCAGTCACAAAAATAGCCAGCTCGCAAGGCGAGCAGAATACAAATTTAATTAAATAATAATAAATAACAAAATGGTGGCTTGTACAAAAATCACAGCATTTCAGAGCAGGTCTGCAGTGCTCAGGATGGGGAAATCTTTCCTCTGCTGTTTTCCCAAAGCAAACCAGAACCATCGCCCCAAATCGCATGGGAGGGGGAAATACACAGTTTCCACTGAGTTTTCCCTAGAAGAGGCAAATAGCAGGTTTGATTCAGGGGAAAGAGTCAATTGCATTCTCCTTTTCCAGCTAGAGAAAGGGTGCATGTGTAGGATTGTCATTCAAGGGCTGGCAATACCTGGAAGCTAGAGTCATGTGAGACCAGAACATCACTTTTGTCATGAAACCAGGAGTGACTTCACCATGATGACACTCTACCAGCCCCCCTCCAACTCTATGGTTTTACCATACACTTTGGAAGACTGCTAGAGTGTCACTGGAACATGGGACATCACTTCTGGTTTTATGACCAGAAGTGACTCCCTCCTGGGATTGCCAGCTGTGAGATGGGAAATTCCTAGAGATTTGGGGTGTGGAGCCTGGGGAGGTTTAGGGAGGGGAGGAGAGGAATCTCAGATTTCTGCTTGTTTTCAAACTTCTGCAGTCCAAACACTATTTCATTGTTTGTTGGATGTCTCAGCTGTTGATTGTATCGGCTTACACGGTGCAATCCACCTTGAGTCTCAGTGAGAAAGGTGGACTATAAACAACATGAATGAAGGGATGAATGAGTTGGAGGCAGGGGTCAGGAAGTCTGCTGCTATAACAGGTCCTCCAGTGTGCACATGAAGGAGGAGGAGGAGCCAGCAAGGCAGAGGGGAAAAGGGGTGGGTGCTGTCCTTCTTCCATAGCACTGAAAGGTGTGTGCCTCCTTTTCCTTCACACAAAAGAGAAAGGGGAGAGATATCGCTGTACTAGTAGCTTTAAAGAGAACAATAAGAAAGTCCTTCTAACAGCTCTGAAGAAGGAGAGCAGAGAACTATTTTTAGTCGCTTGGAGGGTGACTTTTAACTCCCGAGTGGCATTCTGCTCGCCCCTGTTCCAAACCCCCATTTAACAGGACTGCAGAGAAGTAATATGAGGCCCAGAGGGGGGGGGACATCTTGGTGCCCTCGAAGTGGTCAGAAGATAAACACAATAGCGTTAAGTACATGGAATGTCAAAGTGACAAATAAATGTATTATATAGTTTAGTATGTGGTATTTAATAACAATAACTGTATGAATAACCTTGATTGCTAAACTGCTACACAGGCAAACAGTGGCTGTCCTTCTTATCACTTCTTATCAGCCACGAAACATTTCGCAAAGCTCATGAAATGACATACAATTTCATGCAAGAACTGGAATTATGACGGGAAATTGTGCCAGGACGACACTGTCGTTCTGGGAGATTTGCACGATATTCCACAGACAGTAAGAAATGTGAAAACGGCCGTTGTGATATCCCAGGGCAGTATGCCCCATATGATCCTGCCCCCCACCCAACACACTACTGCTTTACAAACCCTTTTTGTGGGAAAGGAAGACGCATCAGTTTGTTGAAGCACCAGATGCGGTTAGGCTGAAGATATCTTTTACCAGGAAATCTTGGAACTTGACTCTTCTCATGAGGGGAGGAAGAAGGGGGACAGAACTCATGAGGCCAAGAATAAATCAAACTTGAGTCTGTTATGAGTTTATTCATGAACTCTGAATATCGGCAACAGGAGTGGACTATATGAATACTGGGTCTACATAAAAACTAGGGTTAAGCTCCTCCCGTAAATATATGCCGAAGTACATACATACTTTGCTATATTCCGTGTAAATAAGTGGCTGTTATTCAGTCTTATAGGGAAAAGTAACCACTTTGTGGCAAAGTTGGAACCCACCTCCATCCCCTGAAAGTGGATGGCCCAAATATCCATGCAAAGCATGGTGGTAAATTAAGAGCCAACATCCCCCCCCCCCAAATGCTGATCACATTCTTTGATACAGGGCTTTTTTTCTGGGAAAAGAGGTGGTGGAACTCAGTGGGTTGTCCTCGGAGAAAATGGTCACATGGCTGGTGTCCCTGCCCCCTGATCTCCAGACAGACGGGAGTTTAGATTGCCCTCTGCGCCGCTGAGCGGTGCATAGGGCAATCTCAACTCCCCTCTGTCTGGGGATCAGGGGGCAGGACCACCAGCCATGTGACCATTTCCAAGAGGTTCCAGAGCTCTGTTCCACTGCGTTCCAGCTGAAAAAAAGCCCTGCTTTGATATATATTCTTATTCCAAATGTGAAAAAGAGGCTTCCTACTGGAGTGTCACCAGAGGATTCAAGTCACCCTCAAGGTGGGCTTGTCTGATTGTCAGCGAAGGATGGGATGTCCAGAGCTGTGACTGATCATGTATCTTGATGAAGTGCTGCTGTCATAACCAGGGTAGAAAGCGGTGCTGATTATGACAATGATTAATAATAATAAGTGTCTACCTGCCAAGGTCTCATTAGATGACTCTCGCCTTTGTTGTGAACCAAAGCTCTGTCTCCTGCTGAATTATTTAAACAGACTCCAAGAAAGAAGAACAGCACTCTTTCATTGGCAAGTTTTCTCCTATTGATCTCCTTGTAAGGGCAACCCAAGCATAATGCTGGGTCCCTGATAGGGTTGCCAGCCGGTGGGAGCCTGGGGGAGGGGACATAGGGGGCACTGTTGTGCAATGGTGTGACACCATTTCTGGTGTTTGCCATAGAGTTCCAGAGATTTCTAGAACTGATTAATGTCACTTATGGGTTCTCTCTGGAAGTGACATTGCACCGTCTCTCAGTTATTTTTTAACGTAATTTTTCTCCTCCCAGCTGAGAACCAGTAGCAGGGAATCGACTGGCAAGCCTGGTCCCCAATAACCATGGTTAACAATCTGGGGATTTCAGAAGGATGGCCCTGTTAGTTTATTTTCATAAAATAAAACAGAAGTCCAGTGGCACCTTGAAGACTAACAATGTTATTCCAGCACTAACTTCTATGCGTCAGAGCGTGCTTCTTCACCTTTCATATTGGTAGAAAATCAATTTGTACAAATTTATAAGAAAATTACATGGTTGGGGCAATTGGCAACATGCTGCAGGAACTTTTGCTTCTACATCACAGCATCTGCCTTCCCCAGTCCCTTAAACACAGTTCAGCAGCACAGACATTAGCCATCAGACAAGCCCACCGCTCAGTTCTATTTTTATTTATTTAGGAAAATTGTGCCCCGCCTTTCTGTTTGAGAACACAGGGTATTTGCAATATTTTAAAATACACAAAACGGTAGAAGCAATAAAATCCAGTGGCCAAAATATCCAGTACAAAGGCTGTGGCCTTGATCCGTTGTTATCTGAAACATCTATGACTTGCCTGCCCTACCCCCCTCTGATTGCTGAAGAGGTGTATAGTCTTAACATCTTTGCCACTGTTAGATGTGTTTTTATGATTTTCAACTGAATTTTATACTTTGTATTTATACTGTATTTATTGTTGTTATTTAATAATTAGCAACAGAGACCATTTTTTTAAAAAAAAATGGCCCTAGAAAACCCAGGAACTCAGGGCTTCTCGCTGCCGCGGCTCCCTCTGGAGGGGCGGGCAGACTCACCTGCCATCCTCTGGTGGTAGTGCTCTCCAGAGGGGTGGGTGGGCTCGCCTGGCCCTCCTGCTGCCACGGCTCCCTCTGGAGAGGGGGGTGGGCTCGCCTGGCCATCCCGCTGTTCCTGTGCAGGCACACCAGGATAAAAAGTGCATTGTCGGCAACACGGTTTGCCGTTTATGTTTAAGGATGTTGTTACCCACCCTGAGCCTGTTCGTGGGGAGAGTGGGTTAGAAATTTAATTAATTAAATTAAATTAAATTAATTAAAAGAGAAAACTCTATGAAGACCAATGAACTTTCCTTACACCAAAACTCCAGAGATGGTCAAACAATAATCCCTGTTTCCTATACAATCTTCTAAGACAGGCTAATTTGTTGGCCTAAACAATTGGGAACAGTTTGCTTTCAGTTGCAGTGGAGCTGGGTGGGTCTGTGTGAGCCCTTCTGGTGGGAGTGGCACATGAAAAACAGGAGACCCCACTCGTGTCTGTCAGGGTTCCCAAACCAAGTTTTCCTACACTGTTTCATCTGTTTAATACTAAAACTAACTTGCTGAATTTTGTTAGATAAGCTGTTCTGGCGTATTTCCAGGTCCTGCCTGGTTGGCATGCTTCAGAGCCAAAGGCACAGGGCACATCAAGGTGGGCACACCTTTGTTTGCTTGGCACGAGTTAGTGTTGCCAACCTGCAAGTGGCACCTGTAGTTCTCCAGGAATTATAACTGATCTCTACACTAGAAAATGGCAGCTTTAGAGAGTGGTCTCTATAGCATAACTTCCCTCCTGAGTTCCCTCCCCCAAACTCCACCCTCTCCAAGCTCTGCCTCCAAATTTCCAGGAATTTCCCAACCAGAAGTTGGCAACCCTAACATGGGGAGGATTTTTCACTCCTATCTGCTGCCATCTCCATCTCTTTTGTCTACTGCTGTCTTTCCTTGGGGCTCTTTTCTCCACTCCAAAGTCCTGCCTGCCTGCCCTCTCTTTTAAAACTGGCTTCTGAAAAACAGGTAGCTGTGTCTTCGTTTCCCCGCCATCCTTGGTCTGCTTTCCTTTCTTCTTTTGTCCCCAAGAATTCCGGACCAAGTCTTTTCATGAGTGGGCCCCTCCTCCAAGTCAGGACTTGGATCAATCTAGACTCTCGCACAGGAGGATGTGGGAGACTAGTTTCGGGGGGGGGGGGTTAGTATGGGGAGCTTGGTTGTTTCTCAGTCTGTTACCAGTAGAGTACATGTGTGACTGTGCTTTAGGTATAATCTACGGATCCATTCTGTGTTGGTCTCTCCTATTAATAGCTGTTGGGAGTGGAGAAAGAAGGGCAAGATATTTTCTCGTAGGGAGTGCACCCTGCTGGCTCAACCATGATAACCAAAAATATGAGGCTCATGAACAGTACAGTCCTATGCAGTTACTCCGATCTAGGCATTCTGAAACTCTAGACTGCAGTAACTCTGTATAGGATTGTGCTTCTAACTGCTTGGGTTCATGCATATGTTAGCTCAAAATTAGTTAAAAGTGTATCTTCCGATGGCAGCTGCTTAATCATTTTATTTTGTTCTGAGACCCCCCCCCCCCATATTCTTGATTCCATTTTTAGCTTCAGCTTGGAATATAATGGCAGGCTAAATATGCTATGAATATTTAAATTCAGTTTGATGCACATGCTGTATCGCTCTTCCAGAGACATAAACTCTGTTTTCTTGGCATTCCAGACCAAAAAAAAAAGAATTATAGCAATATAATACGTCTGGAGTACGACTAATGCTATTGCTGGTTCTCAGAGTAACTAAAGTACAAATTCTGGAACTGAGTCCTTTCTTGCTGTAAATGTTGGAACAGTAGCTGTTTATGATATTTTTGGATTCTGGGTTGGATATAAACCTCAACAGCCAAAATTTTAAGACCATTTCCCTATCAAGAAGGGTTGGTCCCTAGATGGAGGTTCCCCCTCATTGGCAGTCTTCAAGGAGTGGTGGGATGAATACGTCAAGATGCTTTAGGCTGTTCCTGCATTGGGCAGGGGGTTGGAGTTAGGGTTGTCAATCTCCCAGTGGGGTCAGGGGATCCCCCACTCCCAGCCTCCTCCCCCTGCCACCACTCAAGTGGCTGGTGGGGGAAAGGCAAGGGAACAGGTGCCATGACAACATCACTCTCAGGAGTTATATCATTGTGCAAGCCCCAGGAGCGCTCCCAGGCTTAGCAATGGGCCAATTCGGCCTGTTTGGGGGGGGCAAATCACCTCGCCATGAAGCCCAGGAGCACTTCCAGGGCATGCACAATGACATCACTCCCGGAAGTGACATCATTGTGCCTCACCAGGAGCATGCTCATGAGAAGAAAAAAAAGGTAAGTACCAGGTCTCGCCCACTCCTACTGGGAGGATAAGAGGACGGCAACCTTAGTTGGACTAGGTGGTCTGTAAGGCCCCTTCCAACTGTATGATTCTATAATTCTGTGATCTTACATGTTCTGTTCCCCCCATAAACAGTTTGAAATTATATATTGTTAACTCGTCTGCTCGGTGTCTCTAGAGGATATTGCATGATTGCTGCTGGTATAATTTAGCCTTGAGCCGGTTGTGGTGTGGGATTTGCAAGATTCAGGAAAAAAATCCTTTGCATTTTTAATTGGTTTAATTGGTAGATTAATTGTTTAAGGCTTTAGTTACTTAATTGATGGTGAGCAATTTTAATCAGCAAGATCCAAAGTAAGGGTATCCCTATTATGTCTCATGGTTATTTGAATTCCATTGTGTTCCCACAACAGATAATAAAAGTGAAATGTCTTTTTCTCATAATAGTAGTACCTTTTAAATTGGAAGTTCTTATACTGGAAGACCTTCAGTAGACATCTAGTTTGAGGTTTTAATACTATGCACATTTACTCAAACTAATCAGATAAAAGTCAGAAGACTGATTTTTCTAAATCATTGACCGTTTTATTCATATGAGATAAAAGGTAATCCAACAAGGCTTTTCCTAGGGTCAAAAAAAGGTTTTATATTACAGAGTACCAGTGGTCCTTACTTTTTATGTTTCTCTAGCAAGTCATAATATCTTCAACTGTCGGATCTCTATCTTTTTAATCTCTCCTTCTGCAGAAGTTACGTTAGCTCTCTTGCCTTGTAAAGATATCCTTTCTTCTCTGTTGTAGAATTTTGGACAGAAAGAGGGTAGCACTCACCCCTCCTTTTTAAGAAGAGGTCATACCAGTGATTTATAAAATATATGCTAAAAATTTCTGAATTATTCACTACCACTGTGGCACTCGCACGGGTCTTCATTGGTTGTCTGCGACGATGTCTACCTCCCTTCTCTGAATAGTTAATTTGGAAGCTATCAATGTGTCAGAATAGTTCAAATTATTCCTTTCAACTCACATTACCTACCTCAGAGGGGTGGTGAGAGGTTTAATTAGTTAATACCCATAAAGTGCTTTGAAGCTGTAAAGTGCTATCTAAATCAGTATTATAATGTTAGAGGAAATTAGAGAAGAAATGTTATTTTCTCAGCCTGGCTGGCTTATTAATGTCACAGGTATTTGCATAAAGAGAGGGTTTTCCTCATCACAGTCCCCATCCATTAACAGCCAAAGGCAAGAGCATGTTTCTGGGCTTTCCTCTCGTTCATTTGAGGATCAGGGAGAATTTGAACAGAGGTGGCCATAGCTTAGAGTCTCTCTACACAAGACATCTTACACAGGGACGCTCAAGTGAAAGATCTTACACTTGTTCTTCTATTGTGGATACACATGCACTGCTAGGGAGATGTCCAAGCCCGGCTCTGGAAGGCAGGTCCAGCCCATTTCCATTCCCTCTGGTTGTGATTCCATAGATTTTAGACGTCAGAGGTCAAATTGACAGAGCCTTCATGAAGGTAAAGATGAAATTAACAAACTGTCTGAGGAGTGATCTATGCAGCTCTGTCTTTTTAAACTACACTTCCTAGCTAATATTTCGGTTCCTTACACTTGACGAATACACGCCGCGGCATCTCGTGTAGAGAGACTCTTACTGATAGTGCAAATGTACTGCATGCTGAAGGTCCCAAGATTAATTTCTAGTTACAGGAGCAGGCATTAACTGAGCAAGTGCAATAATGCGCAACAGTTAGGACATTCAGTGAACCCTGAGACCCAGTTTGGTGTAGTGGTTAAGAGCATGAGACTCTAATCTGGAGAGCCGGGTTTGATTCCCCACTTCTCCGCTTGAAGTCAGCTGCGTGACCTTGGGCTAGTGACAGCTCTCTGGAGCTCTCTCAGCCCCACCCACCGCACAGGGTGTTTGCTGTGGGGATAATAATGACATACTTTGTAAACCGCTCTGAGTGGGCATTAAGTTCTCCTGAAGGGCAATATATAAATCTAATGTTGTTATTATTAAATCAAAATACGGTATAGTATTAGAGAATTTGAAAATAAGCATAAAGTTGAGCATAGAGATGAAATCTTTTTTGAAATTATTCATAACCAATTTACATGGCTTATTAAGCAATGTAGAAACTCCTTAGTGGCACATATCTATATCAGCATACAGTATCCAATAGCATAGCATATAGGCCGTTTTCACGTCTTACTGGCTTCGGTACATCGTGCAAAGCTCCCACAAGGACAGTGTCTTCCTGGCACAATTTTGCGCGAGAACCGGGAAATCACGCCAGGAAGACACTGTCCTTACGGGAGCTTTGCACAATATACCGGAGCTGGTAAGACGTGTAAAAACGGCCATAGTCTCTGTCCCTATCAAAGCATCCCTCTGAGGCTGAGCTATTTCTTATGACACAATCCTATAACCTGGGCAGAAAGCTCTACTAAATAATTCAGTTTTACGTAGTTTGTGGGAAGCCAGGAGGGTCAGGGCTCTTCTGTCCTCCTTAGGCAGGCCATTCCATAAGGTGGGGGCCACCACAGAGAAAGCACGTGTGCGAGCAGCTGTTGATTTTGCCCAGCTGCAGGGCAGTATCTGCACAAGGCCCTGTTCAGATGTGCAAAGCTGCTGTGACAGAGCACAGGGAGAGAGGTTGTTCTGTAGACATAAGGGACCGAGGTCATGAGGGGTTTTGTATGTAATAACCAAAGCCTTGAACTGAGCCCAGTAACTTACGGGAAGCCAATGGAATGACTGCAAAACGGGAGTGATCTGCACATTCTGTCTGGTTCTCGAGAGTAAATGAGCTGCAGTTGCATAGAAGCAGGAACTTTGGTAGATACAGCTTGCCATGCAAATGCAACAGAAGTTGCATTTGCCCAATTTTCTTCTTCAGTGCAAGAATTAAAGATATGGGGAAACAATTCTCCTTTGGGTGGTCACATTTTTCCATCGGCTTTCATCTCTTTTTGAAAAAGAAACTCAAACAAACAAGTGATAATGCCAATGGCATGAATCCTAGGAATGCTCCTCTGTGTAAAGACTTCCTGCAAATTAAAAAACAAAAACGTGCGGAGCAAGGAATGAAGGTGATGTAGAATCACTGTTCTTCTTGTGTGGAGTTTTTTAAAAAGGAACACTGAAAGCTGGAATGCACCACCTGCAATAGGAAGTGGCCCATTCTACCACTTCATACTACTACGTGTGCAAGCCAGACCACAAGCAAGCATCAGTGAAGGAGTCAATGTCTCAGGGAAATTGCAGATACTTAGTAGGAGCAATCTTTCCCCCTTCCCATGTATAGAACAAAGAGTTATGGGTTTAAATTGGACCTACAGGAGTCGTGTGTAGCAAGAGTTAGAGATGCAGCTGGTACTCCGTGACACAAAACTGAGGAGGAAGGACTAGCTCACCACCTTCCATCCCCTCCTCAAAGGGATTCTTCCATAAAACTGGACAATAGAGAAAGCACTTTCTAGCTGTTAAGGTCGTTCAACACCACCTAAAGATCTTGTGCAAACATCGTCTGTCAAGGTTGAGGTCAGATGGGGTAGCTGATCTGCAGTTTTGTCATGTGACTGAGGTATGTGATCAGCTGACTTGCTAGAGCCCCGTATGCAGTAGGGTCAGTGCCGCAGTCCTACTGAAGCCTTATTTGGTAAGGAGGTGTTAATTTATATCAAGATATTTTACAATGGTTAGATGTGAGGGGGAAAATTTGCAAAGGACACTGGCTTGGATCAGGAAGAGTTCCAAAAGAGTTTTTTAGCTGCTAGGCTAGTTAGAAGCCAATGTGGTAACTAGAGTTGCAAGCTCTACACTGGGAAATTCCTGAAGATTTTGAGGGTAGAGCCTGGAGACAGCAGCACTTAGGGAGGGGAGGGAGCTTAGCAGGATATAACGCCATAGAGTCTATCCTCCAAAGCAGCCATTTTCTTCAGGGGAACTTATCTCTATGGCCTGGAGGTCAGTTGTAATTCCAGGAGATCTCCAGCTGGCCACTCTAGTGGTACCTCAGTTCCTATTCTGAGGCCCTCTGCATATGACTAGCATGTGTGAAGGCAAGACTTTTAGTCTAGACAGAGTATCTTCCAATGTAAGCATCAGAGCAGGACACATTTTCTGGGGAAACAAATGAGACTAAGGATCTCTCAAAGACTTTCCCATGCACTGGATTGAAGGTCCCATGCACTGGATTGAGGAGCTCCCTGTCAGGGCTTGTTGCTGCCGCCGCTGGGCAGGGCACCGGCTGGGCCGGGCCTGACGTCAGAGGGGCGCCAGGGATGCTGCAGGACCCTGATCTGTGGAAGGAGGGGCGGTATACATCACCCAGGCTCCCTCTCAGTCCACTCGCTGGCCTGCTCAACCTGGCCTGCTCACCCCCTGCGTCCTCCATCACCACCTCCTCCCAGAACTCTCCTCCAAGCCTCCACTCTTGCACTGCTCTGCTCTCACTACATGCCATCACTCCTTACTCCCACCACCTCAGAGCTCTTCCTAGCCACCCTTTATAGGTTTCCTTTCTCCGCCCCGCCCTCCTTCCCGGCTTGTTCCCTCTCCTGACTTGGCCCAGCTGTGCCTTCCCTCAGGTGTTTCCCTCCTATCAATAACCCCTTCTAGGCTTCCTTGCCTTGCTGGCAGGATGGGGTTGAATGCGAGCCATCCCCAGCTGAGGTCTCCTTGGCCTTGCTCATGAGGAGCTGCCCCAGTAGGCCTTCGAGCTGCTGAGTTTGCCTGGCCTTGCTCGCGAGGAGCTGCCCCAGCCGGCTTCTGTGCTGTTGAGCTTCCCTGGCCTTGCTCGCGAGGAATTGCCCTGGCCAGCTTCTGGGTTGCCTGCTCATTGATGCTGGGCGGGGCTACCCATCTCCTCCCCCAGAATGGCTGTGGCAGCTCCACCTGGAGGGGCTTGGCTCCTAGCAACTCCTGAACCAGGCTACTGTCCTCTAGCCAGGATGTGGCTCTGGGCTGTAGTAGCTGCTTCTCCTCCTTGGCTGGTAAGGGCTCTGTTTGGGCTGTTGCTGGGTCCCTATTCCCCCTGCCTTGGCCCTTTTCCTCTGGCCTGCTTAGCCCCCTCTCGTCCCCCTGGAGGGTGGGACTAGCTGGTCTCTCCCTCCCTCCAGCCCTCTGAGGCTTTGGCCTTTTTCCCTTCCCCCTGGAGTAGGTAGGTTCTGGACCTGGTTGCTGGCTGGGGTGGCAGGGCCGCTGCCTCCCGGTTGCCTCCCACTGTTTCCTCCTGGCAAGTCTGGGGGCTGGGACTCAGACCCCGGACACTTCCTACTCTTGGTTGCAGATGCGCCACCTGATCGCTTTCTACTTTATGATCTCTTAGACGAGGATTTGTCATCTCCCTTTCACCCCCCCTTCCCTCCACTCAGTCGAAGAAAACTGAATCAGCAAACTGTATTTTTCTCACAATGGCTTATGCTACATGGCGTCTAGCCTGATGATTTTTCTTTTTACAATTCCCTAAGTATATTGCTATGTCGATAGTCCCCCTCTGCTCCAGGAAACAGGCCGACAACACAGAGAGGCAGACGGACTTCCGTCAGATTCGCCTTGAATTTGTGGGCTGACTGTCAAGGTGAAACTGACAAGAAGCTTGTCTGGATTTTGACTGGAGTTTAATGAATTTTGGCTCCCTGGCAGACTGCACTGCAGGCTCCTCCTCGGATTAAAAAATATATAGGGTGGGAGAGAGGAAGTAACATGGGTAGACTCACACTACAGCAGTGTTCTCCCCTTCAACGTTGGCTTCGATATTGTGCCAGAGTATATTTGGATTGAGTCTTGCAGAGAGCTATCCTGCAAAAACTAGGTTGTAAGCGAACTTGGGCATCTGTGGCCAGGCAAGGGTTTTTACCAGTCTTGCATGCTCAGATGTTTGTTTCCCTATGAATTTGTTAAGGTTGCAAAGATATACAGTAATTGCTGCCACCACTCCAAAACAGGTACATAGTCATTTTCTTTTCGTTGCTCTCTTTGCTTTTGGGTGTGCCTCTGCTATAAAACCAAAATGTTCACTTACTACTAAGTGGAAGAGATAATACTGCATTTAGGGAATACGTACACACACAAAGTACAAATCCAAAAGTAATTTAGAATGTAAGGAATAAAAATAAGTTTTATTGTTCGGATATTTATCCTTTTAGAATCCAAAGCCATACAATAAGATACTTCTAAATGTGTTTTTTACCCCGTGGGCAGAGTCTTGTATAATTCAAAATACAGCATGTGGGGAACTCTTTGTGCAACTTTCTATGAATTGTGGTCTACTGGAGCCAGAAGGCACAAGTCACCAGCTTCCATTGCCCCCAAGCTGATGTTCTCAGTTTGAGAACACAGAAACAGGAATCTGCCTCAAAGTCCCTTTTTGATCTCAAATAACCTGTTGGGTATCTTTAGTCTTTGATTTCAATAGGCAAAATGAGTCAGGATTTGAGGAAAGGGGAATCACCCACTCCTTTATATGGGTCACTCGGTATCTATTGATGTGAAGAACTTTGCAATGAAGAAATGAGCTGTGGCTCATGAAAGTTCATACCCTACCACACATTTTATTAGTCTTATCGTCGCTACTGTTCTTAATTTCATGTTGTAAGCCATTTTATGTTCAATTTGTCTGAATAGATAACAAGTCTTCTAAATAAAGAATAACTGTTGTTCATTTATTGTGTTAGGTCAAGATGGGTAGCTCCGTTTTGTATGGCTAAATGGAGATAACAACAACAACATTCGATTTATATACCACCCTTCAGAACAACTTAATGCCCACTCAGAGCAGTTTACAAAGTATGTTGTTATTATCCCCACAACAAAACACCCTGTGAGATGGGTGGGGCTGAGAGAGCTCTGAGAAAGCTGTGACTGACCCAAGGTCACCCAGCTGGCTTCAAGCAGAGGAGTGGGGAATCAAACCCTGCTCTCCAGATTAGAGTCCTGCGCTCTTAACCACTACACCAAACTGGCTCACTGAAGAAGTGAGCTGTGACTCATAAAAGCTCATACCTTACCACAAATTTTGTTAGTCTTATAGGTGCTACTGGACTCTTGCTCTTTTCTACTCATTTATTGTGGGTATTTCTTGGGGGTGGAGGGGCAGGGCTTTTCTGTGGAGGCGTTCACCATTACTGAGTACCAACATTTGAGGAGGGAATTGGTGGAAATAAGTGCAACCATATATAAGCGTACCAGTACCTTTTTTAAAAGCAAAAAAACCCACGGGGGTAGGTTGTATTCTTATGAAAAATCCCTTTCCTGTTTGAAGTTCAAGTTTTGATCCTATGTGATGTAGTAGTGAGAATTCAGGTAGGCTTAGGGACAGCCACGTTTAAATTCTTGCTTGTTATGAAACTCACTGAGTGACCTCTGACCTGTCACTTTCTCTCAGCCTAATGTACCTCACGGAGTTGTTGCAAAGATGAACTGGAAGAGGGGAGGATCATGTACACCTTATCAAGCTCCTTTATTTATTTAGATATTTACCCCCCCCATTTCCTCCTCAATGGGGGCCCAAAGCAGCTTACATCATTCCCCCCTCCTCCATTTTATCCTCACAACAAAAACCCTATGAGGTAGATTAGGATGAGAGAGTGTGACTGGCTCAGGCACCCTTCCATGGCGGAGTGGGACTTCAAACCTGGGTCTTCCAGATCCTAGTCTGACACTCTAACCACCTCACTGCGCGGGCTTGAAAGAAGGATGGAATAAAATGTAATTCATAAACATGTGATATTGGAAGGAGCCAGGGCTTTTTTTCAGCGGGAATGCAGTGGAACGGAGTTCCGGAACCTCGTGAAAATGGTCACATGGCTGGTGGCCCCGTCCCCTGATCTCCAGACAGGGGGGAGTTTAGATTGCCCTATGCACCGCTCAGCGGCGCGGAGGGCAATCTAAAAACTCCCTTCTGTCTGGAGATCAGGGGGCGGGGCCACCAGCCATGTGACCATTTTCTCCGAGGGCAACCCACTGAGTTCCACCGCCTCTTTTCCCAGAAAAAAAAGCCCTGGAAGGAACTATGCTGATTAAGACAGTTGTACTCTCTGTGATCCCAACTTTGCTTTTAGCCTGTTTTAGTCTTATCGTCTAGGGATGGCCCTGGTTCTAGACTCTGCAAGCAGAAGGACAGGGAAGCAACTGCTCTCCTTTTCCTCCTTCAGCCCTTTAAACAGAAGCCTGACACAGTTTAGATTCTCCACTCCCGTATGAAGAAAAATCACCAAGGGACGCAGAGTCGACTTGCCCTGTGGCTTTTCTGCTCCCTTCCCGCTTGCCTTCGTGTTCTGCAATGTTGTCCCTCTTGTCTCCCCCTTGCGGGGCCCCTTCCCTTTTACAGTGGTACTAGTGACATTCATTGGGAAAAAGGCTGGAAGCGAGCATCGAATAGCCCAAGCCCCTATACCGTGGATTTAATCTGATTTCTTTCTTGCCGTTCTTTTAGAACTACCTCGGTTGTTTGCTGCCAGAGAGGGGATCCTAGCAGCATCACCATCTCCCTTGCACAATGCTGGGACAGAAGGAGCTTGGGTGAAAGAGCCTCCCTTTTGGAAGGAACAGCTGATTCTAAAGAAGAATCTCTCTGCTGAGCTTCAAAGGATATATCTTTTTTTAAAAAAAACTGGCACAGATCTCTAGGCGAGAAGACTTCCACCCTGCTTGTATATGGCAAAGTTTCTTGCCGAGCTTCTGGGCTGCACATTGCCGCACAAGAGACACTCCCCAATGTTTGAGGTAAGTGCCAGGGGCTCGGTGGCTCATGCGCCTCTGCTTGCGCACTGGAAAGGAGAGATGAGAAACTGCTCTCCTCTGGCTGCTGTTGTTCTGGCGTTGCCTTAAAACGCCTTAAGGATGCTCTAGGTTGATGGATGCCCCTCCATCATCCTAGGTCAGGAAGCCATCTAATGGGTGGGGCAGAGAGAGGGAGGGAGGAAAGGGGGAGGAATAGACCAGAATCTCCCCACCTGTAATTCTCAAAGGCAGAAGAGCTGCTTGCGTTCCACTCCAGAGATTAACAGGTTAGCTGTCAGTCGCTGGAGTTTAATTACAGGCTTTTGACATTTGCAACACTTGCTGGGAAATCCATGGCTTTTTACAGCAATGAGTATTTCCTCCATGTTCCTTTCAGGAACTAAATATATCCCATTGTGGATGGAAAGCAAGCAAAGGCACTTGGTCCATCAGGGAAGAGGTTCTGGGTTTGAAAGTCCGATAGTTCCCCAAAGGACTGGTTTTTGATCCAGGAAGCAAGTTAAAACAGCTAAGAGGTGGGGTGGGGGATCAAAGCCTGGAATATGAATGAAGGAGGAGACTTAGCCCTGGCAGAATTGGAGAGGGATGGAAAGATGCTTTCTATTGCAAATGTGCTTGCTAAGCATTGGCAGCGGGAATGGAGTTTTGTGAATGAGGCACCTGTGCTGAGCCCAAGAAAATGTCAGTCTGTTTTGGCGAAGCTTCCGTGAATTGTGTTTTGGAATGAAAAGCAAGTCGAAAAGCTGTCAAGCAAGCAGTAGGAATGCTATCAACAACAAGGAAAGAAGGAGCTATCTGTGCCCTTAGGCTTCACCTGGGGAATCACCTTGGGGAATCCCAGGTCCGGAATAATGGGATGGCAAATCCAATGCTCAGCCCCAAATAGGGAAGAAAAGCACTGAGTGCGAGACATGCCTGATGTGATGTGGTGAATAAACTGCTCATCTTAGACAACTGAGACCGGGGTTCCAATGCCTGCTCCATCATGCGTCAATGGGGGTTTACTTGAGCCAGCCACACAATCTCTGTCTGAGAAATTTACCTTGCAGGGTTGTTGTGAAGGCAAGAGAGACAACCCCTCCCACCCCCAAACTCCTTGGAGGAAAAGGGGCATGTAATTATAATAATTAGCAGTATTTACTCAAACATGTACGTCCAAAGACTTAATGGCGCTTTCAGAAGAGGGGACAGTGATTTCCCCTTTCCACTGCAGACCCCCACTTTCTTCCCTATTCTCTTCCTGCTAACCCTCAGGTGCAAAACATTGGGGGGGGGGCTGGGTGTGTTGCAAGGGGGAAGAGGGCACAGTCCCCCTCTGTGAGATTTGCAGATTGTTGGATACATGCCACTAATAAGTCCGGTGTTTTAGTATCACGGGAACTGTTTCACATGGTGTCACCACCACTTACCCTAGTCTGTGTCCCAGATCAACAAGGGAGCTTGCGGTTAACAATGCAGCGAATGTGCTGCACAATCAAGTGCAGAGGTAGATCGCTCACAAAACTACAGTTTAAACCTCATGCTTGAGGAGTTTCACTCCAGAAATACAGAAGGGAGAAAAAATAATAATCCACGCTCGTTCTAGACATGTTGACTTTGAAGGAAGTGCCTCTGGGTTAATAGAGGCTGCATGTTATGTTTTTTAATGAGCCATGTCTGGAGAGCCCAAACCCAAAGTGCTTCACCCATGGCCACAGAATCAGCTGTGAAGAAAGGTTTTAGAAAGGACTGCAGGGACCCAAGTTGGCTGCTGGCCGTAGTGTGGGGGGAGGAGTTCCTGCCCCCCCTGTGCCATTTTCCTAGCCAAAATAGCCTTGGAGAGATTATTCCAGCACATGGAGGAGGCGGAATGCCTTCCTCCCATCCCGACGTTAAAAAACATAATGTGTAGTTCAGTCATCATAACTATGCTTGCTTCAGGCTGAAGTTTTAAGCTAGCGACTTCCACATTTTCTACCCCAGGTAATAGAAAGATTCGGGTCCTGTAGCACCTTAAAGACCAACTAGATTTCAAGGATATGAGCTTTTGAGAGTCAGAGCTCCCTTCTGAAAGTTCATACCCTGGAAAACTAGTTGGTCTTTAAGATGCTACTGGATCTGAATCTTGCCCTTCTGCTAGACCCCACCCCCTTTGCATACTTATTTGTTTCTGGGTCATCTTTCATGATTCTCATTTAATTCACTTGGATCTTTTGTGCCTGATTGATGGCCAGTTTATGAGTTACAAAGTCTTCAGATCTGGTTGACGAGACATGCTATGAGAGTTCTATACTTGGAAATGAATTCCCAAGTGTGCCTCATTTGGATTGGGATGGTAGGATGTGGGGACAGGGGCTTAAGCCTCCCTCCTCAAGATATTTTGCCCTGTTGAGGAAGCATACGGACTTACATGTAAGCTTCCCCAATGGGGCAAGTAGCAGTTTCTGGGAATGGTTCAGGAAGATGGAATGACATAATAATAATAACTAGAGATGGGCACGGACTGGAAAAACCCCATGGACCAATAGTCTGTGGTCCACGAACTTTCCACGGACCAGCCCCATTCACAGACTGTTTCATCAGTCCGTGGTCTGTCACTTCCGGCAACCCTGGCTCTGCCCCCTCAGGGGCGGCGCAAGGGTTTTTGGCGCTCGTGGCCGGCCAGCCGAGTGTCCCCCCGTGCGCGCGCAAGCACATATGCTCCAGCCAGCGTGATGACATCATGCGTGTCGTCATCATGGGACCGCGCGCACCACCGCCGGCCCGATCGCTGCAGCAGGTGGCTCTGACGGCGCGCGGGTAGCACACCTGGCACAGCCCGTTGAACACCTCCTGCGGGCGAAGCAAAGGGCAAGGGCAGCCAACGGCCTCCCGCCCCCCCCAACACACACACATACCCCCCTTTACTTGCCCCGTGGTGTCGCAGAGCTGCAGCCTCAGCGGGGCTCCATCCACCTCCACCATGGCTGGAAAAAAGAGAGACCGAGTTGGAAGGGGGCGGGGCGGGATAGGAGAGTTCTGTGGCGCACGCTCCCGCCCCCGCCCCACGCCTCCTCCGGCACTCCTTCAGGCACCCTGCGCCTGAGGCCACCGCCTACCTGTCCTCAATAGGTGCGCCGGCCCTGTGCCCCCTTCACACCCAGAGAGCCCAAACTCACAGAGAATCTTCAGCAGCCTCCCCTCCAGCCACCCTCCAAGTTTGGTCAAGATTGCAGCCTTGAGTTACAGACCCCCAAAGCAGCTGCCCCCAGGAAACTTCCAGTAGATACTGGAGTCACAAATGGCAATTGACTTGCATTGGCTAGCAGTACCAAAAAGTTGTAATGAGGCAAAATCAAACAGAAAATGTCGGAGGAAGAGACCCCTCACTCACTACACAGACACTTTCCTAGCCATTGCCTATTCTTGCTCCTTGCTCGCATAGAGAAGAATGGGAGCTCTCTGCTTGGCAGGCAGAGCTGCCTATCAAGGTTTTGAGGGCTAAGATTGGTGTTGCCATGGCTGCAGAACATCCGCCGCTCTGTTGCCCAGGGAATTTATTCTTGCTCCTTGCTCCATAGAGCAGAATGGGAGCTCTCTGGTCGGCAGGCAGTGCTGCCTATCAAGGTTTTGAGGGCTGCAAAAGGTCTGTGGATGTCCTCTCCATTGCCTAGAGAATTGATTGATAGGCACCAGGATGTCTGGACTTACGGACCACCAGACTGGCCCAAATGGACCAAAATTCGTGAAAACGTTGAGTCCCATGAACTGGGCTGGACCGTACAAAATTTTGGTCCATTTTCTGGCCTGTGCACCTCTAATAATAACATTCGATTTATATACCACCCTTCAGAACAACTTAATGCCCCCTCAGAGCAGTTTACAAAATATGTTGTTATTATCCCCACAACAATCACCCTGTGATTTGGGTGGGGCTGAGAGAGCTCAGAGAAGCTGTGACAGACCCAAGGTCACCCAGCTGGCCACAAGCAGAGGAGTGGGGAATCAAACCCGGTTCTTCAGATTACAGTTCCACCGCTCTTAGCGACAACAAAAAACTGGCATGAAAGGGAACATGAAGACTGTAGTAAGTGGACTTCCGGTTTGGGATCCATGGAGGTCTAACGCAGCTCCATTTGCGGAGCTGACCGGACTGCCGTTTTAACCGGCCGGAGGGGTGAAAATAGCCCGCGGCCGACTGCTCTCAGGCGGGGAGCAGGCAAAGAACGCTCAAGACCCTAGGGTGAGCTAGATCTCGGACGAGGGGGGGCTCTACACAACGAGTCTCCCCCCGATCCTTGAGGTCCCACCTTGCGACGGGTCGGCTATAATCTCTGCGGCAGTTTTGGGGCCAATTCGGCTGGCATAAGACCTACATACCCAAGCTTCGATTGGGGAAAGAAGCTGAGAGGAGAATTTAAAATCGAAACAGCGATTACAACCCGAGAAAAGTGAAGAGAAGGTAAAGATCGCTATCTTTTGATACGGGACAGATTGACAAAAACAGAGAGGAAAAAAAGTAGATTTTTAAACTGCAACAGACTAGTGAAAAGGAGGTGAAGACTCGGCAGGAGTTGTATTTGAAAAGAGACTAAGTTTAAAGAAGTTATTAAAGAAATTGGACTATTGTTTTGAATACCTGTGGCTTTGGAGCTGTGAGAAAAAGACACCATCGCGAGACCTGCTGTGGGAAGACGGGAGACAGGAAGTGCGTAATAACAATAGAGTGGCTGGAGAGAAGCGGCCCTTGCCGGAGGACAGGAAGTAGGGAATCGCCATTTTTGAAAGGGGAAGGGTCGCGGCTTCAGCGGAAGAGGAAATAGGCCATTTTGGATTACAACATCATAGAGAAACCATAGAGAAAAGACGCCCGACATTTTGGACACTTTAAAATTTAATTTTGGCAAGAAGATTGGGACATTTGAAAAAGAAAAACGTTTAATTTTACGCCACGGAGTTAAGGAAGAGAGCGGATTCGTGGGAGCGAGCTAAAGCAAGCCCCACGATGTCGAAAAAAGAGTGGCAATCGGCAATAGAAAATCTGGATAAAAATCTGGACAAAAAACTTTTAGATATGATTAAAGAGCTTAAGGACACGAAATTGGAGCTTATTAAAGAGGTTAAAGAGGTTACACAGACAGTAAAGTCGGAGCTGTCAGAAGTGAAAAAAGGTATGGAAACGATTCGTAGTGAATTACAAGGAACGCAGCAGAGAGTTAAAACAGTAGAAGACGCAATGGAGAATTTAATAGACACGCAACAAACAGAGATGAGATTGGTGAAGGGGAGAATGTCAGTTGCAGAAACTAAACACATGGAGAAGCAGCTACGTTTTCGTGGTCTGCCAGAAGTGGAAGGGAAGTCAGCGCAAGAACAGATGACTGAGGTGTTGGCTGAATACCTGGGGAAGGAGGAGGAGGAAGTTGTGGCTATCCTAGATGTGGCATACCGTGTGAACTCGAGAATTGCAACCCAGAGGAAACTACCAAGGGATGTGATTGTGCAGTTTACAACACGAAACGTGAAAGAGAGGATTGTGACAAAACAGTTTCAAGATCCATTGGAGATTGATGGCAAGACGATTATTATAATGAAGGAACTGCCCAGATCAGTGTTATTGGACCGGAAAAAATACAAAGTGCTAATTCAGATTTTGAAGGACATGAAAATCAGGTACAGATGGGAGTTACCGGAAGGAGTGTCCTTTGAGTTTGGAGGGGCAAAAAACCGCATCAGATCTGAGCGAGAGATGGAGCGATTTATTAAGGACAATGAAAAAGACTTACCAACAAAACTATGAATATGGAGTGTAAAGTATTATCTTGGAATGTAAATGGACTAAACTCACCGAATAAGAGGAAAAATATTTTTCATTGGCTACTAAAACAAAAATGTGATATTGTTTGTTTGCAAGAGACCCATATTAGAAAACAGGATGTAAAATATTTAAAATCTGGAAAACTGGGCAAAGAATTTGTAGCGGCCTCTAACAAGAAAAAAAGAGGAGTGGTGTTGTATATAAAAGAGGAGCTACAGCCAAAATTTGTTATGAGAGATGTGGAAGCTAGATTTGTAGCAGTGGAATGTATTTGGAATTTAAAGAGAGTGTTGGTAGTCGGACTTTATGCACCTAATGGTGCAAAAGAAAGCTTCTTTGAAGAGTTAAGGAAGCATTTAGACGATCTTGTATATGACCAGATAATTCTTGCTGGAGACTTCAATGGAGTGACAGACTTGGAACTAGACAAAAAGACTACAACGGTACAAAAGAAAAGAGGATTATTACCAAAGCTTTTTTTTGAGTTGATTCAACAAGAGACTCTCGAAGATGTATGGAGGAGAGAATATCCTAAAAGTAGACAGTTTACTTTCTATTCTGCAAGGCATTCTACATTATCAAGAATCGATATGATCTGGGCCTCAAAAGACTTAGCGTTATGGACTAAGGAGGTAGAAATAATGCCGATGGTAGGCTCAGACCACAACCCAATTATGTGGAAATTTGGAAAAAGGAGAAAAAGGAAAGCATGGAGAATAAATGAGGACTTGTTACAGGAAAGAGAGAATATGGAGATATTGAGAAGAGAGACAAAGTTTTTTATACAATACAACGTGAATAAAGAAGTACCAACCAACAAAGTTTGGGATGCGTACAAGGCGGTTGTAAGGGGCATACTAATGGACTTAAATGGTAGAGCAAGAAAAAAGAAAGAGGAGAAAAGACAAGAGATTGAGGAGAAAATAAAAGCCAAAGAAATACAGCTAAAAAAGAGACCAGGGAAAAAGAAGGCATACCAGGAAATCAAAATTCTTCAAGAACAGTTAACAGCAATGAGTAATAAAGAATTGGAGTGGAATCTTAAAAGACTGAATCAAAAAGCGTTTGAGGGTGCTAATAAACCTGGGAAATACCTGGCATGGCAATTGAAGAAGAAAAGGGAAAAGAAAATAATAAATAAAATCTGTGAAGATAATAAAACGTATTTGGAGCAGACTACCATTAGTAGAGCCTTTTATAAATTCTACGCTAAGCTGTATAATAAAAAAGAAGTAAACAAAGAGTCAATAGCATCATATCTGGAGAAAACCAAACTTCCAGAAATCTCGGAAGCTTGGAGAAACAAGTTGAACAGTGAAGTAACTGATGTGGAAATAAGCAAGGCAATACAATCCGCAAATCTAGGAAAGGCGCCAGGGCCAGATGGACTTACGGCTAAATTTTATAAGACAATGGCCAATGAACTGGCACCATTCCTAAAAGAGGTGATGAATGGAGTTTTCAGGGATCAAAGGATTCCAGATACTTGGAGTGAAGCGAATATATCATTGATCCCAAAAGAGGGCCAAGACCTGACTAATGTGAAAAATTATAGACCTATATCACTACTTAACAATGACTATAAAATTTTTGCGAAGATATTGGCGGAGAGACTGAAGGGGTGGCTCTCGGAAGTCATAGAGGAGGAACAAGCAGGTTTTTTGCCAGACAGACAAATAAGAGACAATTTAAGGACAGTGATCAATGCTATTGAATATTATGACAAGCGTTGTGACAAAGAGGTTGGTTTCTTCTTTGTAGACGCTGAAAAAGCGTTTGACAATTTAAACTGGGACTTTATGTTTGCCACTATGGAAAAGCTACAATTGGGAGAAAGATTCATCAGAGCAATTAAGGAAATTTACAGAGACCAGACTGCAGCAATTGTAGTGAATGATGAATTGACCAAGAAATTGACAATTAGTAAAGGAACAAGACAAGGTTGCCCGTTATCTCCATTGTTGTTCATTTTAGTATTGGAGATTCTGATGATACAAATACGTCAAGATGAGGAAATTCGTGGAATAAAAATAAAGGACTATTCATACAAGGTCAGAGCATTCGCGGATGACATAATGTTAATTGTAGAGGACCCATTGGAGAACATGCCAAAAGTGATAGATAAGATCAAGGAGTTTGGAGACTTGGCAGGTTTTTATATTAACAAAAAGAAGTCAAAGATACTATGTAAAAATATGACTAAGCAGAAACAACAATTGTTAATGGAAACAACGGATTGTGAAGTAACAAGCAAAGTGAAATATTTGGGAGTTGAACTGACTGCAAAGAATATAGACTTATTCAAAAACAACTATGAAAAATTATGGACTCAGATAGAGAGAGATCTGATCAAATGGAATAGTCTGAACCTGTCATGGTTGGGCAGGATTGCAGCAGTTAAGATGAATGTGTTACCAAGAGTAATGTTTTTGCTACAGACAATACCAATCATCAGAGACTCTAAACAATTTGAAAAATGGCAGAGGAAAATATCAGATTTTGTTTGGGCAGGCAAGAAGCCTCGAGTGAAAGTAAAAGTTTTACAAGATGCAAAGGAAAGAGGCGGAATGCAACTGCCCAACCTGAGACTTTATCATGATGCAATCTGCCTAGTTTGGTTGAAAGAGTGGATGACATTAAAGAACAAGAAACTATTAGCCCTAGAGGGATACAAAAATTTTTTTGGATGGCACGCATACCTATTGCATGACAAAGTAAAGGTCAACTCGATGTTCCTGCACCATTTTGTACGGAGAAGTTTATATACAATCTGGAAGAAGTATAGAATTTACCTACAAGAAGGAACCCCCTTGTGGGTGGTTCCATATGAGGTGATAGATCCGAGAGCTGTCGATAACGAACAACAATGTTTAACGTACAAAGAAATAACTAAAACTGAAGTATCTAAACTTAGAATAAAGACACAAGAGGAACTATCACCTAATTATGACTGGTTCCAGTATAGACAGATTAGAGACTTATACAATTCGGACTCTGTAAAGGGGGGCATACGAACAGAGAACTCGGAACTAGAGCAGACCCTTCTTAAAGAAGACAAGAAAAGAATATCCAAGGTATACCAAGTACTGTTGAAATGGTATACCGAGGACGAGACAGTTAAAACACAGATGGTGAAATGGGCTATAAATTTTAACAAAGAAATAACAATGGAGGCATGGGAATACTTGTGGAAAACTACAATGAAGACAACGACATGTACTAATATTAAAGAGAACATTTACAAAATGATATATCGTTGGTACATGACACCAAAGAAGATTGCGCTAGGGAATTTGAACACTTCTAATAAATGCTGGAAATGTAAGAAGCATGAGGGCTCCCTCTACCATATGTGGTGGTCATGTGAGGTAGCTAGGCAGTACTGGGGGGAAATAATAAGAGAAATGAGTGAAATTTTACAGTTTCAAATAAATAAGAACCCAGAACTCCTGCTACTAAACTTGGGAATGGAGGGAATTCCAGCCCATCATAGGACGTTGATATTTTATATGACAGCAGCAGCCAGACTTTTGTATGCGCAAAAATGGAAAGTACAAGAAGTGCCAACTATCGAAGATTGGGTCTACAAATTGCTGTACATGGCAGAAATGGACAAGATGACAAGAAAACTGAGAAATCTGGACTCAGGGCAGTTTAACACAGACTGGGAGAAGCTGAAACAATATCTGGAGAAGAAATGGGAGGTGGGAGGAAAACTGTGGCAGTTTGAGAACTACTGAAGTATAATAAAAGTATAATAGAGGGGGGTGACTTTACCGGGGGAGGAAGAGATAAATGTGAATTTATAAGCAGTTAGATTAACAGATTGATACATATATAGATATATATAGGTTAATAGATAGAATATTGATAGAAAATAATTAATGATAAGGTTTAAATACAAGGATTGAGTAGCCAACAACATTTTCTTTCTTTGATAAGATTTACATGCACCAAACTGAATGTACAGAAGAATCAAATTGATTGATTATGTGATGAGCTATATAGAATTACCATAAAAAGATAGAATGAGTAATATATAGAGAATAAGTCAAATTGTTTGATTTAAATGTAAGAGTTTTATGGTTTATGATATATAGGTTTATGATATATAGAAATATTTAAAACTGGAAAATGGGATAAATTGTTTATCCAAGATGGAAACAAAGACTTACAGTTTGGGTATATAACAAGAAAAGTAGTTAAGGATGTACTGCTTAATATAATGGAGAATGTATATCTGTTTTAGATAGAGGAATTTAATAGAAGCAAGGGAAAAGGGACAAAGGGTGGGAAAGCTGTTGGAAGTCAACAAAAAGGGGGGGAAAGGGAGGGGGTTAGAAATGAAAAATTTGGGGAAAATTGAATGTAATGTAAAAACAACGGATTCTAACCCAATAAAATTTTTTTTTCAAAAAAAAAAAAGACTGTAGTAAGTGAACGGGACCTAAGAGCATGCCGGCCTAGAACATTCCCTAAACTGTGAATTGAAAGGAAAGCTCAATAGGGGCCGTTTCCAGACGGCTTACCTGCCTCCGGAACGTCACGCCATCTTGCGGGGAAAACGCAAAATATCGTGTTTTCTCGCACGAGTTTTGCGCGACGTCGTGCAAAACTCATGCGAGGAAACGCAATATTTCGCGTTTTCCCCGCAAGATGGCATGACGTTCTGGAGGCAGGTAAGCCGTCTGGAAATAGCCAGGGACAGACCTTCCAGCTTCTGGGGAGGCTTTGAGTCCCAGGTAAGGAAAAGCAGGGTATAAATATCTAAGTAAATAAATAAAACTGGCCTGCCGTAGCTGATCTTCACAAGCCCCAGAGCACTTTGAAGACCGCCATCTTAAGCATATCAGTTTTTTCATAACTTGAAGTTCCCTCCATGTGGATCCTGGTTGGTTTTCCATCAGTATGGGATTTGTTAGTTCCAATCCCTCTGCAGCTTGTAGGTGTCGGGCGTGTTGAATCAACAGCGCACTCAGAAGAGCATCAGTCTGGAAGCAGCCAGCCTGTTCTCAATCACTGTGTCTGCTGGCAGTGTTATCCCAGCCAGAATCCCTAAGCTCCCACCCTTTTCTCTGTGTAGATTATAGAGCCCTCGCATGAACAGCAAGTGAGTGGACCCAAGAGCTGCTTTGCTGGGTTAAGCCCCATGTCCATCTCTCTCAGCATTCTCCTTCCAACGAGACATGAGTGTTCGTAGGGGGGGCACAAGGGCAGCAGGCTTCCTTTGGGCTTCTGCATCAGCTTACACAGTGAACTGTTATCTCCTCTGTGAGCCGTTTGCATGAACCGAAACAAACACGTTGCATACAGTTGTTACTAATAGGCTGATGAAGACATCAGAGAGGTTCCTTGCACAGAACTTTCAGCGGTTGCCCAAATCGGAATGCTCCCTTGATGATGCCAATAAACCATTTTTCATATATCATTGCCTTCTAATGAGCAGCTCAATGGTGCATGTGCTAAAAGGCCGTTGAGAAAGTGTTAGTGTTTAAACACAATTAGTGAACCATGGTCCTAGATACCTGGAGCAGGCTTCTGTACTGGCCCAGTGACTTGGCCTCAACAAAACTAGCATGTGACCTCTTTTGCAAATGGGCCACATCCTTCCTCATTCATTTTTTATTTATTTGTGTTTTATCCTTCTTTTCCTTGAAGGAGCCCAGGCTGGTATCCATGGTTTTCCCTTCTCTGTTTTATCCTCACAACAATCCTGTAAGGTAGGCAAGGCTGAGAGAGTGATTAGCCCAGGGCAGACTAGGTGGCCAAAACGACCCTAGAAAATGGCCACATCCCCTCCTTGCCTGTGATGAAGGGCCAGAGAGCCAAATGGAGATAAAAATGGTGTCACCAAGTTCCTCTTTGCTGGCTACACGTCGTATGAGCCAGCAGAGCAAAGGGGGCATTGCCACTCTTCTCCTGTCCAGACACACCACTCTTCTGCTACCACAGTGTGAGGCCATGTGCTGCAGTATCCATGCTTCTGCTCACCAGCCATGCTCTTTCTCACTGGCTACACTACACCCATGCCTGCAAGACGCTGTTGTGTTCATGCTGCTTCAAACCAGCTGCACAGTGCTTGAGCCAACAGGGTGAAGCCAGACACCACTGTGCCCATGTTCCTCTTCACTGGCCTGGGCAAGGAGCAGTCCCTGCTTAAAGACTAACAAATTATTAGGGCCGGAGACTCTTTCATACAGTATAATCCTCTGCAGCTGATGAAGAGGGCGCTTGTCAGTCAAAGTGAATGCCCTAATAATCTGTTGATCTTTAAGGTGCCACAGTTATTTTGTTGGTTTTTGTTTTGGCTTGAGACTGCATTTCTGCATTCTCCCTTTTGATTGATTGATTGATTGATTGATTGATTGATTGATTGATTGATTGATTGCCAGCATTTCTTGCTGAGACTCAAGGCATATTACACAACGTAAGACAATAGTTTAGGTGAATAGCCATGTTGGTCTGCAATAGAGCAACAGGATTTGAGTCCAGTGGCACTTTAGAGATCAACAAGATTTCCAGGATGTAAGCTTTAGAAAGACAGCGCTCCCTTCTTCAGACACAAGCAGGAATGGAGATCCTTGAGCCTTTACATCCAAGCCAAAGGTGGGGTGGGGTGTTACATAGGGGGGCATCAGAATGTAAAGGCTTGCTAGATGGGAGTGGTGTAACAAAGGAAGATGCCAAGTAAGACGATGCAATCAAACATCATGAGACACCCAACAATAGGATTAGGATCACAAAAATTAGAAACAATACAAAACAATGCAAAGAGTATCAGATGTGATGTGTTATGGCAGTGCAAAAAATGGAATCAAAGAAGTAGAAAACGAATGCAGTAAGAGGAAGATAAACACATACAGAAACAGGGGGGCATGCTACAATCCTGTTCTCTTTATAAAATCTCCCTCCGTTGCACTGAACTCCAGCTTTATTCCCTTTATAGAAATGCCCTCCTGATGGAGGGATTCTCAACTCCCCATGGACGTTCTTGTATTAAATCCACAACCCCCAGCCGGTGAAACGTTAGACAGAAACCTTCATTATACACCCATTCATAGTAATCAAGACAGCCCAAAGCAACAATTTGAATGGAATGTGCACGTTGTCGTCCCCCCCCCAAAGGAAGCAATTTAGTACTAAAAGAGGGAAAAATTATATTCCAAGGCTTCAGAGTCTGATGGAATGATTAGGGCCTGTGAGATGCCAGAGAGCTGGTGGGAGCATGAAGCATCTATGGCGGAAGAGCTATGCTCCATCTCAGTTTGTTTCTGTGCATGATTAAAAATGCTGGGTATCAACCTTTAAACCCCTAAATGGTTATAGTCCAACTGGTAGACAAGTTATTTACAGCCATGTTGGTCCAACAATAAAATCCAAACAGCCAGGAACACAGTATCATGTAATACTGGGGAACTCAAAAGCTTGCACACCTTTGTTAGAACAGTCCTAATAAAAGGTATTACATGGATTGCTTTCTGGGCTTTATGGTCCCACTGATCCTTGCCATTCCCCCCCCGCCCCTTTCTGATCTCTCCTCTGCACTAATCATTTGAGGGGGTTCTTTGCCCAAGTAGTGACTACATAGAGCAAGGGCTTTTTGGTGGTGGCCCTCTAAACTCCCTCAAGGAGGCCCATCAAGATAGCTCTGTTTATATTTTAGAAAGCAGGTGAACATAGTTTTATTTTAAAAGGCCAGGGAGGCTGGAGAAGATTTTAAGCTTGAGGTGTGCAACTGTTTCAATGCTGTCCTGCTGGTTTCTCTGTTAAAACGCATGATTCTTAAGCAGGGCTTTTTTTCTGGGGAAAGAGGTGGTGGAACTCAGTGGGTTGCCCTCGGAGAAAATGATCACATGGCTGGTGACCCCGCCCCCTGATCTCCAGACAGAGGGGAGTTTAGATTGCCCTCCGCGCCGCTCAGTGGCGCAGAGGTCAATCTGAACTCCCCTCTGTCTGGAGATCAGGAGGCGGGGCCACCAGCCATGTGACCATTTTCAAGAGGTTCCGGAACTCCGTTCCACTGCGTTCCTGCTGAAAAAAAGTCCTGTTCTTAAGCTATTTCAATTGATACTACTGTTGGTTTTTATTGCTTTATGTTGAACAAAGGAGCAAAGGACTCTGTGGAACCATGTTTTGGGGGAGATATATAAGATTTCTGATTTTTTTCTCTCCCAAGGGATATAAAAGACAAAATACTGACCTGTAGAAATCATTCTCTGGAAAGATCATCCTTGACTACTGTGGAAGATGGTTTGGGTAACTGCTTACAGGATTTCAGGAGACAAGATGTGAATTCCCAGTGTCCTTAATTTCATTTAAAAGCAGTTGCAAGGAAGGGTTTGAATTGGGGGCATGGTGATGTGAGTGAACCCTTTACCTTCTTTGCTTTCTTCTTTGACGCAGACTTGGGGAAGAGCTGTTTTTTATTAGCCCTTTGTTGGAGGAAAAAGATAGGCAATTTGTCTTTTTTTCCGTTATCAGAACTAACTGATTGGGAGGGAGAGGGAAGCTATCTCAGAAATTGCAGGTGGTGGAGGAGAAGAGGGGACAGCCTGCCCAACGATTCAATTCTTATTTCTTCTGTAGTTCCACGTGGGAGCTGATGGAAACTAATTTAAAAGCATCTCATTTGGGGTGTACAGTAAGGGGAGCTGCTGAAAAGGAGCAGTGTGGTGTAGTGGCTAGAGCATCAGACTAGGATCTGGGACAACAAGGTTCAAATCCCCACTTTGCCCTGGAAGCCTGCTGGGTGATTTTGAACAAGGACTCCTTCAGCTTCACCCCCTTCCCTAAGTGTTGTTGTGAGGGGAGGGTGATGTGGTATGCCTCTTCAGGACCCCCTTGGGGGAGAAAAGTGGTGTATAAATATCTAAATAAAGAATTGAAGTCATGGCAAGTATTACAATCTTCATCAGACAGAAATGTTGAAGAACAAATCTTTTTAAAAATAGTATCCCTTCACTTCAAAATATATTGACGTCCCCCACCCCCCCATCCCCTTTTGGCTGGCCTGTGTCATGCAGGCTTCTAATCTTTGAAGGAAATATGCCGCCACTGAAAAGTCCCATCAAAACACAGCTACGGCCAATTGGCTCCTGCCAGTGGCTAAAATTAGCAGGCTCCTTTGGCAGTATCTGTATCCTCCGGCTTGGGGATTTCAGCATTTGTCAAGCAAGCGTTGGAAGCATTTGGTACTCAGAGAAGAACAGAGAGTGAATTACCGAAGGCCTCTAATTCCATTTGATATTTTCTTTGTAGGGAACTGCTTTTTGTGTTGGATGTAAGCGGCCTTTGTCTCTTCATGTGTTTTGTTTGATGTTTCAGACATGTATTTGAAATTACCCAAACTATGTGGTTTTGGGGGAGATATTTGCAAATTGCAAATTCTGAGCCAGGAGGAAGCAGCACAAGTTGGTTTGTAACCACCAAGGGATAATGCATCCAGTTTTGGAGAGGGGCAACTTGACAATGACATCCACGTGACATCAGCCTAAACTAATACGCACTCAGCCTGTCTAGCATTGCCAACAGGTCTGGAGAAAGAAGTCTCAACCGTTTAATAGAGACTTACATGGCTTTTTTTCAGCAGGAACATGGTGGAACGGAGTTCCGGCACCTCTTAAAAATGGTCACATGGCTGGTGGTCCCGCCCCCTGATCTCCAGACAGAGGGGAGTTTAGATTGCCCTACATTCCGCCAAGCGGCACGGAGGGCAATCTAAGCTCCCCTCTGTCTGGAGATCAGGGGGCTGGGCCACCAGCCATGTGACCATTTTCACTGAGAGCAATTTAAACTTAAAAAAACTACCCCCTTGTTCCAGCTGACCCAAAGTGACATCATTGTGTGGTCTTGAGTTCCACCACTCAGTTCCACCACTTCTTTTCCCTGAAAAAAAGCCCTGGAGACTAAATATGTAGAAATGGGCCATTGAAGATTTTTGTGGCATGGAGGTAAATAGTCGCTTATTTATAACATCCCCTTAAGCCTGTATTAAAAGGACAGGGCATTTCTTCTTCTGGCAGTTAGGTACCCTAAGCATAACCTGCCCAAGACACAGACAATGTTTGTTTCTCTTGACATTCCTTTAAAAAGATTTAAAGTCTCAGTTGCACACAGCTCGTCTTATTACCGACCTTTAAGAAACTCTCTGAATTTAGGGTGATTTGTCTCTCTCCTTTCTGAATCTTGATCTTTAATCCCAGGTGTGCTTTTGACAAGCCCACTGACAAATCATATTTACAGGAAGACTATTATTTGTCCTTGTAGGGATGGCACTCTTGCAATATTTTGTATTTTTTATAGCAATGATACATGAGTTTGCACAAAAAGGCTGATATAGGGTTGGATTACACCTCAGCACAAAGGGAAGGAATAGGCGTGCCAATCTCCAAATGGGGCTTAGAGATCTTGCAGAATGACAACTGATCTCCAGATGACAGACCCTGAACTGGAGAGCCCAGGTGAGCCTGATCTCATCAGCTCTCAGAAGCTAAGCAGGGTTGGCCTTGGTTAGTAATTGGATGGGAGACCTCCAGGGAAGACCAGAGTTGCAGAGGCAGACAATGGCAAACCACCTCTGTCAGTCTCTTGCCATGAAAACTCCACCAGGGTCACCAAAAGTCAGCTATGACTTGGCAGCACTTTCTACTCCTCCAGCTGACAAAGATCAGTTGCCCTGGAGAAAATGGCATCTTCAGAGGGTGGACTGTATGGCATTGTATCCTGCGGAGGTCCTTCCCCTATCCAAACCTCACTTCCCCCAGGCTCTACCCCCAAATGTCTAGGAATGTCCAAACCTAGAGTTGGCAATCCTAGAGAAGAGTAGTTTTCACCAATTTCTCCCTTTCCGTGGATCTCTCTAATTCCGGGGTGGTGGGGAGCAGTAGCAGCATTTCAGGGGACATTCCGGGCAGCTATGAAAGTGGAGAATTGGTGAAAATCCCCTTTTTTCCTGCACCCGTGGATGTTCTAGGCTGCATCCTAGCCACAGATTCTGTGCAAAGTTTCTGTAATCTACACACATTGAAATCAATGGGAGCTGTTTAACATCTGGAAAGCATAGCTAATATTCTTTGTTACATGAATTGGAAAATGCAAGATATTTCATACTGTATTTTGTCAGATGTACTTATTTTATGTTAAACTAGCAACAATGCTTGTTGTGGGAAATAATACAACGGGCTCTAGAAAGGGGAGGGCGGGCAGGTGGGCATTGCCTCCTCCTCTGTTCCTGATCCCTGCCGGGTGAAGGCATCGACTGAGCATTGCCACCTGCTCCACTCCTGATCCCAACTGGGTGAAGTGGGGATGGGCATTGCCACCTGTTCCGCTCATGGTCCCAGCTGGGTGAAGGCGGGGGGGGGCATTGCCACCTGCTCCACTCCTGATTCCAACTGGTTGAAGGCAGGGCAGGCATTGCTGCTTGCTCCGCTCCTAATCCCAATGGGGTGAAGGGGGGGGCATTTCCACCTGCTCCGCTCATTATCCCTGCTGGGTGAAGGCAGGGGGCAGGCATTGTCACCTGCTCTGTGCCGGATCCTAGCCGGGTGAAGGTGGGGGTGGGGGGTTGGTGGGCATTGCCACCTGCTCTGCTCATGATCCCAACTGGGTGATGGTGAGGAGCGGGCATTACTACCTGCTCCACTCTTGATCCCAGCTGGGTGAAGTCAGGGGGGGTAGGTATTACCACCTGCTCCCCTCCTGCTCCCAGCCTGGGCTTCCCACTATGGCACGCTCTCTGGAGAGACAGGCTGCCTGAGATTCCCTCCGCAACAGCGCCCTCTGATGGTGCATCAAGGTAGGAAGTGAGTTGTCTAGAACATGCTTACTCTTATATAGTAGGATGAACAAGCCGTTCAAAGGGTGCTTTGAAAACTCTAGGTTTTATGGAGGAAGGAGACACACCTGGACAACAGTTCAACAGATGGTTGAGAGGGGTCTTTGGCTGCTCTAGTTCTGACTTCTGCCTTTTTCAGACGTTACAGTCCATGTGTACTGGGAATCTGGCAACCATATGCCAATCTTTCCAAAATGCACAGTCACCATGCTGTCTGAAAGGGGTAACACATGAACTTTCAATACGCATGCACCACAACACTAAAAAAATCAGAGTTTCTTGTAGCATGTATAGATGCTGTATGCATGTGCAAAATCTATGCAATGCCTAGGCTTGCCAGTCTCCAAGTGGGGCTAGGAGAATCCCCAAAATCACAACTGATGTCCAAAGATCAGTTTCTTTGGAGAAAATGGTTGTTTTGGAGGGTGGACTTTATGGTTTTATACCCTGGTGTGATTCCTCTCCCGGCTGCCCCCCCCCCCCCAAATCTCCATGAATTTCTCAACCAGGAATTGGCAACACTAGCACTGGCCTGTTCAGACAACATGGCGACCATGTATATTGGGAGGATTATGCATATGGTTGCCGGGCTTCTAGTTTACATGATCATAATGTTCGAAAACAGCTTTCTTTGGTGAGTAACCTGCAAATTGGGCAGGATAGCCATCTTTTTGTCCTCGCAGGGTCCCTAGCTGCTTTCTCACTGCATGCTGGGAAAATCCTTACCCATTGAATTTCTCCCTTTAGTATAGCAGTAAAAGAAAAGAAAAAGGAGGCCCATCAGGGGAAAAAAATCCCTTAGACAAAACAGGCTTTGGCCTTACAGGGGTTCTAAAAATAGAGCATTCAGCCGTGAATAAAGAGAAGGGACCACAGGGCATTCATATAATAGTTTTAAACTTCTTG